>NC_081761.1:18740050-19461716 GCF_963082965.1 Carassius carassius | reverse complement strand
TGGCAGCACTTGTGAGTTGAACAACGCAGTTGTCTCGGCAGTGCGACCGCACACAAAATTTTGTCGCACAGGCAGAAAAAAAATGGTCGCAGTCTGGAGCCCTGTTAAAGATAGATCTAATAGTAAAAGATTCATACCTGACCTCAGAAAAGTACATAGTATGGAATGTATCGACACATTCCACACTGCGGGCTCATTTGGGCTATAGGAGTGTGCCCATCTTCTTGTAGTTTTCCCTTAAGTACTTCTGACCAAAACAAACATCCTTATTACCTTTTAGCATAAACGTTTTAAAAAACTTAACAATACACTGTGGGCAAATTCACTACCCTTTCGTTATGTTTGTGGATGAAAACATCCACTAAATTAAACTGCTGTAAAAATGTATCAGATAAATATTTTTTTCTAATTTTTTTGTATAAATCTATTAATCAACCTCAGTCCTGATCAAAACTACCAAATGTTTAAAAAAAATCCAAGAGTTTAACTATTTAATAACCAAGCTCATAAATGATGTCACTGATTTGGAAAAAAGAAAACACACACAAAATGAGATATTTTCAATATAAAAAGTGATTGTGGACTGGATATTTTCTTTACCTTTTATCAAAGTCTTGGGCATGTCATAGATTAGAAACAAGATTGGCTTTGATGCATTGGTAGTTGTAGTAAGTTCGTAGTAGGAAAGGAAGAGGACAAGGGGTCGGATGGACTGCTGACAAGTTTTAATAAATGAAAAGTAATATTTACAAACACCAATGGTGACTTTTATTCTCACACTAGCACACACTATCGCCAAACGCTTCCAGGTAACTCCTTCCAGTTCCAGTCAGCAGTCCGTCTCTCTCTCGACTGCTTCTGTCTTCCCTGGCGTTTTATACTCTCTCCACCCCAATTACTGAAACAAGAAACAGGTGTTGATCGTTTCTGCCCAAACCGCTCACTTACAATTCGTCTCCTGATTCTCTCTCCCGCTGCAGACTTCGCTAAACCACGCCCCCCATGCCACATACCCCCACTGCCTGACTCAGGCCGGGGAGCCATCCGGCCTGCAGCTCCCCACATGCCCAATCGCACACTTCTTTGGGTTGGCCGTGAGTCCTGCCCCCCTCAGCGATCTCAGGACAGCCCTCAGATGCTGCATATGCCGCTGCCAATCATTACTAAATATAATGATATCATCTAGGTAGGCAGCCGCATATGCAGCATGGGGCTGCAGAATCTTATCCATGAGGCACTGAAAGGTAGCCGGTGCTCCGAACAACCCAAATGGAAGGGTAACAAACTGGTGTAATCCAAACGGCGTCGTGGAAGCGGTCTTTTCTTTGGGTAATGTAGACAAGGGGATCTGCTAATAACCCTTCGTTAAGTCCAGTGTCAAATAAAAACGAGCCGAGCCTAGCCGATCAAGCAACTCGTCAACCCGCGGCATTGGATACGCGTCGAATTTCGTCACAGCATTCACCTTGCGGTAATCCACACAGAACCGGACTGAGCCGTCCATTTTCGGAACTAAAACTATCAGTCTCGCCCAGTTACTATTGGATTCTTCTATTACCTCCATGTCGAGCATTGCGCCTAATTCAGCCTGAATTACCTTTTTCTTGTGCTCAGGTAAGCGATACGGCCGGCTGTGAATTACCACTCCTGGCTCCGTCTCGATATGGTGCTGAATCAGGTTTGTAGTGGCGAAAAGACGTCTGCAAATACTGCCTGTAATTTCATTAGATCAGTGAGTTGGGACGGCGATAGGTGATCTCCCCCTGGGGCCAGGGCGAGGGATTGTGGTTTGACATTCGCCTCTGGTCGGAGATCATCCTCTCCGCCAATCACCGTTGCCAACATCACTGATTCTGCCTCATTACATTTTTTTAGGAGGTTGAGGTGCTAGATCTGACGTGCCCCATTCTTATCGGACGGTATTACCTCATAATTGAGATCACCAACTTGTCGTGCGACCTCAAAGGGTCCCTGCCATTTAGCCATTAACTTAGAGCTAGACGTTGGGAGTAATACAAGTACTTTCTCTCCCGGTGCAAATTTGCATAATCTAGTTCCTAGCCTGACCGAGGGTGGCCTATGGGACATCCAGGACCCGGATCATCATCCCCACCTCCATCACTGGACACCTGTCCACGAAATGCTCTGGGTCCCCGCAACGCCAACAGGCCAGCCCAGACCTCCCCACCGCCCCAGCGGGGCCCTTGTGGGAAGTCGTGGCCTAATGGTTAGAGAGTCGGACTCCCAATCGAAAGGTTGTGAGTTCGAGTCCCAGGCCGGCAGGAATTGTGGGTGGGGGGAGTGCATGTACAGTTCTCTCTCCACCTTCAATACCACGACTTAGGTGCCCTTGAGCAAGGCATCGAACCCCCAACTGCTCCCCGGGCGCCGCAGCATAAATGGCTGCCCACTGCTCCGGACGGGATGGACGGGACCTAGGGAGAGAGACAGGTGTGATGTGAGACTGATGTTTAGGGTTCGCTGACCCCTGGACATTTTTTGATTGCAAAGCCATGACACCAAATAATCATGCATTCTTGATTGTTTGTGGTTTTCCCTTTTGGGAAGAGTTAAAATTTGTTATTTTTACAGTTGATCACTAGGTGGGACCATTAACCCTTTAGATAGGCCTGTGCAAAAAAAGGCTTAGTTTCTGACTTGTATATGGATTATATGGGGTATAACAGCAAATAATAGTGTTTGTGTGTGTGTGTGTGTTTGATTCTTGATTGTTGGTGGTTTTCCCTGTTGGGAAGAGGTAACATTTGTTATTTGTTATATACAGTTGATCACTAGTGCCGCGTTTCCACCGAAATTACCCGGAACATTTGTACCAGGAACTTTTTTCCCCCCAGACCTGTTGCTTTCTTCGTTTCCACCGCATTGTAAAGTACCGGGAAGATTAGGCAAATAGTCTGGTGACGTCGGTCTGCGCGCATTTCTCAATACAAAGTACACTGATTTTGGACTTGCATCCTCTGTAGTTCAGACTTTGTGCATTCGCCTCGGGAGTGTGATGTCCGCGACAACGCAAATCCGGTAAATCTGCAAACAGCAGCGTACTTGATAACATCAGTCAGCTGACCATGGCTACTGCATTTTTCCTCTCTGTATATTTACAATAAAATGAAATAGTATATCTAATACCACTGCCTCCTTTCGTTTTCATTTAAACATAACAGATGATTAACAGATTAAACAAACAGCTGCAGAAATGTACTTAGTTCAGGGACATGTGTATATATACAGCCATTACAATGAAACGAAATATTATATAAATTTGCCTTTTTTATTTTCATTTTAACATATAGATAAATTGAATTCAGACCAAAGATAACCTGTTAGATTTACCCAAAACAAATGATATTTTATGTTTAACTACTAAAGAGACATCAAAGCCAGCGGCACGTATCAGAAGATCTAGCCGAAGTGAGAATGCTCCCCGAAAGTTCCGGAACTTTGAAAAAGTACTACCTCGCCGGCAGGGACTTTCTGAGGGGCATTTTTTTACCCGGAACTTTATTTAGTTCCTGGTTCCTGCGGTGGAAACACACCGAGTACCAGGCCAAAGTCCCTAGTTCCTGGGTAAAGTTCCTGCGGTGGAAACGCGGCATAGGTGGGACCATTAACCCTTTAGATAGGCCTGTGCAAAAAAAGGCTTAGTTTCTGGCTTGTATATGGAGTTATATGGAGTATAACAGCAAATATCTATAAAAAAAATCTACTTTGCATCAGATTTATGAACATAATGTATTATGAACCAAAATGTAATACCAACTTCAAATTAGCTGCAGCTCGCTGGAGGGGTCAAGCTGCATAATCATTTCTAAAACTTTGGTACAAGTCAAGGCCTTTCTCGTGTTGCTTGCTGCTCTTCTCACCATCAAATGACCAGCAGGATGGCATGCAAGTGTTTAAATCCACGTACTTTGCTTTTGTTTAGTCTATACTTATCACCACCATTAAAAGGCAGCAGGTGCATAAATGCACTTTTGTTTACTCCATGTAGTTCTGAGAGCTGAGGTGTACATTTTGATTTTCTCAAATATATCAAGGTAAGTGCGCAAAGGTCTCTCTCACACTCTCTCTCTCTCTCTCTCTCTCTCTCTCTCTCACACACACACACACACACACACACAGACACAATATAATATGCTGTTATACTCCATATAGCTTCATATACAAGTCAGAAACTAAGCTTTTTTTGCACAGGCCTATCTAAAGGGTTAATGGTCCCACCTAGTGATCAACTGTAAAAATAAAAAATGTTACCTCTTCCCAACAGGGAAAACTACCAACACACACACAATATAATATGCTGTTATACTCCATATAGCTTCATATACAAGTAAAAAACTAAGCTTTTTTGCACAGGCCTATGTAAAGGGTTAATTGTCCCACCTAGTGATCAACTGTAAAAATAACAAATGTTACCTCTTCCCAACAGGGAAAACTACCAACAATCAAGAATCTCACACACAAACACTATAATTTGCTGTTATACTCCATATAACTTCATATACAATCCAGAAACGAACCCTTTTTTTGCACAGGCCTATCTAAAGGGTTAATGGTCCCACCTAGTGATGTAAACTGTAAAAATAACAAATTTTACCTCTTCCTAACAGGGAAAACCACAAATAATCAATAATGCATGATTATATGGTGTCATGGCTTTGCAATCAAAAAATGTCATTATAATGGAAGTCAATGGGGCAAAACAGCCACCAACAATAAATGAGGGAGAAAATCTTTTAATTTAATGCTGCTCAAAAACTAAAAATGCATCAAAGCCAATGTTGCTACTAATCTTTGACATGCCCAAGACTGTTATTAAAAGTTAGAAAAAAAAATCCAGCCACAATTACTTTTATATTGAAAATAAGTCTTTTTTTTTTTTTCACCAAATTAGTGACATTTATGAACTTGGCAATTAAAGAGTTAGAATCTTAGATTTTTTTTAAAAACATTTGGAAGTTTTGATCAGGACTGAGGTTGATTAATAGATTTATGCAAGAAAAAAAATTGGGGAAAAAAACGATCCGATACATTTTTACAGCAGTTTAATTGAGTGGATGTTTTCATCCCAAACATAATGAAAGGGTAGTGAATTTGAACAATGCACAAGGGTTAAAATGGGTTTCAAAGGATGAATTTTGAGATTTTATGTTTTCAAGTGATATATAATTTCTGATGATTTCTAAAGTGTGATAGAGAAAAAGGCAACAAAGAAGACTTTTTTTGACATAGGTCAGAACTCCTGTTATGATGTAGGTTTTTGGGGTGCACTCTTGCCATAAATTAATCTATTACTTTTCCTACATAATTTTTAACAAAAAAGACTGGTAAAATATCTATTTAGGAGTCTTAGACCTTTCCAACGATATATAGTTTGTCATGATTAGATAAAGATATAGTGAAGTAAACGTAGGCGTCTCGTATACGGGACGGGGTGACAGTTAAGGGGTTAAAATGTATACAATGAAATAAGTAAATAATATTGGGCAGTATATTCATTTTTATTGTATTGATTTTACCAATTAATGACAGGGGCAAATTCATCCACTGTTAAAGATCAGTTTTAGTTTGGTTCAGAAATTCTACACAATTTTTATGATCCACTTTATCAAAGGAGCCACTAATATTGATACCCGGAAACTTAAAACCACTGGGACGCCATTTTAGAGATCCAGAGATATTTCCAATATCATTATCTGGTCTACTAATTGTAAAGGCCTAGTTTTTAAAGTAATTTAACTTATATAACCAGATACTGCACAACCAGTATATACCAGTAATTGATGGGTCAGAGTGAATGTCTGTAATGGTTCTATACTGCCGTACAAAGGCAAAAGACCTTAACTCGCTAGAGTGTGAAACTGAGAAAAACGACTTTAAAGTTCTTCACTTGTCCAGCCAAATTAATTATAGGTAGGACACTGGAAATGTAACAATTAGATGAAAATTATCTACATAAAAAAAATGGTGAGTTCAAACTTCAGATTAGATTACCATAATTTTCATATTTTTCAGACTATAAGTCGCACCTGAGTATAAGTCGCATCGGTCCAAAAATACATCATGATGAGGAAAAAAAAACATATATAAGTCGCACTGGACTATAAGTCGCATTTATTTAGAACCAAGAAAAAACATTCCCGTCTACAGCCGTAAAACGGCGCTCTATGCTGCTGAGTGCTAGACTACAGGAGCACTGAGAAGCATAGAGCGCCCTCTGGCGGTAATGTTAATGGTAATGTTTTCTCTTGGTTCATGTGAAAATTAATTTTGATAAATAAGTCGCATCTAACTATAAGTTGCAGGACCAGCCAAACTAGGAAAAAAGTGCGATTTATAGTCCGGAAAATATGGTAGATTAGATCAGATTAGATTTTTTTACCTCTATTTTGAAGTTAATGTACTCTGCCTTTGCATTGTCTGCAAAACGTGAGAAGTCACACCAAGGCAAAAAACAGTAACTTCCACATCATCAATATTTGGTTGATGTTCACCATTTACAAAATCGTTATAGTAACAACTGTATAAAATCAATTGATCATGGGCTGTCTCATATAGGCTATTGCATATAGTAATGTGACTATTAAGGTTTTTTTTTTTTTGGTCATTACAAGCAGACTTAAAGTGAAACATGAGTGGATATTGTGGATACCAATTTATTTGCTATGCTCAGTAACGTAAAAGAATGTTAGACATAGCATAATAATTTTTATTGGTTGTATGAAATAGCCTAACCTATAGTCAGAATTCAGTGAACTGAAAGGCCTATAGGAGCCACATTTTTGTTGATGTTTTCCTGGTTTAAGTAGCAGTGTATTTGCTGCAACCTCCAGTTAATACAGTAATGCTTGACTGTCTAGTGTCTTTCTGATAATGTTGGTTAAAGGCTTCTTAGTAGCTTTTTAGAGAATACTTTAAAGTAGGGATGTCAACGATTAATCGATGATCGATTATTTGTCGATAAGAGATGCAATCGATTAAAGCTGTCGATGGTCAGTCAACCAATTTAAAGTTGGGCTGCGTGCGGCTCATGCACACTCAACATGTGCGAGCGGCTGAGTGAAGGTGACGGTATATAAACGCATCATCATTCATTCACAATGTACAAATTAGGATTTTAATGTGATTTAAACTTTAAAAGTACATTAAAATAGAAACAACACAAATTCTTCAGCATGGAAAGCAATAGAAATGTAGTAACTTAAGTAATTTCATCAGATAATTGTTTTATATCGTGCGCTTTGCAGGGTTGTGGGACACAGGACAGATAGGCTATTAATTCCTACAACTTGTTAATTAATTCCAACGATTTATTAATTTGTGGCAACTGTCCATGTTTCATTAAGTTGGCTTGAAAAAGCCAACTTACTGATCTACTATTTAATCTTATTATTATTATGTTGGCTTGGCAACAAGCCAACATACTGTTATGCTATTTAAACTTCTCCTTCTTCTTCTTATTATTATTTTTCTGAGACTAAATTCCAAACGTATCTCCTCCTAGGGCTTTAAAGCCACAAGCCCCAAACTCGGCAGACACCTGCGGAGTGTGCTTGTTGCTATATCTTTTCAGACTGATCAGACTTAAAGTTTTTTTTTTTATTAATTTTTTAATGTAAAAATACATTACCCATAGACTTACATTGTCTGAGAAAAATTGCGCCCCTACAGTTGCAATACCCGGATCCCCAGATTAAGGGAGGAATCGGGGTTCGTTTCACTTTTAAACCGGTTAAAAATACAAGTAAATAATACAATTTCACAAATAATACAAATTTTAAACACTATCTCCTCCTAGAGCTTTCAAGCTAGAACCACCAAACTCGGGTCAGACCTTCAGACTGGTCTGACTCGGGTTGCTATATCTTTTCTAACTGATCCGGCTTATGGTTTTCGTAAACCAGACTACCAAAACCACCTTAAATCCCATAGGCTTTCATTATGTTGGCTTGGCAAAGCCAACATACTGTTATGCTATTTAAACTTCTCCTTCTTATTATTTTTCTGAGACTAAAAATTCTAAACGCTACTCCTCCTAGGGCTTTAAAGCCACAAGCCCCAAACTCGGCAGACACCTGTGGGATAGAGCGGTGCTTGTTGCTATATCTTTTCAGAGTGATCAGACTTAAAGTTTTTTTTTTATTAATTTTTAAATGTTTAATTCATTACCCATAGACTTACATTGTCTGAGAAAAAATGCGCCCCTACAGTTGCAATAGCCGAGAGAGATTAAGGGGAGGAGTCGGGTTTCGTTTCACTTTTAAACCGGTTAAAAATACAAGTAAATAATACAATTTCCCTCAAACTGACAAGCTAAACCAACATATCTGATTATTACAGGGGCCAGTGCTCATTAATAATTGATAACTGGGCAGAGAGCAGTCAGAAAGACGAGAGAAGAATCACGGCTGGTCAGCTCAGTCTCCACGGAGCTCACAACGAGCGAATTTATTCTTATTTAAGACCTTTTAAAACGGCGATTGCACGCAATCCACACGTTAGAACACAGCTAAATTCAGATGTTTTCAGAACTGTTTAAAGTAATAACATGATATTCGCGGCAGCCAACTGGCCGCGAGCTCGCGATGTATTCTCTGAACACTTGAAGTCCACATAGAGAATTTACAGCCTTTCACATTAAAACACTGCAGCGAAATGGCACAAAACAATTAGAAGAATATACTATACACATGAAAATGAGTGTTTATATGTGCTTGTGAGATTTTCTCTGTCAGACTGAGCTGAATGTCATCGATTGCTCGGCGCTGCATAACATGGTTAAGTCATTAATATATATTTTTTAAGAGCTTCTTAAAATACAATATTACTCCGAATGCACACAATCCACCCATTAGAACACAACAAAAGCAAAATCCAGGCGTGTTTGAGCCGTGTATGTGTGCAAAATGCAATATTTGACATCGCAAAGGAAAAAAAGTCACATGACAGCCGCTTTTCTGGGTGAGATCGGACAAATAAATACACATTTCATGCACACCGACAAGCTAAACCAACATATGTTATTATTACCGGGTCAGATCTAATTAATAAATTATGTCTCTGGCCAAAGAACTGAGAGAAAGACGAGAGAGTAATGAGCGCTTCATCAGCAGCCCATTTGACAGCGATACAGCTTATGAATACTGGAAGGAAAAAAGTCACAACAGCCTTTTAAATTAAAACAGTGCAGCGAATCAACACAAAACAATTAGAAGAATATATTATAGAGATCAAAATGAGTGCTTGTGTGATCTTTTTGTCTTAGGTGAAAATAACATCCATCTTTCCAGCTTCAGAACTGGCCGTGAGCTCGCGACGTAGGCCACACTTGAAGTCCACATAGAGAATTTACAGCCTTTCACATTAAAACACTGCAGCGAAATGGCACAAAACAATTAGAAGAATATATTATACACATGAAAATGAGTGTTTATATGTGCTTGTGACATTTTCTCTGTCAGACTGAAAGTCACATAGATTGATCGGCGCTGCACAACATGGTAAAGTCATTTATATATTTTTTTAAGAGCTTCTTAAAATACAATATTACTCCGAATGCACACAATCCACCCATTAGAACACAACAAGTGCTCTAATAAATTATGTCTCTGGCCAAAGAACAGAGAGAAAGACGAGAGAGAAATGAGCGCTTCATCAGCCAGCCCAGTTATCACTACGAGCTCAGAATAAAAGCATTTTTATATTTTTTAAGAGCTTCCAAAAATAATATCACAGCGAATGCACTAATCCACCCATTAGAACACAACAAGAGCAGATTTCAGGTGTTTTTGAGCTGTTTATGTGTGCCAAATGAAATATAATTTGACAGCGTGATACAGCTTATGAATACTGGAAGGATAAAAAGTCACGACAGCCTTTTAAAACCCTCTGGAGTCGATTAACGCATACACGCGTTTTGAGTCATTTTCTCCTGATATACCCGAAAATTACTTAAATTACACCTTCAGTTTTAATCGTACAGATAAGAGCAATACATCAATCGAATCTGTAAAGGGTCTACTTTTTTTGGATACAAACATAATGACAAAACTTTGTGCACTTATAAAATAAAGATAACAAACAAGGTGTGCTGTCTGCAGCCTTTGTCTGCGCTGATCTTCATTTACAAACACGTCATTAAAATGAACTGTAACTCCATGAATACTCAACGAAGAGACATGAGAGATATATCTATAGAAAGCTTGACATGTCTACTTTTAAACTAAACAAGTGCTGCCGAACAAATATTCTGTGATAAAGTAATCCATATCAAAACAACGCGATGTCCTTTTTTCACGTCTCCCTTCATTATATCTAATGTGTATGGAAGGCCAAGAGGGTCAAATACACGTCAATTTTAACGCGTCAACAACACGTTAAAAACGTGTATTTCACGCGTAGACAACACGTATTTAACTCGTGTTGTTTACACGTGAAAAATCAGCGCGTATTTAAGTGTATTTCACATGTTAAATACACGTGAAATACACGTGAAGTACGGTTAAAAATCAGTTTGAACGGGTCAATGTCATTGGCTGCTGAGGACTTGGGTCAAACCACATATGTGAGCGTAGAGGGGTGTACCATTCATAGACAGGCAACCACCATTTAACATGCTATAGATCAGCTTATTCAGCCTTATTATTTAGTCTTTTTTCTTTTATTTTTTTGTATAGCCTATAGAAATAATATATTTAAGTTTCAGTATTATGAAATATTTATTTTTTAATAAATATAAATTAAAATTTTGTGGTGATAGTATAAAGTTTATAAAAGGTACAGTATTTTGTAATGAAACAGGACTTTTTGTTTAGCTCTTGACTCGCCGAAGTATACTATATATAGTGTCCATTCTTTAATTTTTCAGTACTGTGTGATAACTTAAAATATGTTGTCAGTACTATTAAAATAAGATCAAATTGAATGGTATTTAGGAGATTATAGTTTTTGCATGACTTATTTCGCATTCAGCCAGACAACCCTGTCCTAGTTGTTATCATAGCCTAGGCTTTTTATTAAAAAGAAAAACAGCAAGGGACCATGGAAAACGACTGTTGCAGGTGTATTTTTTTATGGTATTATTATTATATTTTTTTTTTGCAGGGGGGCAACTCAAGAATGTTGGGCACACAAGTACTGTGGCTCTTTTACCCCATGGCCAAGATGGCCAAGCCAACATCAAAGTTAGTTCACTAACTTTTAATTCTAGTTGAAGGGGTACAAACTTTTACAAAATAAGACTTATAATGTATTTAAGCTGTCTACTACCATAGCAAACCTTAAAAACTCTCTACTGAGAATACAGCTAAAACCAGCCTAAGCTGATCGGTTGTTTTGGCTAGTCTCCCAAGCTGGTTTTTAAGTGGTTTTGGCCACTGTCACGCTGGTCTTAGCTGGGTTTTAGCTGGTTTTTACTGAATCCACTGGTTTTAGCTGGTTTTGGCCGGATTAGCAAAGAAACATGCTAACAACATGCTAGTTACTCACTAATCAGGCTAGAAACATGCCTTTAAAGTGGTTTTGGTCAATGTCACGCTGGCCTTATGTGGTCTTAGCTGGTTTTAGCTGGTTTTCTTTACTGAATCAACTGGTTTTAGCTGGTTTAGTATAGAAAAATGAAAACAAAATGCTAGTTGCTCACTAATCAGACTAGAAACATGCTTTTAACATGGTTTAAAGTGGTTTTGGCCACTGTCACGCTGGTCTTATGTGGTCTTAGCTGGTTTTAGCTGGTTTTCTTTACTGAATCAACTGGTTTTAGCTAGATTATCATAGAAACATGTTAACAACAATTTAGTAACTTGATAATCAAGATGGAAACATGCTTTTAACATGGTTTTAAAGTTGTTTTGGCCACTGTCACACTGGTCTTAGCTGGTTTCTAATTGCATCAACTGGTTTTACCTGGATTAGCATAGAAACATGCTAGTCACTTGTTAGTGATGCTAGCAAAATGCTAGATACATGCTAGTCATGCTAGCAACATGCTAGTAACTTTGCTTATCATGTTAACGACATGCTAGTTGTATGCTTATCATGCTAGCAACATGTAAGTTGCATACTAATCATGCTAAAAACATGCTACCGATATACTATCAACATGCTAATCATGCTAGAAACATGCTAATCATGCTAGACACGTTAACGAAATACTAGCAACATGCTAATCATAATAGAAACATGCTAGCAACATGAAAATCATGCTAGCAACATGCTAGCGACATACTAGCAACATGCTAATAATGCTAGAAACATGCTAGCAACATGATAATCATGCTAGCAACATGCTTGCGACATGGTAGCAAAATGCTAATCATGCCAGAAACATGCTAACAACATGCTAATCATGCTAGGAACATGCCAACGACATGCTAATCATACTAGAAACATGCTAGCAACATGTTAATCATACTAGCAACATGCTAGCAAAATGCTAATCATGCTAGAAACATGCTAAGAACATGCTAACGACATGCTAGTCACTTGTTAATCATGCTAGAAACATGCTAGTAACATGGTAATCATGCTAGCAACATGCTAGCGACATGCTAGGAACATGCTAGCAACATGCGAATCATGCTAACAACATGCTAGCGACATACTAGCAACATGCTAATAATGCTAGAAACATGCTAGCAACATGATTGCGACATGCTAGCAAAATGCTAATCAGGCTAGAAACATGCTAAGAACATGCTAACGACATGCTAGTCACTTGTTAATCATGCTACAAACATGGTAGTGACATGCTAGTCACTTGCTAATCATGCTAGAAACATGCTAATCATGCTAGAAACATGCTAGCAACATGCTAATCATGCTATCAACATGCTAATCATGCTAGCAACATGCTAGTGATATGCTAGAAACATGCTAGCGACATGCTAGTCACTTGCTGATCATGCTAAAAACATGCTAGCAACATGTTAATCATGTTAAAGACATGCTAGCCGCATGCTAATCATGCTAGCAACATGTTAGCGACATACTAGCAACATGCTAATAATGCTAGAAACATGCTAGCAACATGCTAATCATGCTAGCAACATGCTTGCGACATGATAGCAAAATGCTAATCATGCTAGAAACATGCTAGCAACATGCTAATCATGCTAGAAACATGCTAGTGAAATGCTAGGAACATGCTAATCATGCTAGAAACATGCTAGTGACATGTTAGAAACATGCTGGAAACATGCTAGCGACATGCTAGTCACTTGCTAATCATGCTAAAAACATGTTAGCACCATGTTAATCATACTAGAGACATGCTAGCCGCATGCTAATCATGCTAAAAACATGCTAGCAACATGCTAATCATGCTAGAACCATGCAAGCAACATGCTAATCATGCTAGCAACATGCTAGTGACATGCTAGCAACATGCTAATCATGCTAGAGACATGCTAGCCGAGTGCTAATCATGTTAGAAACATGCTAGTGACATGTTAGAAACATGCTAGCAACATGTTAATCATGCTAACCGCATGCTAGAAACATGCTAGTGACATGCTAGCAACATGCTAATCATGCTAGAAACATGCTAGCGACATGTTAGCAACATGCTAATCATGCTAGAAACATGCTAGCAACAAGCTAATCATTGTTAACAACATGCTAGCAACATGCCTATCATGCTAGAAACATGGTAGCAACATGCTAATCATGCTAAGAACATGCTAGCGACATGCTAGTCAATTGCTAATCATGCTACAAACATGTTACAGACATGCTAGTCACTTGCCAATCATGCTAGAAACATGCTAGCGACATGCTAGCAACATGCTAATCATGCTAGAAAAATGCTAGCGACATGCTAATCATGCTAGAAACATGTTAAAGGAATGCTAATCATGCTACAAACATGCTAGTAACATGATAGTAACTTGCTAGTCATGCTACAAACATGCTAGTAACTTGCTAATAATGCTAGCGACATGCTAGTCACTTGCTTGTCATGCTAGTGACATGCTAAATACCTTGCTAATCATGCTAGCAACTTTGCTAATCATGCTGATGACATGGTAGTCATTTGATTTTAATGCTAGCAATATGTTAATCACTTTCTTTTTAAAACTTCTAAATATTTTTAAGCTTTTCAAACTTTCTAAATTTTTCAAACTTTCTGGCCAGGCTTTTTCAAGCCAACTTAAAGTTTGACCACAAACTTTTATATCTAGTTAATTTTGTTCCCTAAATAAACCATGATTTAACTGAAATAAGGGAACAATCGAACAAATTCTTAATTCATGAAATCTTTAATTTCCCTTCCCATGTTTACCACAGTAAGAGATGCAAAAAGTGATTAAAAGTGAAAGAAAATAAAATAAACCTGCGAAATTAGAGGAATAGACTTTGAAGGTTTAGGAAAAGAAACAATGCCTAAATGTTACTTAATTTGTGGGAATTTGTGACCAACCGGCAAACCAGAACAAAGCCACATAAATGTAGGCTATAGACTCCAGAGGCATGTTTGCGATCTAACATTGTCCAGTTAACCTGTTATTCCTCTAATAAACAAAGCTGTTTTACCACACTTATCATAATCAGAGCTTATAATTTGTAAATAAATAATTGCTGGATTCAAAACAGCAATTAATAGGTGCTTTGACTGACACTGACAATACGTTTTCCCGGAGCATTCAGTGATGTCACTGAACGGTGACCTCGCGCATCGTTCACAAGTTTCTGCATGGACCTAACTAGGGCACAGGTTCTCAAGCCCTGGGACAAAATGTGATGGTTTAGGGAAAATGCATAGCTTATTTAAGTAATAGGCCTAACATAAAAATAACTGTTCTTTTTCATCATCATTTTTTTTTTATAATTTTGTTTTTTTAAATATGCAAAATATATCTGACTTAAATAATTAAGATAATGGATTTAAAACAGAAGTGTGACAGAGCTCCATAACTTCATGAAAAGAATGGATGGATTTCAAAGGATGACAACGCACATTCTGTTTGTTTGCTTTATTTTACAAAAGCACAAATCTTCATTTTTTTATTGTGAGTGTGCACCAATGAAACCAAACACTTTTGCAGAAAAGTTTTTTTTTTTTTTCGATCACGCCAGAGCCTGGTGTACACGTATTCCAGCAATTAAAACTTACATCGCAGTCTGTTCATTATCAAAATAAAATATTCAACGTAACATTTAAAAGGTTACACTAGTCAGTTTAAATAGATCGTACTATACCGGTACTGACGTTTTTGAACTGTGAAGAGGATGATATTTTCCGTCTATATGCAAATGCGTGTGAAGTACAAGACTAGTATACATTATAAATAATAGTTTAACATTAAAATACATTGCGAATATGGAAACATTTGGATTTGTGCCGAATGAGACATGAGCAATAACCTCAAAATAAATGTAGCCAAAGCCGCGCTCACTCGTCCTCGTAAATTCTAAATCTGACATTTTCCAGAATAGAATCCAGCAGGATCAAATTAAGGTACTGGTCATTAATATCAAGTGAGCAACAGTGTGTTTTGCAGCCTCACTGATGGAAGCAGTTCTCTGTCTGCGCAGCACAGCCACATGCACGCCACAGTTATTTTTTGGGATAATTTTATTTTAAATGCCATACTGTCCTTTGAAAACATTGAAAGCACCATGAAACCATTAAAGAGTCTCCGTGTGGGATAGAAAACACTCAACAAAGTAAAATATCTTAAATGATTAATCGATTAATTGATCATCAATTTAAATGACGATCGAAGTCCATTTGAAACGGGTGCTTTATTATATTTATAGCACACAAGTACAAGTACCTCCTCCTCAGATATTCCAACGAGAGAGAGAGAGAGTGCGAGAAAGAGAGAGAGGGAGGGAGGGAGGGAGGGAGAGAGAGAGAGAGCACGTGCGCAAGAGAGAGAGAGCGAGAGAGAGAGAGAGCGAGCGAGCCCTGGCCGCACGCTCACCGTTTTCAAACAACATGAGCGCTGTCTGGCTGTCTCTCCCTCGCGCATATTAATCAATTGACACGATGGTGTCGATGTTTAAATCATTTAAAATGAGAATGTAAGTGTGCTCACCCCATTTTTGTTTGTAAGAAAAAATTAGATTGGATTTCATATCGCAATATATATCGCAGAAAAATAAAATATTGCAATGTAATTTTTTCCCAATATCGTGCAGCCCTACTCCAGAGTAGGTTTGAGGTTATTGAACTGATGCTATGACAACAATTACGAGTTTCGAGGAATGCAACAATCCAGGATCGTGTTGATATGTCAGTTCTAGATGATTAAATCTCAAAAGAGGAAACGGGCCCAGATTAAATATGGCATAATTAAACTGTTTGTACTGTCTAGGTGAAGGAAGCCATTTTGAATGATGAGATTTACTGCCCTCCGGAGACAGCCGTCCTACTGGCATCTTACTCTGTTCAGGCCAAGTACGCTGACTACAACAGAGACATCCACAAGCCTGGTTACCTCACCAATGACAGGCTGCTACCACAGAGGTAAGCCTGTCTTCTTAACACAGTAATACACAAGTTGGGTTCCACCCATCCCCCACCCCCCATGCTTCAGTACTCAGGGAACCAGTGCGTCATTGCATGCTATAATTAAATGTGCCTGTGCCTTGGCAAGCCTTTAATAACCTCTTGTTGAATCACCTTGCAATGCACTGTGTTTTACAGACAGTTGAAACAGTGGAATATGATAAGGGTTGGTCAAGATACTTGACTTATTCATTATTGAGGTTGACTAGTTTCTGCAGATTCTTTTTCTAATATTCAGAAAAAAATCAAGAATGCTTATAAAGAGGCTTCTCAGAGATGCTTTGCATGCTCTTAGGCCATGTGTCAACCAAAGCTTTTTTTAGCAGCTGAACAAGCAGCGAAAATTCAGACAATATCAATCAAGTATTATAATTAGTGCTGTCAAAATTAGCGCGTTAATAACGCATTAACTCAAATTCATTTTAACGGCGCTAATTTTTTTAACGCACGATTAACGCAGCGCGCATCACCTGTTTGACCCGTGGCCTAGCCCGTAGTTGGAGAGATAGAGATGCAGCAGCAAACAGAAATGGAAAAAGAAAGGGGTCTTCTGAACGGAAAATTTATATACAAAACGAGGTCTGATGGTTCTGTCGACAAGACAAAAGTTATCTGCATTTATTGTCGATGTGAATTAAGTTATCACCGCAGCACGTCGAGTTTAAAATATCACTTGATGGCGAAGCATACAACTGACACGGAGAGCCCCCCTCCCCCTCGTCAAAGGCAGACCACAATGGATCAAAGTTTGCAGCGGAGATCGATGGATAAGTCCACAACTAATAGACTCACCTCAACTATAGCTAAATGGGTGGCTACAGCATGTAGACCAGTTAATGTGGTCGAGGACGAGGGTCTACTTGAAATTATTCGCATCGCATCTAACGATTCTACATACGAACTACCTTCAAGAGCCACCATTACAACCAAGATTCACAACTTATATGAAGAGGAGAAAGCTAAAGTTCAGGAGGCATTGAGACAGACAAACACGGTTGCGCTCACCGGAGATTATTGGACTTCCCTCAGTAACCATAGCTACCTAGGCGTCACAGCACATTATTTTGACGCGCACTGGAAACTTCAGTCTCACGCTTTGACCGTTATGAAGACAGAAGATAGACACTATGCTGACGTTTGCGCTGAGCACTTTCTTCAAGTAGCCAGACAGTGGAACATTGAACTCAAAATTAAAATAGTGACCACTGATAGTGCACGCAACATGATTGCAGCGGCCAGGCAGCTCCCGTTCGAGCATATGCCTTGCATTGCACACAGCCTCCACCGAGCCATCACAGTTTCTCTCCAAAACAGCCCGTTTGATGGCGCCTTGGCAAAATGCAGGAAGTTAGTGGGTCATTTCAAGCATAGCCCTGCTAACGCAGCCGAGCTTGAACAGCAGCAAGTCAAACATCTTCAAAAGAAAGAGTCACTCGTACAGGAGGTGTCTACTAGGTGGAACAGCACCCTAGAAATGATAAAGCGTGTTCAGAGAAATCAAGAACCATTGAGAGATGCACTGGCCCTACATGCAGGCAACATCAACATGCCAACTGCAGCTGAATTTGATAAACTGAAGAGGTTGGAGACTGTGCTGGAACACTGCAGGTAATTTATTGATACTCTTATTATTATTATATTTGTCTCTCAGTCAAAGTAAGGTTGTGTCAAAAGTGGGGACGTCTGTGTGTGTGTGTGTGTGTGTAACATTTTTATAATGTAGATAGAGTGGATTTATGTTATATATAGAGTGGATTTATGTTGTTCTGATGTGTCTTGACTGTGTGTGTGTGTGTGTGTGTGTGTGTGTCATTTATAATAGAGTGGATTTATGTTCTGATGTGTGTGTGTGTGTGTGTGTGTATACAGTATGGGGACAAAATATAATAGAAATGTCTGAAATCCTTGTTTTTGTGGGGACATTTGTTGGTCCAGTTAAACAGCTTATAAATCATACAGAATGAGTTGTATTGAAAATGTAAAAATGCAGAAAGTTTTCTGTGATGGTTAGGTTTGTGTGTGTGTGTGTGTGTGTGTGTGTGTGTGTGTGTGTGTGTGTGTGTGCGCGTGCGCGTGCGCGTGCGCGTGTGTTAAGAGTGAGAGATTGAAAGTGAGTGAGAGATTCATTATGTCTAACTAAAGTGCTTTTCTCTATTATTCCAGGTATGTGAGTGAACTTTTAGGAGGAGAGAAATTTGTTTCTTGCTCAGTTGTGCTGCCCGCGTTGTGTCATCTATCACGTGTGATGGAGGTCTCAGAAGATGACCCAGCCTACATGATTAAGTTTAAGGAAACTTTCACAACTGACATGGACAAACGGAAGGAAAAAACCAACACCACATGGCTGAGGGTTGCATCAGCACTGGACCCTAGGTTTAAGGACCTCAAATGTCTGAGCAGGGCTGACAGAGCTGAGGTGTGGAGTTCAGTCTGTGCCTTGCTCCAGAGGGAGGGGCTTGCACAGCCAGATAAACCAGTGACAACTGAACCACCTAAGAAGATAACATGTCTCATGTCTGTGCCAGAATCTTCATCTGATGATGATGAAGAGGACTGTATTGAGAAATGTGTGGAGCGCTACAAGGCAGAGCCCTCTATTGGCATAGAGGACTGTCCCCTGCAGTGGTGGTCCAATCATGAAGGGGCACACAGTGAGATGGCCTACCTTGCACGCATATACTTATCAACACCTGCCACATCCGTACCTTGTGAAAGATTGTTTTCACTCTCAGGACATGTTGTTCAGAAAAAGCGAGCTGCCCTGTCATCTGAAAATGTAAACAGGCTCGTCTGTTTGAGCAACTGGCTCAGTGCAAAGAAAGAGAAATAATCTGTGAGGAACCTGTGGGTTTTTTATATTCTTTTTCCCACCTGTTTGATAGACATGAACACGTTCTTTGTAAAACATGTCAATGTTCTTTATGCTCTGTTTAGGGTGATTTCAGTAATAATAAATGTACATTTAGGTTAGCATGTTTACAAGAAGTGAGCTGCCCTATCGTGCAAAAATGTAAATAGGTTTGTGTAAGTAAATTGAGTAAAGAAAGAGAAGTAATGGGAACCGTTTATTTCTATGTTGTTGTTTTTTCATGTGTATAATAGACATGAACAAGTTCTTTGATAAACATATGACTTTTGATACTATGGTCCCTTTGATAGATGTCCAGTCTTCATCCTATGTTAAGTATGGTTTCACTAATAATAAACATGCATTTGCATAAAGCGTCTATTTGTCCACTCCCATGTTGATTAATGTATTCAAAACTTGAAAAGTATTAATTTAAGGTACATTTAGAACTGATACAAATGTGCGATTAATCGCGAGTTAACTCATGACAATCATGCGATTAATCGCGATTAAATATTTTAATCGATTGACAGCCCTAATTATAATATTAAAGGCTCTAATACAGAGCAACGCAAATAGCTAATGCACATCCCGTGCACAGAATGATGCACGCAATGTGAATGATTTAAAGCAACATTGAGTCACAGTGTTTAGCTCTTCACAGTGAAAGGTTCATAGCATAAATGGAAGCGATATTGATGCGTAGTGTATTAAATCTATGCAATTTTATTGAGCCTAGATAACTAGATAACAGTTTTAAATTTCAGTTACTCTGCGTGTGAAGAACAATTCATAGACTTTTGTACTCCTGTGTTGTGAACAGACATCCAGTAGCAAGTAACATGGTTGAAAAACAGCGATAAACTTCAGCAAGATAAAGTCCCTTTATGCAAAACCATAGATCTTAATCTACAAATCAAGTATAACAGTAGGAACACTGAATGATCTTGGAGAATGTTTTACCATGCTGACTGTCGTAACTGAATGTGACCGAGATTTGAATGCTGAATGGAGAATTACTGACAGCTGTAGCGAAAAGAAGAGTTTGTGTGAACTTTAATTTAACTGCTTAAATATCTGCACGAAAACTGTATGGTGCTTTATATTGTTTTGTGCCTTTTGTGGGGCTTAACTATAACACAGAGTAGCATGCACAATATTGGATCAGGCATTAAGGGATACACTGATTGTATACTCAGTACATTAGGTGGCCAACCAGAGTGTGCTTTCTACCATTGCCTCTGCCGCGGCAGCAAAGTGCATTTGCAGCTTTTGACCGTTTTGAAATTGTTGCATGTTTTATCCATTATTTTCATTATTTTAGTAAAACGTGAGGCACTGAATAATTTTGCTCCCATTATTTAAGCCAAACTAAAACAAGCAATGAATAAATTAAACCTGGACACGATTTAGCTAAATCGTTGAAACTGAAAAGAATCGTTTAACAAAACATCCTCACATTTAAACTCAAGTTCTCTCATTATAATCAACAAAGTGCACAATATGTAAAAAAAGAGTTTCATTAATATACAACCTCTGTGATTTTAAAGGGAGCCTTCTTTACTTGCTTTCATACAATAAAAATTGCAGCTGCATTTAAATGCAGGAGTGTATTCTATTCCTTAAAATATTAGAGTGCAAGATTGATGATGATGAGTGCGACGCACAACATTTATTCTTATTTGTCTACATATTTTTTATTCATTACAAATCTTTTTTGGTTTTATTTTATATCATTGCATGTAAAAATAATTAACTCTGTAATGCATATGCAAAATGTGAAACTACAATCTTATTTGTAGTCTGTAGCATTTTATAATTATTTGTACAATAATATTGAACTTAAAGGAGCCGTATGTAGGATTGTGGCCAAAACTGGTACTGCAATCACTATAAAAATACTGTAGAGCGGTGTATCCCCTCCCCCTACCCCCTGACTCGAGGTTGCCAGATAAGCTGCAGGATTCAGCAGAAACGTAGGCTGCTTCAATGAGCTTCCAATGGCAAGTGACGAACAGACGTACACAGTAATTTTTTTTTCTGTTAATTATGTATATGCTTCATGAGAGATATTTTGATATGTATTTAAAAAATGTACTAATTGTCATTAGTTAACTATAATAGTAAAGATTTATGCTCGTATGTGACAGTATAATCGTAAAGATGTATGCTCGTATGTGACAGTATAATCGTAAAGATGTATGCTCGTATGTAAAAGTATAATCGTAAAGATGTATGCTCGTATGTGACAGTATAATCGTAAAGATGTATGCTCGTATGTGACAGTATAATCGTAAAGATTTATGCTCGTATGTGACAGTATAATCGTAAAGATGTATGCTCGTACGTGACGGACAGAACAGTAGCTGTTAGTCTAACTTGTAACGTTATGTATCTGTCATCAGTTCCATCAGAAAATATTGTTAGAGTAACTAAATTACATTAGCAATGGTCATACTGGTCAACTTGCAGCATGTGTAACTTAGTCCACGATATACGTGAAGAACAAATGACGAATCATTTTTACTGAGGTAACATTAGGCTGTCACTAGCACTGTCTCAATTACGTTTCAAATTGCCATAATGGGCGTGCTAATGTTGTTTTCCTCAGCGTCTCAGCTAGTGTTGTCACAATACCAAAATTATTGTTTCGATACTAATACCTAGCCAAGAATTGCGATTTCGATACTTTTTCGATACTTTTCCTGAAAAGGGAAAATACACGCAAATATCATTGCTGTGCTTTATTTGAAAACCGGGACAACATTCTAATCATATAACTCACTAATAAATGAACATATGAACAGCAGATATATTAAACATTTGAACAAAATATGAAATATCAAAATATAAAAAATAAAATAGAGCAATGACATTCAAGGTAAAGAAAGAATAAATTTAGCAGCATTATCTCAGTTATCATAAGAAACATAAGAGTAATAAATTTATCTTGATTCTGAACTTTGAATAAAAATATGAACAGCTATTATATTAAACAATGAAGTCAGAAGATTAAATGTCAAAAGATAAATAATATCAATTTAAGCAATGGCATTCAAATAATAATAATAATAAAAATTAGCAGCAATATCTCAGATATTGTAACTTATTCTGTCAGTTGTGCAACCTTTTCTTTCAGAGGAGAAAACTCAGCCAGTGAGCTTTAACCTGTTAGCCAGCACCCCCCATTATGGGACTCACAGCTGAAAGTGCTCTAACTAACTTATAATTGTAATAGTTTCCTACTTCAGTGTGTTACAAACATAAGTGTGGTGTCTTTAGAAAGAAGACCCTTTGGGCTTCACTTTTTATTAACCAGATTTGATAATGCTCAAAAATCTTAAAAGTTATAGACACTGAAGTGCCTTGAATTTTGTTTACCACTCTTAAATATTTTTTTATTTGATATAAAAATACATGAAATGAGTCCTGGAGCAATCTAGAAAAGTAATGGGTTGAAAGCCACATGTCTCATGAGTTTCTATTTCAAATCTGAATAAAATATCATGAAAAATGAGACTCCTGCAAATATTTTTATGAGACTGTCTACACCCCCCACCCCCCAAATATAAGAAAATATATTTCCCAATAGTATTGAAGGCTTCTACAAACTATTTAGTCAGTAAACATACCACTGCATAGTTTTTTTCAATTATAAAACACTAGACAGAAACTTAGACATCATATAAATGATTTATTTGAGCACTAGAAAAATACAATAAGAATAATTTGAGTAAAAAAATAAGAATAATAAGAAAAATAAAAAAAAAGATTTAACTTTGTTTGCCAATATAGAACATCCTGTGATTGCTAGAGATGCATATGTTACAATGAATTACGATGCAAATAAGTGCTGATGTGCTGATGGCCACTTATACAGATGGTAATAACACAAATGTGCCAAAGTAAATAATCCACTCTCTCTATTCATATAGACGCGTTCACTTTGATAGCCGTGATCATTCAGTAATAGCGAGCTGATTTGGGCTGATTTGCACTCAAACAGATGGTAATCATGCAGATACATTCACATTCAACATAAAACACACTCTCACATATATAAAAACTGTCTAAAATTATCATATATCATATCAAAAATATCATAAGAAACATAAGAGTAATTTATCTTGATTCTGAACTTTGAATAAAAATATGAACAGCTATTATATTAAACAATGAAGTCAGAAGATTAAATGTCAAAAGATAAATAATATCAATTTAAGCAATGGCATTCAAATAATAATAATAATAAAAATTAGCAGCAATATCTCAGATATTGTAACTTATTCTGTCAGTTGTGCAACCTTTTCTTTCAGAGGAGAAAACTCAGCCAGTGAGCTTTAACCTGTTAGCCAGCACCCCCCATTATGGGACTCACAGCTGAAAGTGCTCTAACTAACTTATAATTGTAATAGTTTCCTACTTCAGTGTGTTACAAACATAAGTGTGGTGTCTTTAGAAAGAAGACCCTTTGGGCTTCACTTTTTATTAACCAGATTTGATAATGCTCAAAAATCTTAAAAGTTATAGACACTGAAGTGCCTTGAATTTTGTTTACCACTCTTAAATATTTTTTTATTTGATATAAAAATACATGAAATGAGTCCTGGAGCAATCTAGAAAAGTAATGGGTTGAAAGCCACATGTCTCATGAGTTTCTATTTCAAATCTGAATAAAATATCATGAAAAATGAGACTCCTGCAAATATTTTTATGAGACTGTCTACACCCCCCACCCCCCAAATATAAGAAAATATATTTCCCAATAGTATTGAAGGCTTCTACAAACTATTTAGTCAGTAAACATACCACTGCATAGTTTTTTTCAATTATAAAACACTAGACAGAAACTTAGACATCATATAAATGATTTATTTGAGCACTAGAAAAATACAATAAGAATAATTTGAGTAAAAAAATAAGAATAATAAGAAAAATAAAAAAAAGATTTAACTTTGTTTGCCAATATAGAACATCCTGTGATTGCTAGAGATGCATATGTTACAATGAATTACGATGCAAATAAGTGCTGATGTGCTGATGGCCACTTATACAGATGGTAATAACACAAATGTGCCAAAGTAAATAATCCACTCTCTCTATTCATATAGACGCGTTCACTTTGATAGCCGTGATCATTCAGTAATAGCGAGCTGATTTGGGCTGATTTGCACTCAAACAGATGGTAATCATGCAGATACATTCACATTCAACATAAAACACACTCTCACATATATAAAAACTGTCTAAAATTAAAAGAAAGAAAGGAAAATGCGATCGCTGTAAGTTCCGCCTCCATCAGCTGACAGGTGCGTCAGAGCGCGTCAACAGCTCTCAGGAGAGAGCGCCAAATTCAAATAAACTATCTTCTGCCTATTTTTCATTCATTCTTTTTTCCAGTGGATTGCCTCATTCTGTTTGTGACACTGTACGCTGCAAAACCATGCCGTGTTTTTACAACCAAGACGCAGTTTCCGACCGTGAGTTATTCCATAACGGACGCAAACAATTCTGTCGCTGAAGAAATGAAATATAAACTAAGGAATTATGATCCAAATTACAACGTTATTGCTTCGTTGGACTAAACGTGCTTCATGAGATGTCGTTCAGTGGACCCTTACCTTCCTAACTAAACCGGGATTTACAGCTGTGGATGTGTTTATGACTCGTTATTAAGACGGATCTGGTATGTACAGCGTTTTCATTGCTTATTTTTTTTTATGTGTACTGGTTACACAAATGTAGCAAATACAGTCTTTATAAGCTTTCCATTGAAAAACAGCGATCTGTCGTCGATGCTTGAGGCTTAGATCTTTATAATGATACATAGTTTGTCAAGATTAAATTTTTCCTGTTTCATTTAATCTATTCATAATCACTGACACGTGCGAGTGGAGAGGCTTTGAGGACGAGGGCGTTCTGGTGCAGGTTAACAGGTTTTGAGCGTCATCTTTAGTGAGCGTCATCTTTTTTTGTGGACCGGCGGCCACAGTATCACTTGTGCTCGCACATGCAGCCTAGTAATGCGCGGGTCGGGTTTTTTTTCCAACCCACAGGTCCCACTTTTATGAAATTATTTGGCCCGCCCCAGCCCGCAAATAAAGTAAAATTTCTTTACCCACCCCGACCCGCGCATCGGGGACATCACCGAAGATACGTTGCTACTAGACTCATATTTCTTGTTCACTGAAGTTCCTCCCTCCACAGCAGCGCGCGAGCTCGGCGCTATTAGCAGCGCATGCGCAGCTCGTGAACAGCTCTGTGAACTGTTTCATCCTGTCAAAGAGTTACTCAAGATGTGACGGAGCATGTGATTTGTTGAATGTAATAAACCCATAAGCCCTTCACTGAACTAGATCGAGAGATCTTCTCATTCGAGAATGAGTTGAATGAACTGATACATCTCTTTCGTGAATGAAATGAATGAGTATACAGGGTCAGTGAGCCAAGCATGTAAATCTCGATCAGCAATCAGCAGATAAAAGCGCAGTTATAGGTGCTGTACAGATACACTCATATTTAGCATACAGAACATAACTCCACGTTTAATCCCCGATTAATGTGAATATTATATATGAACTGTCTGACCAAACAAATCGCTGTAGTGCTTTTTTGCTGCTTGCATGAGGAGAAAAAACAGACGTCCATAGGGAGGCACTGAAAAAGCGTGCGTTGCACACACCAACATGAAATACGTCTCTTACAAATCTGGAACGCAGTCATTCTTTGAAGTATCGATACTAATAAATTTAGGAATCGTGACGTTTTTAATTTCCGAGAATCGCGATACTTTTGAAGTATCGGTGCACCGTGCAACACTAGTCTCAGCATAATGACAGAGAAACGGGCTCCTATAATGCATTGCTAATGTTAGCATACGTCCATGTGAGCTAACGTTATGTTACTTTGCACAAACATTCATAACTTTGTTCGACTGTCATGAATATATGAAATGTCCATTGACATCAAGCACAAGTTAGCCAAGCATAGAAGAATCTTACCTGTCCAGGAGAAAATTAGCTACGTTGGCGTCTGTGTTCAAATTCTTCTCCGTTTTCAGCCGTCTCCATCATTCAAAAGCATCTCCAATTCAAATTCTGGTTTTATTTCAGACTTTGTCACAATGAATTTCTGAATTATAACGAGGTCTTTTTGATTTAGTAACATTAGACATTTTTATCCGACTGGAGTTAGGGTAGGTTACAGCAAAGCTGGCAACACGGATCCCGAAACACTACTGACTTCGTGATTGGTAGATAGGTGGAGGGAGGCGCGTCAGGCCAAAACACAAAATGACAACATCAACATCAGTTGAGGGCTGCAAGTCCACTTTTTAAATGACAATATCCTGGCCGGACTACTGTTGTCAGTGATATAAGTATTTGAAATGAACATGATTTCTTAATGTCTAGTGACATTGTTGTTCACGAGTCAAGAACCGTTTCTGTCAGACGTGTCCGATTCGAGAACCGAGGAGCTGATGATACTGCGCATGTGTGATTCAGCGTGAGGCAAACCGACACACAGAACGTCTGAACTGAACTGATTCTTTTGGTGATTGATTCTGAACTGATTCTGTGCTAATGTTATGAGCCCAAGTAAACCGAAGGCTTGCAATCATCGCCAATGACGCCATTATGTCGAGCGCAAAAGAACCGGTGAACCGTTTTCTTCAACTGGTTTATTGAATCGCACTGTCAGAAAGAACTACTGGTGATCCGAAAACCAATGCAAACGGATCTTGACTCGTGAACGAGTCATTATCTGGCTCGGCTCGGTGTTCATCTCTCTCTTCACAGCAGTTCAATCAGTGTACTGTTTGAGTACATGAATTACTCTGGGATATTGGTTTGTTTTATCTCAGAGGGAGTGTCAGCCACATTAAACAAGTTAACAGGTTAAGTCATTTGTGGATTAATGCGTATTGGAGACGCGAACCGTTTAAAACGATTCAGTTCGATTTGGTGAACTGTTTCAAAAACATCCGGTTACATCAAATGATTCATTCACGAACCGGATATAACAAACTGCTTTGTATGTCTTACAACAGACACGGAAGAGAAGACAATGCTGAATAAAGTCATAGTTTTTGCTATTTTTGGACCAAAATGTATTTTCGATGCTTCAAAAAATTCTAACTGACCCTCTGATGTCACATGGACTACTTTGATGATGTTTTTCTTACCTTTCTGAACATGGACAGTATACCGTACACACAGTTTCAATGGAGGGACTGAGAGCTCTCAGACTAAATCTAAAATATCTTAAACTGTGTTCCGAAGATAAATGGAGGTCTTACTGGTTTGGAACGACATGAGGGTGAGTTATTAATGACATGATTTTCATTTTTGGGTGAACTATCCCTTTAACCTGCTTTTTATCTTTATTAGTTAATTTAAAACAGATTTATTAAGACAATCAAAATCAACGAATTGGAGCAGCATCAGCCATTAGATCATTTTAAAATGTCAAATAGCCTTTAATTTACAGGTTATAACTGCATAGGTCTCTGTTGTAGACTTGTGTAGATTTATTTGTAATAAATCCCATACCCATATCCCATAAAAAAATCCCATAATATCCCATAATAAATCCGTATCCCATACTGTACCCTAAAATAAATGTGTTCTATTACTATTCATATTCGAGTGTTTGTGTGGAAAATTATTAATGAGCATGCATGTCAGGGAGGCGCCCTCGCGATCATTTTTATTTTAATTTTTTAAACTGATTTCACTTAAAATTGGGTTGCCTTACATAAATGAGAAAATATATCTAGAAAGAAAATATATAGAATGAATCTAGAAAGAAAGCTTGAAATGTCTAGTTTTAAACTAACCAATTCAAAACGAAAGACAGGCTACTCCCTGATTATGCACATCCTGTGGAGATGAGAGTCAGTATCATGAATTTCATCTTGCAGCCGTCAAGAAAACATTAGTTTATTAATAAATAATTAAAATGTCTCCTTTTTCACAATTATTAGGCTACTTCTGTCTGTGCTTTGTGACAAACTTAATGCATGTGCTTGAGCACGTAATTTATTCTCATTGCTCATTGTGGATTAGACTGTTAATTTAATATAAATGTGCAATTAGTTGAATAATGACAAATGAATGACTACTAGTAACTAGAAAAATCTTATGTGGGGGGCAGACCAATTAAATACCCTCTAGACGACTCTGTTAAAGTTTTAAAAGCATTTTATACGTGCAAATTATGCTTTCAGACCGGTCTGTTAAAATAATTAGACATTTTCTTATTACTGTAATATATTTTTACATTTGTATTGCAGCGTTGCCGCGTACTAAATAGTATAAAGCTGCATATGCTATACATTAAGAACAAAAGTTTTTGTCTCTTTGGCAGATGCACATCTCTTTCACCAGTTTCTTTGTCTCTCTCTCAGAACTGCCTCATCTCTCCTGAGAAAAAACAAACCATATTATATTGTATGTAATACTCTATAGTAGGGCTGCATGATTTGCCGTTTAAGCATCAATATCGCGACGTACGAATTCACGATAGTCACGTCACAGGGTGTGCAATGTAGGCTGTCGTAGTTGATCCGTTATTCATTAACTGTACGGGCCAGCTGCTCCCCGGCCCTTGTCGAATGTGATTCGCAGATTAATTGCACAGCTTAACCATCATAGAGTGAAAGTTTATCATTTGCACGGGTTTTTCAGGTCCTGTCAGTTTAACAGGGCGCATATAAGAACGAGCAACGATAGAGAGAGAGAGAGCGAGAGCGAGAGAGAGAGCCCCGGCCGTGCGCGCGCTCACCTTCATCGTCTTCAAACAACACGAGCGCTGTCTTGCTCTCTCTCCCTCGCGCATATTAATCAAAATCAATTGACATGATGGTGTCGGAAAAAAAACAAAAAAACTTTCCAGTGATGAATAGGTTTTCTGTGTTGTCAAATCTTCTGCGATATCCTAAACTGCAGAGATAATTACACAACGCGTGCTGTAGGCTACACTTCTGATTCGCGATCTAATGATTTCTTTGAACCGATTCAGTTTAATGAATGGTTTAAACAACTGACCTGTCCAACACTGAACTCACGAGACGTCTGAATTGGTGTATAAAAAAAAATCTGTAACACTTTACAATAATTTTCTATTTATTAAACTATTTAACTACATTATTTAAAATGTACTATTACTAAAATGCACTTCTACAACATTGTTAATTTCAACATTTAGGCTATAGCCTTCATTGTTGAGATCAAAATTTGTACAGTATTTGTTAACATAGTTAATGCACTGTGAGCAGCTGTGAACAGCTGTGTTTTTATAAACTAAGATAAACAAAGATCAATAAATATAGTAACAAAAGTATTGCTCGTGGTAATTTCATGTTAGTTAATATATTAACAATTCAAACCATATCGTAAGGTTACAAACAAATAATTTACTCTAATTTAAATAATACTCTCATGTTCTCATTTAAAATGAGAATGTAAGTGTGCTCACCCCATTTTTGTTTGTAAGAAAAAATTAATTACATTTCATATCGCAATATATATTGCAGAAAAAAAAAATATCACAATGTCTTTTTTCCCAATACCGTGCAGCCCTACTCTATAGGCCTATGCAGTTGCAAAAATTGCAAAAGCCAAAACTTAAACCTAAACCTGCTCTGTTTGAAACCCTCATCAGACACTGTCCATATGAAGCAAGGGATTCACACCTTTATTTTTCAAGCTATACAGAACTACCCCCAAAACCCCAACCTCCTCCAACTGGACTGAATTCAGTCGCTACTGGTTGCTTAGTGTAAAATGGACACCCTCTATCTAAAAGAAAAAAAAATGGTGTAACAAACCAGCGTACTGCAGAATACACACATTTATATTAAAGGGTTAGTTCACCCAAAAATGAAATTAATTAATGACTCATGTCATTAATGACTCACCTTTATATCGTTCCAAACCCGTAAGACCTCCGTTGAATTAATTCTATTAAATAGAGAGACAGAGAGAGAGAGAGAGAATACATTGAGAGAAAAAAAAAGCTATTCTTAAACTTGGACCTCATTATATTAGTACAAAAAGTACAAAGCCAAACACCAGAAGCAACCTACACTCTCTAAGTGTTCTTTCATTGAAAATTATGCATTTTTATTAATTCACATGCTACAGTAGGAGGACAAGCTAAGTAGGAGGACGTGGCGGTGCCGCGGCATTAATTGAATTCAGTCGCGTGTTAAAATAATATGCTTAACTACCGCCAGGTGGCGCAAAGGGACGAATTTTGAACTGACTGTAATAATAAAATGATGGTTTGTAAACGAAGATGAAAGGACAAGTAAAACATCAATAGCATTATATTATAACATTTTAACATCCTTAAAAACCATTATAAAATTTAAAGTAAGAGTTAATTTAAAAACGTGGGATAGTCTTAGGCTAAAGTAAAAATTTAAAAGAAAGACCTTACACAAAGATACACAAAGTCTTACTGCATGCTATTGTCATTAAACAGTCATTACTAGGTATATAAACAAACCAGAATAAAAATATTAAATGTTCTAAGCCGTGTGTGTGTTCCTATATACAGGCACGTGCACACATAGACATGAAAGGGGGCTTGAGCACCTGCCCTTTATATTCCTGGAGAGAAAGTGCCCTTTTTTCTGGGATGCTTTTTTTTATTTTTGAAAAATAATATATATTTCTGTTTGCACACAGCTTCCCTGTCAAACAAATATATTTATTGAAATATAGTATCTAAATATCAGGTCAGGAGATCTGAAGCGCTCCCTCTCCCCCGATTGTTAAACCCGATTGTATTGCTTCCGCTAAAGAAAATAGTCCGCTCCGTCTCTACGGTTAGAGTCCTGTGAGTCCATAGCAACGCTCTGTTTTTCATGGCAACGGTCTGTTATACTCCGCACAGTGGTCTGTTGGTTATAACAGACCGCATTCTACATTGGAATTCAACCAAGCCATGTAATAAAATAAGTTAATAAAATAAGCATATATCACCACCAGGTGATATGCTTTAGTTATTTTGTTTATCCTATTTACCTGCATTTCCCTGTCAATTAGATGCAAATGTGCGCATTTTAACTAGTTGATGCCTAATTTGCATACAGAACGTCCCCAGTTATTGACTTACATCAAGAGTCTTTCCCCCTGAAATTTAGAAATCTAAATTGGTGAATTTAGAATAAATCTACAGATGCAAACAGATGGAGGATACACTCTAAAAAATGTAGTAAATCTGAGTAACTGCATCTGGTACATTAATAAATAAAACTGAGTAGAAATAAGTTAACATTAAACTTTAAAAATAACAATATTTATAAATTAACTATTTAAGTAATTTAACTTTTTTATTTCCTCGAAACCTTTATAAAATAGTATTCCATACTACCACAAATACATACATGACATTGGCTTTTAATGAATTTTTACTCAATTATTTTGGTAAATTTAATTTTAAAGTGTTATGTATTCTGATAACACCAAAATAATTAAAACGATGTAGTGCCTTGTGCAAAAATAAACAAATTATTAGTAAAACACGCCCCTCTGTTTGATGCAGTTATTTAGGTTATTCTAAATATGAAGAGTTCAGATGAAAAATCCTCTAAGTGCCATCTGAAATTTCCTTCAATAATGATCATTTTTATCAAGCTTGTATGTTTATGTTCACTTATTTCACATTACTGGCAATGAAAATTACCTAATAATTGTCATTTAAGTTAAATTACTGAACTTAAATACGAGCTTGAAAAAAAAAGCTCATAAGGAAATTTCAGATGGCACTTAGAGGATCTGAACTCTTCATATAGACTTGAAACTAGTAGCATAGAAAATGTTTTCAAAACATGCACATTGTGGAATGGTTTCCTTTGCTGCTCTATAAACCTAGTGAATACTAAGGAGACCAAGGTTTCTGTGAACTGATTATTTTGTAGACATCTTTTGAAAATGAAACAATTGCGTGAGTTTGAGGAAGATAAAATTAATTAACTTTTTAAATTATTTTTTTAAAAGGAAGTCAGAGTTGCGTGAATATATATATATATATATATATATATATATATATATATATATATATATATATATATATATATATATATATATATATACATATATATATATATATATATATATATATATATATATACTTTTTTGTTTAAAAAAAAAAAAAAAAAACCTAATTATGAGAAGTGCCCTTTATTTCACTTGAGCCCCTGCCCCTCAAAATGTCTGTGCACGTCCCTGCCTATATATATATACACTAAGTAGACATCCAAAAGGCCCTTTCTACCGCCGCACATACCGCTAACAAAAGCGCATCAAAGCACATTTTCGCTAATAGACGTCAGTTTTGCCTCACTGATGTGTTACATTTGATGGCTTCAGTCAGGGAAAATGAAAGAAAAACACTGTAGTTAAAATATTTAATATCCACAGACGAAAGTTTGATAATTATGAAGTTATGTGCATTTCTTAGAATGAATTCAAGCAGGATAAATGTCAAGCCTGTGCCTGAACCTGTGATTATATTTTCTCTAATCTACATGGTATTTAACCATATTTTAGATTTGACACATTTAAAAGGTGTGCAGTATTATTTATATTATATTAATTATGCGTTATATTATTCAAAAGAAATTGTGGTTTACTTTGCATCGGAGCATTAAAAGTGGTAGCCTATTTTAGCCTATGGCTATATTTTAATTTATATTTTCAATATAAATATATTTTTTCCTTTAATAAAACAACATGCATTTTTGTTATTTGTTACCTGTCCTTTAACTTATTGGGGAAAAAACATTTGTCTGTAAACTGATTAAGAAATTGTTGCATGTTTAAACATGAAGCACTGTATAATTTCGTTCCCATTATTTAGGCCTAATTAGCCTAAAACAAGAAACGAATAAAATTAAACCTGCACGATTAAATCTTTGAAACTCTAATAAATGGAAGGATTAATAAACTGTCCTCACGATTAAACTCAAGTTCTCTCATTATAATCAACAAAATACACACGATGTAAAAAAGAGCTTCATTAACTGACAACATAAGTGATTTTAAAGGGAGCCTTCTTTACTTGCTTTTAGTGCTGGGCAATAGCATATGGCCTAAAAAAAATCTGATTTATGATTTAAATCGATTTTAAAATCAATATTCAAATGACAAAGAAATTTTTCAAAACAAGTTTTAATATAGTTATAAACTTATAACTGAGACAAGATGATAAAACAACTGTGATGTTATTACCTTAATGCTGGAAAGACCTTTATTTTATTTATTATTATTATTTATTATATATTATTTTTTTATTATTATTTATTTTTTGTTAATACTAGCCCATCAGCTGTGCAAATTTTGTTTGTGAGGAAAATAACAGTACATTTTTGTCAGTTATTTTATCTAAACAGATCGATTAATTTCTTCAAGATTTCAAAATCAAATAGCCTACTGATAATGTAGTAGCACTGTAAGATGACATTTGTTTGAATGCATTATTGCTAAAGCGATTGTGTGTGAATGTGCTTTATCTGTTTAAATCATGCTTTAACCCGAAAATAATCAGTAAAAGAAACAGACAAACTCATATAGCCTTTAACATCCCGCTCGACTATTGCAGTCATTAAAACCTGATCAAGCCATAGCTAAATATGTTTAACATGAATTCTTGCTGAATATGCAGTTATATCACGGGCTCCAGTCAGAATCACACCGCTCAGCTCATCCTCTGCTCGGCGGCGTGTCTCTGTCTCAGACGCGCGGGGGAGGGTTGAGCCACTCTGAACTACAGGAGCCTGAGTGGTGCGTCGGTGGATGTTAAAAAGAAAACCGATTTTCATTCAAACAAACCGATGTAAAATACAAATTCGAGTTAATTGATAAAATCGATTTATCACCCAGCCCTACTTGCTTTCATATTATTTAATGAAAAAAAAAATGCAGCTGCATTTAAATGCAGGTGTGTAAAATATGTGCAAGATTTGCACTGCAGGTGTGATGGTAGATGTGCAGCTTTTATTCTTATTTATTTTATCTTCATTACAAATCTTGTTTGGTTTCATTTTGGATAATTGCATGTAAAAATAATTAATTATTATTCATATTCATATTAATATTCATATGCAAGTATTTGTGCAAAAATTATTTATTTGCATTAATGACAGGGCGCATTAATATTCAACATTTAACAATCTTCGAATGTTGCATTTCTCTGTCGGAGAGAGCCAGCACTGTGAATTTCATCTTGCAGCAGACAAGAAAACATTTGTTTATTAACAAATAATTAAAATGTCTCATTTTTCACAATTATTAGGCTACTTCATGTACTTTGTGGCAAACTTAATGGATGTGCTTGAGCGCGGAATATATTAAGATTTGATTATGTAAATTTTATATAAACCTCTGATTAGTTGAATATAACAAATGAACGACTAGAACTAGAAAAATCTTACGTAGGGACAGACCATTTTTTTGTCTAACCAAAACAACAGTCCTATATAAACCGGTTCAGCAACTTTGAAAGCCTCATAAGACACTGTCCATATGAAAGAGCAATTCACACCTTTATATCGACCCCCACAAGCCACACATAACTAACCCCAAAAACCCAACCCCTTCCAGCTGAACAGAATTCGGTCTGTGTTTTGGCTCTGAGGAACGGTGTGTTACTGGGCTGAAACATGCCTGCACTCAGCAGCACTACTCTTTGTATTCATTATATTCTTGCAGCTCATATTATTATAGAATAAAACTAAACATATGCACACAACTTTTTAGCTCATAAGTACTGGAGGTTTCGATTTTTTCTTGACTGATACACACAAACACACATTCACACAACAAGCCAGGTCGGGCTTTCACAGCGACAAACGCTTTGATTGCGTCCTCTAGTTTAACTTGTACGTTTGAGATTATTTTTAATCAGTTTAAGCTTTGAGAAACTGCATTCTCCAGAGATCACAGTGACCGTGAGAAGCACTCTCAATGCTACAAAAACTTTTGGAAAAATTTATTCCATCCCTTTTTCACAGATGAATTTAAGCGCATCCAGTGGTTTAGCAACCAGGCTCCAGCAACCAGGCGTCTACCCAAAGCAGTCAGCTCTTCGAACAATTCATGCCCATCAACGTCCCGCGAGTCTCCATGAGTCAGGGCCTTTTCCAGTCTTAAGCAATCCTGAAGAGTCTTAAGAAATCCTGAAGAACTATTGTATTCTCCTTTTCTTTGAGAGATGCGATGTCATTTTAAAATCCAAATACGCGCCCATGGTCTCGAAGCAGCGAAAAGCGCTCTTTCACAGAACGGAGGCGATGAATTTCAAAAAGGAGCCTCATTGTTTCTCATTTAAAAGCGGTCGTCTTTTTTACTCATGACCAGATAGCCTAATTTTATTCATTTTGACATTTTTGAATATACATTAAAGTATTTTGCACGCATATACTAATAGAGCGCGGCCGGGCGGGAATTTTTATTCTAAATTTAAAGTGAATTTAAATTTATACTAATGGAGTGGGTAAAAAAAATGCTTTTGATATAAATGCGATAACTGTAACCTAATGTAAAACAAACAAATAAATTAATTATTTTTTCTCTCTCTCTCTCTCTCTCTCTCTCTCTCGCATTCTCTCTTTCTTGCCGCTCTGGCTGAGCTGCCGCCCTAGGCGGCTGCCTAGTTCGCCTATAGGCACGTGCCGGCCCTGTGTGCACGAGACACCAGCGCGAACAAACAGCTGAAACAGAAAATACTCAATTTTCACTGTCTGCAGTTTGATTTTACTAATTCAGATTGAGGCGAATACAACTTATTGATCATGAGACCAACATTTAGCAAGCAGGAAAACATTCATTCTACCTGAAGGAAGACGTATTTCATTGAGCTAATGCTGTTTAATAGAGAGAGAGAGAGAGAGAGAGAGAGAGAGAGAGAGAACCAGTCTATTAAACTTAGAGCTCATTATATTGAAGTACAAATAAACACCAGAAACGTTATGCATTTTATGAATAATGAAATGTTATGAAAAGTATGCATTTTATTTATTCACATGCAGTATGGTTGTTGGTATTTAGCAGTTAAAACCTATTTTTAAACTTGAATTTAAATACTATTAAACTAACTTTAAATTCTCAAGGAGTTTATAAGTAAAAAAGGATAAAATGTCACAGTGCATGTTAAATAGTCTAAATGAACTTCCATCCATCCATCTTCGATCCGGGGCCGGGTCGCGGGGGGAGCAGTCTAAGCAGAGAACCCCAGACTTCCCTCTCCCTAGACACTTCCTCCAGCTCTTCTGGGGGGACACCGAGGCGTTCCCAGGCCAGCCGGGAGACATAGTCTCTCCAGCGTGTCCTAGGTCTCCCCCGGGGTCTCCTCCCAGTGGGACGCGCCCGGAACACCTTCCCGGGAAGGCGTCCAGGAGGCATCCGGAACAGATGCCCGAGCCACCTCAGCTGACCCCTCTCGATGTGGAGGAGCAGCGGCTCTACTCTGAGCTCCTCCCGGGTGACTGAGCTTCTCACCCTATCTCTAAGGGATCGCCCAGCCACCCTGCGGAGAAAGCACATTTCGGCCACCTGTATCCGGGATCTTGTCCTTTCGGTCATGACCCAAAGCTCATGACCATAGGTGAGAGTAGGAACGTAGATTGACCGGTAAATCGAGAGCTTTGCCTTGCGGCTCAGCTCTTTCTTCACCACGACAGACCGGTACATCGACCGCATTACTGCAGAAGCTGCACCGATCCGTCTGTCAATCTCCCGTTCCATCCTTCCCTCACTCGTGAACAAGACCCCAAGATACTTAAACTCCTCCACTTGAGGCAGGAACTCTCCACCAACCTGAAGTGGGCAAGCCAGCCTTTTCCGACTGAGGACCATGGCCTCGGATTTGGAGGTGCTGATTCTCATCCCAGCCGCTTCACACTCGGCTGCAAACCGTCCCAGTGCATGCTGAAGGTCCTGGCTTGATGAGGCCAACACGACAACATCATCCGCAAAGAGCAGAGAAGAAATCGTGTTGTCACCAAACCTGACCCCCTCCGGCCCCTGGCTGCGCCTAGAAATTCTGTCCATAAAAATCATGAACAGAACCGGCAACAAAGGGCAGCCCTGCCGGAGTCCAACACGCACCGGGAACAAGTCTGACTTACGGCTGGCAATACGAACCAAGCTCCTGCTCCGGTCGTACAGGGACCGGATAGCCCTTAGCAAAGGGCCCCGTACCCCATACTCCCGGAGCACCCTCCACAGGCCGCCGCGAGAGACACAGTCGAATGCCTTCTCCAAATCCACAAAGCACATGTGGACTGGTTGGGCAAACTCCCATGAACCCTCCAGCACCCTGTAGAGGGTATAGAGCTGCTCCAGTGTTCCACGGCCTGGACGAAAACCACACTGTTCCTCATGAATCCGAGGTTCTACTATCGGCCGGATTCTCCTCTCCAGTACCCTGGCATAGACTTTCCCAGGGACGCTGAGAAGTGTGATCCCCCTGTAGTTGGAACACACCCTCCGGTCCCCCTTCTTAAAAAGAGGGACCACCACCCCGGTCTGCCATCCCAGAGGCACCGTCCCCGACTGCCACGCGATGCTGCAGAGGCGTGTCAGCCAAGACAGCCCCACAACATCCAGAGACTTGAGGTACTCAGGGCGGATCTCATCCACCCCCGGTGCCTTGCCACCGAGGAGTTTCTTGACTACCTCGGTGACTTCAGCTTGGGTGATGCACGAGTCCACATCTGAGCCCTCAGCCTCTGCTTCCTCAATGGAAGACGTGACAGCGGGATTGAGTAGATCCTCGAAGTATTCCTTCCACCGTCCAACGACATCCCCAGTTGAGGTCAACAGCTCCCCACCTCTACTGTAAACAGCGTTGGTAGGGCACTGCTTCCCTCTCCTGAGGCGCCGGACGATTTGCCAGAATCTCTTCGAGGCTGACCGATAGTCCTTCTCCATGGCCTCACCGAACTCCTCCCAGGCCCGAGTTTTTGCCTCCACAACCACCCGGGCTGTAGTCCGCTTGGCCTGCCGGTACCTGTCAGGTGCCTCTGGAGTCCCACAAGCCAACCAGGCCCGATAGGACTCCTTCTTCAGCTTGACGGCATCCCTTAATTCCGGTGTCCACCACCGGGTTCGGGGATTGCCGCCTCGACAGGCACCGGAAACCTTAAGGCCACAGCTCCGAGCGGCCGCTTCGACAATGGAGGTGGAGAACATGGTCCACTCGGACTTAATATCTCCAGCCTCCCTCGGGATCCGGTCGAAGCTCTGCCGGAGGTGGGAGTTGAAGATCTCTCTGATAGGAGACTCGGCCAAACGTTCCCAGCAGACCCTCACAGTACGTTTGGGTCTGCCGAGTCTGTCCAGCTTCCTCCCCCGCCATCGGATCCAACTCACCACCAGGTAGTGATCGGTTGACAGCTCCGCCCCTCTCTTCACCCGAGTGTCCAAGACATACGGCCGGAGGTCGGATGAAACGACCACAAAGTCGATCATCGACCTACGGCCTAGGGTGTCCTGGTGCCACGTGTACTGATGGACACCCTTATGTTTGAACATGGTGTTCGTTATGGACAAGCTGTAACTAGCACAGAAGTCCAATAACTGAACACCGCTCGGGTTCAGATCAGGGGGGCTGTTCCTCCCAATCACGCCCCTCCAGGTGTCACTGTCGTTGCCCACGTGGGCGTTGAAGTCCCCCAGTAAAACGACGGAGTCCCCAGTCGGAGCACTTTCCAGCACCCCTCCCAGAGACTCCAAGAAGGCTGGGTACTCTGCACTGCCGTTCGGCCCGTAGGCACAAACGACAGTGAGAGACCTATCCCCGACCCGAAGGCGCAGGGAAGCGACCCTCTCGTTCACCGGGGTAAACTCCAACACATGGCAGCTGAGCTGGGGGGCTATAAGCAAACCTACACCAGCCCGCCGCCTCTCACCATGGGCAACTCCAGAGTGGTGAAGAGTCCATCCTCTCTCGAGGAGTGTGGTTCCAGAGCCCAAGCTGTGCATAGAGGTGAGTCCGACTATCGCTAGTCGGAACCTCTCTACCTCACGCACAATCTCGGGAAACCCCCGCCAGTGAGGTGACGTTCCACGTCCCTAGAGCTAGTTTCCGTGTCCAGGGATCGGGCTGTCGAGGCCCCCGCCTTCGACTGCCACCCGATTGTCTAAGCACCGGCCCCTTACGGTCCCTCCTGTAGGTGGTGAGCCCTAAATGAACTTGTGTTAACAATATAATTAGAACTAACAATATAATTAGATTTTTTTAAATGAACAATTCCTGTATAAAATGGGACAGCAACCTTTATATCAAACATTTTTAAATCGTCCACAGCTGAGCATCGCAGGAGGCTGATCAAGTCATTTTCAGATGCAATGAAAAAAAAAAAAAACCCTGGATAGCCTATATTAGGCCCAGGCTCTGCTCTGAAGTATAAAATTTTAACGGATTAATCGCCTATTTTCATTTGCTGCATGTCTGTTTTATTTTTTAAACACGCTAAAAAATAAATTGTCAGAGGAAAAAATATATAAGTCGTCTATAGTTGCATTTTAACGGATTCATCACCTATTCTCTGTTTGCTGCATGTTTTTTTTTTTTTTTTTTTTTAACACACTAAAAAATAAATCGGAGTTTGTGAGAGGAAAAATATAAGTCAGGTATAAGTAGGGATGTGTACCGAAACCCGGTATTAAACTGGCCCCGGGGCTAAATTATGAAAGACCGTATCAGTAAGATCTGACGCTATCGGTTCTGCTTTCGGTACTGGAACAAGAGAAAAAAAATAATGTACTATGTAGTTTTGCTTAATAATGTTATCATGCACATCTTATCTCACCAAACATATCTAATGTGCGATTATATTAAGACGTTTGTCTGTGAGATCTGCGAGATCTCTCATGCGCACCGCGGAGGCTGTCTGTCAGTCACACACACACACACACCACAACGAGCGCGGAGCACGCACACGCATTAACTGTACGTAAACTCCTGCTTAATAATAAAGAGTGACGATGGCGAAGAGATTTGTTTAATGTTATCCTGCACATTTTATCTCACCAAACATTTCTACTCCCCATAAATAAAACACCTGATGCTGTCGGGAGCTGACCAATTTTGTGAGATTCAGCTTGAAAGGAGTAACACAAAGAAGTCGCGATTGTAACGCCTGTGTTATACTTTCCGCATGAGCAATCCGGACGCAGACACGGCCAGCGCGGACGCAGACTTCTTCAATTTATACTTCTGAATGCGCAGGCTGATGGTCCGCTCTGCAATTGCCCAGAATTATTGCACATCTGACTGTCTTTATATTCTTTTATTGACGGATTGCACAGGTTCGAGTAGCAATGAGCTTCTTCACTCTCCCTGCACATGTGCAATTTTGCTTTTGAAGCCTACAGACCATGCTCACCTGTCCGCACGGTCGTCTGCTCAGAGCCTCGGCACACACTCTCCAATGACGATTTTTACGTCACGCCTACCTAGCGGTCCATAGCGGACTCGCGGACGCAGAAAGTTTGAAAGAGGCTTTAAGATGCAGGCTTGCATGACCTGACGCAAAACATTTTAGAAAATGTGCGTTCACAAATGTAGCCTAATTTGATCCAAATATGGAAAGCACTTTTGAATTTAATAATATGAGGTTCTCTCCAGAGATGTTTTTGTTTTGCCACATTTCTTCAATTAAGGATTGCTACATAGTGTATGGTGTTTCTATTTGCCTGAACTTCTTCAAGTGAGTTGCGGGGCAAAAAAAACGAAAATCCAGCACTTCTCCTTCAATACTGATACTGCGACTATTCACAGTTTGTACATGTTCATTCGCTGGCATTTTTTGAATTTCTTTTTTTTCTCCCTTAAAAAACTAATTTGTCCATTCTGATGCGCAATATTACCTTAAAGGAAATTTACCTAATGGCTGTTGATGACTATTTGAATTGAATTCTGCAAAAGTGCGCGCTTGTATGTGTTCGTTAAATACTTATGCCAGTAGGTCTGCTCATCTGAAAATAGTATATGAAGAAAAAAAATTCACATAAAAACATTAGGATATAGCTTATATTTCATTAGTAGCATAATTCTTTTTAATTGATGTAAAAAAACAAAATTTTACAAACTGATAAAGTGTTTTTTTTTTTTTTTTTTTTCAGCATGTGGTGCGGGCCGCATTTGAATTCGTGACGGGCCGCGGGTTGAGAACCACTGTAGGGCTGTAGCTATCGAATATTTTAGTAATTGAGTATTCTACCAAAACTTCCATCGATTAATCGATAAAATGTGTTTTTGCTTAATTAAAGTGCAATATTAATTATGCAAGAGAAAATAAGACTCCTGGGTCTCTTAAAACGAACAACTAAGTTTCTTTTTTTAGAAAAAATATTTTTACTTTTTAAATGCATAGAATGCAATGCATACATCAAAAATAAACATTTAATTATCACTACCCATTGTTTCTCTGTCTGTACTTGTACTGTGAACAATGACAATAAAGTTGACAGATGAATTAAGTGCATTTTAGTGCCATTCAGTTGGGGTATTAAATAAAGCATTTTCTGAGATGCACAATAAACATTAAACACATAAAACATTAATTTAATTTATCTTTTAATTATTGAAAATTAAGCAAACCTAACTTTTTGGTAAACGAAGGGGATTTACTATTAAAAATAAAACATGGAAGAAATGTGTGATTAAACCTTAAAGAAAAATAATGTTTTTTTTTTTTTTTTTGTAGTAGTAGCCCAGGCTATGTACATTCTGCTGAACAATAGTCTTTAACCGGACTTTTATTTTGACGGGTTGACGTACCTTTAAAGTTCTGTGTATGTGATGTGACCCTAGTTTTACTCAAATCAAACGGTCAAATGCTCATGAAGTGGCTGTCAGAGCAGTTCTTGAGATGTTGTTCATGTGTACACGTCTTTATTTAGTGAGAGGAAAGACGGTGAAATCACCGCGAGTGTCACGCGCGCTTCCGCATGTTTATGAATGAAGAAGCGCTTCTGCACCATTCATTAACAGAGACACGCAGAACATGCAGGATTCATATTTAAACAGACTGTTCCGGCTTAATATTTTCAGATATTAATTAATATCGTGATTTGATGTAAGTGCAATTACCTATGTTGATTAATTCATTCAAAATTCGGCAAATTCCGTGCCATTCCGCGTTAAACTGTAAATTCTGTTTTTATGACTTGATTCCGCGATTCCCTCCGCCTTTTCTACATCGCGGAAATCATAGGGCCCCTAGTTGTGGTATGCCAGCTCAATCTTGCAATGGACACAAGAGCCTAAAATTAACACTTTCTATTCATTTACACTTTGTTAGCAACAGATGTAATAGATTTAATTTATGCAGGAACATTTTGTCCAATTTAGTGCCAATTTTGCTTAGAGAGGCAAAGCAGTTCTGCTGTGACTTTGTTTGGAACTATTTACGTTGGGAAATAGAACAAAAAAAGGCAGTAGCCTATTGTGTCTGTAAGTTACTTATAACTTCTTGCTTATTTAAATGCGGTATAAAATCATCATTACTGTATTTTCCACACTATAAGGCGCACTTAATAGCCTTTAATTTTCTCAAAAAACCACAGTGCGCCTTATAATCCGGAGTGCCCTATATATGCATCAAGGCGCTCTGTCAAAATGTTGACATTCCCTTTAGCACAGCTCCATCTAGTGGATGCATAACGCAAACCCAGTCAAACGTTTGACTGCAGTATCTTCTATTCTATGCGCCTTATAATCCGGTGTGCCCTATATATGAAAACAGTTCTAAAAAAGGTCATTCATTGAAGGTGCGCCTTATAGTGCTGAAAATACGGTACATTTGCAGTCATGCTGATATTTGGGGGAAAACCAGCACTCTTCGTGTGATATTGCTAAACTATATGGTATATAAAAATAAAAAAAATCATACAGGGGAGGGGAATATCTTTAGATTGCACATCGTTGAAATTAATCCCTATTTGGTGATACTATTTTCATACAGTTTAAAATTAGGATTAATATTATTTGTGAGCACCCTCACAATTTTCAGAAGCATCCTCAGTGATTTGATTCTGAAACCGGGCCTGGAATAGGCTAACATAAACCTTATAATGCTATGACACTTACATCGTCATCACATCTTGTGCGACACTGATAAAAGTCAAGTATACATACTTCGGCTGTCCGCGTACCGTCCACATTATGTCATTTTTGTCATCCGCATTCAAGCGTTGTGTCCTGGTTGGTTCACACCAAAATGTTACAGTAACAGTCGGTGTGAAACCCGTTCCTTTACGCCACGTGGCGGTAGTTTCGCGAATAAAAAAAAAACTTTTAACACGGACTGACTTGCAGTTAACGCAGCAGCATTTTGGTTGTCCACCTACTGTATCTCAGTTTTGGCTCCAATACTACTTCTAGAAATTTTTTATATCCACTGTAAGTGTGAGTGTAGTACAGAGTTGGAAACGATGAGGCAAGGTGCTTAACATAAATAAATACATCCAGTTTAGATGCAAATACACATTGTTCAGTATTGCAAGGTTTCAATGTGCACAATCCACTCGCAATGTTTAATTTTTGTAAAGCTCTTTTATATTAATTCGTGGATCGGAATCCACTTATCTGGAAGTATGACACAAATCTAACCCCATACAATGAAACCAATGCAAACAGCACTTTTTTAAGACTTCTCCTTCCTTCAGGAATTTCAGGTCAAAATCTTTAGGTCTCCGGAGTTTGTGTAATTTAATTTTGCACAAAAATTATGATTATTTAGAACATGTTCTGACCCCCTACAGTGACACCAGACTGATTCATCATGTGTTGTGTGTTGTGAATATTATTATGTAGAGTTTTAGAGCAACATAAACTGACTAAAGAACAGTGGGAGGACAGAATACAGTCATGGCATGAGGAACACAGGGGTATGCTAAGGTAAGCCTTGACACACAAACACATGCACATGCACACACACATAGATTATAATTCAAGAGCAGACTTGGGGCAATGGTGTCTTCAGTCTCCAACTACACTGTGAACTTCACAATACTTAAAACAAGTATTTCTATTCCTAGCATGATTGTATGTTTACAGAGAGGATTCTATGATGGAGTATCTGAAGATTGCTCAGGATCTGGAGATGTATGGAGTGAATTACTTTGAGATCAAAAATAAGAAGGGAACGGAGCTCTGGCTGGGAGTGGATGCTCTTGGTCTCAACATTTATGAACATGAAGACAAGTAAGTCTTATACTGAAATGTCTCACATTTCATGTATAAACATTATATATAAACTACTTTAACTGTACTAAGGTTTGGGGTCTGTAAGATTTTTTTTTTTTAAATGTTCTTGAAATAATGTTTTTTTTCTTATCATCAAAGCGAAGAACAAGATAAAAACGGTAATACTGTCAAGTATTTTTCCAATTCCAAAATAAGTTTTTTTTTTTTTTTTTTTATATATATATATATTTTTTTTTATGAATATAGTTTAAAATGTGTGATTTATTATTGTGAGGCAAAACTGAATTTTCAGCTGATTTCCTGCTCATTAAACATTTCTTATAGTTATCAATGTTAAAAACAGATGCTGCTTCATATCTCTATGGAAATCATGATTAATGATTCATTTTATTCAGGGTTTCTTTAATGATTTAAAAGAATAGCATTTAATAGTAGTATACTTTTATGTTACAATATAAGAAGTATATACTGTCACTTTTGATAAGTTTTATTTCTACATTTTTTTTTATTATTATTATTACTTTTTTTAATGGTTTAATAAATGAAACCTGAGCTTCATTTATTGTTTGTTTGTTTGCTTGCTTGTTTGTTTGAACTATAGTTTAAATCATCATTTCTATGGCCATGTTATGGTTTAGGATGTTAGCATAGTAAATGGAGTTTCAGAAACGTTTGATTGCTAATTCCAGTACATTGTTTGGAAGTATTTATTAAAGGGGTAATTCATTTAAAATGTGACATTGTCATTATTTACTCACCCTCATTTTGTTACAAACCTATAAGATACGAAATAATAGATTAATGAATCCTGATAGGTTTCTCCCTTCACTGAAAGTTCAGACAAACAAAAGCTTGAAAGATCTAAAAGGGTTATAAATTTAGGCTTTTATTTACATCCAAGCAATAATTGACACACATTGCTTGACATATGGTAAATACATTAGCTTGTGAGTATTATTTGTATTATTAGAGTTAACCTTTCCCTCCTGCTTCAGCACCGATCCATTCCCTGCCTTATAGGGCAAACATTAGAACAGAGTGAGTCACAACGTGTTTTTTTTGGCCTTTTGCCCCTGGGTAAAGAGAAATATAGCCTTGATTCCTGTTTACAGTGTGGGACATTTCATAATTGGATTATGTAGTTGTGGGGTCATAGTGCCCCTGCCCAGGTCAGTGCATGTCAGTTAACTCCACAAAAATTACTTAGGTCAGCTAATTTGATTGTCTTTAATGCAAATGGACTAAGTGTTTTCCTCTGCTGCCCACTGCTGGCTGTTTTTGACATGATTTTTGAAATAATATTAAAGAAATGTTCATACATTTTAAAACTTGTTCATATCTCTTCTTGTTTTTCTTTAAGGCTCACACCAAAGATTGGGTTCCCATGGAGTGAGATCCGAAACATTTCTTTCAACGATAAGAAGTTTGTCATCAAGCCCATTGATAAAAAAGCACCCGTAAATATTTTGATTATTATTTATGATTATTCTGTCAGTTTGAACTACAGAAGTTAAGCACAATTTGGACAGTGTTTACATGCACATCATTTTGTAGTAAGGTCCATATTCTGGTTAAGCCTTATTTATGTAATGTTTGTAAACAAAAAGCTACAATAATGCCTTCTATATTGTCAATAATGACAACTTTCACCAAAAAGTTGGAAATTGGTATGAGTCATCTTTGCTGGATGTCCTGACAAATCTTCTAATATGACTGAGCAGCCAATCAAAACTCAGTCACTAAGAATGTCAAATCTAAATGGCAAACTATTATGATTATTGACACATTCGTAAATTGTGTGAAAACGAGTAAAGAATTTTGTGTAGGGGTCAGTCCTCGAAATCGTTGCCCTATGTGTCCTTAAGAAATAATCAAATACAGATTTAATATAACAGCAAATAGATTGGCAATTTAAAAACTTAATAATACTATGTATTTCTTCATCAACATAGTCAATTAATTAAAATAATTTAAATGGCATGTATGCTGATAAGGGTATGGTTTTCGGCCTGTCCCTCATCATGATTTTTCTTTTTCAGCAGGACTTTTAAATAGCAAAATAAAGGCAAAATTATATAAAAATAGCATTTGCATATTGTTCTAAATATAGTCTTATTGTTAAGCAATGTTTTTGGCATAAGCATGAACTTATTCTATAAAATATAAATAATTATATTGGTGTCCTCTGATTTCATGTCAGTCCTGTTACTCTCATAAAAAAACCTTGTAAAATAATGTACATTCAAGTGACATTGCTTCTAGGAGGTAACATCATCTCTCAACCAGGATTCCAACACTTAAAACACAAGCATGTTTCACTCACTCCTCTATAATGTTCTATTTTTGATGATTTATGAAGCTTGACTGAGGAGGGGACATCATGCAGTGTCAATAATGTCAACAATTCAAACATTTTAAAGGCCACCTTCGGTATATTATTGAGATGATGCCTATATCATTCAGTGGCATATGAGCATCAGTTACATTTTTAGTTAGAATTGTTGGTATTGTTACTATTACTGTTGTTGTTAATGATCAGGATCATTAAAAACCTGTAAACCTCAGTAAACCTTTTTTTCCCCGTCAATAATGCATCCATGTAAATTCAGTTACAAACAAGAGCAGCAAGGTGACTGCAAACCCTCACCCCAGTCTTGCAGTGTTCAAGAAAGTGAAACCAAATTTTTTAGCATCAAGGTCTTGGTTTCAGCATCTTGTTCTGGTTTCGGTTGATCACAGAAAGACCAAGAAAGACCAAGATCTGATCAGCCGTGCTTAGTAATTGAACCAGATTGGTATATTTTAATTTCTGTGAAGTGACAGTGACTGTTCTGTTAGGGGACACAGACAAACAGGCGGACTGCATTATATAATTACAATACCCTTAAAACATTACATCTCCTAGAAATGTAATGTGCTAAATCAATAAAAAGAACTGACTTTAACTGGAAAAGTGACTGTTTTCTATTGTCATGCATCTATGCCAAGTAAGTGCAAAACAAGATAATGCAACTTTGCAGTATTATGTAAACAAATATGTGGAGTGTGCTGAGGAATGTGTGTGCCCTGTAATTCCTGTTTCTCTGGTCAGTCCTGTGACTATGACATCAATCCTGTTCCAATTTTATTTTTATTTTTTTATTACAGCCTTCCAGGTTGTACCAATATAACTTTAACTATATATATATATATATATATATATATATATATATATATATATATATATGAATTTTTTTTTTTTAATCCATTAATTTAACATACAATATGAAAAATGTGTTGGAGTTGCCCATTATGACTAACATGTAATTTGTGGGCATGAACTTTTCAAAACTTTTATACATTTGGAGAACAATTATAAGTCAATCAGTGTGATCAGTCATATCAATAATAGCATGCAGAGGTCATATTCACTGAATCTTTTTCATTTTGATGGCAGGACTTTGTGTTCTATGCACCACGACTGCGAATCAACAAGCGCATTCTGGCTCTATGTATGGGCAACCATGAGCTGTACATGAGGAGGAGGAAGCCTGACACCATTGAGGTGCAGCAGATGAAGGCTCAGGCCAGAGAAGAAAAACACCAGAAACAGATAGAGAGGTGACAATGAACACTTTACATGACATAATTTACATCAACTTTTTCTTTGCATTTTTATCTTTTGTTTTAATTTATAAATTGTTTACTTCGTATAAGTAATTATTAAAAATGTGTATGATAGTTGTTACCAAATGGAAACTTTAAGGTCTCCCTGTGATTTTCTGCCCAAAAAATGGTTTTGAGACGGTCATGAATATCAGTATTGTATTTTTACTGTTTTAAAAAATACAATTATTACTAAATTGTTACTATTAGTAAATATGATTACCGTAATTTTTTAATTATGATTAATCACGGTTTATACAAGTTATGGACTATTAATTTGTACCTACTGGAGCTTGCTGATTAAAATGTTTCAGATGTTTAACTTGATGACAGATGAAGATGTCCTTAAATTAATTATTGCACAAAAAGTTGGATGAACTTACATTTCTGAAAGTTGCACTGGTTCCTATGCCTATGTGTTTTGTTATTAAAGGGATAATTCACCTAAAAGACTATGGTATAACAGATATTCACATAGAAAACATTAATTATATATTGTAAAAATATTTCCTAATATTACTATTACTGCAGCCTTAGTGATCTGCAGTCTTTTTTTCTTCTTGAAAGTGATGACTCTAGTCATCAGACAAAGTAATTTAAGTTTTGCTGCACAAATCATATTTGCTGTATTCTCCTGTCTCCAGAGCTCAGCTTGAGAATGAGAAGAAGAAACGAGAACATGCAGAAAAGGAGAAGGAGAGAATAGAGCGAGAAAAGGATGAGTTAATGGAGAGACTTAGACAGATTGAGGAACAGACGATAAAAGCACAGAAAGGTACAAACATATCTGGACTTCACTGTGCAAGTTGATCCCTCCCTCTAATGCCAGGAAGTAGAACACTTTACATCAATAGTTCTCAAATGGTTTTACTTCAGGACTTTTACACAATACCAAAAATGTTATTGCACAATAATGAGCCACATGTTTTTTTTTTTACACTGCATGGACTTGACTAAATGAGAAAATAAAAAAAAATTACAGGAAACTTTTATAAATGCATATTGAGCATTTTACAAGGTGATTTGAAAAAAAATTAATTTGCAAGCCTAAAAAGTGCAAACATGTTATACTAGCCAAAAGGAACAAACATGTTATACTAGCCATATTGCCAAGTTGAATTTGTACCAAAGTATTATTATTATTTATTTTATTTTTTTTACTCTTTTTCTTATTATAAAGATCTTGCACATTTCACAGTTTACATTAGAGGCAAAATTCTCTGACATTCTCTTCGAAAGACACACTCACATAATGATGCAAAAAAGGGTGAATTATGCTTATTAATTATGCACCTTTCCAAATGCGACATTTGGTCTAAAAACAAAAGAAGATTATAATTGCCTCACATACATATTGACCTTTTTGTGATTGCATGTAAACAAGGTAAAAAAAAAATAAATAAATAAAAAACTATATACACAAGGTACAAGTGGAAAAAGTCTTATATTGTGCTTCATTTACACAAAGCTACAAACAAACTGCCAAACAAGCTACAGTTTATTTCAATCCTCTCTCTCCTGTTGTCCACCCCCTTCCCAACCCTATGTCGCCTGGACTCGCTGCTCATACCTCAGACAAGATCCATTCTTATTGCTCTTATATACGCAATCCACTTCGACCATAGTTCACAAAATTTCTCTTTTTCTAATCTTAAGGTCATAGTGAGTCTCTCCATTTTATATATATATATATATATATATATATATATATATTTGGTTTATAGTGTTGTACCATTCATCAGTACCTGGTAGATCTGGTTGAAGCCATTTCCTTGTCAGTGCCTTTCTGGCTGACAGTAACAGAATCCTAAACAGGTACTTATCTGTAGTTGAAGTCAGATTTGGGGTTCCCAGACCTAGGTACATGTGTAAGAAATTAAAAGGGATATTAGTTTGGAAAATATTCTCTAAGCATGTTAAAGGGTTACAGATTTTGGGCAGGCCCAGAATATATGATAATGATTAGCATCGTTGGCGCCACACAGTCTCCAGCATCCTGTTCCTATGTTTTAGTGAGATTTCTGGACAGGGGTAATAAAAAATCTAATTATGTTTTTCCCAAAATATGACATTTTTGACAACCTTGATGTAATTTTTATTTTAATTTTTTTTTATCCTATTTATTTTCCAATATATTTTCCCATTATTTTGTTGTATTGTTGGTTGTTAGTTATTATTTGTGTCTTAAGTGATGTCAGAGGCTAAATTGCTTTCTCCTCATTAGTGGAGTTGTCATACTAACTAAACCTAAACGCTTTGTTATCAGTTGTGGTTGTATCAGTAACAGACAACTAGATGGTGCGATTGAAGAATAAGAGTTGTATTGCAGGAGTCATGTAGAAATATAGATGAACGATGTATGGTTCTGCTCTAAAAGCATCTGCACGAGACACGAGCGGTGCGATTTGACAAAAGCAAATAGAACCCAGTGATGTTCTCTGCTCTGGATGCTGCACGACGCAACAAATCCTTGACCATAAACTGATTTCCCATTCTATTTCTGACAATCTCTGGCGCTCTGACACAAAGAACAATTTCAAATATTCAAATATATAATGTTGCACATTTGTACTTTTTCAGTCAAGTCAAGTCACATTTATTTATATAGCGCTTTAAACAAAATACATTGCGTCAAAGCAACTGAACAACATTCATTAGGAAAACAGTGTGTCAATAATGCAAAATGATAGTTAAAGGCAGTTCATCATTGAATTCAGTGATGTCATCTCTGTTCAGTTAAATAGTGTCTGTGCATTTATTTGCAATCAAGTCAACGATATCGCTGTAGATGAAGTGACCCCAACTAAGCAGGCCAGAGGCGACAGCGGCAAGGAACCGAAACTCCATCGGTGACAGAATGGAGAAAAAAACCTTGGGAGAAACCAGGCTCAGTTTGGGGGCCAGTTCTCCCCTGACCAGACGAAACCAGTAGTTCAATTCCAGGCTGCAGCAAAGTCAGATTGTGCAGAAGAATCATCTGTTTCCTGTGGTCTTGTCCTGGTGGTACTCTGAGACAAGGTCTTTACAGGGGATCTGTATCTGGGGCTCTAGTTGTCCTGGTCTCCGCTGTCTTTCAGGGCAGTAGAGGTCCTTTCTAGGTGCTGATCCACCATCTGGTCTGGATACGTACTGGATCCGGGTGACTGCAGTGACCCTCTGATCTGGATACAGACTGGATCTGGTGGCTACGGTGACCTCGGAATAAGAGAGAAACAGACAAATATTAGCGTAGATGCCATTCTTCTAATGATGTAGCAAGTACATAGGGTGTTATGGGAAGTGTTCCCGGTTCCGGTTTACCTAATTAATGCAGCCTAAAAATCCTTTAACGGATTTGGATATTAAAAGCATATTAGTATGTTATGTGTAAGCCACGTTAAAGAGATGGGTCTTTAATCTAGATTTAAACTGCAAGAGTGTGTCTGCCTCCCGAACAGTGTTAGGTAGGTTATTCCAGAGTTTAGGCGCCAAATAGGAAAAGGATCTGCCGCTCGCAGTTGATTTTGATATTCTAGGTATTATCAAATTGCCTGAGTTTTGAGGACGTAGGGGCTTTAGAGGATTAAAATGTAAAAGGAGCTCATTCAAATACTGAGGTGCTAAACCATTCAGGGCTTTATAAGTAATAAGCAATATTTTAAAATCTATACGATGTTTGATAGGGAGCCAGTGCAGTGTTGACAGGACCGAGCTAATATGGTCATACTTCCTGGTTTTAGTAAGATCTCTTGCTGCTGCATTTTGGACTAGCTGTAGTTTGTTTACTAAGCGTGCAGAACAACCACCCAATAAAGCATTACAATAATCTAACCTTGAGGTCATAAATGCATGGATTAACATTTCTGCATTTGACATTGAGAGCATAGGCCGTAATTTCGATATATTTTTGAGATGGAAAAATGCAGTTTTACAAAAGCTAGAAACGTGGCTTTCTAAGGAAAGATTGCGATCAAATAGCACACCTAGGTTCCTAACTGATGACGAAGAATTGACAGAGCAACCATCAAGTCTTAGACAGTGTTCTAGGTTATTACAAGCAGAGTTTTTACGTCCTATAATTAACACCTCTGTTTTTTCAGAATTTAGCAGTAAGAAATTACTCGTCATCCAGTTTTTTATATCGACTATGCATTCCATTAGTTTTTCAAATTGGTGTGTTTCACCGGGCCGCGAAGAAATATAGAGCTGAGTATCATCAGCATAACAGTGAAAGCTAACACCATGTTTCCTGATGATATCTCCCAAGGGTAACATATAAAGCGTGAGGAGTAGCCGCCCTAGTACTGAGCCTTGAGGTACTCCATACTGCACTTGTGATCGATATGATACATCTTCATTCACTGCTACGAACTGATTGCGGTCATATAAGTACGATTTAAACCATGCTAATGCACTTCCATTAATGCCAACAAAGTGTTCAAGTCTATGCAAAAGAATGTTGTGGTCAATTGTGTCAAACGCAGCACTAAGATCAAATAAAACTAATAGAGAGATACACCCACGATCAGATGATAAGAGCAGATCATTTGTAACTCTAAGGAGAGCAGTCTCATTACTATGATACGGTCTAAATCCTGACTGGAAATCCTCACATATACCATTTTCCTCTAAGAAGGAATATAATTGTGAGGATACCACCTTTTCTAGTATCTTGGACAGAAAAGGGAGATTTGAGTTTGGTCTATAATTAACTAGTTCTTTGGGGTCAAGTTGTGGTTTTTTGATGAGAGGCTTAATAACAGCCAGTTTGAAGGTTTTGGGGACATATCCTAATGACAATGAGGAATTAATAATAGTCAGAAGAGGATCTATGACTTCTGAAAGCACCTCTTTTAGGAGCTTAGATGGTATAGGGTCTAACATACATGTTGTTGGTTTAGATGATTTAACAAGTTTATACAATTCTTCCTCTCCTATAGTAGAGAATGAGTGGAACTGTTCTTCAGGGGGTCTATAGTGCACTGTCTGATGCGATACTGTAGCTGACGGCTGAATGGTTGCAATTTTATCTCTAATAGTATCGATTATAGTATATATAGTAATAGTATCGTATCACTGTATTTAATAAATACCTGGGGTTATGTTTTTTTTCTTCTAAAAGAGAAGAAAAGTAATCGGATATAGCAGTTTTTAATGCTTTTCTGTAGGATAGGTTACTTTCCCGCCAAGCAATACGAAATACCTCTAGTTTTGTTTTCCTCCAGCTGCGCTCCATTTTTTGGCTGCTCTCTTTAGGGTGCGAGTATGCTCATTATACCATGGTCAATGTCAATGTCACCTTTATTTATATAGCGCTTTAAACAAATACATTGCGTCAAAGCAACTGAACAACATTCATTAGGAAAACAGTGTCAATAATGCAAAAATGATAGTTAAAGGCAGTTCATCATTGGATTCAGTTATGTCATCTCTGTTCAGTTAAATAGTGTCTGTGCATTTATTTGCAATCAAGTCAACGATATCGCTGTAGATGAAGTGTCCCCAACTAAGCAAGCCAGAGGCGACAGCGGCAAGGAACCGAAACTCCATCGGTGACAGAATGGAGAAAAAAACCTTGGGAGAAACCAGGCTCAGTTGGGGGGCCAGTTCTCCTCTGACCAGACGAAACCAGTATTTCAATTCCAGGCTGCAGCAAAGTCAGATTGTGCAGAAGAATCATCTGTTTCCTGTGGTCTTGTCCTGGTGCTCCTCTGAGACAAGGTCTTTACAGGGGATCTGTATCTGGGGCTCTAGTTGTCCTGGTCTCCGCTGTCTTTCAGGGATGTAGAGGTCCTTTCTAGGTGCTGATCCACCATCTGGTCTGGATACGTACTGGATCCGGGTGACTGCAGTGACCCTCTGATCTGGACACAGACTGGATCTGGTGGCCACGGTGACCTCGGAACAAGAGAGAAACAGACAAATATTAGCGTAGATGCCATTCTTCTAATGATGTAGCAAGTACATAGGTTGTTATGGGAAGTGTTTCCGGTTCCGGTTTACCTAATTAATGCAGCCTAAAAATCCTTTAACGGATTCGGATAATAAAAGCATATTAGTATGTTATGTGTATGCCAGGTTAAAGAGATGGGTCTTTAATCTAGATTTAAACTGCAAGAGTGTGTCTGCCTCCCGAACAATGTTAGGTAGGTTATTCCAGAGTTTGGGCGCCAAATAGGAAAAGGATCTGCCGCCTGCAGTTGATTTTGATATTCTAGGTATTATCAAATTGCCTGAGTTTTGAGAACGTAGCTGACGTAGAGGATTATAATGTAAAAGGAGCTCATTCAAATACTGAGGTGCTAAACCATTCAGGGCTTTATAAGTAATAAGCAATATTTTAAAATCTATGCGATGCTTGATAGGGAGCCAGTGCAGTGTTGACAGGACCGGGCTAATATGGTCATACTTCCTGGTTCTAGTAAGAACTCTTGCTGCTGCATTTTGCACTAGCTGTAGTTTGTTTACTAAGCATGCAGAACAACCACCTAATAAAGCATTACAATAATCTAACCTTGAGGCTGCTCTCTTTAGGGTGCGAGTATGCTCATTATACCATGGTGTCAAACTGTTTTCCTTAACCTTCCTTAAGCGTAAAGGAGCAACTTTATTTAAAGTGCTAGAAAAGAGAGAGTCCATAGTTTCTGTTACATCATCAAGTTGTTTTGAGGTTTTGGATATGCTAAGGAATTTGGATACATCAGGAAGATAACTTAAAAAGCAGTCTTTTGTGTTAGAAGTGATGGTTCTTCCATACTTGTAACAAGAAGTAGAATTTAGAATTTTGGCTATATGAATTTTGCAAAGAACTAAATAATGATCTGAGATATCATCACTTGGCTGAATAATTTCAACACCATCAACATCAATTCCATGTGACAGTATTAAATCTAGAGTATGATTTCGACAATGAGTAGGTCCTGAAACGTGTTGTCTAACCCCAATAGAGTTCAGAATGTCTATAAATGCTGATCCCAATGCATTGAGAAAAACAATGGCTCAATAAATAAAAATAATACTTTTTAGGTCTATATTCAATCCTTCACTCTTTCTAGTTATATAAAGTTAAAATATTTTGCCTGTAATTGTTTTTTTCTATATGGCAATATAATTTCGATATCGCCTGATAAGAAATCGCGATTTGAGAAGTTGCGATTTTGCTAATCGCAAAAGCCTGCGATGTGGATGCGATATTACTCCATTCCAGAGCATATGCATGACAGTCTTACTAACCAATAGAGTGAGGGCACCTCCTTTCTCCCCATTCAGCTCTGTTCTAGCCAACTGTGTAAACGGCCACCATTAAAAAAAAAAAAGGAGAGACACAGAGTGGGATTATGGCGTCTACGGGGTCAGATTAATAGTTAGGGAAATTAAAACTGAAGACAACCGTTATGTAACTTAAGCTTTGAAAAGACAGGCAACGAACAAAAAAGATAATTTACAAGAGCTGCGTCACAATGCATATCAAGAGCATCTCTTATTGCATGTTCACTATTCCCAATTCAGAAGACCACACACACAGCCTGTGTCTGAATGCTTCTCATACTCGCTCCTCTTCCCCACGCAGAGCGAATCCCGCATCACAGACGAGCTGTTCACACTTGACGCACTCACGCAGCCTGTTTCGTAAAGCTCGGTTTTATTCTCGCGCAGCCCTGCATCTCTCCACGAGCGCATCTGCCAGTATGGATGAGGCTTGACGCACATGCGCAACCTGCATCGACTCGCGCCTGGCTCCGTGTTTAAAACAAATGTAAATTCAGTCTAACTGCTTAATTTTAGCACTTGGATGAAATGAAACATTCAGCACATTTTCCACTTGTTCTTAAAATCCCAAATACAGTATAACATGTAATACTTTAATAATTGACTTAAGAAATACAATTCTTTATTTATATTAAAAATATTTTTTTTCAGTGAAATTCAGTAACTTAGACTCGCAATTAGATCAATAAAATCGCAATTAGATATTTTCCCCATATCGCACAGCCCTATGGACAGTGTAAAATATTGTGATATGAATATTAGCTCATATCGCCCACCCCTACTTTCCAATACATTCCAATTAATATAACCAATATGTGTTATACTCCATTTGTGTCTGTGTTTGTGTAGAGCTGGAGGACCAAACACGCAAAGCTCTAGAGCTTGAACAAGAGCGAAAAAGAGCAAAGGAGGAGGCAGAGAGACTGGAAAAAGAGAAACAGGCAGCCGAGGAGGCTAAGGCGGCACTGGCCAAACAAGCAGCTGACCAGATGAAGAACCAGGAGCAATTGGTAAGTGCAGAATTCTTACCGGTGCTTGAAATCCTTGAAAATGTTTGAATTTTAATGCAGTGTTTTCAAGGTTTGAAAAATACTTGTATTTTGGATAAAGTGCTTGAAAATGCAGTTCCTTTCATAATAATTTGCTTTCCTACTGAATAGTTAATTTTTATGAATTTCTTTTACATAAAATAAGCAGCTACGCTCAAGTCTGCACATGTGGCTGTAGTGTGATCTTTAGTAACGCGCACCCTCTGATGGAGCAGAGCGGGAGATAAAAACTTGACATGAAGTTGCTGCTTCAGTAATCGATGGCTTGAAAATGACAAATTATGGATAAAGCGAGAACTAAAGTCTAAGTCTGTATTTTTTTTTCCATGGAAGGGTCTGCGCTTTTGAGTCATATAAAAGGTAAACAAAAATTGCCCTGCTCAGTTAAAGGATTAAAGTGAAAAGTGAAAATGAATGAAAAGCATTTATTGTGGCAAACATTTAAAGGGTTAGTTCACCCAATAATCAAAATTGTGTCATTAATAACTTACCCTAATGTCGTTCCAAACACGTGAGACCTCCGTTTATCTTCGGAACACAGTTTAAGATATTTTCTCGACTAGAGAACGAGTCAGTCTTTTGTTCATTATCTGGCTCGGCTCGGTGTTCATCTTCAGTTCTCTCTTCACAGCAGTTCAGTCAGTGTACTGTTTGAGTACATGAATTACTCTGGGATATTGGTTTGTTTTAACTCAGAGGGAGTGTCAGCCACATTAAAAAAGTTAACAGCTTTAGTCATTTGTGGATTAAAGGTCCCATTCTCACGCTTTTTTTAAGCTTTGATTGTGTTTACAGTCTGCAATATAACATGTTCATGTTTCGCGTGTAAAAAAACTGTATTTTTCACACAATTCACAGAAAACAGATAGAATAAAAAAAGAATAGAGCAAGCTAGTGTTAGAGATCTTTACACACACACACACACACACACACATACAATTGCATAATAAATGAAAAGAAAATAGAATACAAAAAGATTAGAAAGGTAGTTAGATTTTTTTAAAGAATAGAATTAGAATAGTGAGTGTTAAAGTTAGAGGGTCAAATAAAGATGGAAGAGATGTGTTTTAAGCCGATTCTTGAAGATGGCTAAGGACTCAGCTGCTCGGATTGAGTTGGGGAGGTCATTCCACCAGGAGGGAACATTTAATTTAAAAGTCCGTAAAAGTGACTGTGCTTCTTTGGGATGGCACAATCAAGCGACATTCACTTGCAGAACGCAAGCTTCTAGAGGGCACATAAGTCTGAAGTAACAAATTTAGGTAAATGGGTGCAGAGCCAGTGGTAGTTATGTAGGCAAACATTAATGCCTTGAATTTTATGCGAGCAGCTATTGGAAGCCAGTGCAAATTGATAAACAGAGGTGTGACGTGTATTCTTTTTGGCTCATTAAAAATTAATATTGCTGCCGCGTTCTGAATTAATTGTAAAGGTTTGATAGAATTGGCTGGAAGACCTGCCAAGAGGGCATTGCAATAGTCCAGCCTGGACAGAACAAGAGCTTGAACAAGGAGTTGTGCAGCATGTTCCGAAAGAAAGGGCTTGATCTTCTTGATGTTGAATAAAACAAATCTGCAGGATCGGACAGTTTTAGCAATGTGGTCTGAAAAAAGTCAGCTGATCATCAATCATAACTCCAAGGCTTCTAGCTGTTTTTGAAGGAGTTATGGTTGATGTGCCTAACTTGATGGTGAAATTGTGATGAAACGATGGGTTTGCTGGAATCACAAGCAGTTCTGTCTTGGCAAGGTTGAGTTGAAGGTGGTGGTCCATCATCCAGGAAGAAATGTCTGTTAGACAAGCTGAGATGCGAATAGCAACCGTCGGATCACCAGGATGGAATGAGAGGTAGAGTTGAGTGTTATCAGCATAGCAGTGGTATGAAAAGCCATGTTTCTGAATGACAGAACCTAATGATGCCATGTAGACAGAGAAGAGAAGTGGTCCAAGAACTGAGCCCTGAGGCACCCCAGTAGTTAGATGTTGTGACTTGGACACCTCACCTCTAGAAGATACTTTGAAGGACCTATCTGATAGGTAAGACTCAAACCATTGAAGTGTGGTTCCTGAGATGCCTTTTGCCAGTAGGGTTGATAGGAGGATCTGGTGGTTAACAGTGTCAAAATTTATATTTATTTATATTTATACTTATAATTACAGGAACGTTTTTACTGACAAGATGCGCATGAAAATCGCATTTGATTTTTTTGCACAGCCCTAACATCTAGTTAACAAAGCTAAACAGCGTTGCCCTTTGTGTAATAAGTTACAGAAACTGTTAAACGCACCAACTTAAATAATAAAATACACTTACCGGTTGTGGTCCATAAACAACGCCTTCTCCAGACAAAGAGGGAACTGCTCCATCTTTCAAGAATAATCTTTGTGTGAATCCGGCACGGCACACTTCAACTTTGTACACTGATCCAGGAACAGGGACAATCCTTTCATCCTCCATTACTAGCAGCGATATTAATGCTAACATTTGTGGCATGCCCTAATGCTAGTATTTCCTTTCACTCTCACTGTCATTCAGAAATGAAGTCTGCCATCTAGCAGTCGGGATGTAAACTCAAAATGAAACAACTGACATGAATCTTGTATGAATTTTCCAAAGCGACTTACAAATGATGACAATAGAAGCAATCAGACCAACAAGAGAACAACAACAGTATACATGTGCCATGACAAGTCTCAGTTAGTCAGTTAGAACCCGTAGCAAGGTTTTTTTTTTTTTTTTTTATTATAAGATAGAACAGGAAAGGTAGGTGCTTGTATTAGTTGGTCAAGTGCTGGCGAAAAAGATGAGTCTTTAGATGTTTTTTGAAAATGAATAAAGACTCATTGAATTCGAATTGAGATTGGGAGGTCATTCCACCAGCTGGCCACAGTCCAGGAAAAGGTCCGTGAGAGTGATTTTGAACCTCTTTGGGATGGCACCACAAGGCGTCGTTCCCTTGCAGAACGCAAGCTTCTGGAGGGCGCATAAGTTTGAACTAGTGAGTTTAGGTATATTGGTGCCGTGCCAGTGGTCTACTTGTAGGCAAGTATCAGTACCTTGAATTTGATGCAAGCGGCTACTGGTAGCCAGTGTAACCTGATGAGGAGAGGAGTAACGTGAGCTTTTTTTGGCTCATTGAAGACAACACTCGATGCTGCATTCTGGATCATTTGTAGAGGCTTGATAGTACTCGCAGGAAGGCCTGCCAGGAGAGCATTACAATAGTCCAGTCTGGAGAGAATAAGAGCTTGGACAAGAAATTTGGTGGCTTGCTCTGACAGGAAGGGTCTAATCTTCCTAATGTTGTATAAGGCAAATCTGCAGGACCGGGCCGTTGTAGCGATATGGTCTGTGAAGCTTAACTGATGATCCATCACAACTACTAGGTTTCTGGCTGTCCTGGAAGGAGTTATGGTTGACGAATCCAGCCGTATAGAGTAGTTGTGATGAAACGATGGGTTAGCTGGAACCACCAGCAGTTCTGTCTTAGTAAGGTTGAACTGAAGGGAATGGTCATTCATCCATGTCACTCAGACAGGCTGCAATGCGAGCAGATACCGTCGGATCATCTGGTTGAAATGAGAAGTAGAGTTAAGTGTCATCTGCATAGCAGTGATAGGAAAATCCATGCTTCTGAATGACAGATCCTAATGATGTCATGTAGATGGAGGAGAGAAGTGGTCCAAGTACTGAGCCTTAAGGAACCCCAGTAGCAAGAAGTTGTGACTTAGAAACTTCACCCCTCGAAGACACCCTGTAGGATCTTTCTGAGAGGTACGACTTATACACAGGAGTGTGGTTCCAGAGATGCCCATCTTTCTGAGGGTGGACAGTAGAATCTGGTGATTAACTATGTCAAAAGCAGCAGACAGATCCAGCAAGAGGAGTACTGAGGATTTGGAAGCTGCTCTTGCCAGTCGCAGGGCTTCAGTAACTGAGAGCAGGGCAGTCTCAGTTGAGTTAGTGCTTTTGAAGCCAGATTGGTTGCTGTCCAGGAGGTTGTTCTGTAAAAGAAACATATTGAGTTGGTTGAACACAACGCGCTCAAGTGTCTTTGCAATGAATGGAAGAAGGGATATGTAGTTTTCTAGAAGTGCTGGATTTAGAGATGGTTTCTTAAGCAGTGGGCTTACCCGAGCCTGCTTAAACACTGAGGGAAATGTACCAGAGTGAATAGAGGTGTTGGTAATGTGAGTAAGTAAAGGTATGACTGAAGAAGAAATCTCTTGAAGGAGGTGACTGGGGATAGGATCAAGTGGACAAGTAGTAGGATGATTGGACAGGATAAGTTTGGAAACGTCTGTCTCTGAGAGTGGAGAGAAGAAGGAGAGAGAGTGTGTATTAGTCGTTATGAAGTTATCATCAGTCTGCGGTGTGGATAATTGGTCACTGATGGTTCTTGTCTTATTTGTGAAGAAAACTGCAAAGTCGTCGGCTGTAAGGGTCAATGAATGAGGAGGTGGACTAAGAAGAGAAGAGACAGTTTTGAAAAGTGTGCGAGAGTTAGAACAGTTGTTAATTTTGATGTGGTAGTATGATGTTTTAGCAGTGAAGACATTTGCAGAGAATGAATAGAGGAGAGACTGATACACTTGAGTTCTGTAGAGTTTCTTGATTTATTTCATTTCCTCTTTGCAGCCCTGAGTTTAGAGCAATGTTCACGGAGAACATCGGACAGGCAGGGGGCAGATGGGGTTGGTGCGTGCTGGAAGACAGTGGGCAAGAGGTTAAAGTGGAGCAAAGAGTGTCAGTAGCACTGTTCATGTCCTGAGCTGAAAACTGAGAGAGTGAAGGAAGTGAGGATGAAACCATAGAGTATAGGCTAGATGAAGAGAGTGAGCGTAGGTTCTGTCAAAAGGTGACCTGTGGTGGAGTGTGTGCCGCTCCAGGAGTAAGTGAGAGGTTAGCAGTTATGAGGAAGTGGTCTGAGGTGTGCAGTGGAGCAACCAAAGTGTTGTCCATGGAAGAACAGTGTGTGTAAATGAGGTTGCCTGATTTGCAAGTCACTGTAGTAGACGCTCGCTTGAGATCAAATGAGGAGAGCAGAGTGTTGAAGTCAGCAGCCTGGGGTTTATCTAGGGAGATGTTGAAGTCACCAAGCAGTACCAGAGTCCTGCCGGTCGTACAAGGGCTGTGGGAACAAGTGAAATTAGTGGAGAGGGCTGCGGGAGTGGCAGTGTCTTCAGGTTTGATCCAAGTCTCAGTTAGTGCCATGAGGTTGAGACCGGAATGAGTAGCAATAGAAGAAATGAAATCTGCTTTGTTAACAGAGATTTTTGGGATAGGCCTCCCATTTTTGAGAATCGATACAGTATCCCCAAACAAAATATCGCAATACTCACGTGTATCGATATTTTCAAACATCCCTACTTCCTACTGTACTAGAGAGAAAAGAAGTAGCTTGTTGATCTGCTAGTCGCGGGACTTTCATGCGGAGAGCTCTGCTCATATTTTCTGCATAATGATGCATTTAAAAGTTAACGACCAAATGTATGTTTATAAAAGTTCACATAGCTGTAGCAGATAAAATATAACACGGATAACAATAAATAAATAAATTTTACCAGGTTAAATGTTGATTATTAATAACTCAAACCCCTTTTTGTAAACCTCTCTACCTAACCATCTATCATGCACATCACGTTTGTAGTTTTTCTTATGCTTTTTAAATTTGTTTTCGTAGTTCTGGATGGAATCCTTCACCAAAGTGCAATGGATTGCGGCCAGTTTTAGACAGCAGAGTGTGCATGGATCAACAGTTCAAAAATCGACCTGAAATAGTAGACCATCCGGGGACTTTTGGCATACTCTTTTCAACATACTATGCTTTGGGACACACTTACACTAATCTCACATACTATTTAGGATGGATTGTATTAGTGCTGGGCGGTTTGGCCAAAAGATTTATATCACAGTTTTTTTCAAAATTATGCCGATTTTCTGGTTTATGACTTTTTTTTTTCATGCATAACAAAGTCCTTTCAGGCAAGTCGTGCCACTCGGCCACCATCTTGGCAGCGCCTCCGGGCAGCTATTTCAGAATAACAAGACCAGCTCCTATCTAAATGAATGGGCAGAGAGTCAGAACTGCACTTTCACAGGTCACCGGGACATAAAAACAGCATGTATAGAAACAGCAGTGAAATATGATAAAAATCGCTGAAAAAATTTGATGACTTTGCCCCAAAATAAGGTTTAAAACGCCTTTTTCCCCACAGGTTATACCTTTACTACGCATGCGCAAGGGTTCCTCAACTGTGCGCATACGTCAGTGGAACCAGACGATACGCTTAAATGTTTCCCGGCTTGACTGTTAAAAGCAGATGATCCCGCCAGCGGGAGGGTCGGGACATGTGCACACAACCGCCATCTTTGCCGTTACGGGTTTTCCTTATATATATATATATATATATATATATATATATGTATATGTATATGTATTGAGGATTGAGGAAGTGACATGTCTCTTATAAACTGTCTCTGTGCATAATCAGGTGTACAATGCATTTTCTGCTGGTTGATATTCCAAGACGTGCTTGCGCCTAAGGTGCTGGAATAAATTGCTCTTGTTGCCGCCTTTGGAGACAATTTTTGCCCGACAGCACTTGGATAAAATGGATGTTTGCTTGTTGTTGGATTTTTGGAAACCAAAAAACCTCCAAACAACAGACCCGGTTCCTCTTTTGGCTGTAACGCCTGTTTCACACATACTCCGTCTGCAGTGCATATTCAGTCCGCAGCACGGACTCATTGTGCTTTCACACAGGACACGTTTGCAGTCCAATACTGATTCGCGGCGGTTTAGTCCACAAACACATAATTTGTTCATTGTTTTGATTTCATGTCATGTAAATAATAAAAAAAAAATTATATATATATAATTTTTTTTTTTTTTCAGCATTGTGAGTCTTTTATCACAGAACAGTAACAATATTTCATAGTTATAGACATTAGTTTAAACTCAATAAATATAAACATAAATATAAACAACTCTGAAACAGTGTCGCACGGCCACGGCGCAGCATATCGTTTGTTCCGAACGTTGAGTAATTAAAAATGACGGTATACTAAAAATTTATATCATAAACGAAAATATACACCAGTTTTCGGTATGAACCAGTATACCGCCCAGCACTAGATAGTATGAACATTGAGACACACAGGCATGTTTTTTCTTCCCCCAAACCATACTAGTTGCTTCTCCCATCAACCAGCAGTCATATCACCCTGCAGCCCTAGACTGGTTGATCACTAAAGCTAAGCAGGACTAAGCCTGGTCAGTACCTGAATGGGAGACCTCCTAGGAAAACTAGGTTGCTGCTAAAAGAGGTGTTAGTAAGTAGGGATGCATCGATCCGATACTCAGGATCGGTATTGGCTCCGATACTGGTATTTTCTGTGGATCGGGTATTGTCAGACGAGACCGATCCAAACTGATATAAAACTATTGTGTCATTGTTGAGCCCCACAAAAGGCAAAAAAACATTATAAAGCACCAAATGTTTCCATAGTTCAATGTAAGGTATAGATTAATATTGAATTCATTAAATTCAGTTCACACAAACTCTTCTTTCCACTGCGGCTGTCTGTCATCCTCCATTCAGCAATCAAACCGTTTGTTGCATTCAGTTACTACAGTCAAAATGATCAAACTCTCTTCAGGAGAGCACAGTAAATAAGGATTAAAACTGTTCAAAGAAAAGGCTTAATAAACTAACACACAAATTTAATACACTACTAATAATCTTTCTATTTAACCGGTTCTTCTTAGTGAAGCGGTTGAACCAGTTCACCAAATTGGACTGAATCCTTTGAACCGGTTTGTGTCTCCAGTAATCTCCAGTAATCATTAATCCACAGATTACTTGAATTATTCACTTTTTATAATGTGGCTGACACTCTCTCTGAGTCTAAATTAACCAATATCCCGGAGTAATTAATTTACTGAAACAGTACACTGACTGAACTGCTGTGAAGAGAGAACTGGAGATGAGCACGAGCAGAGCAGCATGTGTGTTGTGCAGGTTGTGCACCCGTGATTTTTCTAGAATCTAGTGTGTCTTTTGCTGCTGGATTATCCACTAACCTAGTTTACCTAGTATTTTTGTTATAGATTATGATTACATATTTTACATTTATTTTGCATTAAAATTAAGTTTATGTAGTATTATGTAGTAGTTATATGAAGTTATATGTAGTAGATTGTGTTTAACCCTTTAAAACCGAACGTGTCGGCGCCGACACAATTTACCATGCGGTATTAATGTTTTCATAACTCAGCAACCGTTTGCACTATGAAAAACAATCAAATTGCGTCTGATAGAAGACAGCTTGTGCTTTAAGACAATATACAGCTTAATACGGTAACTGCATGCTTTCCAGCAGCAAATCACAGCAGCTTTCGGGGAGATGGGGAAGGGCGGATTTGAAGCAGGAGATACGGAGCGCAGCAGGTTTGAAAGTTTGAGAGTGTGAAATATAAACAAAAAACGAATAAAAACATGGTGAAAAAAGGTTTTACACGAGACGAGGCGATTGTTTTGATCTCTGATGACACCTGGGAAGAGGCTGAACATGATTCATCGGACCCAGAGTCAGTATTCAGACGTTGAGGAGGTGTATGCTGCTGGTTTTGATCCAGTCGTGGATTGGTAAGTGAAACTTATTTGTTTCTTTCTGATGAATCGATGAGAAATTAGTAAAATAGTCAGACTCAGTGTTTCTTTTCGAAAAAAAAACACTGTTTCACACACTTATATGTGCAAGCGCGTATGTGCATGCATGCGTTCATATTTGCTCATGTAATGTTAGCGTTATCTGTATGGGTGCGTGTGCATGCATACATAATTTTCTGTGTCTATGTAAGTGCATGGACATCTCTCTCTCTCTCTCTCTCTCTCTCTCTCTCTCTGTGTGTGTGTTTAAAAGTAAAGGTGCGTGTGTGTGTATGCGAATGTGTGCGTGCGTGTATGTGTATATGTATGTTTGTGTAAGTGCATGCATGTGTGCATACATTTATGTGTGTGCTACTGCTAATGTGTGCATGTGTATATCTGTTTGTGTGTGTCTGTGTGCATGTGTATCTGTTTGTGTATGTTTGCATGTGTGTATCTTATACAGTCTATGATGTGTATGCAAATGTGTGTGTGTATGTGCATGCGTGACTTTGTGCATGCATGCATGCATTTATGTCTATATCTGTATATTTGTGTGTGTGTAGGTGCATGTATGTGTGTGTGATTGTGTGTATGCAAATGTGTGTAAGTAACTGCAGGCTTTATTTTTATTATTTTATTGTATTATTATTATAGTTATTTTTTTATTATTATATATTTATATATATATTTTTTTTACAAATTTTCTCTTACTAATAAATTGCTTCATAATGAAAAGTATTTTTATGTACATCTATAGTGAGTTTGTAACACATGCTGCTTTTTTTTTTTTAGTGTGGCTTCTCTAGTTATCTACGAAGAAGCAAATGGGCTATCTACATCGAACACAACACCATCTCAGAGGGGCCGGGGCCTTGGTCACAGCTGTAGCTGTACAATAAGTACATGGGTGGACTTGACACCTCCAACAAGATGCTCAGAACAAAGTCGGTGCCCCATAAAACAAGTCGTATGTGACCATTTTCCAGCACTTCCTGGACATTGCAGTGACCAACAGCTTCATTTTACACAAAGGGCTGTGTGCCATCCACCATGATAAGCTCATGACACTGCAAAACTTTCAGGAGCTGCTAGCTGCTCCGCTCACAGGTGTTCCCCTGGATGGCAGGCCGAGAGAGAGATGCGATCATCTGCCTGTTCCTCTGAGTGATACTCAAGACCTTTCACAGAGTTGCATACGATGCAAAAGGAGCACCCCATGGAAGTGCCAGGAATGTGATGTGGGACTATGCTTGCAGTTAGACAGGAACTGCTTCAGAGAGCACCATATTTAAATGACTGGATTGAAGGATCCAAAAACGCCTGGAGAACTGTAGTACAACAAATGGCTCCTGAGTGAAAACTTTGCAATCCAGTGTCTCAAAAAGACTTGTGTATATGTATTATAGTTCCTTTTTCAAGATTGAGGCATTAGATTCTTACGATCATGAGTCTTCAGATTTTTTCTAAATAAAAACCAGTACATTTTTTCCCCGTTTTTAAATTTTTTTTTTTGTCTATTTAAATTCTATTTACTAACTCATTACACAAAACAATGTACAATAACTGTAATTCCCTGAAAGCCTATAATTTTCTGAAAAAAATGACACCTTGCACTTGAAGATACCATATTATGTTATAATTGTATACTCAAAAAAACAAAATGAGTGAAAACGGCCAATTTTAGCTTTAGGTTCTAAAGGGTTAACCCCTTACCACTCACCTCCCATTTTTTGGCATGGAGACAGAAATGACATACCCAAAATAAAAATGTTTCTGCTCATGATTCTTTCTGACTAGATACATAATCAATATTTGTTCACAAAGCTGACACTTCAAAGTGTGCTGTTCAGGAATCAGAATCACCCAGACTGTTATGATAATAGAGATATATAAGCTCAAACATAAAAACAAAAATAAAAATATTAAAAACATATTTATTAAATGTATTTAAAAAATTGTTGATGTAGGATATGAGTTTAAAACACAGTGTAGCTAAAGCCACAAGTCTACTTAAGATTCATATGAAAATTTCATAATCTAATCTTTAAAACTGTGAATTTCATGAAATATTTTCTAAGGCCATGTCATGTGTGTTTTTAGAGAAGGCTAATCTGATTGATTTATCTCACATGTAAACACTCCTGTGTGCTTTGTCTGTGTTTTTGTTTCTGAAAACTCCCCGATTCATGGTTCTATTGTTCTCACCAAACGAGTCTTTCACACCTCCGCCAGGTATGACACATTATCCGCATTATTCTTTTATCATTATCCTTTTGCTTTTATTCCACCTTTATTAGCCTTTGTTGTGGTATTTTTAAGCTTTACAGAGCCACCAAGCTGCTATCTCACTTCAGTTTCAGTATACATTTAGAGTTTGTGCTTATATTTGCTCTAAGCTACACAGTATTACACCATATTTTAGATTTAACACATTTAACAGGTGTGCAGTATTATTTATATAATATGAATTGTGTTATATTATACTAAAGAAATTGTGGTTTACTTTGCATCGGAGCATTAAAAGTGGTAGCCTGTTTTAGTGAGCTAGGCTACATGGATTAATATGCAAAATATCAATATTCTCACATATAAGGCCTATATTTTAATTTATATTTTAATATTCCTTTAATAAAACAGAATTCATTTTTGTCACACACTACTTTGTTATTCATTACCTGTCCTCTATTTTGACAGATAACTTCTTGGGAAAAAGATATGTCCGTACACTGATTAAGAAATTGTTGCGCGTTTTATAAATTATTTCCTTTATTTTAGTAAAACGTGAGGCACTGTATAATTTCGCTCCCGATAGGCTTAATTAAAACTAAATAAACCTGCACGATTTAGGTAAATCACTGAAACTCTAAAGAATGGACTGATTAATAAAACGATCTCATGTTTAAACTCAAGTTCAAAATCAACAAAATGCACACGATGTAAAAAAAGAGCTTCATTAATCGACAACTTCAGTGTGCGTGATGCTGAGTGCATGCGCAGCATTTATTCTTATAATTTGTCTACATATTTTATCTTCATTACAAATCTTGTTTGGTTTTATTTTGGATAATTGCATGTAAAAAAAATGATTTACTTTGTAATGCAGATGCAAAATGTGAATTATTATTCATATTCAAGTGTTTGTGCGAAAATTATTAATGTGCATGCATGACAGGGAGACACACTCTCGATCACTTGAATTTTTTCCTGATAATGAAATAACTTAAAATTGGAGTGTGTCACATACATGAGAAATATATCTACAGAAAGCTTGAAATGTATTTTAAACAAATCAATTCAAAACAAAAGCATAATGTAATCTGTGAAGGTTGCATTTCTCTTTAAAGGCGCGTCAATGTGGAAAGAGTCAGCACTGTGAATTTCATCTTGCAGCCGACAAGTAAACATTGTTTATTAAAGGGTACATAACATACACAGTTTCACCTAATCTCATGTTAATCTTGAGTACCTATAGAGTAGTACTGCATCCTTTATTTATCCAAAAAGTCTTTAGTTTTATCCTATTTATAAAAGAAAAATAAAGCTTTCCGATTAGAGTAGTACTGCATCCTTTATTTATCCAAAAAGTCTTTAGTTTTATCATATTTATAAAAGAAAAATAAAGCTTTCCGATTCTTTCCGGAAAAAGCCAAGCTCCTGGAGGCGTGCCGTGAGCGGAGCTATTATACTGATGTTTCGTGTTGTTTACATTAAAATATATTCACTTATGTGCTGATTTCCAACAAAATACAGAAATCTGATGCAATTGTACTTACATGAATGGGGTCTTTTATCACAGGGACGGCTCCATGTTTTAATAGCAAACGATGTGCAAATCCAGCGTCGACTTGTGCCTTGTTTATAAAACATTCGTCACTCAAATGAACAGAACACACAAATGCACTTGATACACTCCGTTGCTGCCCCGGAAAAACAAACTGCATCCACTGTTCATGTAACGCTGGGTTCTTGGGGAAGCTGAACATGGTAAACTTTCCCTCACATCTTAAAATGCACTTATTTGAAGGCATTCTCGAACAAATCCTATGCAGCGCTGCCGACGATTTCGACTTTTCTGGGAGAAATGCTCATATAAGGACTTCCGTTCTCGTCTACGTCATTAGATCCATGATTGAAAAAAACCAGCTAAAACTTTTACCAAGCCGGAAGTAAGATTTTTGGCACAGAAATTCTCAGTCATTCTTATAAATTATTTTTTAAAACTTTGGCCATGTTTAGCATCAGAATCAATCTCTTTAACACTGTGAACAACTCTGAATACACGAAACACCATTGTACCCCCCCCCTTAATAAATAATTAAAATGTCTCCTTTTTCACAATTATTAGGCTATTTCTGCCTGTGCTTTGTGTAATGGAGAGATGCCTTAATGATTTTTCCTCTGAAACACAAAAACATATAAATAAAATTTTAATAAAATTGATATTTTATGTTTTGAGAATGGCCAACCCTTCTCTGCAGATATTGTTGCTTTTGGTTTTTGCATTGTAAATACAAAAAAAAAAACAATCAAAATATAATGTCTCCATAAACTGGTGTTTTTTGTCACGTTTGTAACGCATGTGTATTTCCCAAATCTAAAATAGCCTATAAAATATGTTCATAGACGGATACTTTACTGATGTCTGGACTCTGTTTGGGATTTAGAAAAACATAAAGAGATGGTTCAATATATTGGTAATGAATAGGCTACATTCTGAGAGAAAAATATTGAATGGACACAACAACAAAAAATTTACGCAACAGTTTGCATCTTTAAATAAGGCAACTTACTCTGAAATTAAGTTATAATAACTAATAAACTATATTGCGCTATACAGTAGTTGACATTTGAAGTGGATCAAAACTTTTCTTCAAAGTTGTCCTAAAACCAATATGACTATGCAGTTGCCCTACTTTGCATAAAACCTGCTCTGGAAGTTTGAAACCCTCATAAGACACTGTCCATATGAAAGACCAAGAGATTCACACATTTATTTCAACCCCCATAATTTATACAGAACTATAACCAGCTGAACTGAATTCAGTCTGTTTTATGGCAGTGAGGAACAGTGTTTTGTCAAGTTACTGGGTTGAAACATTCCTGCACTCACAGCAGCCCTACTATTTTTAATCATTATTTTCTCGCAGCCCATATTATTATTTTCACCAGACCATAATAATAAAAAATTATCAGTTGATAATTAATCATTGTTAAATGTGAACGTAGGCGTTTGAGGAAGGCTTTAAGACCAATTGGATTCCTCCGTCAGCTGCTCCCGCTTCACAGCGAGCGACTCGCGCTAACTAACCCAGCTTCACTGTCAGTGGTTTGATTTTACAAAATCAGTTTGAGGTGAATCCAACTTATTGATCATGAGCCCAACATTTAGCAAGGCAGGAAAACATTTAGACTACCTGAAGTAAGATGTATTTCATTGTAAATTAATGCTGTTAAATAAAGAAGAAAAAAACCTACACTCTGTAAGTGTTCTTTCATTGAAAAGTATGCATTTTATTTATTCACAGGCTATATGGTTGAAATAATATTTTCGTTCAAAACTATAAGTGCCATTGTTTTACAAAATACTTTGACTAACGTTTCATAGACCTTCAGTTGTTATGCTTTAAAATTCCATGCCATTTGTAATTTCACAGTATTTTCACCTCAAATTACTACCGCAATATTCTATAATGGTAAAATTTACCATTATGTATTTTTATTTTATTTATTTTTTTAGAATAATTGTAGCCTACATAAATGTTTTTTATTTGTATTTATTTATTTATTTTATTTTTTTGAAGAATAGTAGCCTACATAAATGGGTGAAGCAAAACAAATATGATAACTTTTTAACTGCAGGCAGATATAGGCCTATATTATTACAAATATATTATCATTACAAATATTTGGATCGTTCCTTATTCTGTACCTTATTTTTCTTAAAGAATAAACACCTATTTTCTACAAGAATAAACATTATAAAAGAATAAAAGAAAGAATCTCAATTAGCCCTTATTTTCTATTTCTGAAGTTAATTGGCAACTCTAATGATGATGTAATTATCTTTTGACTCCCCTGACAGTGACACCTTCCTCAAAACAAACCAAAAAAAACATGGAGGCAGGTTCTGCACAGAGCGCACAAAGTGAATGTGATTAACCAAGTCATTTTCAGATGCAATTAAAAAAAATATATATTGAAGAAAAAAAAACCTGGATAAAAACATACACAAAACTTGTAAATAGTTAACAATGTAGCCTAGATTAGACCCAGACTATGTTCCTAAGTATATATTGTAAGTTTTTTTTTACCCACAGTAACACATTTTACCTATTAATCGCCTATTTTCATTTGCTGCATGTTTTTTTTATGCTAAAAAATAAATTAAGTTTGTGAAAGGGAAAAAAATATGTATAAGTTGCATTTCATTAAATTCAAAAATAATATTATTGCTTTAAATTTAACAAATTTATCAGAACAGAACAAGAATTAAAAATATATTAATCTAATGGATAAATATAATTGCAGTATATAATAATATAGGCTTAGCTATAAACAAACAAAAATAAATTAATAATAATTTAAAGCGAAACATAATGTAAGATGGGCTCTCTCATTCGGGAGAAATCCAAACGTTTCCATATTCGTGATGTTGCCCATTTGAAGCTTAACTATTATTGATGATGTAAAATTCTTTGTAGTTCACGCGTGTTTCAGTATTGACGGAATAAAATCATAATTAGTAAAAATATGCAAAAGTGGCCCGCTGCTTGTGCCAGATGTCACGGTGAACGGCTGTGCTGTTTCCATTGAATATGTTCGTGTGAGGCACAACATGATCAAACAGCTGAAACAGAAAATACTAAATTTTTGGTCACACAGTAAAGGCATAATTCTAAAAGTCAAACTGTTAGCAGTTTGAAAAATCAAGAATAATAACCGAGTTAATAAGAATTATTTCTAAATGCTGGACCATTCTCATTTCGCTCTGCATATAGAACCTGGAGATTTTTTATTAATTTTTTTAACCAAGAATTTAATTTATGTATTAAAAAATATATATATATATATTGTCCACACACGACTGACTTGCAGTTAAGGCCGCGTCCCTGCGGTGGTGGTACACGCGGCTGTATTACCCATTCTGGTTTTCCACCTACCGTACATTGGACTTGTACTGAAATGGTCAGCAGTTGGGGGTGCTGTAACGGTGCTCTGCTTGGTTTTTGCAGGCTGCTGAGTTGGGAGAATTTACTGCCAAAATTGCCCTGCTGGAGGATGCCAAGAGGAAAAAGGAAGAGGAGGCAACAGAATGGCAACATAAAGTAAGATACATGTACTCTTTTTATACATACTTCATATAGTTGATGCAAATTGTCCACGTGGTGAAATAATTTATCATGGAGTGCTCCTGCAAACTATTGCGAAGGTCACCAATTAAGGGGATTTACAATCCAGATCTGACAACCAAATTGATTCTTGGGGGTGTACGGTTTAAAGGGGTCATATGATGCAATTTCAGATTTTCCTTTCTCTTTGGAGTGTTACAAGTTCTTGGTGAATAAAAAAGATCTGTGAAGTTGCAAAGACTAAAGTCTCAAATTCAAAGACATATTTTTTATAAAAGTTTACACTCGTCCACACCCCCCTAAAACGGCTTGTTCTAATACGCCCCCATATATCTACTGCCCCGTTTCCACCGCTGGAACTTTACCCAGGAACTAGAGACTTTGGCCTGGTACTCGGTGTGTTTCCACCGCAGGAACCAGGAACTAAATAGAGTTCAGGGTAAAAAACTCTGGTGTGTGACGTTGTTTCATTGAGAAAGCGAAACGACTTTGTTTTTGCCTTCCAAAAGAACACACGAAAATAAATTGTTTATATACATTTATAATGTGTTTTATGTTTTTGTCTCATTGCTTCGGCCGGACAAGGCATCACGTTATGTTAAGAGGCGTAACATTTCCGTCTCATACTTGAGGCATTCGGCCAATCACAACGCACTGGATAGCTGGCCAATTACAGCACACCTCACTTTTCAGAGTGATTTTGCCGTATTTGGCTGAGCAGTAGTTTAGGTGGCTCACCAATGTACTAGATTTCTCTAATACATAAAATAAGTAAGCTTGACCAAAGTTCTTGTGGGGAGAAGAATTTATTGAAGGTAGCAGTGTAGCAGTTTTTCAGCAGTGATGTTAGCATGTCATCCTTCAAAGAATCTTAACCCAAAGTACTGTCTGTGAGAATAGACCTTTATACCTGTTTACAAATCTGCTACAAACAGTGCAATAAGACCCCATGGAGAACAAATGATAGTGTATCCTTTTGATGACTTGAAAGGATCTCTCCCATGTAGAACCCATTCATTGACCTGATGTTGACCTAAAAGGCTGATTATATGGGCCGGTTGTTTCACACTATTGTGAACAAAGTACAGCTGCCTACAGTTGATTGCAAATACATTCAACCAAAGTTAAAAACAAATAATCTTTGACATTACACCAAATACACAAAATAAGGTTCTTTTTAGCAGCATCATATGACCCCTTTAATATTAAATATTCTTCGAAGTGTACTACTCAGGGTCTGCACTCAGTTTGTGATATTCCTGTAATACAGTATTTTAGTGTAAACAGTAGTGATGCAACAATACAATAACCTCACGGTTAAATAAATACCTTAGTTTTTTTTAAACAGTTTTAAACAGTTTTCAGTTTAGTTCTTTTTTGCCATTTTTAAATGCTATTTAAAAAAAAAAACACTGTAGAAAAACATGGTTTATCATATGTCTACTTCAAATTTATTATCAGAGGAGTATTATTTTTAAGGATTGGCCATTATTTTGTGCTTTTAAACACATCTAATGCCTGTTTCATTCATACTGGATGCCTGAGGGCGCCCTTGCACTGAAAATTCACATATGTATTACAGAAGAAATAGTCACACACTCCAGGATAGTGCAACTGAATGAAAGACAGAAACACTTTGAATGGTGACATTCAAAAGAAACATTAAGACAATAAAAACTCTATTGCGACAATGTTTATTGACGCTCTTAAAAACATCTCAAGTATTTTAATAAGTATATTTATAATCGACTGCTAATCGACATATTCTTTATTCAAATATAGAATATATTTCTGCATCATTCCGTGATAAGCTGCCACATAAGATCAGGAAGGAATTTATTTTAAACTTTATTATTTGTTTGATGATGTGGAGTAAAATCTTGCTTTATATTGACAACAGGTTTAGAAACGCTTGCCTTTTTCTGTTGCTTGTTTTGAATACTGCGCGTGGACACAGGCGTCACCAGGTTTTTGCACAGTTAAGAGTAACAGCTTATTTTGAGGTCAAAATAATTTTTTAAAATGCCAAATTATATATGACATATGATTATTTATGTATATTTTTGATTAATAATAAATTAATAAATAGTGTCTAGCATTAATTATAGTCTATTAAATTATCTGTTTAATCTAAAACTAATTATGTCTACCAAGCTCTGATAATGTATGGAATATTATATTAACAAACTATCAAAATTTTAATAAAACAATAGGCCTATACCTTTAGAATCACGGATGTGATGTTGTCACTTTAAAGGTATGGTTCATCAAATACAGTAGAACCTATTTGCTGTCTACACTGAATGTGGCACGTCGTGACAAATTCCACGACAGTAAACTGCTGCTGCATTCTACTTATTTCAACGGTGGCTTTGTTGTGTACACAAGTAAGTTGAGCCATCAAGGATGAAAAAGCACCTTGGGTAACAGAAAACTTCTATTTGACAGGAAGGATTGAAACCATTTCAAAACTGTGCCAGATAAGCCGATTGAACATTCAAGTCGTGATAAAAGAATCCTGTGGTCCACAAAGTCAAAGGCTGAACTCAAGTCTAAACACACTAAAGCCATGGTATCGCCAGCATCGGTGGTCAATAAAACATCATTAAAAATTTCCAAGAGTGCAGACTCAGTGCTGTGCAGTGTTTTAAAACCAGATTGAAAAATGTCAGAGATAAAATTGCTTTGCAACTGAATGAAAACAGCTTTTTCAAGAATTTTGGATAGGAACGGCAAATTAGAGATGGGTCTATAGTTTGCATAATTGGCTGCATCAAGTGAGTTTTTTTGTTTGTTTGTTTTTTAGAATTGGGGTCACAGTGGCAAACTGGGACTGTCCCTGTTGACAGAGAATTATTAATAATACATAATGTCTGGACCGACTGGTGGAAGGATGTCATGGGGAGAAAAATTGGGTTTAAATTTTAATGCGATTTCTTTACATGTCTGAAGAGAAATCTGCATAAATTCACTAAACTGTGAGCGGGAAAAAGAGAAATCTATACAGGTTGTATACAGGTTGTATCGAAGTAAACATTTGCACTCGAGTAGTATTGATTTTGTTGGAAAAGAAATTGAGAAATCTTTCACACTCAGAAGAAGAGCAAGCAAAGGCGAGATTAAGAACAGAGTCAACGGATAAGATTAACATTCTAGAGTTATGGGAGTTTTTTACAATGAATTAAGATAAGAATTTATGCTTAGCTGTCCTGACAGCCCTTTGAAAATTCTGTAAGGAAACATTCAACTTTTCAAATGATATGTGAAGCCTGTCTGTCTTCCATCTACGTTCAAGCTGTCGACAATGCTGTCTTAGTGATCGGATATCATCACTGACCCAGGGCTGTGACTTGTTTCGACAATGAACAAGCTTTCAAGGTGCAGTAAGATCCAAAACTTCTGAACATTTGCTATTAAAACACTTAATCTGCTCATCAACATCTGGATATGATGAAGCAAGATCAATAAATAACAGTTCGGAGAAGACGTGATTGGAGTGAGAAGTCAATGAGTGAGACCACCGTGCTTGACTTGGTAAGGTTATTGGTGGAGCAGGCAAAAGTGTGGAAAAGAGCACTGGTCTGTGATCAGAAGTGGGGTGTCACAGATGTCAATGTCAGTCACAGACAGACCATACAGTAGGTGGCCAACCAAAATGATGGTTCTACTGCTACTCATGTCGCTGCTGCCACGTCTGTAAAGTGCATTTGCAGCTTTTGACCACTGAGTGGTGCTTTAACCACAGGTTATCAAACAAGCGCATCAAAGCACATTTTCGCAAATAGACGTCAGCTTTGCCTCACTAATGTTACATTTGACAGCTGCAGTCAGGGAAAATGAAAGAAAAACACTAGTTAAAATATTTAATATTCCGCTCCCATTATGTAGGCCTAATTAAAACAAGAAACAAATAAATTAAACCTGCACGATTTAGCTATCATTGAAACTCTAAAGAATGGACTGATTAATAAATCGTCCTCACGTTAAACTCAAGTTCTCTCATTATAATCAACAAAATACACACAATGTAAATAAAAGCTTCATTAATTGACAACTTGCATTTATTGACAGCCGCATTTAAATGCAGGTGTGTAAAATATCAGAGTGCATGATTTGCGCAGCATTTATTCTTATTTGACTACATATTTTACCTTCATTACAAATTTTGTACGAAACATTTGTTTATTAATAAATAATTAAAATGTCTCCTTTTTCAAAATTATTAGGCTACTTCTGCCTGTGCTTTGTGGCAAACTTAATGCATGTGCTTGAGCGCGTAATATTTTAAGGCTCATTATGGATTATAGATGTAAATTTAATATAAACCTGCGATTAGTTGAATAATGACAAATAAACGGCTAGTAACTAGAAAAGTCTTACATGGGGGCAGACTTATTAAATAACCTCTAGACATCTCTGTTAACATTTTTAAAGCATGTTATATGCGTTTGCATAAATTCTGCTTTCAAAACGGTCCATAATGGAGAGATGCCTTAACACTGATTTTTTTATCTGAAACACAAAAACGAAAATTTTTATAAAATTTATATTTTATGTTTTGAGAATGGCCAACCTTTCTCTGCAGATATTGTTGCTTCTGGTTGTGCATTGTAAATACAAAAAAAACATATATATATATATATATATATATATATAGAGAGAGAGAGAGAGAGAGAGAGAGACATAAAGAGATAATTCAATATATTGGTAATGAATAGGCTACATTCTGAGAGAATTTATATTTCACAGTCTAAAAAATATGGTATGGACGCAACAAATAAAATTAATGCAACAGTTTGCATTTTCTTTTTTTTTCTTTTTTTTGAGTTAAGGCAACTTCCTCTGAAATTAAGTTATAATAACTAATAAACTAAATTGCGCTATGCAGTTGTCAACATTTGAAGTGGATCAAACCTTTCTTTAACGTTATTCTAAAACCAAAGCGACAGGCATTTGTCCTATCTAAAGTTTGAAACCCTCATAAGACACTGTCCATATGAAAGAGCAAGAAATTCACACCTTTATCTCGACCCCCACAAACTATACAGAACTACCCCAAAAAAAAAACAACCCCCTCCATCTGAACTGAATTCGGTCTGTTTTTTTGGCTGTGAGGTGCGGTGTTTTATGTTACTGGGTTGAAATATGCCTGTACTCACAGCAGCCTTACTCTTTTTATTCATTATTTTCTCGCTGCCCATATTATTATTTTCACAAGACCATAATAATAACAAATTATCAATTGATAATTAATAATTTTTGCAAAGATCATTGTTATTTGTGAATGTACGTGTTTGAGGAAGGCTTTAAGACCAAGCGGAATCCTCCGTCAGCTGCTCCCGCTTCACCATCAGCAAGTTTTGATTTTACAAAATCAGTTTGAGTGAATACAACTCATTGATCATGAGCCCAACATTTAGCAAGGCAGGAAAACTTTCAGTCTTATCTGAAGAAGGAGGTATTTCATTGTAAGTTAATGCTGTTAAATAGAGAGTAAAAAAAAAAAACTAGTGTAGGCTATTCTTAAACTTGGACCTCATTATATTGAAGTGCAAATCCTAACCTTCAGTTGTTATGCTTTAAAATCCCATGTCATTTGTAATTTCACAGTATTTTTACCTCCTAAATTACTACCCCAGTTCTATAATGGTAAAATTTACTCATAACTGCAGGTAGATATAGGCCTATATTATTAAAAATATATTATCATTAGAAGTATTTGGATCGTCCCTTATTCTGTACCTTATTTTCTTAAAGAATAAACATATTTTATACAAGAATAAACATTATAAATAAAGAATAAAAGAAAGAATCTCAATTAGCCCTTATTTTCCATTTCTGACGTTAACTGGCAACTCTAATGATGATGATGTAATTATCTTTTGACTCCCTGTTAGCGGCACCTTGCTTAAAAAAAAACAAAAAACAACAAAAAATCCCAGTTGTAAGAGATATGCGAGCGATTAATATATTTAAAAAAAGAAAAAAAGTGGGTGCTTGGTTTCGGAAAATGAATACAGCTCGTAAAAAATGATGATGAAAAAGTCATGCTAACATATTCTTAATTCATAGAAATAATTTAAGCATTTAAAACCTTTTTTATACTAGATTGAACTTTTAATACTATTAAACTGACTTTAAAATCTCAAGGAATTTATAAGTTGAAACAGTAAAATGGCACCGTGCACGTTAGCCTAAATGAACTTGTATCTTCTGCTCCAGAGTGTGCGGAGTGAATGTGATGCAAAGTCATTTTCAGGTGCAATGGGAAAAAAAAAATACACAAAACTTGTAAATAGTTAACAACATAGCCTAGATTAGGCCCATACTCTGTTCCTAAGTATATAATGTAATTTTTTTAACCCACAGTAACACATTTTAACTGATTAATCACCTATTTTCATTTGCTGCATGTTTTTTTTTTTTTTTTTTTTTTTTGTGAGAGGAAAAAAAGTTGCTTCCCTTTCGATAGTTCACTCATACTGCATATGGGGAAAAGCTCCTTTTTTTCCGTGATACTTAAGCCTTTTTTCAATAATGCAGTGCAACTGCACTGCCATTGGTTTAATCTGTAAACTTTTTTAAACAAATGACAGCGCTGCGTAGCTGCGCGAGCCTGTGGTGATGCAGCGTGCCAAAGCCCGCCAAAATGGGCGGGGCGAAAGGCTATATAAGCAGGCAAATCGCCATAGGAAATCAGATCTCACTCCTTCAGCAACTACTTCACATCGCTAGATCCCGCCTGAACGCCTTCACAGGAACGAGATCTCGCCGTTGAAGAGGCACCGCAGCGGATCAGCTGAGATCGCCGACCGCCTGCAAGCACCGGCGCTCTCGAAGACAGCCGCTCTTCAGCGCCAATCTCGGGCCGCCCGCTTCTCGCTTCCAGCCGCTTCTCAGTGATCTCCTGCCGCCATCCGGCGATCACAGAAGAGCAATTTCCAGCGGGTTTCACCGCTCTAAAAGATTTCTAACGCCGTGTTAACGGCGGCGGCCATGCTGCACCACAGCTGTGGCACATGCAGAGCCCCTAAGGAACAGCACCCAGCTCGCCCCGCTAAGCGTGCTAAACCACCTAGACATCATGGCCCCCGGCAAAGGATTGTGCTGGACCCGACGCCCTCTAAATCCTCCTGAACGTTGGGGGAGAATGAGGAAGGGGCAAACTCCCACCACGGCCGGACCACCCCAGAAGCTCTCTCGACTGCCTGCTATGCGACCTGGGCCCACCATTGTTGCATCCACGCAAACCGCCGAACGCAATAAATATATTAAACATTTTCAAAGAGAGCGCAGTTTTCCTCTTCCACACTCATCAGTGTTCAGGCCCCTAGTCAGCAGCCTGCCATCCAACTTTATCCAACCTCTTGTCACGCAGGCCATCCCAGGAGTGTCCAAGTGGGTGTTGGGGATAATAAAACACGGCTACTCACTATAGTTCGCCTGAAGAACCCCGCGCTTCCGCGGGGTGATTCCCACTTTGGTAGAGCCGGACGACACTCAGGTCCTCCGCACCAAAGTGATGACGCTGCTAAGGAAGGAAGCCATAGACATAGTTCCTCCCTCAGAAAGCGGATTGGGGTTCTACAGCCGTTATTTCCTTGTCCCCAAGAAAGATGGCAGTCTCAAACCCATCTTAGACCTCAGACTCCTGAACCTCTTCCTCGTGAAACAGAAGTTCAGGATGTTGACATTGAAGCAGATCCTCACGCAGATTTGCCCTGAGGACTGGTTCTTCTCGCTGGACCTAAAAAACGCTTACTTTCACATCTAGATAGCCCCCCATCACAGACGATTCTTGAGATTTGTATTCGAGGGTGTGGCTTACCAATATACAGTCCTTCCCTTTGGGCTGTCCCTAGCTCTCCGCACTTTCACGAAGTGCATGAACGAGGCGCTTTCCCCTCTGAGACAGACGGGAATCCGTGTTCTGAACTCAGATCTCAACGACTGGCTCATTCTAGCCCAGTCGCGAACCGAGCTTTACCACCACAGATCCGTGCACCTGAGCCACTTAGTGTGCCTAGGACGCAGGGTCAATTTTGCCAAGAGCTCACTGCTCCCCAGCCAATGTATTATGTTCCTGGGAGCGGTTTTCGACTCAGTCCATATGAGGGCGGTCATATCACCAGAGCGTGTTCTGGTACTTCAGCAGCTCACGGCCTCTGTCAGGAACAAATCCTGTTTCCCTCTGAAATTCTTCCAGAGGATGGTAGGGCTGATGGCCTCCGCCTCCCCAGTTTTACAGCTCGGCCTCCTACGAATGCGGCCCCTGCAATACTGGGTGAAACTCCGGGTTCCACCTCATGCTTGGCGGCACGGCCGCTTTCGCATCAGGGTCAACCAGGTCTGTTTAACAGTCCTGGAGCCTTGGATGAACCCTGTTTGGTTCAGCCGTGTGGTACTCCTACAGGTGGTTTCCAGAAAAACGTTGCTCTCAACAGATGCGTCCAATCTGGGTTGGGGCGCTCTATGCGAGGGCAGACCAGCCTTTGGCTCATGGTTGCACGAGGAGAGCCATCTTTATATCAACTGCTTCGAGATGCTGGCAGTAGAACGAGCCCTTCAATCCTTTCAGGCCATCCTGAAGGGGCGCCACGTCCTAGTCCAGTCGGACAGCATGACAGTGGTATCCTTATGAAATTTCGGTTACTGAAAAGTAACGAGCTTTGTAGCTTAAGATCAAACATTTCATTGAATCGTGTTGTGAGCATTTTAGACAGAAGCAATCATGAATATATATTGAATTTTAATAATTGAACTAATAATACATCAAACTACAAATCACACAGAGTAAATATGCATATGACAATACAGACAGTAAACAAATACAAGACGTAACGGAATCCAAATGAGGGAGAGAGAGAGAGAGAGAGAATGAGTGAGAGAGAATGAGTGAGAGAGAATGAGAGAGAAATAGGCGAGATCACAGAATAATCTCACAGTAAGGCAAAATCACAGACCGTAACCTTTTGAAAGACAACAAGGAATCAGATCGACAACTTTTAAGCAGCATTTAAATCTCTCTAGAAAATAATACTTGCATGTGGTCTCTTTGTGACTCGCAAGACGAGTGTGCGTGTGTCGTTCTGTTGGAGCGGAGCATGTTCTCTCGTGTCTTCCGGGGCGAGCCGACTCGCGCGATGTTTGAAAGGTCCAGCGAACGTAATGATTCAGAGTTCATCTCCCTCGTGGGGAGAGGCGAATATTAGAATAAACTTAGTACAGAAAACAAAAGAAAAACGGAGATGAACGCTCCCTTAAGGAGCCATGAGAACAGGCTGTTGGAGAGGAGGAGACCAGGAACTTCCTGGGTCAGTCCTCTTTATGGATTGACTGGAACACGCCTCTGTTTGCGCAAACAACCAATGAACGTCCACGATCTGAAGCGGGAAAATGTTCCTTTGTCTCTGAGGAAACACCCACTCGTGTGAGTTATAGCTTATCAGAATTCAGCAGTTATACTCTAGCAAGTTGGTAATTCCAGATTAATACATTTTACAAACCTTTCCTAGAGGTGGATAGTTCAGTCACAACTTGACGATTACACAGATACCAAAAATTACATGTAAAGGTAGAGGAAACAAAGTTTCATTCATATGCAGAATTACACACATTTAAAGTTTGATTAACACACGATAAAATTGCAGATACTCCAATTTGTTATGGCAAAACATCTAATGCACAAAAAGGCAATACTCAATACATTTAGAATACATTGAGAAAAGGTACTTTTCTCTTTCTTACAAGAATTCCAGTGAGCTGGCTTTCCTGTTCTCCGAGTTGGGTCATAAAGTTTGACGACCCCTTTAAGGTGTTGTGGCAAAATTAAATCAACTCTCATCAGCATAAGGGACAGACTCACTCTCAGGTTATAATTAAAAAGAAAGCTTTTATTCTTTGCAAAGAAGGTCAGACAGTCATACAGTAACACTGAGTTCCTGCAGAGTGCGACAAGAGGGGAGGATAGTCCTCCACCTTATATCCCTCTGCTGCATCAAATATAAAAAATATTGACTAATAGGGTAAGGTGATAAACTAAACTTATTTCATTTTATTGCATTTTGCAACATTTTTATTCCACTGTACTGCATAGATGGGTATAGCATTTGAGTACTGAATAAGCCATACAAGTCTAACTGAATCCTGATCTCTCTCTCTCTCTCTCTCTCTCTGAGTGTTTGTGAATCGTGCCTCTAATCTGTCCTTCATGTGCTCCAGTATATTACCACCTGAGACTGACACAGGGCTGCGCTCGCGCTTCATTCTATCTATAGAACTCGTGCCCAATAATACTTAAGTGAAGTAGCTTGTCAATGGCTCTCTGCATCTTACCGACAGTGTTATCTGAGCAGTCAAAAGCTGCATATTTATTGCATGGACGGAGCAGAAATGTAAGTGACTAAATCATATGCACAATTCCATTGAATGATAAATGTGTTTAAACAATGCGGATAAACCGAATGTATGAAGGAAATTGTTAAAATAACCACAGCAATAATGACGACCTTGAATTAAGAGCACAAAGTTTACCTGATAATCAGATGCATGAAAGTAGCATTTGTTGTTATAGAAACAGACAATAGGTATGTTTTCTCTCAGAAACATAATTCGCTGATGGAGAGGAAAAGTTAAATAGCTAGCCTACTATAGCATTTTATTTCACACTGAAAGAGAAGTGATCTCGCTCTCATAGACGTGAATAAACTGAATAAAAGCAGAATGAACTGATGAAAAGTAAAAAAAACAAAACAATAAATAACATTTATGAATGATGCAGTGCTAATTGACATAAATTATTACAGTACAGAAACTATAAAGTATATTTTCTACCTTATATATATGTGCAGAAAATTAAAATAATTGCTAATTAAATGTAACCTAGTATATAAAACAATCATAAAATTACCATTAGGAAAAAAATATAGATTACAAATGATTGATTATTGTCCAGTAGTGTATTTGATTTCTTACAGCTAATTAAAAGTAATAAAAGAAGAAGAGAATTCCTTGTAAAAAATAATAATAATAATAATTATGATAATACATAGGCTACATACATAAAATGATTGTATTTGACATTTCTGTCACTCCTGAAATGATGGCTACACCCCTGGTGTGACAAAATGTTAGCTTATACATAATACTCTTAAAGCTCTTTTTTTAAATCTTGGCTTACATACATTTTTATGTATGCCATGTCATGCTATAGCATTATTTTTTTCTAACCTATGGTTCTCTAACCATAAAGGCTACTGTAATTTGCCCCTGACTAAGCATTTAAAGAATTTAGGAGAAACATTTACATATTCCTATGAAAGCACTTAAAGAATGCAGAATCGAATCGTTATAATCGAATTGAATCGAATTGAATCGTTCTAAATTTGCAAAAATCGTTCTTGAATCGAATCGAAAACCTATGAATCGTGAATCGAATCGAATCGCTGCCTTCCCAAAGATTTACAGCCCTAATGGAAACCAGTAATTAGTTTAAATGTGAAATTAAAACCTCCAATAGGTGACAGCAAGTCACTGTTAATAAGTAAGTCATTGGGATTAAACCAAATCATTTAAATGGTTGATTCATTCAGGAACAAAACAGCCAGCATCATGTTGCAAACACAAATTGGAATTTTATTTGTTTGGCGAAACATAGCAAGAACAGTGAATATTGTGTCAACAATGTACCATATTGACCTAAATATAAGATGACCCTTGTTATTAGATGACCCCCCTTTTTCTAGATGTACCTTTTGGAAAATGCCTTTTTGAAAACCAAATCTTGTGTTTTACTTAGAATTTTTTTTTCTTCTGAAATTATTTTCATATTGCATATTTTTCATAATTACATTATTGTTTCGAAAGTATGGTAAATACTGGTAAAATGTACCAACAATCACATTCAAAAAGTTTTTACACTTTTAGATGTACTATAAAAACAACAGGTAGCCCATCTGAATTATAGGCCTATAACATTTAGTCTATCCATCTCTTGGTAGCCTACCTAAAACAATTTAACAGTAGAAGTGAATTCTTATTGTTGTCTTCAAATCTGGGTATTGTCTTTCGTTTTAAAATCACTTTTTTTCGACTAAGTTTGTTCCAATCACGATAACATGACAGTCACAACCCATGCTGCTGTGAGCTTTTGTTTTTCTTTTGTTTTCACTAGCGATCTTTAAAAGACACATTAAATTACATATTTCATGGCACACTCGTTTTACGTGTATTTGGTGCCACCTATTGTTGTGGTTGTATTACTGATATGACAAAGTATAGACCATGAATATAAGACAACCACATTGTCTTATATTAGGGAGGGAAAGAGGGCTTCACTTCTGCATCTGTCTGGCTGCATTTACACTTGGCATTAACCTAGCAGATCAGATCATCAGTCAATCAGAACACGGTGCGTTTACACTTGGCAACATCAACTGACTTTTCTATTTGGACAACTGATCAGATCTGTCTTTCCCGCGCAATATTTAAATAAGTATACTGAGAATGGCCTGGTGCAAAATCATCCTGAAGTGGTGGGTTTTCTTTTGAAAAGCATTTTCAGTCGCCGGAATTTTATAAATCAAAGATAAGTGTTGGAGTCTCATTAGCGCTTCACACGGCTGTTCTATTTTTTTTTTTTTCTGGCAGTTTACTAGAGAGAGGGGTTTTGCGTGATGACGACCTGCGAATGCAGACACGATAGCTGGATTGCATTTACATTACACTGAGAACTGAGCACAATGCGTATCTGGACAACATCTGGATACAGGTCGCATGTTAATGCCAAGTGTAAATGCAGCCTCTGATGTGCCTGTCAATGTGTGCTATTCTGCTGTGCTGCAGAGATGCGGAGAAAGTCATCGGAACTTGTCAATAAACCCGAGTTAATAAACCCGACCTCATATTTAGGTTTTTTATTTGTTTTACTGGGAAAGCTGTGCGCAAACCGAAACATACACACACATATATACATATTCATTTAAAAGGGCACTTTCTCTTGAGGAAGAAAAAAGGCAGGTGCTCAAGCCCCCTTTGATGTCTATGTGTGCACGTGCCTGCCCACATCTGGAGAGCCTTGTGTTCAAAAGGCAGATGTGAGGTTCTTGTGTTTTAAACTGCGTAGGTTGAGCGCATGCTGCGCTCGCGTGTAAGGGCTGGTATTGCACCACAGTAAAGATAGTTTGTGGTTTGATATTCAGATTTCTTTTGGCTATAAATACGCAGTGCGCTGTCATTGACATGCAAATAATACTGAATATCATTCTCCATGATTTGTGAAATCCGGTAACATGGGTGCTTAAAAAAAATATGCAACGCATACGCACTGCAGACGGATTATGTGTGAAACAGGCGTAAGGTTGTTTGCACCTTGTGCAACGTGGAATTTGTTTACAGCTTTCTCAAGCAGTTTGTGATGTTAGTGACTCAGGGAAGGGTCAGCTGACCCATACTTAACTGTGAAAGTTAACAGGGAAGGGTCAGCTGACATGTACTGAACTGTGAAAGTTTTCACAGATCAGAATAGTGATGTTATTAACCTAGCAAATAGTCAGCTGACTCGTACTTAACTGAAAGTTTTCACAGATCAGAAAAGTGATGTTAGTGACCCAGGGAAGGGTCAGCTGACCCGTACTTAATTTTGAAAGTTTTCACAGATCAGAATATTGATGTTATTAACCTAGCAAATGGTCAGCTGACCCGTACTAAACTGTGAAAGTTTTAACAGATCAGAAAAGTGATGTTAGTGACCCAGGGAAGGTTCAACTGACCCATACTTAACCGTGAAATTTTTCACAGATCAGAATAGCAATGTAAGTTTCCCTGGGAAGGGTCGGCTGACCCATACTGAACTGTGAAAGTTTTCACAGATGAGAATATTGATGTTACTGACTCAGGGAAATCGTTATCGGACCATAACCACACTGTTAGTGATTTTAGTGACCCAGGGAAGGGTCAGCTGACCCGTACTTAATTTTGAAACTATTCACAGATCAGAATAGTGATGTTAGTGACCCAGGGAAGGTTCAACTGACCCATACTTAACCGTGAAATTTTTCACAGATCAGAATAGCAATGTAAGTTACCCTGGGAAGGGTCGGCTGACCCATACTGAACTGTGAAAGTTTTCACAGATGAGAATATTGATGTTACTGACTCAGGGAAATCGTTATCGGAATTCACAAATCATGGAGAATGATATTTGGTATTATTTGCATGTCTATGACCGCGCAATGCGTATTCATAGCCAAAAGAAATCTGAATATCAAATCGCAAACTATCTTTACTGCGTCTTTACCGATAACATCTTTACCTGCGTCGGCCACTTTAGCTTCTCTAAAGGGGGGGGTGAGCGGGGCACTGTGGTTGCAGTTTGAAACCTTACCGCTAGATGCTGCTAAAATTTACACACTGCACCGTTAACATAGTGGTTATGTTTATGCTACTGGCCTCTGGAGACTCCGTTACTATGGAAACAAAGATGCCAAAATGCTATCACGCGCAAATTAGCTTCTCTAATACTCCTTATGAAATTGATTTAATTATAATTGCTATTAGTATTATAAACAGTGCAAAATACTTATTTGTTTATTTAAATTTGTGTTGGCCTTTGTAAATTATGGGACAAATCGCGTCCCATATTGATTTGATATGGGACGCATTATTTTACCTTTAAATACGGGACGATTCCATATTTTAAGGGACGGGTGGCAACCCTACTTTCTATCTGTATGGTTAGGGTTAGAATTAGGATTTGAACTTGGCTTAACGTTACTTGCATGTAATTATGCATCATTTATTTTTATTTTATTAATAAATGTAACATGTAAAAAGGACAACTTAAAAAATAAAGTCTTACTAAGATTTCTTTTTAATCTTTTCTTTAATCTAAACATGTGAGAGGTCTTTGTACAATTAAAACATCCTGCCAGTTTAATAGCTTAAAAATATTTTTAAAAAAAAAACAATGTAATTAACCAAGAAGTAACTGCTGCCTGACAACTTTATTAAGCCCTACTTCACTTTCTCACCAAAGGATTCTCTGCAGTGAATGGGTCCAAACAGCTGATAAAAACATAACAAAAATCTACAAGTAATCCACATGCCTCTAGTCTGTCAGTTAATGTCTTGTTAAGTGAAAAGATAAGTGTCTGTAAGACAGAAATTCTAATGGCACCCATTCACTGCAGAAGATCCATTAGTTAGAAAATTATGTAATGCTGATGCTATGTAATGCTTCTCCAAATCTTTTCCAATGACAAAAAAAAAAAAAACTAATCTTAAACTTTTCTTTTAGTGTTGTATTTTGTCTGTTAAAAACTGTCATCAAGTCTCTGTCTGCCTCTTGGGTAAAGAGCCGGTATTCCTAACATGTCAAAAAGCTGTAATGTAGGCTGCCTCCTTTTCTCATTCTCTGATTCTCTGTAAAGTTTACCACTTGCTTACCATCATGTCTGGCAAGTTGAATCTATATGTTTGCTTATTGATGCATTTTTCATCACTTATCCTTGTTGTAGGCATTGTCTGCTCAGGAAGATTTGGAAAAAACTAAAGAGGAGCTGAAGTCTGTGATGTCAGCTACAGCAGGTGGTGCATCAGAGAACGAACATGACGAGCATGACGAGAGCAGTGCAGAAGCCAGTGCTGAGCTCTCTAATGATGGAGTTGCTCACCAGCGAAGTGAGGAAGAACGGCTCACAGAGACCCAGAAAAATGAACGTGTCAAAAAACAGCTACAGGTTAGACCATCCATTTATATATATATATATATATATATATATATATATATATATATATATATATATATATATATATATATATAAAAAGAGAGAACATAACCATAAACGGTCTGTGGTGTAAAAAGGTTGGAGAACCCTGTGCTAACAGACATGTTATGTGAATAAATATCAGTAAAAATAGTATATACCTGCATAGCTTACACATTGTCTTCATTACAGGCCTTGAGCTCAGAACTGGCCCAGGCCCGTGACGATTCCAAGAAGACCCAAAATGATGTTTTGCATGCAGAGAATGTGAAGGCCGGCAGGGATAAATACAAGACCCTACGCCAGATCCGCCAGGGCAACACCAAGCAGCGTATTGATGAATTTGAATCCATGTGATGGCTGTACATCTTCTTTGATAGCCCCACTTTCCACCCTGTAGCCCTGATGCCTTCATGGCTGACTTACAAGCACAGCTTTTACCTGCCCATACTTCTCCTCTAGACCAATGATCCTTGACCTTTGACCCCCTTCAGAGAGCTTGGGGGACATGGCTGCCCTTCCCTCGAGCTTTGCCAAAGCTCTCTCCACCTGTGAACAGCCCATCAGGCTGTTTCCACATATTAAGCTCCTTATAGCCCTACTCCAGCATCGCCCTGTTAGGAGCAAGTGGTACATCGCACTGAACTCTTGAATGATGATTTTGATTTACTAAATGCTTGGAAATGTGTATTTTAGAAGAGGCTAAGATGAGTTTAAGCAAAATTTGTTTTTATGAAACGGCCATTTGTTTGGATTTTTTTTTTTTTTTTTTTTTTTGGCTACAGCTATATGCTTACAATGTGGAAAACAGCATTTTTCTTTTTTCATCCATTTTATTTACTCTGTTGTAGTTAAGTGGGTTAACAAGTCAAGTTTTGGAAGAAGAGTCTTTTTCAGGGTCATGTGAAAGTTGTGTGCAACTTAAAGAGTCACAGTGGCACATTCACATACCCTGAAGAGCACAAATAGCACCTCTCCACACCAAAACCCTGACATCAAATCAAATTCAGAGCCACCAAAGTCAAGTGAAGAATGTAGAAACAGAAGCACCTATCTTTTGAATGAATGTGAACCATAACCAAAACTATAGCTAACCAAAGGGAGTCTTTCACTCTTGGTAGTCACTTGCAAACCCTGCATACATCTGTAATTAATATGGATTTAGACTGGACTCGTTACTAGTTTTATTTCTTCAGTGCAAGACTTTGTTTGATTCAGGTTCAAAAGATGTAGCTCTGAACTGACAGAATGTGAGGCCCTGTAATGGAGCGCTTGTGTTGGGTCTGTTGATCTTGACAGTAGAATTCTCCCAAACACCCAGTGTTTCTTGTCCAGTCTCCATTATCGATGGTTTTCCCTGCCTGCCGGCTCACAAAGGCCATGGCTGACAGATGGAGAGACAAACAAACTGCTTGTTTTTAATTTAATTAGTTTTTATTTAATTGCAGTATTTTGGGGAAACTACTTGAGGAAATGAATTTGCTGAATCGATGGTAAGTTATGTGCATGTGTGCGCTTTGTCTCTCTCTGTTCATCTCTGTTTTTTTCCCCTTAATTTTTGTGTGAGAATATTAGTATACCTGTCATGCACATGTGGTTGTTTTGAAGTACCTGTGGCCTTTCTGGCTGGGGAGCATATGAAAACATCAGTCCTGTTCTCAGGACGAATTGCTACCTCATTACTGTCAAACATGGTGACTGGTTAGTCAAACACTTGGTGTACGGCAGAGAGAGGCAAATGTTGTCATTTTCTTCTTTTTAAGTTTGTGTCACCCAGATCATAATATAGCCGAGTGTGCTTCTTGTTTTTGAGCATCTCTTGAGAGGTTTACTGTAGGTAGATGTACTTTTTCAATGATGCTTTGGCTAGTTAGGGTCATAATTGTTTTATTTAGCAGCACTAAGATAGGTAAGTGGCTTATAATTTATCCTCAAGAAATACTGCAATTTAATATCAAAACTATCTTGTCAGTATTTTATTCTTATTCAGCATGAGTTATGACAACAGTTATGACAAATTGTGTGGTATCTTGTCTACTACAGTGTGTTGATTGTTCCATAATGAAGCCTTTTAAGAATGTCCTGCGTTTTTCCCCATTCTTGTTCTTGATGAGCCTCCCAAGATTTTACCTACCCAGAACCTCTTCAAAATTGTTAACAGGTCTTGGACCTATGGACTTCTCCAGGCCTTTTCATCATGCAATATTTTCTCTGCTGGTTTGTGTGGAATCCTCAGTATTCATGGGCTGTATGTTTTATTTCAGAGTTTGCATGGTAAAATATCTTTAGCATTTACAGATATGTAGGCCAATAAAATAGTGTTTTTTTTTTTGTTTTTTTTTAAATACCTGAAGTTTTATTTTGCACTAATGTGCAAAGATGTCACTGTTTATTTAGTGTTTTCTATGCTAACAAGACACCTGGGGAAATGTCTGAACCCTACATTTATAACATAATGTTCAGGAAAGTTCAAAAGCACTTGTTTTGTCCTGCTTTTTCCTGCTTTTTTTGTCCATGAGCGGATGTATTTGCCATAGCAAGATAAGTGTTGTGCTTCCATTTTCCATTTCTTTCTTCTAAAGATTTCTGAAACAAAACCACCAGCATTTGCATCTACTAAAAGGGAGAGAAAAACACTCAAGGTCACAATGTGTATTTGTTTGCTTTTCAATTTTAATGTTTGTTTTTGTTGTATGTTGTTTTTCCCCCCTTTTTGTTCATATAGCTTTCTGTTTCATAGAAATAACAATGTTGCCTGTGACAAATATTTGGTTGAAAATAAAGATTGAATATTTATTTTCTGCTTATTTTCATGCCATTTTTTTTTCTTTCCCTTAGTACAAATAGTCAGGGTTCGTACGGGTGCTGGAAAACCTTGAACATGCTTAAATTTTAATGTAGTGTTTTCGAGGTTTGAAAAGTGCTTACATTTTGGATAAAGTGCTTGAAATTGCAGTTGCATTGCTTGTGTAGTAATTTGTTTTAGTACTTAATGACGTTAGTTCACTTTTTAGACAAAATGCCTTTGGCATAAAACTAAAATGCACCACTCGAGTCTGTGCTTGTGACTAGTGTGATCCGCTGGTCTTTATTGATGTGCGCCCTATGATGAACAGATCGGGACATAAAAACATATTGTGAGGTTGCCGCTTCAGTCAGCGTTGGCATGAAAATGACCAATACAAAAAGTATGGTTAAAATAATGAATGGAATAAAGTCTCCTGTAAAGTCAGCTATTTTCATGGGAGAGTCTGTACTTTCAAGTCATGTAAAAGGTAAGCGATTAAAGTGAAATAAAAAAATAAAAATTTCAAAGTCAAAATCCAGCTTGGGTGTTTTTATATTAATGCATCTCTGAAGTGAGCCGACAGAGAAGTTTCAATGGCATTTTCGTTTCATCTCACCAACGTATAAAGACTGATCCAAAACCTCAGAACAACTTGATGATGTAACGGAAACTATGGACTCTCTCTTTTCTAGCACTTTAAATAAAGTTGCTCCTTTACGCTTAAGGAAGGTTAAGGAAAACAGTTTGACACCATGGTATAATGAGCATACTCGCACCCTAAAGAGAGCAGCCCGAAAAATGGAGCGCAGCTGGAGGAAAACAAAACTAGAGGTACTTCGTATTGCTTGGCGGGAAAGTAACATATCCTACAGAAAAGCATTAAAAACTGCTAGATCCGATTACTTTTCTTCTCTTTTAGAAGAAAACAAACATAACCCCAGGTATTTATTCAATACAGTGGCTAAATTAACGAAAAATAAGGCCTCAACAAGTGTTGACATTTCCCAACACCACAGCAGTAATGACTTTATGAACTACTTTACTTCTAAAATCGATACTATTAGAGATAAAATTGCAACCATTAAGCCGTCAGCTACAGTATCACATCAGACAGTGCACTATAGACCCCCTGAGGAACAGTTCCACTCATTCTCTACCATAGGAGAGGAAGAATTGTATAAACTTGTTAAATCATCTAAACCAACAACATGTATGTTAGACCTTATACCATCTAAGCTCCTAAAAGAGGTGCTTCCAGAAGTCATAGATCCTCTTCTGACTATTATTAATTCCTCATTGTCATTAGGATATGTCCCCAAAACCTTCAAACTGGCTATTATTAAGCCTCTCATCAAAAAACCACAACTTGACCCCAAAGAACTAGTTAATTATAGACCAATCTCGAATCTCCCTTTTCTGTCCAAGATACTAGAAAAGGTGGTATCCTCACAATTATATTCCTTCTTAGAGAAAAATGGTATATGTGAGGATTTCCAGTCAGGATTTAGACCGTATCATAGTACTGAGACTGCTCTACTCAGAGTTACAAATGATCTGCTCTTATCATCTGATCGTGGGTGTATCTCTCTATTAGTTTTATTGGATCTTAGTGCTGCGTTTGACACAATTGACCACAACATTCTTTTATATAGACTTGAACACTTTGTTGGCATCAGTGGAAATGCATTAGCATGGTTTAAATCGTACTTATATGACCGCCATCAGTTTGTAGCAGTGAATGAAGATGTATCCTATCGATCACAAGTGCAGTATGGAGTACCTCAGGGCTCAGTACTAGGGCCGCTACTCTTCACGCTTTATATGTTACCCTTGGGAGATATCATCAGGAAACATGGTGTTAGCTTTCACTGTTATGCTGCTGATACTCAGCTCTATATTTCTTCGCAGCCCGGTGAAACACACCAATTTGAAAAACTAATGGATTGCATAGTCGATATAAAAAACTGGATGATGAGTAATTTCTTACTGCTAAATTCCGAAAAAACAGAGGTGTTAATTATAGGACCTAAAAACTCCGCTTGTAATAACCTAGAACACTGTCTAAGACTTGATGGTTGCTCTGTCAATTCTTCGTCATCAGTTAGGAACCTAGGTGTGCTATTTGATCGCAATCTTTCCTTAGAAAGCCACGTTTCTAGCATTTGTAAAACTGCATTTTTCCATCTCAAAAATATATCTAAATTACAGCCTATGCTCTCAATGTCAAATGCAGAAATGTTAATCCATGCATTTATGACCTCAAGGTTAGATTATTGTAATGCTTTATTGGGTGGTTGTTCTGCACGCTTAGTAAACAAGCTACAGCTAGTCCAAAATGCAGCAGCAAGAGTTCTTACTAGAACCAGGAAGTATGACCATATTAGCCCGGTCCTGTCAACACTGCACTGGCTCCCTATCAAGCATCGTATAGATTTTAAAATATTGCTTAATACTTATAAAGCCCTGAATGGTTTAGCACCTCAGTATTTGAATGAGCTCCTTTTACATTATAATCCTCTACGTCCGCTACGTTCTCAAAACTCAGGCAATTTGATAATACCTAGAAAATCAAAATCAACTGCGGGCGGCAGATCCTTTTCCTATTTGGCGCCTAAACTCTGGAATAACCTACCTAACATTGTTCGGGAGGCAGACACACTCTTGCAGTTTAAATCTAGATTAAAGACCCATCTCTTTAACCTGGCATACACATAACATACTAATATGCTTTTAATATCCAAATCCGTTAAAGGATTTTTAGGCTGCATTAATTAGGTAAACCGGAACCGGAAACACTTCCCATAACACCCTATGTACTTGCTACATCATTAGAAGAATGGCATCTACGCTAATATTTGTCTGTTTCTCTCTTGTTCCGAGGTCACCGTGGCCACCAGATCCAGTCTGTGTCCAGATCAGAGGGTCACTGCAGTCACCCGGATCCAGTACGTATCCAGACCAGATGGTGGATCAGCACCTAGAAAGGACCTCTACATCCCTGAAAGAAAGCGGAGACCAGGACAACTAGAGCCCCAGATACAGATCCCCTGTAAAGACCTGTCTCAGAGGAGCACCAGGACAAGACCACAGGAAACAGATGATTCTTCTGCACAATCTGACTTTGCTGCAGCCTGGAATTGAACTACTGGTTTCGTCTGGTCAGAGGAGAACTGGCCCCCCAACTGAGCCTGGTTTCTCCCAAGGTTTTTTTCTCCATTCTGTCACCGATGGAGTTTCGGTTCCTTGCCGCTGTCGCCTCTGGCTTGCTTAGTTGGGGTCACTTCATCTACAGCTATATCATTGACTTGATTGCAAATAAATGCACAGACACTATTTAACTGAACAGAGATGACATCACTGAATTCAATGATGAACTGCCTTTAACTATCATTTTGCGTTATTGACACACTGTTTTCCTAATGAATGTTGTTCAGTTGCTTTGACGCAATGTATTTTGTTTAAAGCGCTATATAAATAAAGGTGACTTTGACTTTGACTTTGATTGTGTTTGGCTAACAGGCCCTCATTTGAGTTTCCCCATTCAGAACTCTTATAGAGGCTGCCTGCGTGGGTACTGCTTTGGGCCAGTGTTGGCAGCCTATATGGGAATGATTGTGTTTGCCCATGTTTTACCAATATGGTTTGACCCTAGAGGGCCCCATATGTGTTTCCCCATTTTGAGCCCATATAGAGGTTGCCTGTGTGGGTACTACCCTGGGCCAGTGTAGGCAGCCTACTGTATATGGGACATAGTATTTGCTCATGTCTAACCCAACAAGCAACCATATTTGTTAAAATAAGCTAAAAAAAACACAACCCGGGATTTTTTCACACAACATTTCCAGAAAATGAAGCCCAAAGTCACATATAATATGCCGGACTTGGCAACTCTGGTTACTGGGGAAACAGCTACATTCATGCAGTCCAAATAATTGTTTTAATTTAAAGCAAACAAAACTCTTACTGTTAAATTTTTTTTAGTTTGATGGCACATTATAGTTTTGCTTTGAACAAAAACAGCAGATGAGCTAATTGGAAATGCAAATTCATCCTCTGTCATCAAAGCCACTTAGAAAAAAAAAATCTTTATACTTCGGATTCACCCTTTTCTTTATTTCTTAAAAATATTTTAAAGACTGAAATGTGAGGTTTGTCACTTTATTTGCAGAGATGGGTAGTAACCGGTTACATTTACTTCGTTACATTTACTTGAGTAATTTGTTGGGGTAACTAATACTTTTTGGAGTATATTTAAAGATGGGTACTTTTACTCTTACTTGAGTAAATTGTTTGGGAAAAATCTGTACTTTTACTTCGTTACTGTGGGCGACGCTCCTCTCGTTACTTTATCTTAATGCAATATGTTATAAATGCTTCAGTTTATTCCAAACGCGCCGTCTACTTTTCTCTGGACAATGAGCGATGCCCATTCGCGAATGATTCATTCTTTTGAGTCAATTCTATTTAAAGGCTTGATCAAACCAATTGGCAAACGAGTGAATTGGTTCATGAATCAGTTTGAATGATTCGTTCAGTTGCCTGCCGCACGCGCTGAGTGTCTCTGAAGCGGTTCACTCAGAGTTGTAACGTTTAAGAATATCAGCAGCGTTGAAAACGTGGCAATGCAACTGCACTGAATTGAAAGAAAATCTGCAAAGGCTATTATTTGCTTGCGATGGAGATCCTTATTAGATGAACACCGCGTGTGCTGTCTACTGTTTAACAGGTAATAACTTGGGCTACATTCGATTACAATACACGATACCACTGTGACATTAGTTTGTTGTACGTGTGACTTATAACAGAAGGGAGTCAAGTTGAATGCAGCTTCTAAAAGAGAAAAAATAGCCGATTAAGATTAATTTTAATACAATCACACCGGCGTGAGTACGTTCAGCGAGTCATATCATCAGCTGCTAAATTCAGATCTGTGATCGCTTGCTGGCACTGAGCCAGAGATAGATGCGTTTTTACAGCGCTGCGCATTATAACCAATCACACAAGATTCTGTTGAGCTTTTGAATGCAATGGCCAATCAGAGGTGTTCAGATGAGTCATTGCTAAAATGCTGGTGTTTCCTTCACTCGCTCCTGACTGGAGACAACAAAGTGTGTACGAATCTGTAATTAAGATATTGATTTCACAGTGGCAACAGTTTCAGTGATTTTAATGGGAGTTTCTGAGAGTGATTGAACTCTAGACGGTCAGTGAAAATGATCTTTGATAATGTAAATGTTATTTGCTCTCTTTCTGAACAATGAAAGATTAATAGCAATTTTTACATCACATTAACTTTCAATTTTAAATTCACATTTAATATAAAGTCAGTCTTATTAAAAATATGTTATGGCATGACACCTATATCTGTTACTTAAGTAAACGGACAGGGTTTTATAATAAATTACATAATTAGGCTACTTTGACCATCGCATATTATCATTATTAACAATCTATGAAATGTGAGAATCGAGATATTACATTATATAGTTCATGTTTCTGGGAATGTTTCTAATAAAAATGAAAAAAAAAAAATAAAAATAAATAATGCTTAATAATAATTTGCCAATATGCTGTTGTGGCTGCTGTATGTCACATAATGACCCCCATATGCCTAGACACAATTAATTATGATATTTCCACAATATTTACGCTTGCAGAAATATACTTCTGCATGCAGACAGAAGAAGATCCGTCAATGTGCATTTGGTTTGTTAAGTTCAGATGTTCGGTAACTTAGCGGTCATGTGAGGAGTTTTCTCTCTTCTCTGTGTCAGAGGTTATTTATACATATATAATACACACTTTAAAATATAATTTATTTTGTGATGCAAATCCAAATTTTCATCAGCTGTTACTCCAGTTTTCAGAGTCATGATCCTTCAAAATATAAATCTAATATATTGATTTATTTCCAGTGCTGGAAACAGTTTTGCTGCTTAATGTTTTTTTGGAACCTGTGAGATTTTTTTTAGGATTATTTGATGAATAGAAAGATAAAAGAACATCATTGATAGTAAATCAACATATTGGAATGATTTCTGAAGGATTATGTGACATTGAAGACTGGAGTAAAGGCTGATGAAATATATATATTTATACACACACACATACATTTTATCTATATATCTAAATAAAAATAGGCTCAGTATATATGACCCAAAGTAACTAGTAACTAACTACTTGAGTAGATTTTTTATCCGATACTCTTTTACTCTTACTCAAGTAACTATTCAGACTAGTACTTTTACTTGAGTAAATATTTCTAGAAGTACTTTTACTTTTACTTGAGTACAGTTTTTGGGTACTCTACCCACCTCTGTCTATTTGTGAAAACCTGTATTCGAACTGTAAATCATGTTTTTTGCAGTCATATTATGGTTTAATATGTCACCATAGACATTGCCCTATCCTGCTCATACAGTATTTATTTTATATGTGCAGATCTTAAAAATCCTTTCATTTTATAAAAAAAAAATAGTTCTGTATTTTTTATTTTATAATTTTTGTACTGTATGTTGGCTATTTATATTATGCAATCCTATATGCAATCCAGGTGGTTTTAATAGTACAATAACATCTGATTTAAAGTGAGAAAAACTAAAAACTGTTGTAAACATGATATTCACCACAGTTTTAAGTGCTGGAAAAGCTTGAAAATGCACCCTGAAAGTCCTTGAATTTGAATTTGGAAAAGGTACAATGTTCAATAGTTCAATATTTCTATGACCCAAATATTCAATTTTAGTTTTGATGCATATTTTACATGCATCTGAGGTTTTAAACTATAGTACTCAATGAAAGTTTTACACGTATGGATCAAATGTTTCTTGCTCTCTAACGTTATTCATGGGCTTAATGTTAGAGAGTTTGACTCCTAACACTAAGGTTGTGGGTTCAAGTCTTGGGCCGGCAATACCACGACTGAGGTGACCTTGAGCAAGGCACCAAACTCCCAACTGCTCCCTGGGCCACTGCAGCATGAATGGCTGCCCACTGCTCTGGGTATGTGTTCATGGTGTGTGTGTTTTCACTGCTTTTTGTGTGCACTTCGGATGGGTTAAATGCAGAGCACAAATTCTGAGTGTGGGTCACCATACTTGGCTGTATGTCACTTCACTGTTCAATCTCAGCAACTTTAAACAAAAATATGCATCAGATAAAATGACAATATTGTTTATAAGAAAAGCGCAAATTAAGTTTTTCCTTTGTAGCTTTAATTTAGCTAAAAACATATATATATGGAGATGGCAGCAAATACAAAATCCATAACATATTGAACAAGTCACACATTTACCACCACACATTTATTACTCTTTGTAATACAATGCTTTGAACAACTAAAGCATCATTGGCAGTGGGCATTAAACATGTTTCCAAACTCACTGCTTCCTTTGGTCTTTAAGCAATAAAACCCACTGACACATCAAATATTACTGAGACCTTAAAACGCAACACCTAAATTTACGCTACTTTACATTATTCTCTGCGCTTCATGAGCTCACAGACTGCAATGATTTCTACAGAGTGAGCTTGGCATTCTTAGGAAATTGAAGGCTGATTAATTGTTGAGTTAAAAGTAGTAGCATTACAATATTGCAGAAAACAATTATCAGTGATGGATGCACATCAAACAACTCATCATGAACACTTATCCATCTTTATAAAGCATCCCTACCAAATTTGTTTTTCAATGATTACAGACTTTTGGTTTTTGGTCTTTATAGATACTGTTATAGAACGTTATCCAAATTTAAATAACATGTACTCGGAAGCATTTGTGATACAATGTACATTGATAGTAAACAAAAAACAAAAACTGTTAACATCTTATCTAATTGAAAACAGTTGTCTGAACATGGTTCAGATTATTCAGATGTGTTTTAAGCACAATGCCATGTAGAGGCAAATACTCTATGCCCACACCACCGCCAAGTATGGCACACAGTGCCACAAGGCCAAAGGGAAGGCTCTTCTTGTTTCAAAATAAAAGGTGTTCCTATAACAAACATATTTCAGGCAGTATTTTTTTCTACCACAGCTTAACAGCTCATTCCTTGCCTTTGAACTAAGCCCTCTTTAATGCATCAAAAATAACATCTCTCTTCATAGTTTTTGGAAAACGTCTATTTGAAGTTAGATTTCAGATGTAAAAATGTTTAACAGAACGAGGCCAGAATGAATCATATGTAAATGAACAGAAATTCCTGTTCAGTTAAAGAACTAGGTACAACTTCTGTGTTGGTGGTCAAAATGTACCCACTTATTTTGGTCCAAAATTCCAAAAAATATCCATGCATGTATGTATGTTTTGGTCATGGCTACTTGAAATGACCATTTGTACAGTGAGGTGCAATTAACAAGTATAAATAGTATCTAACATTATTTTTACCTAGTATGTATTGCAATTTTTTCCTCCACTGCTTTTTTGTCATCTTTTTCTCAAACCCTTTTAAGGGAAAAAATAGTTTGTTCTGCATCTATTCAGTCTAGTAACTGAGGTCAAAACTTAACCAGAAACATCCGAATCAATATCAGCCGAATCAAACAAATAAACAGTGAATCAGAAGGTGAGTCTCAATTTCAAATAAGAATTTGAATCTTGAGTCTTAAACTTTGAGTCCGATTTTTGGTAAAGGTTTGCATGGAAACCATTGGGGGTCAGTTCGCTAATTTTCTTTATACACCCTCTCCAACATATCTGTGTCAAAACTTTGCATTCACATTTATGACCCTAAATAATCCCCAAACTTTTAAGAAGTAAATAGTTTAAACAGTATTTCAAGTTGTGGGTTAAATTGACCCTAATGCAACAGAAGAGTTCCTATTTACTTAAAAATCCCTACTTTTTTTTCTTTTTTTTTCTTTTTTTAGAAATAAGATCGGAAATACTTTAGCTTTAAAATAAATTAACTTGTTTATCACTGTCCCTTCTTCATTTTAGAAGCATTTAATGCTCTTCCTCTCCCTAAAAAATCGAAACAACTTATCTTCATAAAATGTTTCCCAAAATATTTCTTAATTTTTATGTGTACTACCTATTGTACATATCTTTGTGAGTGAATATACTTTTCATAAATCATATGTATATAAACATCTCTGAATTTAAGTTAAAAAGATACAATTTGTATCAACAAGGACAGGTATTCTCTGGCTACCCTAAGTCACATGTTATGAAAACAATTCTGGAATAATTCATTCCTGATAAAGAAGTCTGCAAAACATTAAATTTATCTGCACCTTATCAGATCCATACAGTATCATGCACCCATAAGCTTAGCCAGAGATGTCCCTTACTAAAACTAAGGTACACAGACAGAGCTGTCTTCACTACTCTACACCTGTGGCTACATTCAGACCTTTTATCCTATGACAACACTGAAAGAACTACAGAATACCTAAACCCATTTCCAAATTACAAGCAAGCACACCCTGACACATTTATCTCTCTATGTAAAATAATAAAACATCACAAAAACATAATTAAAATGGCAATATAAGCAGTTAGTGATAGGCAAGTTACTCCACTTTTGCATATAAAGAACCATATTCAAATGTAACTAGATTATAAAGAATGTGATTTAGAAGAAACAAGCAAAAAAAAAAAAAAAAAGCAAACAAATAATTCAAGTGAGAGTTGGCATTACATCACAAAGAGGAGGAAAGCCAAAGACCTTGAGGATTATGGCTATATAAAAATATAAAGCTATTTTTGTGATAGCACCTCTGAATTTGAAAGCGATTATCTTACAGAAATGAACAAACGTGTATACAAATATTCCTCAAATATATATTTTTTTCAGCCAAAAAAGTTAGTCATATTCTAGCAAAGTAAAGAGGGTCCTGCCCTTTACATTCATTTCATGTAAGTGAGGCTTGATCTGTTGACACAGATGAATGCAATACTTTAAACATCTGTTTTCTCAAGTCAAATCTACATTTGTATAGTGCTTTGTTTCAAAACAGTTTTACAAAGATAATAGCCAAGATGTCCTAAAAGATTCTATTGTAGAACATCTACACCTACAAATACTCTGGCCTTCTATCTCCTCTTACCGATTGCCAGAAGTTACCAAACTGCATTGAATTTGATAAACAGCAATAAAAAAGTGCCTTGTGATTCCTTGCATGCTCACCTGAACATAATCATGAACATAAAGTAAAACATTTCAGAAAATAAATAGCAAAAAATTAAATATCACACACACACATCACAGCATTCACACTTCTAGTCTGTAACTTGTCTTTTATAGCTATATTCTTCTCCACTCAGCCAAAAAGACATCAAAAACGCTTAATATTATGGTGTCCATGTTTACAAGGTCATACTTTCTCAAAGCTGAGAATTTAAATCTGATACTTTTAATGCAATGTTTTACATAAATAGACTGGGTCAACCTCACCAGATGCCTCAATTTCATTAGGATGTAAGAAGCTGCCAAAGAAGAGTCAAGGTTTACAGAGAGTGGGTCACTGTTAAAGGGATACTCCAATGTGCTTCACAAACTTTACAATGCACTTACATCACATTTCACAACATGCTGACGTTTACATCAGGTGAACACAGTTGGCATCAACTAGAGTAGCATGGATTGCCAGTGTGTTTTTTGTGGCTTTTGAAGCATCATATTTGAGGGTCCCATAAACACTCACCTAAAGGATTATTAGGAACACCTGTTCAATTTCTCATTAATGCAATTATCTAATCAACCAATCACATAGCAGTTGCTTCAATGCATTTAGGGTTGTGGTCCTGTTCAAGACAATCTTCCGAACTCCAAACTGAATGTCAGAATGGGAAAGAAAAGTGATTTAAAGGGTTATTTCACCCAAAAATCTAAATTATGTCATTAATAACCCACCCTCTTGTCGTTCCAAACCCGTGAGACCGTTTATCTTCAGAACACAGTTTAAGATATTTTAGATTTAGTCTGAGAGCTCTCAGTCCCTCCATTGAAACTGTGTGCACGGTATACTTTCCATGTCCAGAAAGGTAAGAAAAACATCATCAAAGTAGTCCATGTGACATCAGAGGGTCAGTTTGTTGAATTTGTTGAACCATCGAAAATACATTTTGGTCCAAAAATAGCAAAAACTATGACTTTATTCAGCATTGTCTTCTCTTCCGGTTCTGTTGTGAGCGCGTTCACTGCAGTGTATGATATCCGGTTCGCAAATGAATCATTCGATGTAACCGGATCTTCTTGAACCAGTTCACCAAATCGAACTGAATCGTTTGAAGTGGTTCACGTCTTCAATAACCATTAATCCACAAATGATTTAAACTGTTAACTTTTTTAATGTGGCTGACACTCCCTCTGAGTTAAAACAAACCAATATCCCGGAGTAATTAATTTACTCAAACAGTACAATCTGCCTGGTCTGATGAGTCTCCTCTGAAGGCTACTTCCAGCAGGATAATTCACTATGTCACAAAACTCCTATCATTTCCAATTGGTTTCTTGAACATGACAATGAGTTCACTGTACTAAAATGGCCCCCACAGTCACCAGATCTCAGCCCAATAGAGCATCTTTGGGATGTGGTGGAACGGGAGCTTCGTGCCCTGGATGTGCATCCCACAAATCTCCATCAACTACAAGATGCTATCCTATCAATACGGGCCAACATTTCTAAAGAATGCTTTCAGCACCTTGTTGAATCAATGCCACGTAGAATTAAGGCAGTTCTGAAGGCGAAAGGGGGTCAAACACAGTATTAGTATGGTGTTCCTAATAATCCTTTAGGTGAGTGTATTTATGGTCTCCCCAGAGATTTATATAAAAAAAAAAGTTATAAAAATAATAATAATTCTCTGTTTGTGTTCATCTGAAGAAAGAAACTCACACATTTGTGAAAATGTGAGTGTGAGTAAATGATGAGAGTATTTTCATTTCCATCAGCACTTAGTATCCAGCATAGTTCTTTTCTGCCAAAATGGCTGCTGCCAGCTGTTGGGCGTCAGTCACATGAGGGTACCGCCCCATGACCAACTGCACTAGCTCTGTGGGAAAAATGTTGCACAGGTTGGTAAACACTTTCTCTCGTACTTCCTGGTAACGACTCAAGGCAAGTGTCTCCTGGTGCTGGTGTGATAAAGCATGGGGCAGATGGTGGGGTGGAGGAGCAGAAGGACAGCCCCAGGGCATCCTCCACATCTGTTCACGATTCTTTGAAAGATCCTGGAAACCGATGGGCTCGTAGCATTGTTGTGAGTGCTGTCTGTAATATGTATCCCAGCTGGTCTTTCGCTCTTGGGATACATAGGGTTTTCTAGGAAGCAGTGGAGAGTGTTCATAAGAGTCTGACACGCTGTCCACACGTGTTGAAGCAAGGCCACGACCCAGAGGAGACTTCTGGGAGTGAGTGTTGCTCTGGAAGAGAGGAGAATAGTCTCCAGGATAGCTTGAGCGGGAGCCTATCACTTGATGCTTGCTTTGTGGAGACATGTAGGAGACAGAGTGCTGGAAATGGGGGTCTTGCTGGTCTTCTGGAGCAAAACTATGAACATGAGGTATGCTGTGGTGGAATCCTGGGTGATTAGATGTAGCAGGAGAGAGAATGAACCCTGGAGGAATAACACAGGGTAACTGATAATTTCTACGATGATGTTGGTGGTGAGGACACTTGATTCCTTCATCCAGTAGCAAATCAGAAGAACTCATGCAAGAATGCTCATTGTGGGTTGCCATGCCATAAGAATCGGAGCTCATGCTGCCATCACTGCTGCAATCTGATGCCACTGAGCTTGTCCGTGGATCAGCATCAGACAGGAAGTGACGATCTGGACTGTTCTGAGAGGGCAGGCTTAGGCCAGAATATGCCCTAACCATGGAGTAATACAGATCGGGAGATTCACAGTTTGCGTGTGGTTCTGCTTGAATCTGCTTGTGATCTTTCAGGTCTTGGCTATACCCATGACAGGAAGGAGGACCTCCTGGAGCTGGAGGAAGAGCTAGGTTGCTCTTATACATGTCTGCTTTAGTTTTGGTACACAGTTTATCTTCCACATCACTGTAAGAGTGGGCACGGATACTGGGGTCCAGTTGCCTCTTTGGCAGAGATCGTTTACCGTCACCAGCTTTATCATTACGGAAGCCTCCAGGCTCACTGTGGCTTTTCACGAGACCGGTCTCTCCCAAACTTTTAACTGTGGAGTTCTTGGCACTGGCACGGAGCTCATCTGCTACCGCTCGCTGTGGCTGTGTACCACGCTCTGGATGGTAAAACTTACACTTGTGCCCGTAGGTACATTTCTTTCCTAATGGAAATATTACGGATGTTGAAAATAATAGTAATCTACTTGCATTCATGGAAATAATATATTTTCAATTCAAAATTGTGAATTTTGACTACAGAAGTCAGTGTTCCTACCAGTCGTGTAACATAGCTACTTGCATCTTAGACAACTGTACAACAGCATTAAAAACACTTACCATATGGACAGGGCTGTTTCTTATGCTCTGGAATGATGGGTCTTTTTCTAAGAAAATTCTCCAGACTTGGCCCATGTCGACCCAAAGGATCATCAGGAGGCATAAACCTAAGAGACCCCCCCCCCCGCCACATTATTATTTATTTTTCATAAAGAGGAAAAAGAGCAATTGAAGTATACTGAAAACACTGAAATTAAGATTTATGTTCAACATTCATATACTTCATTATACCAGGTTCAATAGACTTACTTATCATTTACAAAGGAGTACATCAGAAGGCGTTCATCAATAAATTTTTTCCATTCCGGTTTCTCAACAGCCAAGTCTCTGTAGTTGTCATTGGAGACAATAATGCCATCTGATTCATAAGCTAGCTTAACAATAAACCTGTCATCATAGCAGACTACTCTGCGGCCCTGGACACGACGTGATGGTGTAAATACAAGAATCTTATCCTTTTCCAGACGTCTCAAAATCTCTTGATCTGTAAGGGGGAAAATTTTTTTGGATTGGTAGATATAGTTAATCAAAGGCTGATATTTTTTTTCTATTAACTGCGGGAAAAAAAACAAACAGATACCATTTAAAGTATTTACCTAATATAACCTAATAAGGAAAAGATTAAGACAAGTTTGAATCAAAAATTTTCAGTTGATGGCTTGATGACAAATCTTTATACCTGTGATAAGAGCATCAGGACGGGACTGTTCTTTCCTCCAGGCCGGAACAAAAACGGTTATGTCTCGATGGCCATGTTCAAGAAACCAGTCAACTGCGAGCTGAATGCCTTGACAGGAGAACATCTCCTTATTGCCATGGCTGTAAAAATGAGAAAGTTCTAATTAAAAATAAACAACTGTAACCGTAAATACATAATAACCTTTAAACAAAGCGTATTAATGGTTTATTTTGGTTTTTTTTTTAGCTAAGCAAATCGTTTCCCAGACAGCAACATAGTGTTGCCCGAGATCTGGTCCACATCTGGCCCGTGTGAAATACATGCGGGCCAGACGTGGGCCGAATCTGGGCCGAAACAGCTTGCTTTCTGGGTTGTACACAAAAACACACAATTTTCACATACTGTTTGTATGTACGTAATTGTAAATATACTAATACTCATTATACTACTGGGCCGTTGAATGCTTGAATCTGATTGGCTGGCGAATGTTCTGAGGTGTGCAATTATTTTCTGGGAAACGGATGGCAAACGTAGTTCCAGGCAGCTCTCCTGATCTCATTACAGTTCCATATCACTTCGCATAGTAAAACTGTAATAATGGAAATTACAGGACTAACAAAAACAACAATGACAGACAATTTTCCAAAAGTAAACACACATGACATTTCTCACTAGCGAAGTAATAACAGCGCTGTTTAGAGACGCTGATGCAGCCTAATTCATGCAAATTCTTTCTTTCTTTTTTTTCTCTGTGTGTCTCTGTCTCAATTGCTCTCTTTCTAATAGCTTCATTAATAATTGTATTAGAATGCTATCAACGGCTCAAGCCAAAGTCTCTTTTCTCAAGCTTCCTTTACCATCTTTAAAATGACATTTTGGAACCAACAAAAGAGGCATTGGATGAGATGCGGAACAGCAGTTTAAGTACAAAAACCGGACTAATCCTTTTAAATATATCATCTGATCAATGTCTTGAAGTGTGGTAACCATAGTATAAGTGGAATAATTTACTCAGGACGGTGAATTATTAGAAAAAGATGCTAAATATCAAACTGAATTTTTAACACGCCTTCATTGGTGTTTCCATGGAGAGGGATTCATGTACTGTCAATAAATTGAAACAGGAAGCGTCTCATATCTTTTCAATGCATTGTATGGTGCAAACTGTGTATTGTATTCATAGGGGCTGATCACATGGTCATAGTGCCAACAGCTGACACTTAACTTATACATTTACACATTTAAATGGATGTGCCCTTGACAAAAAATAAATAAATAAATATATAAAAAATGAGAAAAAGAAAATAATCTTCTCAAAGAATCTATCAAATAATTTTGTTCTATTAATTTTTTTTTACGATCTGACATATGTGTTAGTTGTGGCCGATTATTACTAATATGCCCATGTGAACACAAGAAGTCAAAACTTCTCAAAACATTGTACATATGGAAAACATGCTTAGTTTTAATTAATTTCTGATGCTCAGATGGCTAACAGCAAAACCATCAGCCATTTCAACTAAAAAAATGAGTGCTGTAAAAGATGGGTGCTGTAATAATGTTCTCCACTAGATGTACAGGAGAATAAATATTTTTTCAGTTCACATTACTTTGGGACAAAAGTTGATATAGTGCACTGTCAATATTGTTTTAAAGAATTAAAGTAAATCTGAAATGTGCTTATAGATCATCCAATTTATTTAAATGTTTCATGAATGCATTGGTGTTTTGTTAAAAAGTCATCATAATCACAATGTCCTGAAGGTACTCAACATTTTTAGAGTGAGTAGGCCTACCAATTTTTTTTTTCTACTACTGGAATGTAAAATAAATAAATAAATAAATAAATGCTAATAGCTATTGATTAGTATTGATTAGGCAATTTCATGAGACTATCTTTAATAGACATCTTGGATGCAGACTAAACTTTTTTTTGTTTTTGTTTACCACAATAACAAGAAACTGGATCTGATGGTGTATCTTTGCAATGGTTTTGCAAACTTGCACTAAATCTTTTATTATTACCCCACACTGATCACACCACATCATTTGTTGACAGCACCACCTATTAAGTATGTTAATGTTATAAAGAATTAAATCATATTACAATTGATTGTATTTATGGGTTTTCAAAAATGTTGTCTAAAATCATCAACAAATGTGATCTAATTACTCCTTTTTGTAGTTGGTCTGATGGTCTCTGCCATGCTTGCTAAGCTCTTCATTTTGTTTCTGTCATGCCTGGCCCCTTAATTGCCACTTGCAGCAATATTTATGATCATTAAATTACCACATGCATAACCTCTGCTACTTCAGGTCATGTAATCTAAATGTAGTGTTTAATAATTGTTTTGATCAAGGATAAACATATTAACCCACACAATGTGTGTACTGTATGTGCTTTTTAGTTTTTGGATTCTCACCTCATGGCCACATTGCTGCCATCAATAACAATTGGGCGGAAATTATCCTTTTCTTCCACAAAGGGAGACTCTGACCGGCGAGAGTCAAGTGAGTCAGAGAAACTGCCAAAAGATGTGCCAGAGGATGATGATGATGTGGAAGTGGATTGGGAGAGAGTCTGTGTCCCACCCTCATTCTCTGGCTTACTGCCCAGTTTTACCAGCTCCCCAAGAACATCATTGATCAGTGCATCTGACCCGAGCTTGTTTAGAACCAGCCGAACTAAGTCTTCTGCATAGCCAAGTTTAAGGGCAAACTCCATCTTTGTCTGGTATTCCCTGAGTGTATCCACAGGGCCTGGCTCTTGGTGTACTATATCCAGAACTAGTGAATCCATATCCAGACATGGAGACTTACAGTGTGGTGGGTGGACTGAATGGATGGACCCTTCACCAAGCATATCAACAAGAGGATGACTGTGGCTATGTGCAGGCTCACTGTCTGACCCCGCACTTTCCTCTGAGTCATCTTGTAGAGAAGAACCGCAGCTCCTAGAGCAGGGGGCAACAATGTCACCCATGTCAGATAAACCATTGTCCATGATAAGTCCAGCGTCTGCGCCAGTGTTCTGGTCTGTAGCCTTGACATCAAGGTAGTCTATATCCAGCCCCAGTTCGAGGATGTGGCCTGTTCCATCATCCAGATGGTCTTTCAGGCCCATGAATCTGCAACAAACATCCAACGCTGTTCTGACTGAGAGTCTTGCTGACCCCTGACACCTGTTATTCAGCCCTCAGATTGCCTTTCCTAGGTAAACCTGGAGAAGGAGAGAGGGATACTTTAAGAGACTCCATAGTAATCCAGGGAACAATGAGAGGTGTCAGAGTTGCTGAACTGCTAAAGCATGCTTGAAGTAGATGGGGTTAAAATCTCTACTAAAGGACATGACATCAATTGTGAGTTCTATTGTTCACCTCATCTGTTCACACTTTAGTCCCATAAATGAAACACCAAAGTGTCCCCAGCAATTTTGGCTTTGTCTCTACTCAAATGTTTATATTCGCTCATTCTGTAGGAGTTGTGCTGTTGGCTCCCCATTTCTCTTTTACTTTCCTCTATCCTCCCACCATCCTATTATATATGTATTATATATATTATTTTATGTTTCACAGGAGAAAGAAAATCTAACAGGTTTAGAACAACATGATGGTGAGTAAACAGACGATTTTAAAGGACAGATGACTTAACACTTTAATATATTTAAAGGGGTCATATGATGCTTTTTAAAGATCATTATTTTGTGTATTCAACAGAATATGTTGACATGCTTTAATGTTCAAAAAACACATTATTTTTCAAATACTGTAGTTTATTGTAGGTCCTCTATGCCCCGCCTTTCTCAAATAGGTCATTTTCTACAAAGTCCCTCCTTCCGAAAAGCGCAGTCTGCTCTAATTGGCCAACTGACTTAGTTTTACCATCAGTTCAAGCCCGAAAGTGGAACAGAGTGGTGTGACAGACACGGTGATGAAACTCGTATGTGTTTGCAGTACACAAACCACGGACAGTTAAGACCGCTGACTGCACTGTGTGACCCTGTCTCTCTCTAACACACAAACAAACACACACGTGACTCGCAAAACTCTGCATTTGAACCTTCAACAGTAAATACTTCAAGAGTAACTAAACCCTAAACCAACTTTTTTTAGTTAATGATCTATAAGAATGGGGCTTTATTAGTGCTGTTCATTGATTCGAGTAACTTTTTTGACATTTGAGTATAAAGTGTTTTAATTCTACAATATATGGTGTAAAAACGTGTGAGTGCTGCCCTCTTCAGGTTGAACGGTGGCTACTGCAGTTGATTTTTCCTATTGGATGTTGCGGTGGCAAGTGACATAAGCGGTGGCAGGTGACGTAAGCAGTTTCCAGCTCACCACGCCCCTTGGTACGAGCTACCACGCCCTTGGCAGTATAAAACCATCAAAATCACTGTAGTGAGTCAGGAGCTGGAATTGCGAGTATTGGTAACGACCAGGATAGACTATTATAGCATCTCTTAAGCATAGCAATTATATAGTTATTTAGATCTTCAAGTTAGCGTAGATTTATCTGTATTTAGTACAGTGGTCAGGATGGTACGGAGGTGTGTTGCTGGTTGTGACAGCACTGCTGGACTGCATAGTTTACCAGCAGACTTTAAAATTAGGAGCCAGTGGTTGCATGCACTTGGCCTGGAAGACCACACGTTCCCGCCTAGAGCTCGAGTGTGCAAACTGTATTTTACACGGGATTGCTTCTCCAACAGCAATGGAGGTGGAAATGGGCTTCTCCACACAGCTCGCGCTGAAAAGTGACGCGGTGCAGGAGTTAAGACCGCAGTTTGAGCCAGCGGCTCGAATTGATATGAACAGACAACTCGACATCCTCCACTTCAGGTGAAGGTATGGGAGAAAAGTCCTCTACTTCAAATGATCGCTCTGTTGCAAAGCTACTTGCGTCACTACAGTCACTCTCCATTTTAGCGACTCTGACAGCAGCTGTCAATCAATCCGTCACTGCGGGTCTCAGGATCACGCCGCACTCGCTCAGCCCCGCCCTAGGTTCATCCCCTCTATCTCCGCTGTGATCTGCCCACTTTTCAGCATTTTTCAAATATTGTCAGTGGGTGGAGTCGGGCTCTGAGCAGGGGTTTAGTTACACGTTAAATTAATAACAAAACCTTCATAAAGTAGCTGATTCAGTAGCGTCAGATAGTTTGTAGCCAAGTCAGAATTACCTCCTCTCCTAGGTTCAAGAAACATTAATCATTGCAAAATGCATTGCTGTTCTGTTGTCAGTAATCTTAAAGATTCCTAAATACGTCTACTTTTGGAATGCCAAATAAAGTGCTTTTGCTCTCACACAGATACACAGCATCTCCCTGACATGGCTGCTTCAACACTAACTGCGGTTACTGAAACCAAACCTTCTTTCTTTGCATGAACATTTGGGTGGCATTACGCAAATATTTCCACATAGTGACGTAGACATGTGGTGGCATGTTTGAATGAGCCATTTTGAGGGGGCGTGGCAGTCTTAACTTTGATAAAGAATATCTCTTTCGATCTGAGACTTTAGTCTTTGCAAATTTACAGATCTTCTTCATGCAGCAAGAGCTTGTAACACTCCAAAGAGAAAGGAAAATTTTTAATTGCATCATATGACCCATTAATATGCGTGCAGTATGGAACTCAATGTGAGAAGAAAACTCAATCTTACTGCTCTGAATGTCAGTGAAGACCATGTCAACTAGATGAGCCCAATAGACAGATCCCCTTCCGAAGACCTCGTCACCTAGACAGCCATTGGGACAAGACCATTATTTCTGACTTTGTTGCAGCCTAGAATTGAGTTGCTGGTTTCATCTGGCCAGGGGAGAACAGCACACTTTTTTGACACACTATTACCCTGTTTAATACTGTAAAGCTTGATTGTAAAAAGCACTATATAAATAATGGTGAAAAAAAAGAAACATACAAACACTGATAATGGTTAGAATACAAGATAAAACAAGATAATAATTCCAGAGTAAAACATTTTGCACACAATATAATCTTAGCACTAAAGAGTTTTCAGATAGAACAGTGTTCCTTTTTTATTATATCTTGCGTACTAATCTAGCTACTATAGGCTTGGCATTGTACACTATATTGTTAGCTCTTTTGACAAAGGCAAGGCAAGGCAAGTCGTGGTCTAATGGTTAGAGAGTTTGACTCTTAACCCTAAGGTAATAATAAGCAAATAATTGCTGCCCATTGCTCTGTGTGTGTGTGTGTGTGTGTGTGTGTGTGTTCACTGCTTTTTGTGCACTTTGGATGGGTAAAATGCAGAGCACGAATTCTGAGTATGGGTCACCATACTTGGCTGTATGTCATGTCACTTTCACAAATTGCTCAAAATGTTCCTTTGGATTAAAACTTCTGCTAAATGTATAAGTCTAAATATGCACTTCTTAAATTAAAGATGATTTTACAATTATTAAGAGGGTCCTGTTGCATTTCAACAAGACTTCAGTATGATTTGTTTTAGGATGTTGAAATGCAAGCAGGGTAGGTGATAACTAGCCCCAACAGACACTACATTCTTAGAAACTACACAATTTCCGGCAGAACACCTATCATTCACAAAGTTCTACAGTTTGCCTTAGCGTATTTCTTTATCAAATATTTTGGCAAATGCATTGTGATATTAGCTACTGATAGTGTCTAGATCCCTAAACCCTAAAATTTAAAATAAATAAATTCTATCATCATTTACTTGCTTACGTAGAGTCTGATGAGTTCAAAAGTTGCATCATGCCACCTAGGGCCATAAACTCACCAAATGTATAAGAAAAGCCAAGTAGCATGAAAGGAATGGAAATAGAAATTCCTGGAGGCGCTGACAGATTCAGACCACTTCCTCAGTCAGCAAGTACCCCTCAATATTTTGGCCTCACTCGTCATCCAGAGTCAGAATAATAATTCCAAATCTTTTTTTTTTTTTTTTACTTTGGAAAAATCCAGTTTAACTTTCACCTTCTTTTTTGAGCTTCAAAGTTCTGGACCATATTGACTTTCACTGTATGGTCAGCTGAAACATTCTTTTAAAAAATCTTATTCTGTGCTCCACAGATGAAAAGCTATTGAAACCGTCAATTATCCAATTGTTGCTAGGCTGCAGCTGCTGAACAAAGGTGTGCATATGTCTGACTTGTCTACCAAAAGAAAAAAAAAGAGTTCACCAGACCAATCTGTGCATTACATGCTCTCAGAGGGTGGGAATGGGAGAGGGACGGGCGAAAAAAATATAAAAAATTATTCCCTCATGACAATGATCGTCTGATGGATTAAACTGACCAATGTGTGTGTGTGTGTGTGTGTGTGTGTGTGTGTGTGTGTGTGTGTGCGTGCGTGCGTGTGTGTGTGTTGTAGTGCAGTGCCTTGGTAGTTATTGAGTTTGTGAGGAACGTCATCTAAGCTGTCGTCTTAGCCCTGTGCAGACAACAGAGAGGGTCGTCGCCAAGTTAGGGAGTGGGGGCAGGGGGTTTGCTGCCAGCAGGGCAACAGATGTCTACTGAGGCCACTGGGGAACAAAAAGTGGTGTTCTCCTTTTCCAGCACCCAAAAGAGTCAGCCACCGCATTTTCTTAACTGTCTGTGGTCACGTGACAAAAATGAAAAGCTTGCCTTAATTCTGAAGTGCAAACACCCTCCTTCTGGGAGTCTTGATAGCCATTTCAAATTCATACATAAAAAACACTCTGAAATGGCTTCCACTATCCTTCAGCCCCACATAACCTGAAGCACATCATACATCAACCAACCAACCCAGCTGGTTGGGACGGGGTAAAGGGAGAGGGCCTCCAGTTCCCTTTTGTAAAACTCTAAAGAGTGGCAAAGCAAGCCAAAGCTCCATTGTCTAAAAGATCTCTGGATTGATGTCCTTCTGATTTTTCTTTTCAGATAAAGTGGAAATCAGCACGAATATGCAGCAGAATCTCTATGACACCTGTCCTTGAGATATTCTGACACCTGTTCTTATAAGTGTCTCCGTTCCCACAAACCAATCAAAGGCAAATGATTTTAAGAAACAATTACTGCTAACAGCTAGTGAGCAAAAAAAAAAAAAAAAACATGAAATGAAATATTCATTCAAAATGGAAGAAATATGTGCATTCAATAAAAATTACAAAGACACTTAATGCGCAAAAGCATATATATATATATATATATATATATATATATATATATACAGAGAGAGAGAGAGAGGTAAGATGACTTACCATAAATCCTGGAATATCCAACCCAAAAGTTCTTGTGGTTAATTAAAATACCTCTTCTCAGTACAGCACTGGTTAACACAAAATATATATTTTCCTTGTTTTACTACAACTCAAAACCAAGAAGCAGAAACCAAGTAGTATTTAAGTAGTTAAATCCAAGCTTGAAGAAGTAATACTCTGTGCCATAGATTGTGTTCCGTCAGAAGACAATGAGAGCTTGAGCAGATGGAGCTACAATGTCTACCATTCCCCGATAGGCCAGTAGCTGTGCATGGACCAATAAGAGTGCAAAGTGCTCACAATTGAGTGTAAATACTGAAACACACTCTCACTCGATTTCTCTGATGCACACACACATTTGATATTCTAAGGGAGTGTGGGGATAAGCTAGTGGCTGTCCAAAAGGTCTTCCCCCACGCGGTTCATGAATAGACGAGGGGTGCGCGGTCAACAATGGAGCCACACAAAAGAGGCCTTAGCAGGCAGCTGCAGCACGAGGCCTTAGTCATTAGGGAGCAGGCTGGCAGTGGAAAACACCTGGCTCGCTTAGGGAATACAGCAGCTTTCGCTTCTTTGTTTATTTGACTGGGGGGATGGGGGTCTGGTTCAGATACAAACAATGGGCTGAATTATGTTAAAAGCATTGCGTGTGTCTTTAAAAAAAAAAGGCTGGGTGAAAGTGAGGATGAGGGTACTAGTGTGTGAGAGAGACAGCAAAGGGTTAGATGGGTAGTTGTGTGTCAGAGGGGAGCCAGATCCAGAAATCTACACACAATAAGTTTGTAAGGAAAAAAAGATGTTTTCATTGTTGTGCCACACTTCCACAAAATGGCTTTTTAGAGAGGACAGATAAAACGGGAGGACAAGCCCTATGGTCTGGGTTTTTGTCATTTTAGGTTATGAAAGCCTTGGGGGGAAAAAAAGGCAAGGAAAGCATGTGATTCTATAAAATCGGTAGTTCCAGTAGTCCAAACCTGAAGAACCTAACCTTTATCAAATCATACTTATCCAAACAAACTCAATCTTAAAACAAGATAAGTCGAACTGGCTTTAAGTACAAATTAACAGCTCTACAAATATAGATCCTAGGATAAATGTTTTAGCATAAACCAAACCATTCACAAGCATACAAACAGCTAAGACAGACTTAAAACTCAGATACTATTTAAAACAATGGTCATGCTTGTGGGGTAAAACGTCACGTACAGTATGACATCAGCACTCTCTTAAATTTTTGCGACTGGGGCTCAAATTAAGGTTCCGAAATATATGTTATAAAATGTAAAAAACGATAAACTATATCAAATGTTCTTAAAAATGTAAACGTCGGACATGACAACTTTGTAAACACGTAATAACTAATATTTTAAGATACGCAGTTCCAGTCGTACGTGTTTCCCGAATCAAACCTTTTGGTCCGATGAATACCTAAAACATCTAAAACATGTGTTGGTGCAGACCATCTAAAATGGACTAAAACATGCCCCTTTCAATGAATTCTGTCTACATGTCATCTCTGGTTTATTTACCAGTGTGATGTTTAGAGAAACAGACAGAGGAAATAGTTCCTGCGGTATCCTTAGACTTGTAATGCCTAACTTTAAGTGTAATAGACGGGTTTGTATTAAGTGTAACAGTCAGAACAGAAAATGGCAGGACTCATTTTCAAGTTGAGGTAGTGCCTATTATGTGTCTTTGTGACACAGGTAGACCAGAAAAAGCTCTAAAGTGCATCACAATCTCAGTTTAAACACTCTCTTGACAATCATTTAATCATGTTGTACTCTATTTTGTTCATGTTTTTGCCCGTTTGACCAAACTTTGAGAATAGTCTTTATCTAAAAAACAATGAAAAAGATACACGGCTGGTGGGCCCGATCAACATTAAAAGTTTTCACTATAGTTTAGAAGAGAGGATTTCACTATTAGGTATTTGTTATTCTGATACATATTTCTGTTGTTCAAACATATTTCCTGTATAAAAGAGTATGTCTATAACCTATTCAAGGGCGTTTAGTGCAATCTTATGGATCTTAAACGTAATCACATTACAACAAGGTGACATAGTCCCTCTAGCAAATCCACCAAAAGTGGACAAAGCAGAAAAATCTCAGCACACGGTAGATGCTAATGCTTATGACCGAAGGGGAGTACACGTAGGCCTACTCTTTAATGTCAAGCGGAAATGTTGAAACAAACAAGTATGACAAATAAAAATGTGAACATGGTCATCAGCTATATGAACAAGAGCTCTAGATGTAGGGGCAATATTTTTATGCTGTAGTTATGCTGTAAAAATTCCTATGAACAGGCACTGTATGTTTGACCACAGTCAGAGAAAACTCTTCATCAGAAACCTGCAAAACAACATGTAAACAGATCAGTCAACTATCTCTGGTAAAAATATATATAAATAAAATAAAATTATATATATTCACAAGTCACACATTGACAATTTTTGTCTTATGTGCTCATTACAGCTAAAATCCTGTTTTGCCAAATGCCGTACACACTTTTGCATTTAATAATTCAGTGATTTTTTTTAGTCAGATTTGCTCACAGATAATCCATATGCAAAAGTTATGTTTGAATTTTTCTATAACCGTTACAAAAGTGAGAACATTGTGGTTCTCAAATGTGTTTGTATTACAAGAGTAGCCCATCTAACAAATCTGGCAGAGGTGGAGAAACAAAGATGTTTAGCACATACACATATTGTAGATGCTTACAGTACGTACACCAGAGATGTTGCTTTATTTGAATCAAAGAAGATGGCGATAGGATCTGATAACATTCTTTAATGTTGTGTTTTGTTAAAATAGTAAAATAGTAAAATAGTCTCTTTCCCATGCAGGGATTAGCATGAATTTACAGGAGTCTTAAAACAAAAACGGCCAAACAAACAAAATGTGAATGGTTTCATCTGCTATCTGAACAAGATGACTTAATCTAGTGGATTAATGAAAATACCATTACCAAATCAACAAAAAACATTTTTAACAATTGTATTCTGAATTTTATATGCATTGTAAACATTTGTTTTCTTGCTATACTCTCTTTCTTAGTGATTTGGTCGCTCGAATACGCAAAAGGTTATGGATAAAACGTATCTACACAAGAGTGTGGAAACTTTACCATGCTCAAACATAAACGAGTGTGCAGCTTTCAGTGAATCCGTTTGATTTGTTTTGGTTTTAAGTGTAAAACAACTAGACTTCATTTTTGTGTTTATGCTTCATGTGATCGCACTTTTTGGACAGACACAAAGTTGCACTAAAAGAAATATCTCAAAGAGAAAAACTGTAACTTAATTTCTTAATTTTCATTTATTCTATTATGATGATGGCTCACAAAGAGATGTCTTCACCTAAATACTTACAGTCCGACAAACAAATTGTGAACGGCCATCCAAAATCTTGATATGGGGAAATCTAGTTGTGTAAGAAAAATGTCATTTACAAAACATTGTGATTCTTAGATAAAAAGTGAAGTGAAATTCAGCCAAGTATGGTGACCCATACTCAGAATTTGTGCTCTGCATTTAACCCATCCGAAATGCACACACACAGAGCAGTGAACACACACACACACTGTGAGCACACACCCGGAGCAGTGGGCAACCATTAATGCTGCGGCGCCCGGGGAGCAGTTGGGGGTTCGATGCCTTGCTCAAGGGCACCTAAGTCATGGTATTGAAGGTGGAGAGAGAACTGTACATGGATGTGACACATCCTTGACATAATCTGTCGGCATGCAAAAATAGTCATAAATGTTTTAGCACAGCTATTTACACAAATAGTATGAGAACTGTCGTGTCACTTGCATAGAAAGTTCTAGGTAAGATAATTTACACAAGGTGTTATAGGCCTGGGTAAATAATTTGAAAATAGTATTTCTGTCGAATGAGAAAAGTTCAGTCACGCATTTAAAAAAGTTTTCAGATGTAGAAATTATGTTTCTGTCAAACACATCCAAAAAGTTTTCTACTCGTGTGAAAAAAGCAATTGTGTGCATAAATGATCTAAAGAAACAATGCTGGTCATCAGGTTATTTAAAAAATAATTAAGACAATAGACAGTGTGCCTTGCTTTAGTGACACACAATGTGTTTAATCTTTTAAACATGTTTAAAATGGTAGGTGTAATTAGTTTACTGAGATTAAGCTAAATGTATATTTGTTCATTTACAGTACACATACTATCTACAGGCTATATTAAAATGAAAACACAAAGTAAAAACTACAAATACGATTTTGCTCATAATTTAAATTTAGTTTACTCAGTTTTACTGTGTGTGTGTGGTTCAGGTGTACCCCATGTTATGAGGGACAATGATGTTATATCATCAAAATCCAGCAGATGGCGCAATTTTCACTATAACAGGGTATCATAACATTAAACTGCCGCAGATGGCGCAATTTTCACTATAACATGGTGTCATTTCACCCCAGCCTCACCAGAGGGAGCCATTTCACTAAGAGCAGTTAGCAACCGGGAAATGGTGCTAAGATAGAACCGTGCATTCCTAACCGGGAGCGCTTACAGCCTGCGATGTCGTGTTCATAGATGACAAACGGATAACGCGGTGGCAAAACGTCGATTTAACGGACCCAGAATTGTTTTTCTGAAATCCTATACATAGCAAACTGAATTGTAGCACGGTAAGCTAAAGCTAAGCACATGTCAACAGGATGTCGTCGTCTTTTCAAAATAAAAGTGTTTTTCATAAAAAAAAAGTCTGGCGATGATATTAAGTCAAACAAAACATCTCGACATAATCATAATTTGTGATAAATTAATAGAGTAGTTAAAATATCTCTATCAGCAGATAAAATAAAACACCATAGCATAATTTTTGAATATAGTAGTTAAAATATCTCTATCAGCAGATAAAATAAAACAGCATATCATAGTTTATGAATATCTCTATCAGCAGATAAAATACCAATGCATGTTTTATTACAGTAATGAATTGTAATATGGTTTAAAGACACCATAACATCATAGACTGTAAAAAATAGCATAACATACTTTGATCAATTAATAGTATTTAAAACACCATAGCATGAAATGAGAAAATACTCACTTTTATCCATTGTCTTGGAGAGCCGTCCGGAAAGTTTTTGGGCAAGCGATTGTCTTGGAGACTCGTCCGAGAAAGTTTTTGGTACGAGTGATGGTTTGAACACGTCAAATTGCATTTATAAAGGTGACCAGCTTGAAAGAAATCGGTGTTGAGTGACCACTAGGTGTCATCCTTGTTCTATGAATGGATCTGTACAATTCGTGGAAACAGAGCAGGGATCAGCCGTGTCACCATAAATTCGCGGGCACAAGAGATTCTAGATGCGGACCGTCCGTAATTCATAGATGGAACCGTCAGAAAACTGTCAAAAACATGGTACTCCTGCATGAGATACGATGGTTTCAATTAACAACATCTTAAAAGATATTATGATTGTGTAGTAAATTCAGACGAGGGTGAACTGTGGCGTGCGTACACACACACACAGGGACTGATTTTTGAAGCACCGCCGGTCAGAAAAGGTGATGTGAAAACACCTCCTTCAGCTCTCTAAAAAATGTAGAATGGATTTTGTTTATCTGAAACAATCGGTTTAAGTATATTTTTTACAACCGTTTCATTTATATTCTTTTAAAGAACAGAATGTTTTTCAACTTTAGCTCTGCTGTACTGAGGCATGAAAAGGGGGGGGGGGGGGGTCAGACAGAGAGAACGCGCATGCAGGCACGTGCACGGCTAACTATGTTTTGAGACAGAGGTAAGCTCAATCAGGAAAGGAGTATTTTTGTTTTTACCGCTTTTAATAATTTGAAAACATTATTACAACTTTTTAAAATTTTAGAATTATAATTTGAAAATCACTTTAACCCTAACAAAACATTGACCGTGTCTCATTGTGATCGCTGATTCAGAGAGAGTCCAACAGATAGCGCTGTGCCCCCGTTTCACAAGCTGTATGTTCTCTCTAAAATAAGGTAAGCCGACTTTATTAAGCTAAAACAATTGGTTTTAGTAAGCTTTTTATTTTATATTCTTTTAAAGAACAGAATGTCTTTCAACCTTAGTTAAATTGCTTTAGATTATGTATATTATATAAATTATATAAAGGATAGAATATAAAGAACGGTATGTTTTCAACTTTAGCATGATAATTATTATATAATTTATATTATAGAAATTATATAAAGGATAGGATGTTTTACATACGAATGTGAAATAATTAAATGTTTTTTTAACCTATAATTGTTTTAGATTATATAAATTATAGAATGTTTTATGTATAAATGTGAAATAACTGAATGTCGCATATATGAAATAACTGACCCCATTTATATACTGCTCAGGAATGTAATGGGAGGGGGCGCAGGCCTGTGACACAAGCCATATAACCACACACGCACACACATAACCACACACAAACCCATATAACTGGGACAAAGTTCAAACAACCGGCAAAAAACATCTGTTCTCTTCATATAGCGGAAAACTACCCGTCAAAACTATGGTTTAGGACTAACTAGGTCAATAGGGCAAAACCTTTCCTCAAAACCACATGATCAATGCATGGGAGGGTTCATATAGGGCAAAATTACCCGTCAAAACTATGATTTAGGGCTAACTAGGTCAATAGGGCAAAAGCTTCTGTCAAAACCACATGATCAATGTGTGGGAGGGGTCCATAGGTTAACCCATGACCTCATTCGGGAAGTTCAACCATCCATCATAAGGTCACCGGAAGTTCAACCTGTCAAAAGGTCAAAGGTCAAAGTCGTAAATCATTTTGACAAAGTGTATGGTAAGAACTACTTATATTGAAAATAGAAGGGGACCTAGGACGGATCCTTGTGGCACTCCATATTTTACTGGTGATAAATGAGATGACTCCCCATTTAAATAAACAAAATGGTAGCGATCAGACAAGTAGGATCTAAACCATCTTAGAGCCTGCCCTTGAATACCTGTATAGTTTTATAACCTATCTATGAGTATGTCATGATCTATGGTGTCGAACGCAGCACTAATATCAAATAAAACTAGCAATGAGATGCAGCCTTGATCTGACGCAAGAAGCAGGTAATTTGTAATTTTAACAAGTGCAGTTACTGTGCTATGGTGGGGCCTGAAAAATCTTTTCTTTTTTTTTTTCTTTTTTTTTGCAGAAAGGAGCTCAATTGAGCAGACACAACTTTTTCAAAAAAAATTGACACAAATTTAAGATTTTAAATAGTCCTATAATTTGCCAGTTCACTAGGATCTAGTTTTGGTTTCTTAACCCTCTGGAGTCTAAGGGTATTTTTGGGGCCTGGAGAAGTTTTGTCATGCCCTGACATTTGTGCTTTTTTCAGTTTCTTATAAATATCTGAATGGGTAAAGTCTAATCTCACTGTAAACAGCACAAACTGGGCTATAATAATATTTAAAATGCATGTATGTACATGATTGTGTTTTTGAGAAAAAAAATATTATACGTGGTTAGTGAAAAACTAAAAATGTTAAAACACTTGAAAAAGGCAAAAAAAATCACATAGAGAACATTGGTTCCCAGGATTTTTGAGATTTGGAGCTTGTAGCCTAGAATTTTTCTTTCTAAATTATGTGAAAATCATCTTGTTTACTCACTTACAGAAAACAATATATTGATTTACATTTTCTAAGACACTTTTTGTTGGTAAAAGTCATATGCGAGTAGGCAACTATCATGAATATCATTGTGATTTACACCTGAGAAGACAAAGGCCTGCATAATGATCTGCATAATGAGCCATTCAGTCATCTGTGCCACTGAGAGGAAGGAGTTACAAGAAAGAATGTGAGAACAAAATAAATCTATATAATTTTATGTTTGTAGTTTATTTAGAATATATTTAATTATCCCACAACATACTTTAATATCCACTTGGGGGGAGCAGTTAAACAGTTTATCAGGAACAATCAAAGCTGACTTTCAAACAAGTTTTTTGGCATCAATACTCCAGTCACACAATCCTTCAGAAATCCTTTTAACAATCTTATTTTCTACAAAAAACATTTACTGTTGTTATTATTATTATCATTATTATTATTATTATTAATATTGAAAAGAGCTGAGAATATTTTTTAGGGGGAATAAATTGAAAGAACGGCATTGTTCTTACATTTGTTAGCCTAGAGTTATTTATTTGTTATATTTATATTATTTACATCAAGCTTTTGAATGGTATAGTATTGTATATTGTTATTGAAACTTCATAATGTTTCACTTGATTATATATTTAGTCAGGAATTATATTTTGGAAAAAGTCTTTGGAAAAAGTCTAACTAGTAAAATGTTTACACGTTATGTGAAAACTAGTACAAGTATATAAATAAATAAGAGACGTACTCATGTTTATGATCTCTGCTGAATAAAGTGCTACATTCTTTTTTTTTTCTGATGAAATCTATTTTTCAAATCCTCAACCACGTTGCATCTTTTTGGGGTGAATTATGTCTTATTCCTCTCATCGCGAAGCAAACAGTAAAATAAAAACTTGAAGAACAGTCTCTCTGCTTTTTCTTCTGTTATGGGCGTGTTCAAGCCGTGCGCTTCAGTTTGAATCTGAATAGCGCGTTCAGCGCGGGGGCGTGGTCACATTAGATATAATGAAGGGAGACATGAAAAACAGACATCGCGTTGTTTTCATATGGATTACTTTATCACAGAATATCTGTTTTCGGCGGCACTTGTTTGGTTTAAAAGTAGACGTCAAACTTTCTATAGATATCTCTCTCATGTCTCTTCGTTTAGTATTCACAGAGTTACAGTTCATTTAAATGACGTGTTTGTAAATAAAGATCGGCGCAGACAAAGGCTGCAGACAGCACACCTTGTTTGTTATCTTTATTTTATAAGTGTTATGTCTGTATCCAAAAAAAGTAAACCCTTTAGAGATTCGATTGATGTATTGCTCTTATCTGTACGATTAAAACTGAAAGTGTAATTTAAGTTCTTTTCGGGGTTATCAGGAGAAAATGACTAATCGACTAATCAGATCGACTTCAGAGGGTTAATAAGAGGCTTACTAATGGCCAGCTTAAATTGTTTTGGGATGTGACCTAAAGATAACGACGAGTTAATATTGAGAAGCGGTTCTTCGGCTACAGGTAACAACTCTTTAAGTAATTTAGAAGGTATAGGATAAACATGTTGTTGGTTTATATAAAGTGATAAGTTTATTTAGCTCTTCCTGTCCTATAGTTGTGAAGTACTGCAGTTTATCTTTGGGTGTGATCAGAGCCGGCCCTAGACCTTTGGGGGCCCTAAGCAAAATTCGGTTGGAGGCCCCTTTGACCGTTTTAAGTAAGGCCTAAAGAAAAGCAATGACTACCTTATAACTATACTGTACATATTATATCTAATATGTTATTTTTAAATCTTTTAGTCTATTAAATTATGTTTAAATTATTCAATGCTGTATGTTAATTATCTTTTTTACGCTGCTGGTCCTGAGTAAGTATTTTGTTCTTATGTGGCAATATGTACAGAATGACAATAAAAGACCTTGAGTTCTTGAGTTGAGTTCCATGTTTGATGTCTAAAAGGAAAATTATGATACCACTGAGCTGAATGGCAGTGCAGTTCAACGAACACACACTGATGAATTGCTGAATAAGAAGACTGATAAAGTGATTTTCACTGACCTTCAAAGAAACATTTTTAATTGACACCAGAGTTTAAGAGGCACAAACAACAGCCTATATATAATTTAAATGAAATCGAGCAAATAGAATAACATTTAAATAAAATATTATTTATAATAATAAATAGAACATTTAAATGTTTGAATTTTTCAAATAAACAAAATTAACAATAACATCTAAAACACCACAAACAAGATAAATAGTAACAATAATAAGAATTAGGTAATATTTCAATAGAACTATTAAAATCCATATTTGTGCAGAATGATGTGCTCAAAGCAACATGGAGTCACAGTGTGCAGCGCTGCGCTGCTCAAGTGGGCATTTAAAAGTTCATGGCACAAAGCGAAGAAATGTCGAGCGCACAAATCCTAATGTATATCTGTCCAACAGTTTATTGATCATTTGTTTCTTCACAGTTTTAAATTCCAGTTATTGTGCGTTTGATGCCGATTCATAGTCCTTGTGATGTGTGTGATCTAACAGGCAGACGGTAGCGAGTCGTTTAAAAACAGCAACAAACATAAAATACAAATACACAAAATAAAGTCATTTTATGTAAATCCACATCCTTTTATCTAGAGATCAAGCATTATAATGTAAATATATCATATGATATATTGGAGAGAGTTTTACCGTGCACGAGACGCGCCCTTTTTGAATAACGTTTATGAATGGAGAATGATTGACGAGGAAAAACGAGTTTCCGTGAACTTTAATTTAATGATGTAAATAGAAGGCCTGTCGTGATATTCGTGAATTTCTCTGAACAGCAGGCCACTGTAAACGTTCACTTAAAACATAACCGACTGTGTTTACGAGAATACTTGCAGAAACAATTATTTTTAGAGTGACTCTAGGGGGCCCTCTGCTGGCTACGGGGCCCTTTGCAATTGCAAGGGTCGCTTAGTGGCTTGGCCGGCTCTGGGTGTGATGAATGAAACTGAAGTATTAGACTCTGTTAAATCTACATTCGCTATTGTATTTCTAATGTTATCTATTTTATCAGTGGAGAAATTCATGAAGACATTATTATTAAACGTTGATGGAATATTTGAATCAGGTGGCATCTGGTTATTTGTTAATTTAGTAAATTGTACATTTTTGATGGTCACTTTTTAGCACATTTACAACAATATTTGTCAACTTAGAGATATTTTAAATAGTTAAATATAAATATTAAATGTTAAACCTAAATGTTAAATGTTAAATCTAAATGCTAAATTTAAATCTAAATGTTAAATCTAAATCTAAATAAAAAATCTAAATGTTAAATATAAATTTAAAATGTTAAATATAAATTTAAATCTAAATGTTAAATATTAATGTAAATCTAAATGTTAAATCTAAATCTAAATGTTAAATCTAAACGTTAAATCTAAATGTTAAATCTAAATATTAAATCTAAATGTAAAATCTAAATGTTAAATCTAAATCGAATTGTTGAATCTAAATGTTTCGGGGTGAAACTAAATATTTAGCTAATATGCAAATTAAAAATGCCGGAAGTGCCAAAATAAAACATCGATGAGGTCAGTGTGTGTGTGCATCGTGTCAAATAAGTAATGAATAAAAACCATCTCATCCCAGGAAATTGACTCTTGGACATGGATTATCGTGATAATGACTACCTAAAATAATAAACACATTTGGAGAAACTGTAGACTAAGTAGACATCGAAAACACCTCTTTTACCGCCGCACGTACCGTGGCGGCGGCGGTATAAAGTGCATTTGCAGCTTTTGACCGCTGAGTGGCGCTTTAACCACAAGTTATCAAACCAAGCGCATCAAAGCACATTTCCGCAAATAGACGTCAGTTTTGCCTTGCTGATGTGTTACATTTGACTGCTTCAGTCACGGAAAATGAAAGAAAAGCACTATAGTTTAAATATTTAATATATTTAATATTTAATATTCACAGATGAAAGTTTGGTATTTATGAAGTTATGTGCATTTCTTAGAACGAATTCAAGCAGGATAAATGTCAAGCCTGTGCCTGAGTCTGTGCTTATATTTTCTAAGCTACATGGTATTAAACCATATTTTAGATTTGACACATTTAAAAGGTGTGCTGTATTATTTATATTATATTAATTATCTGTTATATTATTCAAAAGAAATTGTGGTTTACTTTGCATCGGAGCATTAAAAGTGGTAGCCTATTTTAGGGGGGTAGGCTACATGGATTAATATGCAAAATGTCAATATTTTAATATATTATGCCTATATTTTAATTTATATTTTAAATATAAATATATTTTTTCCTTTAATAAAACAACATGCATTTTTGTTATTCGTTACTTGTCCTTTATTTTGACATAACTTATTGGGAAAAAGACATTTGTCTGTAAACTGATTAAGAAATTGTTGCATGTTTAAATGTGAAGCACTGTATAATTTCATTCCCATTATTTAGGCCTAATTTGCCTAAAACAAGAAACGAATAAAATTAAACCGGCACGATTAAATCTTTGAAACTCTAAAGAATTAATTAAACGTCCTCACGATTAAACTCAAGTTCTCTCAATATAATCAACAACATTCACACGATGTAAAAAAAAAAAGCTTTGGTAATTGACAACTAAAGTGATTTTAAAGGGAACCTTCTTTACTTGCTTTTAAAGTAGGGTAACATCATATGGCCTAAAAAAAAATCCAGTTTCTTTCTTTATTTTAGAAAAAAAAAAATCTGATTTATGATTTAAAGCGATTTTTAAATCAATATTAAAATGACGAAGAAATTTTACAAAACAAGTTTTAATATAGTTCTTTATCATTCATTTAGCAGTCAAATTTATAACTGCAACAAGATGATTTAAAAAAAAAAACAGTACTGTTATACCTAAATGCTGGAAAGACCTTTATTTTTTTATTTATTTATTTTTTTTTTAATACTAGCCCATCATGCATCTAACCATCCACTCAGCCTTAAGGGCTGTTCAGATTAAAACTGCCAGCTCCGCCGTGAGTCAGTGTCATGGATGGAGGACCTGTTAATATTTTTTCTAGTTTATATTTCCATCTCGTTATGCCGCTGGTTTAGTTTTTTTTTTTTTTTTTATAGAACTTATTTGTAAATAGAGCAGTCACTGTCTGTGTCTACACCGGACGCGAGAGTTTCATCTGTGCCCCACAGTGAAAAGTGTGTCTAAACTTGATGACATCACACTATAGTGTCAAATCATCTGAACACAGTGTCAGAACATTTCATCATAAACAGAACGAGCATCAGTTCACTGATGGGGATCGTGTCCAGTGTATCCATCACTGTGTTCTGTTGTCTTTTGTTGGATCGTTCCACTTGTGTCCGGTGTAGACCTGGCGTGCGTTTTTTATTGTTTTATTTTACAGCCCTGCTTGTTTTAATGTTTGTATTAAATATCTGTATGGACTGCATGGTCATATTATCGAATTATTTACTGCCATGCGACCAACAAAAGTAAAGCTTAGCGAGTCGATGAGCATTGCTGCAGGTTGATTTTTGGCGGATGTGCTGTGCTTGTGCAGCCGCGGTAGTCTTCATTTCGTCGGGTGAAACATCTCTCTCACTCGCAGCAGAGTCTGTGAGCAGCAACAACTTCCCCTCCACGCGCACTGATACCAGAAACACGCTTCACCTTCACTCCGTGAATAAAGTATTTCAGTATGTTTGAAATGTTATGTTCCTAACAAAGCATATAAAATAATAATAATAAAAAAAATAACAGGAGAGTTTCAAAGTGGCTTAAGCTATTTTGTGTAAACTTTTTTCCCTATATCACATGCCAAACTAATAACATTGTAAGCATTACATCTTTAATTGCTGCTTTCTGCTGTGAAAATTATGTTTGTGATGAAAATAACAGTATATTTTTGTCAGTTATTTTATCTAAACAGATCGATTAACTTCAAGATTTCAAAATCAGATAGCATGCTGATAATGTAGTAGCACTGTAAGATTACATTTGTTTGAACGCATTATTGCAAAAGCGATTGAGTGTGAATCTGTTTATATCATGCTTTAACCCGAAAATAATTAGTAAAAGAAACAGACAAACTCTTAACATCCCGCTCGACTCTTGCAGTCAACCTTCTGATCAAGCTAAATATGTTGGCTGTTGGCATGAATTTTACTTGTGATAAGAAGCTCATATTCAAGTGTTTGTGCAAAAATTATTAATGTGCATTAATGACAGGGAGGCGCCGTCTCATCACTTTAATTTTTTCATGATAATGAATGTATAATTTTTTAATTAACATAATATCGTGGTGTCTCACATAGGTAAATTAAAAATATATCTACAGAAAGCTTGAAATGTTTTTTAAACGAAAACGAATTGTGAAATCTGCGAATGTTGCATTTCTCTTGTAGGAGAGAGCCAGCACTGTGAATATAACCAAAACAACAGTCCTATATAAACCAGTTCAGCAAGTGAAAGCCTCATAAGACACTGTCCATATGAAAGAGCAATTCACACCTTAATCTCGACCCCCACAAGCCATGCCGAACTATCCAAAACCCAACCCTCTCCAGCTGAACAGAATTCGTTCTGTGTTTTGGCTCTGAGGAACGGTGTGTTACTGGGCTGAAACATGCCTGCACTCAGCAGCACTATTCTTTGTATTCATAATTTTATTATTTTCACAAGACCATAATGATAATAACAAATAATCAATTAATAATTAATCATTATTTTAAGAAAATCATTGTTATTTGTGATCGTGGATGTTTGCGGCAGGCTTTAAGACCAAGCGGAATCCTCTGTTCCCGCCTCACAGCAAGTCCCGCGCGCTCAGTGATGCAGCTTCACTGTCTGCGGTTTGACTTTACTGAATCAGATTGAGGCCAATACAACTTATTGATCATGAGCCCAACATTTAGCAAGGCAGGAAAATTCTAACGGAAGGAAGACGTATATCATTGAGCTAATGCTGGTAAAGAGAGAGAGAGAGAGAGAGAGAGAGAAACTAGTCTAGGGCTATTCTTAAACTTGGAGCTCATTAAATTGAAGTACAAATCCAAACACCAGAAACGTTATGCATTTTATGAATAATGAAATGTTATGAAAATTATGCATTTTATTTATTCACATGCTGTATGGTTGAAATAATATTTTAGTTCACAACTTTAAGTTCCGTTGTTTAAAAAAATGCTTTATTGGCTAATGTTTCATAAACCTTCAGTTGTTATGCTCTAAAATCCATGCCATTATTAATTTCACAGTATTTTTACCACCTAAATGACTAATCTTTAAAGTCACAATTCTATAATGGTCAAAATTACTCAGGCCAATGGTATTTTTTATTGACATTATTTTATTATTATTATTATTATTATTATTATTATATATATTTTTTTAATAATTGTAGCTTACATAAATAGGTAAAGCAAAGCAAAACAAATATTCGGATTGTCCCTTATTTTTTCCCTTGTTTTCTTAAAGAATTAAACACATATTTTTTACAAGAATAAACATGATAACATATTATTAATTAATAAAAATAATTTAAGCAATTAAAACCTTTTTTAAACTTGATTTTAAATACTATTAAACTAACTTTAAATTTCTTAAGGAGTTTATAAGTAAAAAAAAAAAGTTCTAAATGAACTTGTGTTAACAATATAATAAGAATTAAAGCTGCAAGCAGCGATGAAAGGGCCCTCGCACTCGGGCTCAACACCACCCGGTGCCCATAGGAGGAGCAGTTAACGTTGGGCCATATGCATATAAAATAGTAAATATTTGTGCCACATTTCCTGCTGCCAACCGGTGGCGCTATGATTATAACTGAATATCGACATGTAAATGTCTTCAGGCCAGGACTCTTACCAAACATGCAAAGTTTCTGGCAGATCAGACAAGTCATGTTTAAGTTAGTATAAAATAAGTAATTTCCTGTTGCCAGCAGGTGGCGCTATACTTATAATTGAATGTTGGCCTTTAGTTGTGTTCAGGCCAGTACTCTTATAAAACATGTGATGTTTGGGTCAGATTGGGAATTGTATGCATGAGTTAAAAACACTTCCTGTTTTATAGGATTATTAGCATCATTTTGCACATACTAAGTGTTGCTAGAATGTTTGAAAATATTTATAGCATGATTAGCACACAATGGCATATTTTACTGTGTTGCAAATAGTGCATAAAAGTGTTAAAACTGAAACTTCCTGTTGCCAGCAGGTGGCGCTATGATTATAACCGAATATGGGCATGTTGATTTATTTAGGACAGGACCCTTGTCAAACGTGTGAAGTTTGGGGCAGATCGGACATTGCTTGCCTGAGTCACAGCATCTTCCTTTTTCACTGCATAAGTAGCTTGCTTTACCCCTTAGCTTAGTGTTGCTAGCATGTTTTAGTATGCTTCTAGAAGGTTGCCAGCCTATTTAACACTTCTTGATGCTTTTTATTATTTTGCAAGGAATCCATAACAGTTTTAAAAATGCCACTTCCTGTTGCCAACAGGTGGCACTATCATCGAATACGGGCATGTTGATGTGTTCAAGACAGGACTCTTATCAAACTTGTTCAATTTGGGGCATATTGGACACTGTATGCCTGAATTACACTAACTTCCTAATTAACTGCAGTAATATGATGCTTTAGCATTTAGCTAAGTGTTGCTAACATGTTTCAGTATGTTTATAGCATGCTGCCAGTGTATTTATCACATGCTGGCACTTTTTAATATGCTGCTAAGACTCCATAACATTGTTACACATGCTAGGAGTCCATAACAGTGTTACACATGACACTTCCTGTTGCCAGTAGATGGTGCTATGACTATAACGGAGTACGGGCATGTTGATGTGTTCAGTACAGGACTCTTGTCAAATGTCCTGAGTTTGGGGCAGATTGGACATTGCTAGCCTGAGTTACAGCTGAGTTACAACTTCCTTATTCAATGCATTAGTTGCATGCTTTGACACTTAGCTAAATGTTGATAGCATGTTTTATGTTTCTAGAATTTTGCCAGCCTATTTAACTCTTTTTGACACGTTTTAATTTGTCCCTAGGAGTCCATAAAAGTGTTAACATTGTCACTTCCTGTTACCAGCAGGTGGCGCTATGACTATAACTGAATTTGGTCATGGGTGTTTGTTCAGAACAGAACACCTATCACACGTGTGAAGTTTGGGGAAGATCAGAAATTGCTTGCCTGAGTTACAGCAGCTTCCTTTTTCATTACATTAGTAGCATGCTTTAGCACTTAGCTAAGTGTTGCTAGCATGTATTAGTATGTATCTAGTATGTTGCCAGCCTATTTAACACTTGTTGATGATTATTAATATGTTCCTAGGAGTCCATAACAGTGTTAACCTTGTCACTTACTGTTACCAGCAGGTGGCGCTATGACTATAACTGAATTTGGTCATGGGTGTTTGTTCAGGACAGAACACCTATCACACGTGTGGAGTTTGGGGTAGATCGGACATTGCTTGCCTTAGTTACAGCAACTTCCTTTTTCACTGCTTTGGTAGAATGCTTAAACACTTAGCTAAGTGTTGCTAGCATGTTTTATTATGTTTCTAGCATGTTGCCAGCCTATTTAACACTTGTTGATGATTATTAATTTGTGCCTAGGAGTCCATAACAGTGTTAACCTTGTCACTTCCTGTTACCAGCAGGTGGCGCTATGACTATAACTGAATTTGGTCATGGGTGTTTGTTCAGAACAGAACACATATCACACTTGTGAAGTTTGGGGAAGATTGGACATTGCTTGCCTGAGTTACAGCAACTTCCTTTTTCACTACACTATTAGCATGCTTTAACACTTAGCTAAGTGATGCTAGCATGTTTTAGTATGCTTCTAGAATGTTGCCAGCCTATTAAATACTTATTGTTGCTTTTTATTATTTTGTAAGGAGTCCATAACAGTGTTAGACATGCCACTTCCTGTTGCCATTAGGTGGCGCTATGACTAGAATCGAATACGGGCATATTTATGTGTTCAGGGCAGGACTCTCATCAAACTTGTTCAATTTGGGACAGATTGGACACTGTATGCCTGAATTACAGTAACTTCCTGATTCACTGTAATAATATGATGCTTTAGCATTTAGCCAAGTGTTGCTAACATGTTTAAGTATGTTTCTAGAATGCTACCAGTGTATATATCACTGGCTGGCACTTTTTAATATGTTGCTGGGACTCCATAACATTGTTACACATACTAGGAGTCCATAAGAGTGTTACACATGACACTTCATGTTGCCAGTAGATGGCGCTATGACTATAACGGAGTACGGGCATGTTGATGTGGTCAGAACAGGACTCTTGTCAAATGTCTGAAGTTTGCGGCAGATCGGACGTTGCTAGCGTGAGTTACAGCAACTTCCTTATTCAATGCATTAGTTGCATTCTTTGACACTTAGCTAAATGTTGATAGCATGTTTTATTATGTTTCTAGAATTTTGCCAGCCTATTTAACTCTTTTTGACACGTTTTAATTTGTCCATAGGAGTCCATAACAGTGTTAACATTTTAATTTCCTGTTACCAGCAGGTGGCGCTATGACTATGACTGAATTTGGTCATGGGTGTTTGTTTGGAAAAGAACACCTATCACACAAGTGAAGTTCGGGGAAGATCGGACATTGCTTGCCTGAATTACAGCAACTTCCTTTTTCACTACATTATTAGCATGCTTTAAGTCAAAGTCACCTTTATTTATATAGCGCTTTAAACAAAATACATTGCGTCAAAGCAACTGAACAACATTCATTAGGAAAAGTGTCAATAATACAAAAATGATAGTTAAAGGCAGTTCATCATTGGATTCAGTTATGTCATCTCTGTTCAGTTAAATAGTGTCTGTGCATTTATTTGCAATCAAGTCAATGATATCGCTGTAGATGAAGTGTCCCCAACTAAGCAAGCCAGAGGCGACAGCGGCAAGGAACCGAAACTCCATCGGTGACAGAATGGAGAAAAAAACCTTGGGAGAAACCAGGCTCAGTTGGGGGGCCAGTTCTCCTCTGACCAGACGAAACGAGTAGTTCAATTCGTGTCTGCAGCAAAGTCAGATTGTGCAGAAGAATCAGCTGTTTCCTGTGGTCTTGTCCTGGTGCTCCTCTGAGACAAGGTCTTTACAGGGGATCTGTATCTGGGGCTCTAGTTGTCCTGGTCTCCGCTGTCTTTCAGGGATGTAGAGGTCCTTTCTAGGTGCTGATCCAGCATCTGGTCTGGATACGTACTGGATCCAGGTGACTGCAGTGACCCTCTGATCTGGACACAGACTGGATCTGGTGGCCACGGTGACCTCAGAACAAGAGAGAAACAGACAAATATTAGCGTAGATGCCATTCTTCTAATGATGTAGCAAGTACATAGGGTGTTATGGGAAGTGTTTCCGGTTCCATCCATCTTCTTCCGCTTGATCCGGGGCCGGGTCGCGGGGGCAGCAGTCTAAGCAGAGAACCCCAGACTTCCCTCTCCCTAGACACTTCCTCCAGCTCTTCTGGGGGGACACCGAGGCGTTCCCAGGCCAGCCGGGAGACATAGTCTCTCCAGCGTGTCCTAGGTCTTCCCCGGGGTCTCCTCCCAGTGGGACGCGCCCGGAACACCTTCCCGGGAAGGCGTCAAGGAGGCATCCGGAACAGATGCCCGAGCCACCTCAGCTGACCCCTCTCGATGTGGAGGAGCAGCGGCTCTACTCTGAGCTCCTCCCGGGTGACTGAGCTTCTCACCCTATCTCTAAGGGATCGCCCAGCCACCCTGCGGAGAAAGCTCATTTCGGCCGCCTGTATCCGGGATCTTGTCCTTTCGGTCATGACCCAAAGCTCATGACCATAGGTGAGAGTAGGAACGTAGATTGACCGGTAAATCGAGAGCTTCGCCTTGCGGCTCAGCTCTTTCTTCACCACGACAGACCGGTACATTGACCGCATTACTGCAGAAGCTGCACCGATCCGTCTGTCAATCTCCCGTTCCATCCTTCCCTCACTCGTGAACAAGACCCCAAGATACTTAAACTCCTCCACTTGAGGCAGGAACTCTCCACCAACCTGAAGTGGGCAAGCCACCCTTTTCCGACTGAGGACCATGGCCTCGGATTTGGAGGTGCTAATTCTCATCCCAGCTGCTTCACACTCGGCTGCAAACCGTCCCAGTGCCTGCTGAAGGTCCTGGCTTGATTAAGCCAACACGACAACATCATCCGCAAAGAGCAGAGACGAAATTGTGTTGTCACCAAACCTGACCCCCTCCGGCCCCTGGCTGCGCCTAGAAATTCTGTCAGAACCGGCGACAAAGGGCAGCCCTGCAGGAGTCCAACACACACCGGGAACAAGTCTGACTTACTGCTGGCAATACGAACCAAGCTCCTGCTCCGGTCGTACAGGGACCGGATAGACCTTAGCAAAGGGCCCCGGACCCCATACTCCCGGAGCACCCTCCACAGGCCGCCGCGAGGGACACAGTCGAATGCCTTCTCCAAATCCACAAAGCACATGTGGACTGGTTGGGCAAACTCCCATGAACCCTCCAGCACCCTGTAGAGGGTATAGAGCTGGTCCAGTGTTCCACGGCCTGGACGAAAACCACACTGTTCCTCCTGAATCCGAGGTTCTACTATCGGCCGGATTCTCCTCTCCAGTACCCTGGCATAGACTTTCCCAGGGAGGCTGAGAAGTGTGATCCCCCTGTAGTTGGAACACACCCTCCGGTCCCCCTTCTTAAAAAGAGGGACCACCACCCCGGTCTGCCATCCCAGAGGCACCGTCCCCGACTGCCACGCGATGCTGCAGAGGCGTGTCAGCCAAGACAGCCCCACAACATCCAGAGACTTGAGGTACTCAGGGCGGATCTCATCCACCCCCGGTGCCTTGCCACCGAGTAGTTTCTTGACTACCTCGGTGACTTCAGCTTGGGTAATGGACGAGTCCACATCTGAGCCCTCAGCCTCTGCTTCTTCAATGGAAGACATGACAGCGGGATTGAGGAGATCCTCGAAGTATTCCTTCCACCGTCCAACGACATCCCCAGTTGAGGTCAACAGCTCCCCACCTCTACTGTAAACAGCGTTGGTAGGGCACTGCTTCCCTCTCCTGAGGCGCCGGACGGCTTGCCATAATCTCTTCGAGGCCGACCGATAGTCCTTCTCCATGGCCTCACCGAACTCCTCCCAGGCCCGAGTTTTTGCCTCCACAACCACCCGGGCTGCAGTCCGCTTGGCCTGCCGGTACCTGTCAGCTGCCTCAGGAGTCCCACAAGCCAACCAGGCCCAATAGGACTCCTTCTTCAGCTTGACGGCATCCCTTACTTCTGGTGTCCACCACCGGGTTCGGGGATTGCCGCCTCGACAGGCACCGGAGACCTTACGGCCACAGCTCCGAGCGGCCGCTTCGACAATGGAGGTGGAGAACATGGTCCACTCGGACTCAATATAAAGCTCTGCCGGAGGTGGGAGTTGAAGATCTCTCTGACAGGAGGCTCGGCCAAACGTTCCCAGCAGACCCTCACAGTACGTTTGGGTCTGCCGAGTCTGTCCAGCTTCCTCCCCCGCCATCGGATCCAACTCACCACCAGGTGGTGATCAGTTGACAGCTCCGCCCCTCTCTTCACCCGAGTGTCCAAGACATACGGCCGGAGGTCGGATGAAACGACCAAAAAGTCGATCATCGACCTACGGCCTAGGGTGTCCTGGTGCCACATGTACTGATGGACACCCTTATGCTTGAACATGGTGTTCGTTATGGACAAGCTGTAACTAGCACAGAAGTCCAATAACTGAACACCACTCGGGTTCAGATCAGGGGGGCCGTTCCTCCCAATCACGCCCCTCCAGGTGTCACTGTCGTTGCCCACGTGGGCGTTGAAGTCCCCCAGTAAAACGACAGAGTCCCCAGTCGGAGCACTTTCCAGCACCCCTCCCAGAGACTCCAGGAAGGCCGGGTACTCTGCACTGCCGTTCGGCCCGTAGGCACAAACGACAGTGAGAGACCTATCCCCGACCCGAAGGCGCAGGGAAGCGACCCTCTCGTTCACCGGGGTAAACTCCTACACATGGCAACTGAGCTGGGGGGCTATAAGCAGACCCACACCAGCCCGCCGCCTCTCACCATGGGCAACTCCAGTGGTGAAGAGTCCATCCTCTCTCGAGGAGTGTGGTTCCAGAGCCCAAGCTGTGCGTAGAGGTGAGCCCGACTATCGCTAGTCGGAACCTCTCAACCTCACGCACAATCTCGGGCTCCTTTCCCGCCAGTGAGGTGACATTCCACGTCCCTAGAGCTAGTTTCCGTGTCCAGGGATCGGGCTGTCGAGGCCCCGCCTTCGACTGCTGCCCGATTCTCTAAGCACCGGCCCCTTACGGTCCCTCCTGTAGGTGGTGAGCCCACGGGAAGGCGGCCCCACGTCGCTCCTTCGGGCTTTTGCAATAATGCAAAAATGATAGTTAAAGGCAGTTCATCATTGGATTCAGTTATGTCATCTCTGTTCAGTTAAATAGTGTCTGTGCATTTATTTGCAATCAAGTCAACGATATCGCTGTAGATGAAGTGTCCCCAACTAAGCAAGCCAGAGGCGACAGCGGCAAGGAACCGAAACTCCCATCGGTGACAGAATGGAGAAAAAAACCTTGGGAGAAACCAGGCTCAGTTGGGGGGACAGTTCTCCTCTGACCAGACGAAACCAGTAGTTCAATTCCAGGCTGCAGCAAAGTCAGATTGTGCAGAAGAATCATCTGTTTCCTGTGGTCTTGTCCTGGTGCTCCTCTGAGACAAGGTCCTTACAAGGGATCTGTATCTGGGGCTCTAGTTGTCCTGGTCTCCGCTGTCTTTCAGGGATGTAGAGGTCCTTTCTAGGTGCTGATCCAGCATCTGGTCTGGATACGTACTGGATCCGGGTGACTGCAGTGACCCTCTGATCTGGACACAGACTGGATCTGGTGGCCACGGTGAGCTCGGAACAAGAGAGAAACAGACAAATATTAGCGTAGATGCCATTCTTCTAATGATGTAGCAAGTACATAGGGTGTTATGGGAAGTGTTTCCGGTTCCGGTTTACCTAATTAATGCAGCCTAAAAATCCTTTAACGGATTTGGATAATAAAAGCATATTAGTATGTTATGTGTATGCCAGGTTAAAGAGATGGGTCTTTAATCTAGATTTAAACTGCAAGAGTGTGTCTGCCTCCCGAACAATGTTAGGTAGGTTATTCCAGAGTTTGGGTGCCAAATAGGAAAAGGATCTGCTGCCTACAGTTGATTTTGATATTCTAGGTATTATCAAATTGCCTGAGTTTTGAGAACGTAGCGGACGTAAAGGATTATAATGTAAAAGGAGCTCATTCAAATACTGAGGTGCTAAACCATTCAGGGCTTTATAAGTAATAAGCAATATTTTAAAATCTATGCGATGCTTGATAGGGAGCCAGTGCAGTGTTGACAGGACCGGGCTAATATGGTCATACTTCCTGGTTCTAGTAAGAACTCTTGCTGCTGCATTTTGGACAAACTGTAGTTTGTTTACTACGCGTGCAGAACAACCACCCAATAAAGCATTACAATAATCTAACCTTGAGGTCATAAATGCATGGATTAACATTTCTGCATTTGACATTGAGAGCATAGGCCGTAATTTAGATATATTTTTGAGATGGAAAAATGCAGTTTTACAAATGCTAGAAACGTGGCTTTCTAAGGAAAGATTGCGATCAAATAGCACACCTAGGTTCCTAACTGATGACGAAGAATTGACAGAGCAACCATCAAGTCTTAGACAGTGTTCTAGGTTATTACAAGCGGAGTTTTTAGGTCCTATAATTAACACCTCTGTCTTTTCAGAATTTAGCAGTAAAAAATTACTCGTCATCCAGTTTTTTATATCGACTATGCAATCCATTAGTTTTTCAAATTGGTGTGTTTCACCGGGCTGCAAAGAAATATAGAGCTGAGTATCATCAGCATAACAGTGAAAGCTAACACCATGTTTCCTGATGATATCTCCCAAGGGTAACATATAAAGCGTGAAGAGTAGCGGCCCTAGTACTGAGCCTTGAGGTACTCCATACTGCACTTGTGATCAATGGGATACATCTTCATTCACTGCTACGAACTGATGGCGGTCATATAAGTACGATTTAAACCATGCTAATGCACTTCCACTGATGCCAACAAAGTGTTCAAGTCTATGCAAAAGAATGTTGTGGTCAATTGTGTCAAACGCAGCACTAAGATCTAATAAAACTAATAGAGAGATACACCCACGATCAGATGATAAGAGCAGATCATTTGTAACTCTAAGGATAGCAGTCTCAGTACTATGATACGGTCTAAATCCTGACTGGAAATCCTCACATATACCATTTTTCTCTAAGAAGGAATATAATTGAGAGGATACCACCTTTTCTAGTATCTTGGACAGAAAAGGGAGATTCGAGATTGGTCTATAATTAACTAGTTCTTTGGGGTCAAGTTGATGTTTTTTGATGAGAGGCTTAATAACAGCCAGTTTGAAGGTTTTGGGAACATATCCTAATGACAATGAGGAATTAATAATAGTCAGAAGAGGATCTATGACTTCTGGAAGCACTTCTTTAACACTTAGATAAGTGTTGCTAGCATGTATTAGAATGTATCTAGTATGTTGCCAGCCTATTTATCACTTTTTGACACTTTTTAATATGTTCCTAGGAGTCTGTAATAGTGTTAACCATGTCACTTCCTGTTACCAGCAGGTGGCACTATGACTATAACTGAATTTGGTCATGGGTGTTTGTTCAGAACAGAACACCTATCACACGTGTGAAGTTTGGGGAAGATCGGATATTGCTTGCCTGAGTTACAGCAACTTCCTTTTTCACTGCCTTAGTAGAATGCGTTAACACTTAGCTAAGTGTTGCTAGCATGTTTTATTATGTTTCTAGCATGTTGCCAGCATATTTAACACTTTTTGACACTTTTTAATTTGTTCCTAAGAGTCCATAACAGTGTTAACCTTGTCACTTCTTGTTACCAGCAGGTGGCGCTATGACTATAACTGAATTTGGTCATGGGTGTTTGTTCAGAACAGAACACCTATCACACGTGTGAAGTTTGGGGAAGATCGGACATTGCTTGCCTGAGTTACAGCAACTTCCTTTTTCACTACATTAGTAGCGTGCTTTAGCACTTAGCTAAGTGTTGCTAGCATGTATTAGTATGTATCTAGTATGTTGCCAGCCTATTTAACACTTGTTGATGCTTTTTAATATGTTCCTAGGAGTCCATAACAATTTTAAACATGTATCTTCCTGTTACCAGCAGGTGGCACTATGACTATTACTGAATTTGGTCATGGGTGTTTGTTCAGGGCAGAACACCCATCACACGTGTGAAGTTTGGGGACAGATTGGACATTGCTTGCCTGATTTACAGCAACTTCCTGTTTCACTGCAATAATATGATGCTTTAGCACTTAGCTAAATGTTGCTAGCATGTATTAGCATGCTTATCCAATTTTGCCAGCCTATTTAACCCTTGTTGATGCCTTTTATTATTTTGCAAGGAGTCCATAACTGTGTTAAACATGCCATTTCCTGTTGCCAGCAGGTGGCACTATGAATATAATCAAATATGGGCATGTTGATGTGTTCAGAACAGGACTCTTGTCAAACGTTTGAAGTTTGAGGCAGATCGGACATTGCTTGCATTAGTTACAGCAAATTCCTTTTTCACTGCATCACTAGCATGCTTTAGCATTTAGCTAAGTGTTGCTTGCATGTATTGGTATGTTTCTAGCATGTTGCCAGCCTTTTTTAACACTTGTTGACACTTTTTAATATGTTCCTAGAAGTCCATAACAATGTTAACCATGTGTTTGTTCAGGACCGAACACCCATCACACGTGTGAAGTTTGGGGACAGATTGGACATTGCTTGCCTGATTTACAGCAACTTCCTGTTTCACTGCAATAATATGATGCTTTAGCACTTAGCTAATTGTTGCTAGCATGTATTAGTAGGTTACTAGCATGTTGCCAGCTTATCTAACACTTGTTGGCACTTTTTAATATGTGCCTAGGAGTCCATAACTGTGTTAACCATGTCACTTCCTGATACCAGCAGGTGGCGCTATGACTATAACTGCATTTGGTCATGGGTGTTTGTTCAGGACAGAACACCCATAACACGTGTGAAGTTTGGGGCAGATCGGACATTGCTTACCTGAGTTACAGCAACTTCCTGTTTCACTGCATTAGTAGCATGCTTTAGCACTTAGCTAAATGTTGTTAGCATGTATTAGCATGCTTATAAAATTTTGCCAGCCTATTTAACCCTTGTTGATGCCTTTTATTATTTTGCAAGGAGTCCATAACTGTGTTAACCATGTCACTTCCTGTTACCAGCAGGTGGCGCTATGACTATAACTGAATTTGGTCATGGGTGTTTGTTCAGGACAGAACACCCATCACACGTGTGAAGTTTGGGGCAGATCGGACATTGCTTGCCTGAGTTGAAGCAACTTCCTGTTTCACGGCGAAACATCAAATTTTGTCAGGCCGCCAGGGACACACCCCTTGACGAAAACTCAAAGGCTTCGCAATTTAACGTCACAAAGGTCTTATGATGACCCTCACCAAATTTGAAGATTATCCGATTAAAACTGTAGGAGGAGTTCGTCAAAGTACGAGGCATGGAAACGGCAAAAACTGCACAAAAATCGTACTGGAAATTCAAAATAACTTACTTCCTGTTGGGTTTTCGATTTTGTACCAAGAGACTTTTTTGTAGGTATTGGTGTTACACGTGCCTACCGATTTTCATGCATGTACGTAAAACGTAGCTCGAGGGACACTCCGTTGAAATTTACCAGGTTGCGCTATCGAGCCATTTTGCCACACCCACTTCTGAAACCTATATCAGATGTAAATATTCGCCGGTCCTGATGCGTGTGCAAAGTTTCGTGAGTTTTGGAGCATGTTTAGGCCCTCAAAATCGCGTTTCATTACGGAGAAGAAGAAGAAGAAGAAGAAGAAGAAGAAGAAGAAGAATTAAAGCTGCAAGCAGCGATGAACGGGCCCTCGCACCCGGGCTCACCGCAATCGTGTGGCTTTAGTAAAAAGGTGAACGGTGAGAAATATGCATTTCAAATCGTAAATAAAAAGTGAAATATGTCAGTCATTCATATGTACCAATTTTGCTGTTGCCAATAGGTGGCGCTATCATTTTAATGGAATATTGGCCTTCAGATGTGTTCAGGCCAGGAGTCTTATCGAACATGTGTAGTTTGGGGAATATCGAATATTTTATGCCTGAGTTACAACAACTTCTCTTCCTATGGCGAGACATCAAATTTTGTCACAACGCCATGGACACGCCCTTTAACAAAATCTAAAGATCTCCACAATTTAACATTGCAAAGACCTTTAGATTAGACTGACCAAAATAAAATGTTGATGTAATAAAATTTCTTGGAGTAGTTATTTGCAGTGTAAAACATGACACTTCCTTTTGCCAGCAGGTGGCGCTATGACTATGACTGAATATGGGCATGTAGATCTAAGGGCAGAAGTCTTATCTAACATGTGAAGTTTGGGGCAGATTGGACATTGTATGTCTGAGTTACAGCAACTTCCTTTTTCATGGCGAAACATCGAAATTTGTCAGGCCCCCATGGACACGCCCTTTAACAAAACCTCAAGATCTTCGCAATTTAACATCGCAAAGGGCTTAAGATTACACTGACCAAGTTTGGTACTGATCTGAATAAATCTCTAGGAGGAGTTCGTTAAAGTAAAACCCCTGAAAATGGCGAAAACAACACCAATTTTGCAGGGAAAATTCAAAATAACCGACTTCCTGTTGGGATTAGGATTTCGTACCAAGAGACTTTTTTGTAGGTATTGGTGTGTTACATGTGTGTACCAATTTTTGTACATGTACGTGAAACATAGCTTGAGGCGCACTCCGTTGAAAGTGTATATGCACTCAGTTGAAAGTGTATAGGTGGCGCTATCGAGCCATTTTGCCACACCCAATGGAATATTGGCCTTCAGATCTGTTCAGGCCAGGACTTTTATCACACATGTGAAGTTTGGGGAAGATCGGACATTTTATGCCTGAGTTATAACATCTTTTATTCCCATGGCGACACATCGAACTTCGTCACGGCGCCATGGACACGCCTTTTAACGAAAACTCAAGATCTTCACAACTAAACATCACACAGGTCTTTAGATTAGACTGACCACAAAAATAACATTGATATCATAAAATTTCTAGGAGTAGTTTGTCGCAGTGTAAAATATTTCACTTCCTGTTGCCAATAGGTGGCGCTATGACTATAACTGAATATTGGCATGTAGATCTGTTCAGGTCAAGAGTCTTATCCAACATGTGAAGTTTGGGGCAGATTAGACATTGTATGTCTGAGTTACAGCAACTTCCTTTTTCATGGCGAAACATCGAAATTTGTCAGGCCGCCATGGACACGCCCTTTAACGAAACCTCAAGTCCTTCGCAATTTAACATCGCAAATGGCTTTAGATTACACTGACCAAGTTTGGTGTTCATCTGAATAAATCTCTAGGAGTTCGTTAAAGTACAACCCCTGAAAATGGCAAAAACAACACCAATTTTGCAGGGAAAATTCAAAATAACCGACTTCCTGTTGGGATTAGGATTTCGTACCAAGAGACTTTTTTGTAGGTATTGGTGTGTTACATGTGTGTACCAATTTTTGTACATGCACGTGAAACATAGCTCGAGGTGCACTCCGTTGAAAGTGTACAGGTGGCGCTATCGAGCCATTTTGCCACACCCGATGGAATATTGGCCTTCAGATCTGTTCAGGCCAGGACTTTTATCACACATGTGAAGTTTGGGGAAGATCGGACATTTTATGCCTGAGTTATAACATCTTTTATTCCCATGGCGAGACTTGGACACGCCCCTTAACGAAAACTCAAGATCTTCACAATTTAACATTGCACAGGCCTTTAGATTATACTGACCATAAAAAAGACATTGATGTCAAAACATTTCTAGGAGTAGTCTTTCGAAGTGTAAAATATGTCACTTCCTGTTGCCTATAGGTGGCGCTATGACTATAACTGAATATGGCCATGTAAATATGTTCAGGTCAGGAGTCTTATTAAACATGTGAAGTTTTGGGCACATTGGACATTGTATGTCTGAGTTATAGCAACTTCATTTTTCATGGCGAATCATCGAAATTCGCCAGGCCGCCACGGACACGCCCTTTAACGAAAACTCAAAATCTTCGCAATTTAACATCGCAAAGGCCTTTAGATTAGGCATACCAAATTTGGTGTTGATCTGAATAAGTTTCTAGGAGGAGTTCGTTAAAATAAAACTCATGGAAATGGCAAAAATGACACAAAATTTGCTCATAATATTAAAAATAACCGACTTCCTGTTGGGTTTAGAATTTTGCTCTAAGAGACTTTTTTGTAGGTATTGGAGAGTTACATGTGTGTACCGATTTTCATACATGTACGTGAAACATAGCTCGAGGCGCACACCGTTGAACATGTATAGGTGGCGCTGTCGAGCCATTTTGCCACACCCACTTCTGAAACCCATATCAGATGTACATTTTCGCCGGTTCTGAGGTGTGTGCAAAGTTTCATGACTTTTTGAGTATGTTTAGGCCCTCAAAAATGCGATTCATCCTGGAGAAGAAGAATAATAGTAATAATAATAATAATAATAATAATAAACGGAGCAATTCCAAGAGGGTCCTCGCACCATCGGTGCTCGGGCCCTAATTAAAGCTGCAAGCAGCGATGAACGGGCCCTCGCACCCGGGCTAACCGCCAGCGAGAGGCTTCAGTAAATTGGCGAACGGCGAGATATATGCATTTAAAGTCGTAAATATAAGTGGAATATGTCAAAATTATTTATATGTGCCAGTTTTCCTGTTGCCAGCAGTTGGCGCTATCATTATAATGGAATATTGGCCTTCAGATGTGTTCAGGCCAGGACTCTTATCACAAATGTGAAGTTTGGGGAAGATCAGACATTTTATGCCTGAGTTACAACAACTTCTTTTCCTGTGGCGAGACATCAAATTTTGTCATGGTGCCATGGACACGCTCTTTAACAAAAACTCAAGATTGCCACAATTTAACATTACACAGGCCTTTAGATTAGACTGACCACAAAAAATACATTAATGTCAAAAAATCTCTAGGAGTAGTTTGTCTCAGCGTAAAATATGTCACTTTCTTTTGCCAGCAGGTGGTGCTATGACTATAATTGAATATGGGCATGTAGATCTGTTAAGGGCAGAAGTCTTATCTAACATGCAAAGTTTGGGGCAGATTGGACATTGTATGTCTGAGTTACAGCAACTTCCTTTTTCATGGCGAAACATCGAAATTTGTCAGGCCGCCATGGACACTCCCTTTAACGAAACCTCAAGATCTTCCCAATTTAACTTAGCAAAGGCCTTTAGATTTAAATGACCAAGTTTGATGTTGATCTGAATAAATCTCTAGGAGGAGTTCGTTAAAGTACAACCCCTGAAAATGCCAAAAACAACACCAATTTTGCAGAGAAAATTCTAAATAACTGACTTCCTGTTTGGATTCGGATTTCGTACCACGAGACTTTTTCGTAGATATTGGTGTGTTACATGTGTGTACCGATTTTTGTACATGTACGTGAAACATAGCTTGAGGTGCACTCCGTTGAAAGTGTATATGCACTCTGTTGAAAGTGTATAGGTGGCGCTATCGAGCCATTTTGCCACACCCAATGGAATATTGGCCTTCAGATCTGTTCAGGCCAGGACCCTTATCACACATGTGAAGTTTGGGGAAGATCGGACATTTTATGCCTGAGTTATAACATCTTTTATTCCCTTGGCGAGACATCGAATTAGTCACGGCGCCATGTACACGCCTTTTAATGAAAACTCAAGATCTTCACAATTTAACATTACACAGGCCTTTAGATTAGACTGACCACAAAAAAGGCATTGATGTCATAAAATTTCTAGGAGTAGTTCTTTGCAGCATAAAATATGACACTTCCTGTTGCCAATAGGTGGCGCTATGACTATAACTGAATATGGGCATGTCAATCTATTCAGTTTCAGAGTCTTATCAACCATGTGAAGTTTGGGGCAGATTGGACATTGTATGTCTGAGTTATAGCAACTTCATTTTTCATGGCGACTCATCGAAATTCGCCAGGCCGCCACTGACACGCCCTTTGACGAAAACTCAAAATCTTCGCAAATTAACATCGCAAAGGCCTTTAGATTAAGCATACCAAATTTGGTGTTGATCTGAATAAGTCTCTAGGAGGAGTTTGTTAAAATACAACTCATGGAAATGGCAAAAATGACACAAAATTTGCTCATAATATTAAAAATAACCGACTTCCTGTTGGGTTTAGAATTTTGCTCCAGGAGACTTTTTTGTAGGTATTGGAGAGTTACATGTGTGTACCGATTTTCATACATGTACGTGAAACATAGCTCGAGGCGCACACCGTTGAACGTGTATAGGTGGCGCTGTCGCACCATTTTGCCACACCCACTTTTGAAACCCATATTAGATGTAAATATTCGCCGGTTCTGAGGTGTGTGCAAAGTTTCATGACTTTTTGAGTATGTTTTAGGCCCTCAAAAATGCGATTCATTCTGGAGAAGAAGAATAATAGTAATAATAATAATAATAATAATAAACGGAGCAATTCCAAGAGGGTCCTCGCACCATCGGTGCTCGGGCCCTAATTAAAGCTGCAAGCAGCGATGAACGGGCCCTCGCACCCGGGCTAACCGCCAGCGAGAGGCTTCAGTAAATTGGCGAACGGCGAGATATATGCATTTAAAGTCGTAAATATAAGTGGAATATGTCAAAATTATTTATATGTGCCAGTTTTCCTGTTGCCAGCAGTTGGCGCTATCATTATAATGGAATATTGGCCTTCAGATGTGTTCAGGTCAGGACTCTTATCACAAATGTGAAGTTTGGGGAAGATCAGACATTTTATGCCTGAGTTACAACAACTTCTTTTCCTGTGGCGAGACATCAAATTTTGTCATGGTGCCATGTACACACCCTTTAACAAAAACTCAAGATCTTCGCAATTTAACATCGCAAAAGCCTTTAGATTAGGCATACCAAATTTGGTGTTTATTTGAAGAAATCTCTAGGAGGAGTTCGTTAAAATACAACACATGGAAATGACCAAAATTACACAAAATTTGCTCATAATATTAAAAATAACCGACTTCCTGTTGGGTTTAGAATTTTGCTCAAAGAGTCTTTTTTGTAGGTATTGGTGTGTTACATGTGTGCCAATTTTGGTGCATGTACGTGAAACTTAGCTGGAAGGCTTTTGATTTTCTTAGTATAGGTGGCGCTGTCGAGCCATTTTGCCACACCCTCTTCTAAATCCTATATCAGACGAAAATTTTCACCAGGTTTGACGCGTGTGCAAAGTTTCATGACTTTTTGAGCATGTTTAAGCTCTCAAAAAATGCGATTCATTCGGGAGAATAATAATAATAATTAAAGCTGCAAGCAGCGATGAACGGGCCCTCGCACCCGGTCTCACCGGCAGCGAGTGGCTTTAGTAAATAGGTGAACGGTGAGAAATATGCATTTAAACTCATAAATATAAGTGGAATATATCAATGTTTATTCCATATATGTGCCAATCTTTCTGTTTCCAGCAGGTGGCGCTATCATTATAGTGGAAAATTGGCCTTCAGATGTGTTCAGGCCAGGACTCTTATCGAACATGCGAAGTCTGGGGAAGATCGAACATTTTATGCCTGAGTTACAACAACTTCTCTTGCTGTGGCGAGACATCAAATTTCGTCATGGCGCCATGGACACGCCCTTTAACAAAAACTGAAGATCTCCGCAATTTAACATTGCACAGGCCTTTAGATTAGACTGACCACAAAAAAATACATTAATGTCAAAAGATTTCTAGGAGTAGTTTGTCGCAGCGTAAAACATGTCACTTCCTGTTGCCAGCAGGTGGCACTATGACTATAACTGAATATGGGCATGTAGATCTGTTAAGGGCAGAAGTCTTATCTAACATGTGAAGTTTGGGGCAGATTGGACATTGTATGTCTGAGTTACAGCAACTTCCTTTTTCATGGCGAAACATCGAAATTTGTCAGGCCGCCATGGACACGCCCTTTAACAAAACCTCAAGATCTTCGCAATTTAACATCGCAAAGGGCTTAAGATTACACTGACCAAGTTTGGTACTGATCTGAATAAATCTCTAGGAGGAGTTCTTTAAAGTAAAACCCCTGAAAATGGCAAAAACAACACCAATTTTGCAGGGAAAATTCAAAATAACCGACTTCCTGTTGGGATTAGGATTTCGTACCAAGAGACTTTTTTGTAGGTATTGGTGTGTTACATGTGTGTACCAATTTTTGTACATGTACGTGAAACATAGCTTGAGGCGCCATTCCGTTGAAAGTGTATATGCACTCAGTTGAAAGTGTATAAGTGGCGCTATCGAGCCATTTTGCCACACCCAATGGAATATTGGCCTTCAGATCTGTTCAGGCCAGGACCCTTATCACATATGTGAAATTTGGGCAAGATCGGACATTTTATGCCTGAGTTATAACATCTTTTATTCCCATGGCGACACATCGAACTTCGTCACGGCGCCATGGACACGCCTTTTAACGAAAACTCAAGATCTTCACAACTAAACATCACACAGGTCTTTAGATTAGACTGACCACAAAAATAACATTGATATCATAAAATTTCTAGGAGTAGTTTGTCGCAGTGTAAAATATTTCACTTCCTGTTGCCAATAGGTGGCGCTATGACTATAACTGAATATTGGCATGTAGATCTGTTCAGGTTAAGAGTCTTATCCAACATGTGAAGTTTGGGGCAGATTGGACATTGTATGTCTGAGTTACAGCAACTTCCTTTTTCATGGCGAAACATCGAAATTTGTCAGGCCGCCATGGACACGCCCTTTAACGAAACCTCAAGTCCTTCGCAATTTAACATTGCAAATGGCTTTAGATTACACTGACCAAGTTTGGTGTTCATCTGAATAAATCTCTAGGAGGAGTTCGTTAAAGTACAACCCCTGAAAATGGCAAAAACAACACCAATTTTGCAGGGAAAATTCAAAATAACCAACTTCCTGTTGGGATTAGGATTTCGTACCAAGAGACTTTTTTGTAGGTATTGGTGTGTTACATGTGTGTACCAATTTTTGTACATGTACGTGAAACATAGCTCGAGGTGCACTCCGTTGAAAGTGTACAGGTGGCGCTATCAAGCCATTTTGCCACACCCGATGGAATATTGGCCTTCAGATCTGTTCAGGCCAGGACATTTATCACACATGTGAAGTTTGGGGAAGATCGGACATTTTATGCCTGAGTTATAACATCTTTTATTCCCATGGCGAGACTTTGAATTTTGTCACGGCGCCATGGACACGCCCCTTAACGAAAACTCAAGATCTTCACAATTTAACATTGCACAGGCCTTTAGATTATACTGACCATAAAAAAGACATTGATGTCAAAAAATTTCTAGGAGTAGTCTGTCGAAGTGTAAAATATGTCACTTCCTGTTGCCTATAGGTGGCGCTATGACTATAACCGAATATGGGCATGTAAATATGTTCAGGTCAGGAGTCTTATTAAACATGTGAAGTTTTGGGCACATTGGACATTGTATGTCTGAGTTATAGCAACTTCATTTTTCATGGCGAATCATCGAAATTCGCCAGGCCGCCACGGACACGCCCTTTAACGAAAACTCAAAATCTTCGCAATTTAACATCGCAAAGGCCTTTAGATTAGGCATACCAAATTTGGTGTTGATCTGAATAAGTTTCTAGGAGGAGTTCGTTAAAATACAACTCATGGAAATGGAAAAATGACACAAAATTTGCTCATAATATTAAAAATAACCGACTTCCTGTTGGGTTTAAAATTTTGCTCTAAGAGACTTTTTTGTAGGTATTGGAGAGTTACATGTGTGTACCGATTTTCATACATGTGCGTGAAACATAGCTCGAGGCGCACACCGTTGAACATGTATAGGTGGCGCTGTCGAGCCATTTTGCCACACCCACTTCTGAAACCCATATCAGATGTACATTTTCGCCGGTTCTGAGGTGTGTGCAAAGTTTCATGACTTTTTGAGTATGTTTAGGCCCTCAAAAATGCAATTCATCCTGGAGAATAATAATAATAATAATAATAAACGGAGCAATTCCAAGAGGGTCCTCACACCATCGGTGCTCGGGCCCTAATAATAATAATAATAATAATAATAATAATAATAATAAACGGAGCAATTCCAAGAGGGTCCTCACACCATCGGTGCTCGGGCCCTAATAATAATAATAATAATAATAATAATAATAATAAACGGAGCAATTCCAAGAGGGTCCTCACACCATCGGTGCTCGGGCCCTAATAATAATAATAATAATAATAATAAACAAAGCAGATACAAGAGGGTCCTCGCACCTCGGTGCTCGGGCCCTAATAAACGGAGCAATTCCAAGAGGGTCCTCACACCATCGGTGCTCGGGCCCTAATAATAATTAAAGCTGTAAGCAGCGATGAAAGGGCCCTCGCACTCGGGCTCACCACCACCCGGTGCCCATAGGAGGAACAGTGAACGTTGGGCCATATGCTTATAAAATAGTAAATATTTGTGCCACATTTCCTGCTGCCAACAGGTGGCGCTCTGATTATTACAGAATATTGACATGTAAATTTCTTCAGGCCAGGACTCTTACCAAAAATGCAAAGTTTCGGGCAGATCAGACAAGTCATGTTTAAGTTAGTATAAAATAATTCATTTCCTGTTGCCAGCAGGCGGCGCTATACTTAGAATTGAATATTGGCCTTTAGTTGTGTTCAGGCCAGTACTCTTATAAAACATGTGATGTTTGGGTAAGATGGGGAATTGTATGCATGAGTTACAACAACTTCCTGTTTTATAGTACTAATAGCATCGTTTTGCACATACTAAGTGTTGCTAGAATGTTTGAAAATATTTCTAGCATGATTAGCACACAATGGCATATTTTACTGTGTTGCAAATAGTGCATAAAAGTGTTAAAAGTGACACTTCCTGTTGCCAGCAGGTGGTGCTATGACCATACCCGAATATGGGCATGTTTATTTATTTATGACAGGACCCTTGTCAAACGTGTGAAGTTTGGGGCAGATCGGACATTCTTTGCATGAGTTACTGCATCTTCCTTTTTCACTGCATTAGTAGCATGCTTTAGCACTTAGCTAAGTGTTGCTAGCATGTTTTAGTATGCTTCTAGAAGGTTGCCAGCATATTTAACCCTTTTTGACACATTTTAATTTGTTCCTAAGAGTCCATAACAGCGTTAAACTTGTCACTTCCTGTTACCAGCAGGTGGCACTATGACTATAACTGAATTTGGTCATGGGTGTTTGTTCAGAACAAAACACCTATCACACGTGTGAAGTTTGGGGCAGATCGGACATTGCTTGCCTGAGTTACAGCAACTTCCTGTTTCACTGCATTAGTAGCATGCTTTAGCACATAGCTAAATGTTGCTAGCATGTATTAGCATGCTTATAAAATTTTGCCAGGCTATTTAACCCTTGTTGATGCCTTTTATTATTTTGCAAGGAGTCCATAACAGTGTTAAACATGCCACTTCCTGTTGCCAGCAGGTGGCACTATGAATATAATTAAATATGGGCATGTTGATGTGTTCAGGACAGGACTCTTGTCAAACGTTTGAAGTTTGAGGCAGATCAGACATTGCTTGCATTAGTTACAGCAACTTCCTGTTTCACTGCAGTAATATGATGCTTTAGCACTTAGCTAAATGTTGCTAGCATGTATTAGCATGCTTATACAATTTTGCCAGCCTATTTAACCCTTGTTGATGCCTTTTATTATTTTGCAAGGAGTCCATAACTGTGTTAACCATGTCACTTCCTGTTACCAGTAGGTGGCGCTATGACTATAACTGAATTTGGTCATGGGTGTTTGTTCAGGACAGAACACCCATCACACTTGTGAAGTTTGGGGCAGATCGGACATTGCTTGCCTGAGTTACAGCAACTTCCTGTTTCAATGCATTAGTAGCATGCTTTAGCACATAGCTAAATGTTGCTAGCATGTATTAGCATGCTTATAACATTTTGCCAGCCTATTTAACCCTTGTTGATGCCTTTTATTATTTTGCAAGGAGTCCATAACAGTGTTAAACATACCACTTCCTGTTGCCAGCAGGTGGCACTATGAATATAATCAAATATGGGCATGTTGATGTGTTCAGGACAGGACTCTTGTCAAACGTTTGAAGTTTGAGGCAGATCGGACATTGCTTGCATTAGTTACAGCAAATTCCTTTTTCACTGCATCACTATCATGCTTTAGCATTTAGCTAAGTGTTGTTAGCATGTATTGGTATGTTTCTAGCATGTTGTCAGCCTTTTTTAACACTTGTTGACACTTTTTAATATGTTCCTAGGAGTCCATAACAATGTTAACCATGTAACTTCCTGTTACCAGCAGGTGGCGCTATGACTATTACTGAATTTGGTCATGGGTGTTTGTTCAGGACAGAACACACATCACACGTGTGAAGTTTGGGGACAGATTGGACATTGCTTGCCTGATTTACAGCAACTTCCTGTTTCACTGCAATAATATGAGGCTTTATCACTTAGCTAATTGTTGCTAGCATGTATTAGTAGGTTACTAGCATGTTGCCAGCTTATTTAACACTTGTTGGCACTTTTTAATATGTTCCTAGGAGTCCATAACTGTGTTAACCATGTCACTTCCTGTTACCAGCAGGTGGCGCTATGACTATAACTGCATTTGGTCATGGGTGTTTGTTCAGGACAGAACACCCATAACACGTGTGAAGTTTGGGGCAGATCGGACATTGCTTGCCTGAGTTACAGCAACTTCCTGTTTCACTGTATTAGTAGCATACTTTAGCACTTAGCTAAATGTTGCTAGCATGTATTAGCATGCTTATAAAATTTTGCCAGCCTATTTAACCCTTGTTGATGCCTTTTATTATTTTGCAAGGAGTCCATAACAGTGTTAAACATGCCACTTCCTGTTGCCAGCAGGTGGCACTATAAATATAATTAAATATGGGCATGTTGATGTGTTCAGGACAGGACTCTTGTCAAACGTTTGAAGTTTGAGGCAGATCGGACAATGCTTGCATTAGTTACAGCAAATTCCTTTTTCACTGCGTCACTACCATACTTTTGCATTTAGCTAAGTGTTGCTAGCATGTATTGGTATGTTTCTAGCATGTTGCCAGCCTTTTTAACACTTGTTGACACTTTTTAATATGTTCCTAGGAGTCCATAACAATGTTAACCATGTAACTTCCTGTAACCAGCAGGTGGCGCTATGACTATTACTGAATTTGGTCATGGGTGTTTGTTCAGGACAGAACACCCATCACACGTGTGAAGTTTGGGGACAGATTGGACATTGCTTGCCTGATTTACAGAAACTTCCTGTTTCACTGCAATAATATGATGCTTTAGCACTTAGCTAAATGTTGCTAGCATGTATTAGCATGCTTATACAATTTTGCCAGCCTATTTAACCCTTGTTGATGCCTTTTATTATTTTGCAAGGAGTCCATAACTGTGTTAACCATGTCACTTCCTGTTACCAGCAGGTGGCGCTATGACTATAACTGAATTTGGTCATGGGTGTTTGTTCAGGACAGAACACCCATCACACGTGTGAAGTTTGGGGCAGATCGGACATTGCTTGCCTGAGTTACAGCAACTTCCTGTTTCAATGCATTAGTAGCATGCTTTAGCACATAGCTAAATGTTGCTAGCAATTCAATTCAAGTTTCTTTGTATAGCGCTTTTTACAATACAAATCGTTACAAAGCAACTTTACAGAAAATTATGGTTCTACAATATTTAGTAGTAGCTAGTAGTTTGTGCACGTTTGACAGGATTTTAGAAAAAGAAAAATAATAATAATACAAGACGTAGTCAGCTAGATGATGAACTATCAATATTATTAATTAATAGTAATTATATGATGCAGTCACACATGTAGCAATAATTGTTAGTTCTGTTTGTTGATTCAAGGTTAGGATCATCTGGGGTCCTCTGAGGGTCAGCATCATCTCTTCTCAGGTGTTCTGGATGCAGACTGGAGCTTGTGTAAAAGGCAAAACATAGAAACAAAATAGAGACATCATTAGCATAGCTGCTGATCCAACAAAGTAAAATTAGTTTAACCCAAGCTAAAGAATAAAAATGCAGATGCAACTACACTCACAATTTAAGAGATACATTATTCGAATGCTTGGCGAAAGAGATGCGTTTTTAATCTAGATTTAAACAGAGAGAGTGTGTCTGAACCCCGAACATTATCAGGAAGGCTATTCCAGAGTTTGGGAGCCAAATGTGAAAAAGCTCTACCTCCTTTAGTGGACTTTGCTATCCTAGGAACTACCAAAAGTCCAGCGTTTTGTGACCTTAGGGTGCGTGATGGGTTGTAACGTGGTAGAAGGCTAGTTAGGTACGCAGGAGCTAAACCATTTAGGGCCTTATAGGTAAGTAATGATAATTTGTAACTGATACTGAACTTAATAGGTAGCCAGTGCAGAGACTAAAATTGGGGTAATATGATCATATTTTCTTGACCTGGTAAGGACTCTAGCTGCTGCATTTTGGACTACCTGTAGCTTGTTTATTGATGAAGCAGGACAACCACCTAGAAGTGCATTACAATAGTCCAGTCTAGAGGTCATGAATGCATGAACTAGCTTTTCTGCATCAGAAACAGATAACATGTTTCGTAGCTTGGCAATGTTTCTAAGATGGAAGAATGCAGTTTTTGTAACATTGGAAATATGATTTTCAAAAGACAAATTGCTGTCCAATATAACACCCAGATTTCTGACTGTAGAGGAAGTAACAGTACATCCGTCTAGTTGCAGATTGTAATCTACAAGATTCTGTGTGGTGTTTTTTGGTCCAATAATTAATATCTCTGTCTTATCCGAATTTAATTGGAGAAAATTATTTGTCATCCAATCTTTTACATTTTTAACACACTCTGTTAGCTTAGATAATTGGGAAGTTTCATCTGGTCTCGTTGAGATATATAGCTGAGTATCATCAGCATAACAGTGGAAGCTAATTCCGTATTTTCTAATAATATTACCAAGGGGCAACATGTATATTGAAAATAGGAGGGGACCTAGGACGGATCCTTGTGGCACTCCATATTTTACTGATGATAAATGAGATGACACCCCATTTAAGTAAACAAAATGGTAGCGATCGGACAGGTAGGATCTAAACCATCTTAGAGCCTGCCCTTGAATACCTGTATAGTTTTGTAATCGATCTATGAGTATGTCATGATCTATGGTGTCGAACGCAGCACTAAGATCAAGTAAGACTAGAAATGAGATGCAGCCTTGATCTGACGCAAGAAGCAGGTCATTTGTAATTTTAACAAGTGCAGTTTCTGTGCTATGGTGGGGCCTAAAACCTGACTGAATTTCTTCATACAGATCATTTTTATGCAGGAAGGTGCTCAATTGAGCAGACACAACTTTTTCTAAAATTTTAGACATAAATGGAAGATTTGAAATAGGCCTATAATTTGCCAGTACACTAGAATCTAGTTTTGGTTTCTTAATAAGAGGCTTGATAACCGCCAGCTTTAATGGTTTTGGGACGTGACCTAAAGATAACGACGAGTTAATGATATTGAGAAGCGGTTCTTCGGCTACAGGTAACAGCTTGTGACGAGTGGGGCGGGGCCGAGGGACATGGGAGCGAGGCCGGGGGAGTGATTGGAGATGAACTACACCTGTTCGACCCACCGGTCTCGAGGCCCATGGAGGAGATGGAAGGATATAAAACTGGAGCGACGACAGTGAAGGACGAGAGAGGACCAGGCCTGGGCTTTTAGTTGTGTTTTGGTTTTTATTTTATGCGCACCAGTCGTCCGTCAGGGGCTGGTGCGCTGTTTTGTGTTTATTTTGTTATTAAAATGTGTTTGATTGTCCGCCGGTTCCCGCCTCCTTCTTCCGGATGAATATGAAGGTTTATAATCATTACAGTGGTGCCGAAATCCGGGTGAAGGAGGGACGCGCTGCTGAAGATCCCTCGCCGCTGTGGTGAATCCGCGGTGCCATCGAGGTGGCGAGGAGTGTGCCGCCATGGACGCTCGAGGCGGTGGGCTGGAGCGAGTTGCCGGGGACGGGCGAGCTCGCTACCGGCCGCCCACGATGTGGAGAGACGGCTGCCATCCGTGAGGGAGCGGAGGAGTCGGCGCCGTTCGCCAGGTGGCCGGAGCCTGCTGCCTCTGCCAGAATGGGGGGAGCAGGGAACGGGGGACTCCTGCCGGCTGCCCAAAATCGGAGGAGCCGTCGCCGTCCACCGGGCGGCGGAGGAGTGTCGTGCCGTCCGCCGAGGGCCGTCCAGTGCCACCGCCAGGCACCGCGGAGGAGATCACCCAGCTGGTGGAGGGCCGAGCAGCGGTGCGTCTGGGAACCGGAATTTTTTTTTTTTTTTGCCGTCGCCGTCCACCGGGCGGCGGAGGAGTGTCGTGCCGTCCGCCGAGGGCCGTCCAGTGCCACCGCCAGGCACCGCGGAGGAGATCACCCAGCTGGTGGAGGGCCGAGCAGCGGTGCGTCTGGGAACCGGAATTTTTTATTTTTTTTTTTCCTCTCTCCCCTCTCTCGTCTCTGTCGCTCCTCCTTCCATCTCCTTTTCTCTCGCCTCGTCTGTCCTACCCCCAGGTTCCCGCAGGTCCCCGTGAGCGGCCCCCCCGGAGGGAGGGGGGGGGGGAGTAGAGCGCAGTCTCGGGAGTACCCCCCGGCCTGCGAGGGGCGATGGGAGTATGTGACGAGTGGGGCGGGGCCGAGGGACATGGGAGCGAGGCCGGGGGAGTGATTGGAGATGAACTACACCTGTTCGACCCACCGGTCTCGAGGCCCATGGAGGAGATGGAAGGATATAAAACTGGAGCGACGACAGTGAAGGACGAGAGAGGACCAGGCCTGGGCTTTTAGTTGTGTTTTGGTTTTTATTTTATGCGCACCAGTCGTCCGTGAGGGGCTGGTGCGCTGTTTTGTGTTTATTTTGTTATTAAAATGTGTTTGATTGTCCGCCGGTTCCCGCCTCCTTCTTCCGGATGAATATGAAGGTTTATAATCATTACACAGCTCTTTTAGTAATTTAGTGGGTACAGGATCTAATAAACATGTTGTTGGTTTAGATACAGTGATAAGTTTATTTAGCTCTTCCTGTCCTATATTTGTAAAGCACTGCAGTTTATCTTTGGGTGCGATGGATGAAACTGAAGGGTTAGACGCTGTAGAATCTACATTCGCTATTGTATTTCTAATGTTATCTATTTTATCAGTGAAGAAATTCATAAAGTCATTACTACTTAACGTTGGTGGAATATTTGAATCAGGTGGCGTCTGGTAATTTGTTAATTTAGCCACTGTGCTAAATAAAAACCTTGGATTGTTTTGGTTATTTTCAATGAGTTTGTGGATATGCTCTGCCCTAGCAGTTTTTAGAGCCTGTCTATAGCTGGACATACTGTTTTTCCATGCAATTCTAAAAACTTCCAAGTTAGTTTTTCTCCATTTGCGTTCAAGACTACGAGTTACTTTCTTGAGAGAGTGAGTATTACTGTTATACCATGGCACAGTACGTTTTTCTATAACCTTTTTCAATTTGATGGGGGCAACAGCTTCTAATGTATAAGAGAAAATAGTGCCCATGTTGTCAGTAATTTTGTCTAATTCATGTGTATTTTTGGGTACAAATAGCAGTTGAGATAGATCAGGCAGGTTATTTGTGAATCTGTCTTTGGTGGCTGGAACAATAGTTCTGCCCAGACGGTAACGCTGAGACATATAGTTAATATCAGTTATACGCAGCAGGCACGATACAAGGAAATGGTCTGTAATATCATCACTTTGGGGTACAATATCTATAGCAGTAAGATCGATTCCATGCGATATAATTAGATCTAGTGTATGATTAAAACGATGAGTGGGCCCGGTGACATTTTGCTTGACTCCAAAGGAGTTTATTAGGTCAGTAAACGCAAGTCCTAATGTATCATTTGCATTATCAACGTGAATACTAAAATCTCCCATGATTAGCGCCTTATCAACTGTAACTAGAAGGTCTGAGAGGAAATCTGCAAATTCTTTTAGGAATTCTGTATACGGCCCTGGTGGTCTATACACAGTAGCCAGAGCAAGAGATACATTAGACTTCTTTTGCATGTCTGACAGTGTAACATTTAGCAGAAGTATTTCAAAAGAGTTAAACCTGTATCCTGTTTTCTGGGTAACATTGAGAATATCACTATATATTGTTGCAACACCTCCGCCACGACCAGTCTGACGGGGCTCATGCTTATAACAGTAGTTTGGTGGAGTAGACTCATTTAGACCAAAATAATCATTTGGTTTTAGCCAGGTTTCAGTCAAGCAGAGTACATCAAAACTATTATCTGTGATCATTTCATTTACAATAACTGCTTTGGGTGTGAGTGATCTAATATTTATGAGCCCAAACTTTAAAAATTGTTTTTGTTCATTTACTTTACATTTTTCTGGTTTAATTACGATAAGATTTTTTCTAGATCCTACATTATATTTTGAACTCACTATTCGGGGAACAGACACAGTCTTAATAGTTTTTACAGCGCAAGTACTTTTATCATTTAAGCGGGTGGAACAAAACTCATCATAATAGTTATTAGAGAATTGTCTTACTAGTCACATTGAGCGAAGTGTCCTGGAGATGTTGTCAGAGAGCAGCTCCGCTCCGACTCTGCTGGGGTGTAATCCATCAGCGCGAAACAGCCTAGGACGCTCCCAGAAAAGATTCCAGTTATTAACAAACAGCAGTTTCTGTTCTTTACACCATGACAACAACCATTCATTTAAAGCAAAAAGTCTACTGAACCTTTCGTGTCCTCGTCGATACGTGGGAACAGAAACATCGAGAACACGAGCACCAGGCAAACAATGAGTGTGCACTTTACCTTCGGCTAACGTAGCACTTACGTGTCGGACGATGGAGTCTCCGATGATCACAGCGTCGCGTCCTGTCTCGCGGAGGGGAGCGAAGCGGTTCCGGATGGAGATGTCGAATGCAGGAGGGGGAGAAGTCGTCGCCCGGGACCCGGCTCGCATCCTCCGCTGTGGATGCACCCAGGGTCCGTGGTGTCCCGGCGTCGCAGTGAAGGACATCTGGGAAGATCGCATCCTGGGTGCACCGGGCCTGTGCAGAGAAACACACGGAGTAGACGTGGTGGGACTGTTAGCAGATCGCTGTATACTTACCCCGGACTTGTGAGCGTCAGCCCGGGATGATTCCAGCGCGGCTCTCCGCTCTCTCAGCTGGGCCTGCCTCACCTCCAGGTCGTGAATCTGCTTTCCCACGGCCTCGAGCTCGAGCTGCACAGAGTGGAGACATTCATCCGCCATTAAAGCAAGTAACAGTGAGTACAGCAGTGGTAATGCGTGTGAATAGAGTATTAGCAATGTAAGCGCAGTTAGCTGCAACCACGCCGCTGATGCTAACGGGCTAAAAGCTAATAGTGGACCCGGGAGATCAAAATAAAACTAGTGATAGCGAGGCGTTCTGATTGTTTTTGTTGTAGAATACAATAGAGGATATATTCACACGTTATATAAACGGAAACGGAAACGATGATGTATAAAATTGATTTTTGAGTTAAAAATAGTCAATGAAAAGAATATAGTGACGGAGCTCAAACGCAGTACAGCCGCCAACAACAAACAGCTAAATTTGTTTAATGAATGCTAGCATGTATTAGCATGCTTATAAAATTTTGCCAGCCTATTTAACCCTTGTTGATGCCTTTTATTATTTTGCAAGGAGTCCATAACAGTGTTAAACATGCCATTTCCTGTTGCCAGCAGGTGGCACTATGAATATAATAAAATATGAGCATGTTGATGTGTTCAGGACGGGACTCTTGTCAAACGTTTGAAGTTTGAGGCAAATCGAACATTGCTTGCATTAGTTACAGCAAATTCCTTTTTCACTGCATCACTAGCATGCTTTAGCATTTAGCTAAGTGTTGCTAGCATGTATTGGTATGTTTCTAGCATGTTGCCAGCCTTTTTTAACACTTGTTGACACTTTTTAATATGTTCCTAGGAGTCCATAACAATGTTAACCATGTAACTTCCTGTTACCAGCAGGTGGCGCTATGACTATTACTGAATTTGGTCATGGGTGTTTATTCAGGACAGAACACCCATCACACGTGTGAAGTTTGGGGACAGATCGGACATTGCTTGCATTAGTTACAGCAAATTCCTCTCTCACTGCATCACTAGCATGCTTTAGCATTTAGCTAAGTGTTGCTAGCATGTATTGGTATGTTTCTAGCATGTTGCCAGCCTTTATAACACTTGTTGACACTTTTTAATATGTTCCTAGGAGTCCATAACATGTAACTTCCTGTTACCAGCAGGTGGCGCTATGACTATAACTGCATTTGGTCATGGGTGTTTGTTCAGAACAGAACACCCATCACACGTGTGAAGTTTGGGGACAGATTGGACATTGCTTGCCTGATTTACAGCACCTTCCTGTTTCACTGCAATAATATGATACTTTAGCACTTAGCTAATTGTTGCTAGGATGTATTAGTAGGTTACTAGCATGTTGCCAGCTTATTTAACACTTGTTGGCACTTTTTAATATGTTCCTAGGAGTCCATAACTGTGTTAACCATGTAACTTCCTGTTACCACCAGGTGGCGCTATGACTATAACTGCATTTGGTCATGGGTGTTTGTTCAGAACAGAACACCCATAACACGTGTGAAGTTTGGGGCAGATCGGACATTGCTTGCCTGAGTTACAGCAACTTCCTGTTTCACTGCATTAGTAGCATGCTTTAGCACTTAGCTAAATGTTGTTAGCATGTATTAGCATGCTTATAAAATTTTGCCAGCCTATTTAACCCTTGTTGATGCCTTTTATTATTTTGCAAGGAGTCCATAACTGTGTTAACCATGTCACTTCCTGTTACCAGCAGGTGGCGCTATGACTATAACTGAATTTGGTCATGGGTGTTTGTTCAGGACAGAACACCCATCACACGTGTGAAGTTTGGGGTAGATCGGACATTGCTTGCCTGAGTTACAGCAACTTCCTGTTCCATGGCGAAACATCAAACTTTGTCAGGCCGCTAGGGACACACCCCTTGACGAAAACTCAAAAGCTTCGCAATTTAACGTCACAAAGGTCTCATGATGACCCTCACCAAATTTGAAGAGTTCGTCAAAGTACGAGGTATGGAAACGGCAAAAACTGCACAAAAATCGTACAGGAAATTCAAAATAACTTACTTCCTGTTGGGTTTTGGATTTTGTACCAAGAGACTTTTTGTAGGTATTGGTGTGTTACACGTGCGTACCGATTTTCATGCATGTACGTGAAACGTAGCTTGAGGGACACTCCGTTGAAATTTACCAGGTGGCGCTATCGAGCCATTTTGCCACACCCACTTCTGAAACCTATATCAGATGTAAATTTTCGCCGGTCCTGATGCGTGTGCAAAGTTTCGTGAGTTTTGGAGCATGTTTAGGCCCTCAAAAATGCCCTAATAAATATAGCTGCAAGCAGCGATGGCGGGCTCAAGCCATCAGTGCAAACGCCACCCCGGTGGCATCGGGAAAACTGTGCCCAGCGGGCATAAGCATTTACAGTAACCCTCTGGCAATCAAGTTTTAAGGGATACGGCAGTTAAAGGGTTAATCCAACCCATCTAGACTTTGAAATCACATACACAGAACAATATATATAACTTTAGTAACACTTTATTTTAATATATATAAAAAGTTTATAAGGTGTGCATTGTAGCTGACACCTAAATTAACACATTACAATTGTTTTATGACTGCAAGTCTTTCTCCTCAAATGCTATTGAGCTTCAAATTTGTGTTTGAGCCCATGTGAAAAAGTAGCATAATTTACATATGTCTTACAGTTTGTTTTAATAAAGATCAAATATTCAATTTAATTGTGCATTATAGCTGTTACCTAGATGAACAATTACAGTTTTTTTTAAGACTGTAAGTCATTTTCTATAAATGCTGCTGACGTTAGAAAAGCGTATAACAATATCACATGTAACTTTAGAGACTGTCCCTAAATTTGAGACTCTCGAATGTCCAATGTCAAGCCAACTTTATGCCTGTTTTTGTTTTGTTTTTTACTTTCTTTATTTTTCTTTTATCTGTGCCGGATTGCTGATGTCCTTTAAATGGGCATAGATGTCCATCCATCAATAACGAACATTCATCCGCAAACATGAGGTGCAAGCGGTCGCGAGCGCGGATGGGAGAATGGCGCATGTTTTTTTTTTTTTTTGAGCAACTGGGATGGTCCCCCCCGTCTGGGAGTTGGTGCCCTACGAAGACTGCGTACTCTGCATATAGGAAGCGGCGGTACTATCTGGAAGATATATTCCTCAAACCGTCGTACAAGAGGAGGTGATGCTAGTCCTTCAAGAATCTCTCAAAACCTATCTGTTCATAAAGCCTATATATAAAGTCTTAAAATAGTATTCCACAACACATTGTGCTATTCTAATCAAGTCATTTTTGGGATCTTTTTACATCTCTCAGAACCTGACACATTGTAATTTGTAGACTCCAGGAAAGTTGCAGTTCTGGAAAATGGTGGCACTGTAGACTAAATGCTCCCTGATTGTTTCACACCTAATTCTTCACTTTAATTCTTAATTCTTTTGCAGTTTACGTGTTTCTGGTCTTCTCCACCTGTTTTTTTTTCTGACCCTTCTGACCCAGTAAGCATTTTTCTGTCCAGTGGTCATGTCTTTACTTTGCAATTAATGTAGTGATCTAATTTTGAATATTTCTCATGAGGATCTAATAATTTTGTTTTTTTCAGTCTGAGTGAAATGTCTTTTTTTGGCTCATTTTATCAGTAAAGGAAAAAGTGCCTCATAATTCTGCACAACTGAATATAAAGAGATTTTTTTCTCTTCCAGTCTTTTTTCACATCCCATTCGTCAATATTTGTGTTATCACAAATCCCGGAAAATGCTTGTTGTAGTCCAAACAATTTGTTCGTTGTAGTTTTTAAAAAGTGATTTTTGTTAAATAAAATATCTCCTTTTGAATTGGACTTTCAGCTTTGTAACTTTGCAGAACTTTTTTTTGCTGAAACAGCAACATTACAGACTAACTAAAGTTGAAAAAGTGAAAAAGCATAATAGCACTCCTTTAATAGGCATTATTAAGCAGTTCATAAATACAGCTATAAATATTTTGTTATTGAGCATATCTATAAAGTTCAATCATTGTATTTTTTTCATACTTTAAGGATCAATTTATCATTTATAAATTATTGCATTATTTACAAACCAGTTATTAAGGAGTTGTCAGTGGTTTATGAGATCATTAAGAAAGTGAAATTAAATGATTAATGAACTATTTTAGTGTAAATATATAAATCTTATTATTTAGACACATGATAATAGTTGGTCAGTTTGCTAATAACTGCTTTATTGACATATATTCCAGCTGTAATTCATGATAAAGTCAGGTTTTTATAAAATATTTAGTAATTGTCAGCTATCTATTTTTGTGAGCTCATAGTATTAAGTTAAACACAACACAGAGGGATAAAGAACACAGAAATATTTTTTCAAGATGCAAAAAGTTAAACCGTACAGCTGTACACTTGATAAAAAAAAATAAATATAAATGTATGCAATTATATATATATATGTATGTCTGGTTCATCTTATACCGACCTACAAGCAGAAACTTAAATCTGCTAAACCTGTAGTAAAGACTGTGAAGAGATGGACCAGCGAAACAGAGCAGGATTTACAATCTTGTTTTGACATCACAGACTGGAGCGTTTTTGAAGCTGCTACCACCGATCTGGACGAACTCACAGAGACTGTAACATCCTATATTAGTTTCTGTGAGGATATATGCATTCCTACCAGGACTTATTTAACATTCAACAATGATAAGCCATGGTTTACAGTAAAACTCAGACACCTTCGTCAGGCCAAAGAGGATGCCTACAGAAATGGGGACAGGGTCTTGTACAATCAGGCCAGGAACACACTGAACAAAGAGATTAGAGCGGCTAAAAAGACCTACGCTAAAAAGTTGGAAGACCAGTTTACTTCCAACGACTCTACTTCAGTTTGGAGAGGACTGAGAGCCATCACAAACTACAAGACACCATCCCCTTGCACTGAGGCTAATCAACGACTTGCTAACGACCTGAATGAGTTTTATTGTAGATTTGAAACCCCCAACACCCATTCTGACCATCTCCCTACACAACCATTAACACCTCCTGCAATCCCCCTCTCCATACCTCCTGCTCTTCAAATCTGTGAAGATGATGTGCGCCAGGTCTTCAAGAAAAACAAAAGAAGAAAAGCACCAGGCCGAGATGGCGTTACACCAGCCTGTCTGAAAATCTGTGCTGACCAGCTGGCCCCCATCTTTTCACAGATCTTCAAAAGATCTCTGGAGTTGTGTGAAGTGCCTTCCTGCTTCAAACGCTCCACCATAATCCCCATTCCAAAGAAACCCAAGATAACAGGACTTAACGACTACAGACCTGTGGCTCTAACGTCTGTCGTCATGAAGTCGTTTGAAAAACTGGTTCTGGCTTATCTAAAGGACATCACTGGACCCTTACTGGACCCCCTGCAGTTTGCGTACCGAGCAAACAGGTCCGTGGATGATGCAATCAACATGGCATTGCACTTCATCCTGCAACATCTGGACAAAACAGGGACTTATGTGAGGATCCTGTTTGTGGACTTTAGTTCGGCTTTCAACACCATCACCCCAACAACCCTCCAGACCAAACTGACCCAGCTCTCTGTTCCTAGCTCTATCTGTCAGTGGATCACCAGCTTTCTGACAGATAGGCAACAGTTAGTGAGACTGGGGAAATTCATGTCAAACAGCTGCTCCACCAACACTGGTGCCCCTCAGGGATGTGTTCTCTCCCCTCTGCTCTTCTCCCTGTACACCAACGACTGCACCTCTAAAGACCCCTCTGTCAAGCTCCTGAAGTTTGCAGACGACACTACAGTCATCGGCCTCATCCAGGACGGTGACGAGTCTGCTTACAGACAGGAGGTTGAGCAGCTGGCTGTCTGGTGCAGTCTTAACAACCTGGAGCTGAACACGCTCAAAACAGTGGAGATGACTGTGGATTTTAGGAGAAACCCCCCTGCACTTTCCCCACTCACCATCATGAACAGCACTGTGGCTTCAACCACCATCTCTCAGGACCTGAAGTGGGACAATCACATTGGCTCCATTGTGAAAAAAGCCCAACAAAGGTTGTACTTCCTTCGCCAGCTGAGGAAGTTTAACCTGCCACAGGAGCTGCTGAAACAGTTCTACTCAGCCGTCATTGAGTCAGTCCTGTGTACTTCAATTACTGTCTGGTTTGGTTCAGCTACAAAATCAGATATCAGAAGACTACAGAGAACTGTTCGGACTGCTGAAAGGATTATTGGTGCTCCCCTGCCCACCCTCCAAGAACTGTACACATCCAGAGTGAGGAAAAGGACTCAGAAAATCACTCTGGATCCCTCACATCCAAGTCACCCCATCTTTGAACTTTTGCCATCTGGCCGGCACTATGAAGCTATGAAGCAGCTATTATGAAGTGTTACCAATGCATTTACTAATGCTAACAAATGAGACATTATTTTAAAGTGTTACCAGATCCTTAAATAATTTAAAAGTGTTTTGTTATGATTTTATTGACCTATAAGCATTTGTGAAATAGTTTTGCTTGCATTACAGCTTAGTCTTCATCTGTGAGCTGAACAGTTTTACTGTTACATCCATGAGATTATGTAAAATCAAATAAATGTCATGTCACAGGGTGTCAGTGGTCAGTATCAAATGAGTTTGAAATTATTATTTGCAGCACAAATAAGTATTTTTTTTTAATTCCTGAAACTGTCAGAAAAGGATAAGGCATAAGAGATTTCTTAAGCTGTAATGAAAACAGCACAATTAGCAACAACAACAAAAAAATAACAATTTAAAATACAGGTTTTTTTCTGGTGATTAAAGAGATGTTTAAGTCTCTCTCTCTCTTTCTCTCTCTCTGTCTGTCTGCCACTCAGCTCATGCCCATCCCCCACTCTCACACACATACACACACACACCCACACACACTCAGTCAGCACACATACATTCCTCAAACAGAGGGACAGAGTGAGTTGAGATGTCTGACAGTTTTTTAATTTTCTTTTAATCATACAGTGTTGTAAAGTCATGAAACTATGCATATTTCCTCAGAATGAGTTGATCTCTGTATGAAAAAATGCTTTTAAGTGTTTGGAAGCTGCAATTTAAAAATACAAGACAATTAATGATTCCCTTTCGTTCAAGCTAACCAAAATCCGTTCGCAATTTCCGTTCCTCAATGTTTTTTCTTCATGTAGACAAAGTTTGGTGTGTATAGTGTACTTCCCCTTTGAGGAGTATGCATTAATTCACAACTGTAAAATCTCAAAAATACACATTCAAATCAAAATAGCCGACTTCCTGTTGGTCGTAGCTGATGACTGTGAATTAGAAAGTTGTCCATCTTGATAAGAACAATATACGTACCGAGTTTGGTCTCTGTAGCTAAAACTAACCCCCCTAACTTTTGACAAAAGTTGGCACTATAGAGTGCCTTTTCCACGCCCTTTTAAAAGCTTTTTCCATTGTCTAGCTATCACTAATACTGATATGTGTCACCATAACAGAATATTCAAGTTTAACATGTTGCCATGGCAACAATATATCAGATATCAATATCCCCACAACAGATTTACATCGCCCATGTTTTGTCATTATTCTGATGAAGTTTGAAGCAAATCGAGTAAAAATAAGATTCTGAATTCAAAGCATTTTGAAAATGACTCAATTCCTGCTGCCAGTTGGTGGCGCTATAATGTTGACTCTTAATAGTCACATATATACGATCGGTATCATACATCGAACAAATCGATGAAGTTTGATCAAACTCAGGCAATGTATGTGGATGTTATTAGGCATTTCCTGTTTCCCATTTTTTGCCCAAATTTCAACGCCGCGCCACGGGCAAACCGTTCGAGATATCAAAAATCCCCTGGCAATTTTTCATCCCTAATGTCTTGAGATCATGTTGACCGAGTTTGGTGGCAATCAAATAAAAAACCTATGACAAGTATATCAAATTCCAGAGCATGCTTTTTTTAAACAGCCCTGAATAGCTGACTTCCTGTTGGGCGGAGCCTATGACATAGAGTGTAAAAGTTGTTCAGCTCAATGAGATCTATAAGTGTACTGAGTTTCATTTAAATATATGCAAGTGTGTGTGAGCTATGGTTCAAGATTTCTGACTGTGTTCCAGGGGGCGCTGTAGAGCCCCTGTGCCACGCCCGGGTCCCAGTCTCTGCGAGGTCCTGATGGCCGCAGGTTCCAATGTGTGTGCCCATTTTCAAGAGTTTTTGAGCATGTTAAGGCCCCCAAAAACCCCCGGAAGGTTAAATAAAAAATAAAATAATAATAATTAAAGCTGCAAGCAGCGATGAACGGGCCCTCGCACCCGGGCTCACCGGCAGCGAGTGGCTTTAGTAAATAGGTGAACGGTGAGAAATATGCATTTAAACTCATACATATAAGTGGAATATATCAATGTTTATTCCATATATGTGCCAATCTTTCTGTTGCCAGCAGGTGGCGCTATCATTATAGTGGAAAATTGGCCTTCAGATGTGTTCAGGCCAGGACTCTTATCGAACATGCGGAGTCTGGGGCAGATTGGACATTGTATGTCTGAGTTACAGCAACTTCCTTTTTCATTGCGAAACACAGAAATTTGCCAGGCCGCCATGGACACGCCCTTTAACGAAACCTCAAGATCTTCGCAATTTAACATCGCAAAGGCCTTTAGATTTAACTGACCAAGTTTGGTGTTGATCTGAATAAATCTCTAGGAGGAGTTTCATAAAGTACAACCCCTGAAAATGGCAAAAACAACGCCAATTTTGCAGAGAAAATTCTAAATAACGACTTCCTGTTTGGATTCGGATTTCATACCAAGAGACTTTTTTGTAGGTATTGGTGTGTTACATGTGTGTACCGATTTTTGTACATGTACGTGAAACATAGCCTGAGGCGCACTCCGTTGAAAGTGTATATGCACTCAGTTGAAAGTGTATAGGTGGCGCTATTGAGCCATTTTGCCACACCCAATGGAATATTGGCCTTCAGATCTGTTCAGGCCAGGACCCTTATCACACATGTGAAGTTTGGGCAAGATCGGACATTTTATGCCTGAGTTATAACATCTTTTATTCCCATGGCGACACATCGAACTTCGTCACGGCGCCATGGGCACGCCTTTTAACGAAAACTCAAGATCTTCACAACTAAACATCACACAGGTCTTTAGATTAGACTGACCACAAAAATAACATCGATGTCATAAGATTTCTAGGAGTAGTTTGTCGCAGTGTAAAATATTTCACTTCCTGTTGCCAATAGGTGGCGCTATGACTATAACTGAATATTGGCATGTAGATCTGTTCAGGTCAAGAGTCTTATCCAACATGTGAAGTTTGGGGCAGATTGGACATTGTATGTCTGAGTTACAGCAACTTCCTTTTTCATGGCGAAACATCGAAATTTGTCAGGCCGCCATGGACACGCCCTTTAACGAAACCTCAAGTCCTTCGCAATTTAACATCCCAAAGGGCTTTAGATTATACTGACCAAGTTTGGTGTTCATCTGAATAAATCTCTAGGAGGAGTTCGTTAAAGTACAACCCCTGAAAATGGCAAAAACAACACCAATTTTGCAGGGAGAATTCAAAATAATCGACTTCCTGTTGGGATTAGGATTTCGTACCAAGAGACTTTTTTGTAGGTATTGGTGTGTTACATGTGTGTACCAATTTTTGTACATGTACGTGAAACATAGATCGAGGCGCATCCGTTGAAAGTGTATAGGTGGCGCTATCGAGCCATTTTGCCACACCCGATGGAATATTGGCCTTCAGATCTGTTCAGGCCAGGACTTTTATCAAACATGTGAAGTTTGGGGAAGATCGGACATTTTATGCCTGAGTTATAACATCTTTTATTCCCATGGCGGGACTTTGAATTCTGTCACGGCGCCATGGACACGCCCCTTAACGAAAACTCAAGATCTTCACAACTTAACATCGCACAGGCCTTTAGATTAGACTGACCACAAAAAAGACATTGATGTCATAAAATTTCTAGGAGTAGTTAGTCGCAGTGTAAAATATGTCACTTCCTGTTGCCAATAGGTGGCGCTATGACTATAACTGAATATGGGCATGTCAATCTGTTCAGGTTCGGAGTCTCATCAAACATGTGAAGTTTGGGGCAGATTGGACATTGTATGTCTGAGTTATAGCAACTTAATTTTTCATGGTGAATCATCGAAATTCGCCAGGCCGCCACGGACACGCCCTTTAACGAAAACTCAAAATCGTCGCAATTTAACATCGCAAAGGCCTTTAGATTAGGCATACCAACTTTGGTGTTGATCTGAATTAATCTCTAGGAGGAGTTCGTTAAAATACAACGCACGGAAATGACAAAAATGACACAAAATTTGCTCATAAAATTAAAAATAACCGACTTCCTGTTGGGTTTCGGATTTTGCTCCAAGAGACTTTTTTGTAGGTATTGGAGAGATACATGTGTATACCAATTTTCATACATGTACGTGAAACGTAGCTCGAGGCGCACACCGTTGAACGTGTATAGGTGGCGCTGTCGAGTCATTTTGCCACACCCACTTCTGAAACCCATATCAGATGTAAATTTTCGCCAGTTCTGAGGTGTGTGCAAAGTTTCATGACTTTTCGAGCATGTTTAGGCTCTCAAAAATGCGATTCATCTTAGAGAAGAATAATAATAATAATAATAATAATAATAATAATAAACGGAGCAATTCCAAGAGGGTCCTCACACCATCGGTGCTCGGGCCCTAATAAGAATAATCCTTAGGGGAACAATAGGGCTCTTCGCCCCTTCGGGCTTGAGCCCTAATAATAAACGGAGCAATTCCAATAGGGTCCTTGCACTGCAGAGCTCAGGCCCTAATTAAAGCTGCAAGCAGCGATGAAAGGGCCCTCGCACTCGGGCTCAACACCACCCGGTGCCCATAGGAGGAGCAGTTAACGTTGGGCCATATGCATATAAAATAGTAAATATTTGTGCCACATTTCCTGCTGCCAACAGGTGGCGCTATGATAATAACTGAATATCGACATGTAAATGTCTTCAGGCCAGGACTCTTACCAAACATCCAAAGTTTCTGGCAGATCAGACAAGTCATGTTTAAGTTAGTATAAAATAAGTAATTTCCTGTTGCCAGCAGGTGGCGCTATACTTATAATTGAATATTGGCCTTTAGTTGTGTTCAGGCCAGTACTCTTATAAAACATGTGATGTTTGGGTCAGATTGGGAATTGTATGCATGAGTTACAAACACTTCCTGTTTTATAGTATTATTAGTATCATTTTGCACATACTAAGTGTTGCTAGAATGTTTGAAAATATCTATAGCATGATTAGCACACAATGGCATATTTTACTGTGTTGCAAATAGTGCATAAAAGTGTTAAAACTGAAACTTCCTGTTGCCAGCAGGTGGCGCTATGACTATAACCGAATATGGGCATGTTGATTTATTTAGGACAGGACCCTTGTCAAACGTGTGAAGTTTGGGGCAGATCGGACATTGCTTGCCTGAGTCACAGCATCTTCCTTTTTCACTGCATTAGTAGCTTGCTTTAGCACTTAGCTAAGTGTTGCTAGCATGTTTTAGTATGCTTCTAGAAGGTTGCCAGCCTATTTAACACTTCTTGATGCTTTTTATTATTTTGCAAGGAGTCCATAACAGTTTTAAAAATGCCACTTCCTGTTGCCAACAGGTGGCAATATCATCGAATACGGGCATGTTGATGTGTTCAGGACAGGACTCTTATCAAACTTGTTCAATTTGGGGCATATTGGACACTGTATGCCTGAATTACACTAACTTCCTAATTAACTGCAGTAATATGATGCTTTAGCATTTAGCTAAGTGTTGCTAACATGTTTCAGTATGTTTCTAGCATGCTGTCAGTGTACTTATCACATGCTGGCACTTTTTAATATGTTGCTAGGACTCCATAACATTGTTACACATGCTAGGAGTCCATAAAAGTGTTACACATGGCACTTCCTGTTGCCAGTAGATGGTGCTATGACTATAATGGAGTACGGGCATGTTTGATGTGTTCAGTACAGGACTCTTGTCAAATGTCCTGAGTTTGGGGCAGATCGGACATTGCTAGCCTGAGTTACAGCAACTTCCTTATTCAATGCATTAGTTGCATGCTTTGACACTTAGCTAAATGTTGATCGCATGTTTTATTATGTTTCTAGAAATTTGCCAGCCTATTTAACTCTTTTTGACACGTTTTAAATTGTCCCTAGGAGTCCATAAAAGTGTTAACCTTGTCACTTCCTGTTACCAGCAGGTGGCGCTATGACTATAACTGAATTTGGTCATGGGTGTTTGTTCAGGACAGAACACCTATCACACGTGTGGAGTTTGGGGTAGATCGGACATTGCTTGCCTTAGTTACAGCAACTTCCTTTTTCACTGCCTTGGTAAAATGCTTTAACACTTAGCTAAGTGTTGCTAGCATGTTTTATTATGTGTCTAGCATGTTGCCAGCCTATTTAACACTTTTTGATACCTTTTAATTTGTTCCTAGGAGTCCATAACAGTGTTAACCTTGTCACTTCCTGTTACCAGCAGGTGGCGCTATGACTATAACTGAATTTGGTCATAGGTGTTTGTTCAGAACAGAACACCTATCACACATGTGAAGTTTGGGGAAGATCGGACATTGCTAGCCTGAGTTACAGCAACTTCCTTTTTCACTACATTAGTAGCGTGCTTTAGCACTAAGCTAAGTGTTGCTAGCATGTATTAGTATGTATCTAGTATGTTGCCAGCCTATTTAACACTTGTTGATGATTATTAATTTGTTCCTAGGAGTCCATAACAGTGTTAACCTTGTCACTTCCGGTTACCAGCAGGTGGCGCTCTGACTATAACTGAATTTGGTCATAAGTGTTTGTTCAGAAAAGAACACATATCACACGTGTGAAGTTTGGGGAAGATTGGACATTGCTTGCCTGAGTTACAGCAACTTCCTTTTTCACTACATTATTAGCATGCTTTAACACCTAGCTAAGTGATGCTAGCATGTTTTAGTATGCTTCTAGAATGTTGCCAGCCTATTAAATACTTATTGTTGCTTTTTATTATTTTGTAAGGAGTCCATAACAGTATTAGACATGCCACTTCCTGTTGCCATTAGGTGGCGCTGTGACTAGAATCGAATACGGGCATATTTTTGTGTTCAGGGCAGGACTCACATCAAACTTGTTCAATTTGGGGCAGATTGGACACTGTATGCCTGAATTACAGTAACTTCCTGATTCACTGCAGTAAAGTCAAGTGTGACACTAGCCAAGTGTTGCTAACATGTTTAAGTATGGTTCTAGCATGCTACCAGTGTATTTATCACTTGCTGGCACATTTTAATATGTTGCTAGGACTCCCTAACATTGTTACACATGCTAGGAGTCCATAAGAGTGTTACACATGACACTTCATGTTGCCAGTAGATGGCGCTATGACTATAACGGAGTACGGTCATGTTGATGTGTTCAGTACAGGACTCTTGTCAAATGTCTGAAGTTTGCGGCAGATCGGACGTTGCTAGCCTGAGTTACAGCAACTTCCTTATTCAATGCATTAGTTGCATTCTTTGACACTTAACTAAATGTTGATAGCATGTTTTATTATGTTTCTAGAATTTTGCCAGCCTATTTAACTCTTTTTGACACGTTTTATTTTGTCCCTAGGAGTCCATAACAGTGTTAACATTGTCACTTCCTGTTACCAGCAGGTGGCGCTATGACTATAACTGAATTTGGTCATGGGTGTTTGTTTGGAACAAAACCGGCAGCCATATTACCCTGGAGTCCAAGACCGGTTTCCCACTGAAGCTAAGCAGGGCTGAGCCTGGTCAGTACCTGGATGGGAGACCTCCTGAGAAAACTAGGTTGCTGCTGGAAGAGGTGCTAGTGAGGCCAGCAGGGGGTGCTCACCCTGTGGTCTGTGTGGGTCCTAGCGCCCCAGTGTAGTGATGGGGACACTATACTGTCAACAAGCACCGTCCTTCGGATGAGACGTTAAACCGAGGTCCTGACTCTCTGTGGTCAGTAAAAATCCCAGGAAGTCTTTCGAAAAGAGTAGAGGTGTGACCTCGGCATCCTGGCCAGATTCACCCATTGGCCTGTGACCATCATGGCCTCCTAACAATCCCCATATCCACTGATTGGCTTCATCACTCTGTCTCCTCTCCACCAGGAAGCTGGTGTGTGGTGGGCGTTCTGGCGCAATATGGCTGCCGTCGCATCATCCAGGTGGATGCTGCACACTGGTGGTGGATGAGGAGATACCCCCTGACTATGTAAAGCGCTTTGAGTGCCTAGAAAAGCATTATATAAATGTAATGAATTATTATTAAAACACCTACCACACGTGTGAATTTTGGGGAAGATCGGACATTGCTTGCCTTCGTTACATTAACTTCCTTTTTCACTGACTTAGTAGAATGCTTTAACACTTAGCTAAGTGTTGCTAGCATGTTTTATTATGTTTCTAGCATGTTGCCAGCCTATTTAACACTTTTTGACACTTTTTAATTTGTTCCTAGGAGTCCATAACAGTGTTAACATTTTCATTTCCTCTTACCAGCAGGTGGCGCTATGACTATGACTGAATTTGGTCATAGGTGTTTGTTTGGAAAAGAACACCTATCACACAAGTGAAGTTCTGGGAAGATCGGACATTGCTTGCCTGAGTTACAGCAACTTCCTTTTTCACTTCATTATTAGCATGTTTTAACACTTAGCTAAGTGTTGCTAGCATGTATTAGTATGTATCTAGTATGTTGCCAGCCTATTTAACACTTTTCGACACTTTTTAATATGTTCCTAGGAGTCTGTAATAGTGTTAACCATGTCACTTCCTGTTACCAGCAGGTAGCGCTATGACTATAACTGAATTTGGTCATGGGTGTTTGTTCAGAACAGAACACCTATCACACGTGTGGAGTTTGGGGTAGATCGGACATTGCTTGCCTGAGTTACAGCAACTTCCTTTTTCACTGCCTTGGTAGAATGCTTTAACACTTAGCTAAGTGTTGCTAGCATGTTTTATTATGTTTTTAGCATGTTGCCAGTCTATTTAACACTTTTTGACACTTTTTAATTTGTTCCTAGGAGTCCATAACAGTGTTAACCTTGTCACTTCCTGTTACCAGCAGGTGGCGCTATGACTATAACTGAATTTGGTCATGGGTGTTTGTTCAGAACAGAACACCTATCACACGTGTGAAGATTGGGGAAGATCGGACATTGCTTGCCTGAGTTACAGCAACTTCCTTTTTCAATACATTAGTAGCATGCTTTAACACTTAGCTAAGTGTTGCTAGCATGTATTAGTATGTATCTAGTATGTTGCCAGCCTATTTAACACTTGTTGATGATTATTAATTTGTTCCTAGGAGTCCATAACAGTGTTAACCTTGTCACTTCCTGTTACCAGCAGGTGGCGCTATGACTATAACTGAATTTGGTCATGGGTGTTTGTTCAGAACAGAACACATATCACAAGTGTGAAGTTTGGGGAAGATTGGACATTGCTTGCCTGAGTTACAGCAACTTCCTTTTCCACTACATTATTAGTATGCTTTAACACTTAGCCAAGTGTTGCTAGCATGTTTTATTATGTTTTTAGCATGTTGCCAGCCTATTTAACACTTTTTGACACTTTTTAATTTGTTCCTAGGAGTCCATAACAGTGTTAACATTGTCACTTCCTGTTACCAGCAGGTGGCGCTATGACTATAACTGAATTTGGTCATAGGTGTTTGTTCAGAACAGAACACCTATCACACATGTGAAGTTTGGGGAAGATCGGACATTGCTAGCCTGAGTTACAGCAACTTCCTTTTTCACTACATTAGTAGCGTGCTTTAGCACTAAGCTAAGTGTTGCTAGCATGTTTTAGTATGTATCTAGTATGTTGCCAGCCTATTTAACACTTGATGATGCTTTTTAATATGTTCCTAGGAGTCCATAACAGCGTTAACCTTGTCACTTCCTGTTACCAGCAGGTGGCGCTATGACTATAACTGAATTTGGTCATGGATGTTTGTTCAGGACACAACACCTATCACATGTGTGAAGTTTGGGGAAGATCGGACATTGCATGCCTGAGTTACAGCAACTTCCTTTTTTACGGCAAAACATCAAACTTTGTCAGGCCGCCAGGGACACACCCCTTGACGAAAACTCAAAACCTTCGCAATTTAACATCACAAAGGTCTTATGATGACCCTCACCAAATTTTAAGATAATCCGATTAAAACTGTAGGAGGAGTTCGTCAAAGTACGAGGCATGGAAATGGAAAAAACTGCACAAAAATCATACAGGAAATTCAAAATAACTTACTTCCTGTTGGGTTTTAGATTTTGTACCAAGAGACTTTTTTGTAGGTAATGGTGTGTTACATGTGTGTACTGATTTTCATGAATGTACGTGAAACACAGCTCGAGGCGCACTCCGTTGAAATTTAACAGGTGGCGCTATCGAGCCATTTTGCCACACCCACTTCTGAAACCTATATCAGATGTAAATTTTCGCCAGTCCTGATGCATGTGCAAAGTTTCGTGAGTTTTGGAGCATGTTTAGGCCCTCAAAAATGCGCTTCATTACGAAGACGAAGAAGAAGAAGAAGAAGAAGAAGAAGAAGAAGAAGAAGAAGAAGAAGAAGAAGAAGAAGAAGAAGAAGAAGAAGAAAGGGAGCAATTCCAATAGGGTCCTCGCACTGCAGTGCTCGGGCCCTAATAATAAACAAAGCAGATACAAGAAACAAAGCAGATACAAGAGGGTCCTCGCACCTCGGTGCTCGGGCCCTAATAATAATAATAATAAACAAAGCAGATACAAGAGGGTCCTCGCACCTCGGTGCTCGGGCCCTAAATATGGTGCCGATCTCGACAGCCCACTGTTACTTATCAACACTAGTAGTAGGCTGTTTAACCAAGGCTTTTCTAAGGTTAAGTTCTTTATCTTTCATAGTTCTTATTTTTTGTCTTTATTAATGTTGTCATTTATCTCACTAAATGCCAGGGGTCTTCATAAGTGTTAAGAGAAAAGCATTATTTTTGTTTGCAAAACAATTAAAGTCAGACTTTGTTTATTTTCAACAATCTCACTCTAATGAGGACGATTCAAACTTTTGGAGGTCTCAATGGGGAAATACTATATGGCTCTCCCACGGAACAGAGCGGTCAGCTGGGGTAGCCTCTTTAAATAACAGGTTTAATGGAAATGTCTTGACCACACAATGTGACCTAGACGGTCACTTTATTTGCCAAGTTATTGAACATAATGACTCAACCTACTTAGTTTCTAATATCTATGGGTACAATACCAAGAAAGAAAATATGAACCTTTTGTTGTCAATTGAAAATTTTTTTTGCAGGTTGGTTGGTTAGATTCCCAAATGCGTTTATATTGTTAGGAGGTGATTTTAACATTATTCTAGATGGTTCTATAGATAAAAGTCCACCCTCTCAGCGTAACAATTCAGACTCATACTTGACTGACTTTATTAGAAGATTTAAACTGATAGATATATGGAGAGAGAAGAATCCTAATAGCAGATTGTATACCTGGAATAATAAATCAGGCTCTAGGCAATCACGACTGGACTATTGGCTTATATCTGACAGTTTAAACAAGGATTATGTTGATGTTAGCATCTGCCCTACTCCCTTAACTGATCATAAAGCTATTTGCATATCTCTTAATATCTCAGCTGGTTCTACACTTACCACACACTCAAGTTACTGGAAGCTTAACTGTTTTGCACTGCAAAATGGGGTAGTCCAATATAAGATTAAGGATATGATTTCACTTTATTGGTCTAAAGCAAACAAACAAAACTGTTTCGGGCTCAACTGGGACCTGCTCAAATATGAGATAGGAAAATATTTAAGAAAGTTTGGTGCTGAAACAGTCAAAGCCAGGAAAGCGGAGGAGTTAAAGATCGTCTCTAATATAACAAAATTATCCTGCAGAGAATTTGACTCCCTAACAAAGGAGGAAAAAGAAGGGTTATCTTACTCACAAATCAAACTTGATGAAATGTATCGGCAAAAAGCAAAGGGTGCCTTTATCAGGTCTCTCTCTAAGTGGTTAGAAGAAGGTGAACAAAACTCTCGTTATTTCTTTAGTCTAGAGAAATATCGTTCCACCAACAACAGTATCAGTAAGTTAAATATTAATGGAGCTATCACTGAAGATCATCGTAAAATATCAGAGTTTTGTTCGAAATTTTATAAAGACTTGTATAGCTCTCAATATAGCCCAACTGCGTCTGATAATTTTTTTAACTCCCTTTCAGTGAAGATGATAAGCGAAGTGGATAGAGAGCACTGTGACATGCCTATATCACCTGAAGAAGTACAGCAAGCTATAAACCAACAAAAAAATAACAAATCACTTGGGTGCGGCGGGCTATCCTCCGAATTTTATAAATCTTTTATCGCTGAACTGTCCCCTTTTTTATTGAAAGTCTTCATAGAATCCATTGAAAACGAATGCCTCCCCACCTCTCTGACCCAAGGAATAACAGTCCTAATTCCTAAACCAAACAGGGACAAATTATTTTTAGATAATTGGCGCCCAATTTGTTTACTTAACAACGATTATAAAATCTTAGCTCTCTTATTGGCTAGAAGATTATGATCTGTTCTGGACTCCATCATAGACAAAACACAATCAGGCTTCATGAACAAAAGGCATATAAGAAATAACATTAGGCTCATTTTAGATATTTTAGATTACCCAGAAATGGTAGAGGAAGGTGGGCTCATGCTGTTTGTAGATTTCTACAAAGCATTTGACACCGTTGAGCATCCGTTCATTTTACAGCACCTTAAAAAATTCGGTTTTGGTGAGTTTTTTTCCTCAGCTATTAAAAGTCTTTATAACAATAGTAATAGCTCAATTAGACTACCAGGTGGTATGTCTCCCAGGTTCAATGTCTCTAGAGGCATCCGACAAGGGTGCCCGGCTTCGCCTTACCTCTTCCTATTGGTAGCCCAGCTTTTGTCTGATCATATTAAATCAAGTGAGATAAACGGCATCAATATATTGGGTAGAGAGCTTATTATATCTCAACTGGCGGACGATACCACTCTCTTTCTTAGAGATGAAAATCAAGTCTCTGGTGCAATAAATACCATAGAAAAATTTTCCATGGCCTCTGGCTTAAGGCTGAATATCAATGAGTGTGAAATCATGTCTATTAAGGACTGCATGAAATTTTCCATTTGTAGTATCCCAGTCAAGAGTGAACTTGTTCACTTAGGTATCACAATTACCAAGGACCAACAAAAAAGGACTTTATTGAACTTCAACCCTATTATTCAAAGAACCAGAAAAAAGCTGAACCAGTGGCTGTTACGGGATCTCTCCCTCAGAGGCAGAACCCTACTGTCTAAGTCAGAAGGTTTATCACGGTTAACATATCCAGCTCTATCTCTGTATGTGGACAAAAATCATATTACTGAGATTGACAAGCTACTTTTTAATTTCTTATGGAAAAATAGAACTCATCATGTGAAGAAGTCTGTTCTAACAAATGACTATGAAAAGGGTGGATTAAACTTTATCGATTTCTGTACTCTTAATAATACTTGTAAAGTAAATTGGTTGAAACATTTCTTTAAAAATCCTAATTCTATTTGGAATCTCATACCATGTCATATTCTGTCAAAACAGGGTGGGTTGAGCTATTTCTTAACCTGTAATTATAATATTGATAAAGTCCCGATAAAAATGTCATCCTTTCACCGTCAGGCCTTCCTTTCATGGTCTCTTATTTTCAAACACAACTTTTCACCAAACAAATATTACATATGGAACAACAAAGACATAGTGTTTAAACACAAATTTTTATTTATTGATTACTGGTTTAATAATAACATTATTTTTGTTGACCAATTATTTAACAGGGATGGTTGTCTTTACTCTTATAATGAGTTTCTAGAAGAATACAAAATTCCTGTGTCTCCTGGAGATTATGCCAAAGTCTTTGGAGCAGTTTCCTCTGTTGTCTGCATGTTATATAGAGCTCAACCAAGATTGGACACACAACAACTAATTTGATATCGCTGACTGACACTTCAGTTGGTAAGATTTGTTTTTCTTGTAACAATGCGAAGAACAATAAACTAATTAGATCCCTGTTCAAAACAGATATTATCACAGTCCCATATGTGGTTCCATACTGGAATAAATTTGTGCAAAACATTGACTGGAAGAAGGTCTGGCTCTTACCCAACCGATATTTGCTGACCAACAAAGTTAGAGAAATATCATTTAAAATAATTCATACGTTTTACCCGTCTAATGATCATATTGTTAAAAAGTTTAAAAAAGACATTGATGTAATGTGCACTTTCTGCTATATGAGTATTGAAACAGTTACCCATTTGTTTTGGCTCTGCCCTTTTGTCCAGAGTTTCTGGTCTGACATTTGTAATTTTATTGCAGAAAAAAATTGAGAAAGATTTTAAGTTGTTTTGGAAGGATGTTCTTTTTGGCCTTTATGACCTCAACAGAACTAAGACTAGGCATAATGAAACTTTCATTATTAAGCTCGTTATTCTCTTGGCAAAATTTTACATTCATAAATGTAAGTTTGCGCATTCCAAAACATCTTTTATTACTTTTAACATTGAGGTCAAGCAATATGTCAACACGATTAAGTATTCTCTTAATCAAAAGGCAACAAAGTCTTTTGATTATTTTTTGTTTATGTTAAAATACTTGCAATGTTGGAAACTGCACAATATGTTATTTTCATAATGGAGATGAACGCTCATGTAAACTGTGCAATTGTTGAAAAAAAAAAAAAAGGTTGTAGTTTGTGGAGAACACTAGAAGAAAGGCCTTCTGAATGTATTTTAATGAAAAAAGGCACTCTCAGAGAGCCTTAAGCGAAGAGTTGATTCAGAGAACTGTAGTTTTAATGAAGAATGGACTGATAAGTACGTATTCATAGTGCCTACTTTTAAAAATGCTGTACCTGTGTGCCTCATTTGCAACGAAACTGTCGCTGTCGCTAAAGAGTACAATCTGAGGCGTCACCACAGCACAAACAATGCAAGCTTCAAGGAGTCTTATCCTGAACAGTCAGAGGCCCGTCAGAGAAAAGTTGCTGCTTTGAAATCTCAGTACTCCCATGCCAGCAGAATTATTAACCGAACTTCAACTGAACAAGAGAGGCTAACTAAAGAGGCTAACTAAACAAGCCATTTACCGATGCAGAGATTTTTAAGGAGTGCATGGTGGCTGTTCTGGAGGAACTTGCCACTGACAAATCTACGGACAGGATAATTGCGTCTGTTAAGCAGATACCTCTGTCTGCTAAAACTGCTGTTCGCCGTGTCCATGTTTTGGCAGAGGATGTCCAGCGACTTGTAATTGATGAGATCAAAGAAGCCAGATACCTATCGCTGGCTATTGATGAGTCCACGACAATACTGACATTTCCCAAATGTGCGTTTTCGTCAGATATTTTAATGGCAAAGATTTCAAAGAGGAGCTGCTGGCCTTGATTCCACCGGAGGGCCTGACCAGTGGCGCTATTATCTTTGGTAAGCTGGAGGAACTATTTCAAAAGCATGGACTGTCATTTGAAAAAGTCAACCTGGTTGTCACAGATGGTGCTGCTACCATGATTGGCAGAAACAGGGGAGTAGTGAGCAGAATTAACGCACTGTCTCATTCACCGAAGCGTGCTGTGCACAAAATTAAAGAGGTTATGGACATCAGGGGGAATTCAAGCACACAGCACCGTTTATTCCGAAAATTTGTGCAGGAATCTGAAGCCTCTCATGATGACCTCTTACTCCACAATGACGTGCGCTGGCTCAGTAAGGGCAAAGCACTGGAGCGTTTCGTTGAATTCAGGGATCAAGTTGTGGATTTTTTAATGCAAACTCAATCAAAAGCGGCAGCTGACCACCTGCACATCATTCAAGACACAGAATATATGTGCAACATTGCATTTTTAAAGGATATATTTTCTCATTTGAACGCACTAAATTTACAACTACAGGGGAAAGAAAAAACTGTGGTGAATATGGTGGAAAAACCTGATCTTTTCCACAAAGATTTGTTGTCGGGGAGGCTGCTACACTTTAGCACATTTAAGACAGTGGGTCACAGCAAGGTCACAGAGAACATGAAGACATTTATCACACAGCTGAGGGAAAATTTCTCTGCCAGATTTGATGACTTTGCCATTTCCAGGGATGTCATTGGATTTGTGCATGACCCGTTCACTATCAGCCCAGGTGGAGAATTCTCCGCTAATGTGAGGAAGGTAATGCCCTTGACGAGGCGGCTATTCAAAGTGAAATGATTGACATCCAGGCCGCTGGTGACATGAAGGCAGCTCTCCGTGGTTCTGAAAGCTTGAGCGCCATTTGGGTGGTCTGTCCCCAAGAGTATAAAACACTGAAGACATTTGCCATGTACCCAGCCAACATTGATATATGGGCCCCATATGGGTTATACCTGGGCAGCATGGGTTCTATGTGGGCATGGGATGAAGATGGGCAATTTATGTGGGTCCCATATAAGATTTACCATATGGGACTTTCATGGGATCTATGTGGGCATGGGCTGCAAATGGGCAATTAATGTGGGTCCCATGCGTGTTTCACAATGTGGGTCCCATTTAGGTTTGAACATATGGGACCTTCATGGGACCTCTGTGGGCATGGGCTGAAGATGGGCAATTTACGTGGGTCCCATGTGTGATTCACAATGTGGGTCCCATTTAGGTTTGAGACCTTTGTGGGATCTGTGTGGGCAAAATAATTTCAGACTTAAATACATCTTTACAACTTTAAACTTTATTGGTTAAAAGCCAATTTTTAGGAATAAATATTGAAGATCGGCAATGGGATGATGCACAAGAACAAGTTAATTCTTCTTCCATGTGTATAAAACCTACATCGACTCCACCTGTATAAACTAAAGCTCTCTAATATTTTTTTCTCTGTAGACCCATTATGTGATAATTGTGGTCAAACACCAGCATCATATGTTTTGGAGTTTTTCCCAAAATTGGTAATTATTGGATTTCAGTTTTTCAGTTGCTGTAAGAAGTGTTGGGAAAGCAGTTGGATCCAGACACAATTTTAGCTGTTTTTGGTGTCAGTGATAAAATAGAGCAAAAATCTCTAAAAAAAAAAAAGAGCCTTTTATCAATTATTTTAATAAGAAAGCAGTAGTTGAATTCTAATACAAGCACACCCCACACACTTATTTTCTTTTTCTTTTGACATTCCTCTACACACTCAAATGTTCTCACAACCTTCCGCTTGACAAAATATAGTCCAAAGCTAGTCCAAAAGGCAGCAGCAAGAGTTCATACTAGAACCAGGAAGTATGACCATATTAGCCCGGTCCTGTCAACACCGCACTGGCTCCCTATCAAACATCGTATAGATTTTAAAATATTGCTTATTACTTATAAAGCCCTGAATGTTTTTGCACCTCACTATTTGAATGAGCTCCTTTTACATTATAAACCTCTACGTCCTCTACGTTCTCAAAACTCAGGCAATTTGATAATACCTAGATCTGCGGGCGGCAGATCCTTTTCCTATTTGGCGCCTAAACTCTGGAAGAACCTACCTATTATTGTTCGGGAGGCAGACACACTTTTGCAGTTTAAATCTAGATTAAAGACCCATCTCTTTAACCTGGCTTACACATAACACACTAATATACTTTTAATATTCAAATCCGTTAAAGGATATTTAGGCTGTATTAATTAGGTAAACCGGAACCGGAAACACTTCCCATAACACCCTATGTACTTGCTACATCTTTAGAAGAATGACATCTACCCTAATATTTGTCTGTTTCTCTCTTATTCCGAGGTCACCGTAGCCACCAGATCCAGTCTGTATCCAGATCAGAGGGTCACTGCAGTCACCCGGATCCAGTACGTATCCAGACCAGATGGTGGATCAACACCTAGAAAGGACCTCTACTGCCCTGAAAGACAGCCGAAACCAGGACAACTAGAGCCCCAGATACAGATCCCCTGTAAAGACCTTGTCTCAGAGGACCACCAGGACAAGACCACAGGAAACCGATGATTCTTCTGCACAATCTGACTTTGCTGCAGCCTGGAATTGAACTACTGGTTTTGTCTGGTCAGAGGAGAACTGGCCCCCCAACTGAGCCTGGTTTCTCCCAAGGTTTTTTTCTCCATTCTGTCACCGATGGAGTTTCGGTTCCTTGCCGCTGTCGCCTCTGGCTTGCTTAGTCGGGGTCACTTCATCTACAGCGATATCGTTGACTTGATTGCAAATAAATGCACTATTAAACACTATTTGACACTATTTAACTGAACAGAGATGACATCACTGAATTCAATGATGAACTGCCTTTAACTATCATTTTGCATTATTGACACACTGTTTTCCTAATGAATGTTGTTCAGTTGCTTTGACGCAATGTATTTTGTTTAAAGCGCTATATAAATAAAGGTGACTTGACTTGACTTGACTTGACAAAGTAGTCCAGTTGTATTAAAATTTGAGTTGGATTTTTTTTTGCACATAATATTATATCATATAATATCATATGTCAATGATCTTGGCTGAAAATAAGCGTACATTTAAATTTATAGCTGTAAAGATTTTAATATTAGAATAAAAGGAATTCCCACGCTGGCGCGCGGATACAGTCTCTTCTAAGCACAGTGTAGCGGCAGCACGGCAGGAGGTACTACTTTTAACAGTCAGCAGTGGTCGACACGGATCGGAAATAAGCAGGTAAAATGCATATTTTCTAGAAATGGATTAGTTATCCACGGTTTCAAGTATTGGGAACATTGTTTTGAACGTTTAAATTACCGTTAACATAATGTAACCTTTACAATTGTGATGTTTTTTTTCTGGCCGCGTTATCGCTAAAAATGTCTATAAAGGCTTTAAGCATGTCATTTTTGTTGACTTAAATGTATAGTTTTGTTCTTGCCTGCCGTTAATGAAGTACGATTCTCGGTTGTTGTTCATTTATGCTTCGTGACGTCATTACTTAGCGTGGCTGCCATTTGATGGCCCCCTACTGCTACTGTGCAGTAATGTGCTCATGCTTATAATGGGGAGGGACTTCGGTATCAGTTGTTATAGAAATTATAAAAATATTACTATACCAGCAATATCCTGCAAACATTTTGTGCACTTTTGAGCAGATTAAAGCATTTCTGGTTGGCCATTGTTTTCATGTGCTCAACAGATATCTCTGTGATTGGGTACAATGATCACTGATTCATGCTATTCACTGAGCACTTACACAGACACACGGGGAGCATATGAAAGCCACATCTATTAGCAGATCTGTCAGCGGATCCTTAATATATCTGCTCATAGAGAGATCTTCTGAGATGCGGCTTTCAAATTCTCCTGTGTATATCTGTGTAAGTGCTCAGTGAGGAGGGTGAAGCGATGATTGTAGTTAATCAGACATATCTGTTAAATGCGTGAACTCAAGTGCTGGAAATGCTGGTATCGCCACATTTTGGGTATTGGAAATGTGCTATATAAATAAAAATAATAATTAATATAAAAATGATTACTATTATTTAAAAGAATATCAGTACTGAAGTCGGTACTATTGCCAACACTATAAAAAAAGAGAAAATCTAAAATGAACTTCATGTTCCGAGATCACTCTGCAGATGAACTCATTTATGTCATCTACAAATTATTTTGTTTGTGTTTGTACTTAGGCTGCAAAGGTAGCAGATATTGGTGTTTCTTCACTGGATGATGCTACGAGGAGGATGATGAGATTCCTGATTTCAAATGAATTGGCGATCCAGTACAATCTCTTTGGCCGTCATGGCAAGAAAAGATTTCGAGATCTGTGCCTCTCTGACGTCATATGTGGTAAATGTGTTTTTAATGTTTAATTACTAATTTTTCACAATACAAACTTACAGATACTACAATTCTCAATATAATATTGAACCATTCGGTAAAACATCCACGTATCAATAACAATCATAATGCCAGGTTTAAATTACTCAGTTTGCAGTGCGTATGTGGTGCATTAATGGATTAAAGAGTTCACACTGCACACGGTTGCAGCCTGGTGTGAAATTTGTGAAATCAAAGCTGAATTTTCCTCAATTTCACTTTCACATGATCCTTCAGAAATCATTCTAATATGCTGATTTGCTGCTCAAGAAACATTTAATATTATTATTATTATTATTATTATTATCAGTATTTAAAACATTTTTTTCAGGATTCTTTGATGAATATAAAGATTCAGAGATCAGAATTTATCTGAAATAAAAAGCTTTTGGAACATTATACGCAATACCATTCAAAAGCTTGGAGTCAATAAACAATTTTTTGGGGTGGGGGGGCGGTTATTGTAGAAATTAATACTTCTGTATAGCAAGGATGCTTTAAATTGACAAAGACATTTATGATGTTACAAAATATTTCTATTTCAGATAAATGCTGATCTTCTGAACTCTCTATTCATCAAAGAAACCTGAAAAAAATTATATTCAGCTGTTTTCAACAATAATAATAATAAATATTTGTTTGGAGCAGCAAATCAGTATATTAGAATGATTTCTGAAGGATCATGTGACTGCAGTAATGATGATAAAAATTCATCCTTGAAATCGCAGGAATAAATTACATTTTAAAATATATTCAAATAAAAAAAGTTATTTTAAATAGTAAAAAATCTTTCTAAATGTTACAGTTTTTGCTGTACTTTGGAACAAAAACATGCAGGCTTGATGAGCAGAATATACTTCCTTAAAAACAATGTTACTGTTCAAAAATGTTTGACTGGTAGTGTATATTGTGAAAAAAATGGTTTATCCAAAAATAAAACATCTAATCACTTACCTTTCTTTTGTTTCTTATCCATATTATGTATACTTACGAAAGGAGATGTTAGGCAGAATGATGTGTCATTCAGTTAATTTTCATATAGTAATAAAATGGTAAATAAGGTTTCTCTGTCATCTCATTTTGTGTGTCAAATATATTTATTTGTATAAATTAATTGTATAATTAGTGGTGCAGCGGATCATCAGTGATCCGTGATCCGTTCGGATCAATATCTTCGGGTCGGCACACGTAATCCACGGATTGATTCATGAAAAAAAAAAAAAAAATGCGGGCATGTTTAGTCAACACTCAGTGGTCATTGCAAGCGGAGGAACGGAGGAGCTTGATTGCCCCGCGTCATTTAAATCCCCTGTATAGGAGCATTTTGGCTCCCCTGTCAAATATAATGATGATGGAAAGGTTAGTGGATAAAACCGTGACAGTTTGTAGGCACTGTGGCAGAAGAAAGCCATATGCCAGTGTAAATACATCAAGTATGGCCACGCATTTGAAGCGACATCAACCTGGTGTTTCACTGACGGGAGTGAAAACGAAGGCTGCTCAACAACGGCTTCTCACCGCGGCATTTAAGCAGCCCCTTGTTGCACAATCAGAATGGGCTAAAGCCATCACAAACTCTATTGGTGTGTTTATAGGTGCAGACATGAGGCCATATTCGGTTGTGCAAAACGAGGGCTTTAAACGAATGCTGAAAGTGCTTGAGCCACGTTACGTCATCCTATCATGCAAATAATAATCTTAAATAATTTATTATATAAATAATTTAAAAGTTTATTAACCTTTTCAACCATTTAGCATTAAACACTTTCAATGTTGTTTGAAAGTTAAAACAGCTGACCTTATTTCAACGTTGAAGGTTGGTCATGTGCCAGAAGTTTTTCAACGGTCAGCTTTAAAGGTTGAATCAACGTTGAAACCACAACTGACCTTATTTTAACCATATTTCAACGTTGAAGGTCAGTCATGTGCCGGCTGGGAAATGTGACAAAATGTTGCTGTTATTTTCAGTGTGAGCCGCTTTACAAACGGCGCCCCATACCCATGTTGCCAGTCATTTCGTCTAGTTCACATGTAATTTTGGGTACAAATAACAGTTGAGATAAATCAGGCAGGTTATTTGCGAATCTGTCTTTGGTGGCTCGAACAATAGTTCTGCCCAGACAGTAAGGCTGAGCCATATAGTTAATATCAGTCATACACAGCATCGCAATACAAGGAAATGGTCTGTAACATCATCACTTAGGTACGATATGTATATCAGTAAGATCGATTCCATGCGATATAATTAAATCTAGTGTATGATTAAAACGATGAGTGGGCCCGGATTGTCATTAAGAGAATAGGGACAACCCATTTAGACCATGCGCCTGGGCGTGCCAACCGTTTTTCCATCGTTAAAATAGCAAAAGTACATTTGGACACGCCTTGAGTGCACCTGCGCTGTGCGCTTTACACTTTGCGTTTAGATCGTTAAAATAGGGCCCAATAAGTTATTATTGCATACTGTTTTATCAGTGTTGGGGAGTAACTAGTTACATGTAACGGCGTTACGTAATTTAATTACAAAATTATTTTAACTGTAATTAGTTACAGTTACTAAGAAAAAATGAGTAATTAAATTACAGTTACTTATGAAATCTTTAACGATTACAAAGGGGATTACATTTGAATATTTACACACATCCACATACAGATTTAACTGATTTATTTCCCAAATTGCAATGACTATTCTGAGACATACCGCCCTAATAATTTCCGGGATGCGGAAATACAGTCTGGTTCGTAGAATCCAGTCATAAAAACGAAATGCCTAACGCGGACGGAATATGCCACATTTTAGATGACTAAATCAAAAGTAGGTCAGTACACTTGAATCAAAACATGACATGGACTAGTGTCTGTGAATATTAAGCCCCAAAAATGCAATATATGACTTGCACATTCTGCGTGTCTGTGGAAATCAGGCGCGGACTGGACACCGGGAGAACCGGGACAATTCCCGGTGGCCTGGCAGCCGATTTTGCCCGCTATTTTAATATCATTATTGTATAATTGCCTGCCGAATGTACTAAAGCGATCATTTGCGAATCCGCCGTTTGATAATTAAATCTCTAATAAATCAGGAAGGGTTAGTCATGACTCGCGCGCTCTCCGCGCCTCCGCCAAACGGTTTGGATCAGACTCAGAGTAATCAATGAGAGAGAGAGAGAGAGAGAGAGAGAGAGAGAGAGAGAGAGAGAGTGGACTGTGGAAGCGCACAGCTGGAGCAGAGAAGCAGAACTATACTGTTCAGGGTTTCAGGTCAGTTTCATCTGTAAAGATGCTTTTTTTTCTTTGTTTTTTTATTGAATTAATCAAGCAGCAGCACGTTGCTCATCAGTCATCACTCAAAATACTATATAAAGGACATCATTATTATCTGTTGTAATGTTACAGTAGTAATTTAGCTGAAAAACAATCAGATTTTTTTTATAGGTTTAGGGGGAGCTAAGACAGACAACAACACAACCCTTACGAAAATTAACGTTTTAATATATTTCTATAAATCCAGAGAAAATAGTTACTATTGTTTAACTGTGGTAACCAAAAATTTAAAATGATTTTACAAATTGAGTTATTTAAAAATAAATACAAATCCATTTGCAAAAAACAAAACAAAAAAAAAAGGTTATTGTATATAGGCTAAAAAAAGCATGGTCAATTTTTGTAAGGAAAACATGACTCATGTACAATATTAGGATTTTTCTATAAAGATATTGTAGTATTGTAGAGTATTGTATTGTAAAGTATAGTTTTGTTCAATCTTGAGTATTAAAGTCAAGAGAGAGATGGATAACAGGGCAAAATAAAGAGACTGAAGAGAAAAATGGAAGTGAAGGTGCAGTTCAGGAGAGAACTTTTAATCATTTAGCATGTCCCCAAATTAAAGATTTAAACCTTTTTTATGTCAGGTCCATACAAAAAATAGTTTTGTCCATGAATTTGTTTGTATGAGTTTGAATTTTCCAGTCTGAATTTTTTTCCCAGTCCTTCCCTCCTTTAAATTAATGGCAAAGACATGGCTTCATTTACTACACATAGGCCTACTGAAGCTCGCAGTGTTTTCAACCTCTGCTGCCTCAATATAGGAGTACACGAGCACATAAACATAATTTCTAGAACTGTTCTGTGTCACTTCATGTGCATTTTACTTATTTTGAGAAAACTATCATCATATCATATACAAAGTGACAGCAGTTTAAAAAAAACACCAATGTTTCAGGAGTTTATTACACAGAATACGTCACATGCTTATTAGATAACTGTATTTGAGTTGATGTATATGCTTTTATTCATTATTCTTTAATTTTCACAAATTTAGAAAAGTAATCAAAAAGTACTCAAAAGTAATTAGTTACATTACTTTAATAAAGTAATTGAAAAAGTTACACTACTATTACATTTTAAACAGGGTAACTTGTAATCTGTAACCTATTACATTTCCAAAGTAACCTTCCCAACACTGTGTTTTATAATGTACTACAATACTGAGGTGCAGATAATTGCTGCTATTTACAGTAATTAGTATAAAATCCTGCTATTTTAACATAGTATAAATAGAATGTATATGTGCACTTAGTGTAAATAGCATATCACAAAAAATGCAGCTTTTTGCACAGTGTAAATAATGCTGCCTTTTTTGAATACTGCTAGACTAATGCCGGCGATAGAAATGTTGCCAGATGTTGCTATTAAAATAAATGAAAACCTATAAATAAATAAAATAAACAAAAATTATTTCAAATATTTTGTAAATTAGATAAAGATATTGCTGACCCTAAACCACAACTTCCTACTTTATTAACTTTCTAAAGTGTTACATTTGGTGTAAAAAACAATAAAAAATGCTTATTTATAATAGCTTGAGGCTGCATCCCCGCGCTCTCGCTCACAACTCACTGTAGACTTGTTCACTTCGGAAGCATCTCACAGCGATTATTAAGTCATACCATGGACGCTAAACATTCTAAATTATACATGCAGACATTCACATGAGTTGTCTAGCAACAAATTAGTCAATCAGAGAACAAATTTTATTTTCGAACATGAAAAATTTACTGAGGATTTATGGTTGCTGTAGTGTAATATGTCTTTCCACATCTTAAACCGGTGACATCTTTGCTTGGGAGCTTTCATTTCTGAAACTGTAAAGAGCAAATAATATGCAAGTATCTATTAGTAAAGGTCTAACGTAATGCATCAGTGTGAACTACATTAAATATATGTTGTAACAATGTACCTGTTATTTGACAGACTATTTACAGCACTAACTGCAATGAAAGCACAATCAGTGGTTGTGCCCAGCATGACTAATATTTAGTGAGTAGCATGCTTATTAAAGAGATTTCACCCAAAATAATTAAAATCATTTAGTCCCCTTCATACTGTCCATACCTGACAAACTTGTTGGGTTTTATTACAAGCATTCTTCAAATTATCTTCTTTTGAGTTCTGCAGAAAAACAAAAGTCAGAGGTTTGGTAAAACGTAAATGACATAATTCTGGTTCCCTTTCAATACTTCACTCGTACTGCATCAAAGACGCTATGGGAAAAACTAATTTTTCTCCTGAACTGAAGCCTTATTCAATCACGCAGTGAAATTGCACAGCCATTGGTTTGTGCAGTGTTATTAAAACAAACCAATGGCTTGGCAGTGGTGCTGCACGAACCTATGGCTGCATAGCCCGCCAAAATGGACGGGGGATCTGGCTATACGTATATTGGCCACTTCGCCACAGGAATTCAGATTTCTTCTCCTTCAGCGACGACGTCACATCGCTTCGCTGATCTCCGCTGAACTGCTCGCCGTTCACACGCCTCGCACTGGAACGCGACTGCCGGTCACTGCTGCAGACAAATCGCTTCCCTGGAGCCATCCGGTGAGAGAGAGAGATTGAAAGAGCAAATTTCTCGTACTGAGCCCCTCTGCACGCTGATGACGGGCACAGCGAGCATGTCGCGTGCTTGGGGAAAACCCACGCTGACGCAGCACTCGCGGGAATTCCTGTTCTCATTGGAGAATGGGAGAGGTGGGGCAGAGGATTAAAGCAACAGGATGAAAGCAGGCTCACGCGGCTCAGCCCCCACGTGCCTCGTTTTCTCCGCCCAGAGGGGATTCCCCAGTCCTCTTTATTCAGCCAGACCAATGTCCCTCTGCTGCCGCGAGTGATCTGGTCTTGTTTGGAGGGACTGAGGAGGAACTGCTAGAGGACAGCATGTCTCTAGCTGCTTCAGATGCTGAGGAGCTGTCGGGCTCACTGGACCCTGCCCCCTCGACGTTATCTGAACCCAGCCGCACGAAACGATTCCTCGAGTAACTCGATTACAAAAAATGATCGAGGCAAATTCCTCTGCCTCAAAGCCTCTTTTAATTTATTTTAGATCTCAGGTCAGGTTCTTTCGCAATGATTCTTTTAATGTGATGCAGTGTTTTGATTTGAGGGCGCGGGCAAATGTAAAGAGAACCTTGTGGCGTTTGTCCATTGCAAGATAGAGCTGGCATACCACAACTAGGGCCCTATGATTTCCGCGATGCAGAAACCGCGGAGGGAATCGCAGAATCCAGTCATAAAAACGGAATTTACAGTTAAACACTGAATGGCACGGAATTTGCCAATTTTTGAATGAATTAATCAAAAATAGGTCATTGCACTCACATCAAACTATGATATGGACTAATATCTGTAAATATTAAGCCGGAACAGTCTATTTAAATATGAATCCTGCATGTTCTGTGTGTCTCTGTTAATGAATGGAGCAGAAGCGCGTCTTCCTTTATCACACACACGGAAGTGCGCGTGACGCTCCGGTGATTTCAGCGTTTGCTGTCTCACTATTATAAGGACATGAACACATGAGCAACATCTCCAGAACTGCTCTGAGAGTCACTTCATGAGCATTTGACCGTTTGATTTGAGTAAAACTAGCGTCACATCACATACACAGAACTGTAAAGGTACGTCAACCCGTCAAAATAAAAGTCAAAATAAAAGTCCGGTTAAAGACTTTTTTTCACTCGTACTGCATCAAAGTCACACAACATTTCTTCCATGTTTTATTTTTAATAGTAAATCCCCTTTGTTTACCAAAAAGTTAAGTTAATTTTCAATACTAAAAAGATAAATTAAATTAATGTTTTTTGTGTCTAATGTTTAATGTGCATCTCAGAAAATGCTTTATTTAAAAACCCAACTGAATGGCACTTAAATGCACTTAATTCATCTGTCAACTTTCTTGTCATTGTTCACAGTACAAGTACAGACAGAGAAACAATGGGTAATAATTAAATGTTTATTTTTGATGTATGCATTGCATTCTATGCATTTAAAAAATAAAAATATTTTATTTCTAAAAAATGAAACTGAAAATGAAATAGTTGTTCATTTTAAGAGACTGTGACGGCCTCGGAGGGACCGCACGTTCAACATGGACGTTAATACGCAGAAACACACACCGAGAATGTTTGGTGATACAAGAGTTTATTGTAATTATTGATCAGAGAGTGAATAAAATACCTGCAACCCTCAGGCCACACTCTCCACTGCAGAAACAAACACAGACTACCTTCCATTACAAAGACATTCACATTTATATTGGTGGCCAGCACCATTACCACATGTGGAGGGACAAACTCACAGAAAACACTTTACACATGTTCCCTTAAATAAACAGAGTCTGAAAGAAGCATATTGGCATGATGTTCTACTTAATAAATCTACTTTGGTGTTATTAATTCGTTCACATTATAAAGGAAATAACAGCAGCAACTCGGCCACGTTGCCCCTGAAACCCCCACGCTCAATTAATACATGGTAGATTGTCACCCTAAGCGGAAGCAATAATTCCTGCCATTGTTTCTTACCAGGACTCTAAAAATCATGGGACAAACGCTACACGGGAACAATACACATAGTTTACAGGTATTTAATTCACTCTCTGATCAATAATTACAATAAGTTCTTGTATCACCAAACAGTCTCAGTGTGTGTTTGTGCGTATGTGTGCGTATTAACGTCCATGTTGAACATATGGAGTCTTATTTTCTCTTGCAAAATTAATATTGCACTTTAATTAAGCAAAAAAACATTTTATCCGATTACTTGATTAATCGATGAAATTTTTGGTAGAATACTCGATTAATAAAATATTCCATAGCTACAGCCCTAGACGCCAAACTTATCTGCGTTCTGTCCAGGGCAGTGGATGAGCTGGGTCTGGAATGGTCTCCTCCAGAGAAACCATCCCGTAGCCATCTGGATGATGGATTCTGCCGGGGCGCCAGCAAGCCCCTCGTCAGAGAACCGCTCCGTTCTTCCCAGAGGTCCACGATGAGCTTACAAAATCGTGGCACGCCCCCTACTCAGCGTGCTTGCGTACTTCATCTTCATCTTCCCTCACCTCGATTGACGGTGCTGAAGAGAGAGGATATGAGTGATTGCCGCCGCTGGACGAGTCTGTGGCCGCGCATCTCTGCCTGCCCACGGCTATTGCATGGAAAGCCAAGACCAACCATCCGTTCAAACCCTGTCATACGACGTCGGCGCTCGCGGGGCGTGCTTATTCATCGGCAGGGCAAGCAGCCGTGGCGCTCCACTCCATAGCAGTGCTACAAGTCTTCCAGGCCAAACTTCTCGCCACCACTGATGAGTCTGGCCCGGATGTCGCCACGCTCAGGGAGCTGAGAAGTGCAAAAGACTTGGCACTGCATGCTACCAAGAGCACTGCCCAGGCCATAGGGCGCTTGATGGCTAACCTGGTCGTCCTGGAGTGCCACTTGTGGCTTAACCTCACGGAGATCAAGGATGCTGACAGAGCCCAGTTCCTGGATGCGCCGATCTCCCCCAGCGGCCTCTTCGGTCCAGCAATTGAAGGGTTCGCTGAACGCTTCACGGAGGTACAGAAGTCGTTCCAGGCGATGCGACACTTCTTGCCAAAACGCGCTTCATCTGCTGCTGCCAGTCGCCCCAAGCAGGTGCCGACTCGTCAGCCTCCCAAGCAAGCGCCCGCTGCTACCGTTGCTGCCCAGCCTGTGAAATCCAAGCCTCGACACAGTTCTCGCTCGGCCACCAGATGGTTTCAGTTCCCTAAACGCATGGGACCCCGGCCCAAGGTAGTGCTGGACCCTGTGCCGCCGCCGTCATCCTGATCCACAGGCAAGAAAGAGGAGGGGGCTCCGGACCACCCCCCAAACTGCCCCGTATGTTTTGCCGTCCATCTCCAGGTGTCGACAAAGCTGTTTTTGCTGCAAACGATGGGCCCTTTATAGCGCCCAGACAGCAAAGCTCTGTTATAGAGCACAAAATAAAAAACACAGTCCTTCACAAAAAGAGCAGTTTTCCTCTCATACCACTCACAAGTGCTATGTCCCCCCACGCCATCCGGGCCTCACAATGGCAAGCCATTCCCGGGGTGTCAGATTGGGTCATGGCAATAATAAAACACGGCAATCCCCTACAGTTTGCACGACGACCCCCACGCTTTTGCTACTTTTGCCGAAGTAGAAAATCTGCTGATGAAGGGAGCTATAGAAGTCGATCCCCCAGCGCATCACGACTCAGGGTTTTACAGCAGTTACTTTCTAGTTCCCAAGAAGGATGGTGGGCTGCGCCCCATCCTCGATCTAAGAAATCTGAACCGCGCCCTCATGAGATGGTGCTTCAGAGTAATCACACTGAAACAAAACCTCTCACAAATAAGCTCAGGGGATTGGTTCTTTTCGCTGGATCTGAAAGACGCTTACTTTCACATCGAGATGAGATTGAGATTTGCGTTCGAGGGCGTGGCTTACCAATACAGGGTTCTTCCCTTTTGGGCTGTCTTTGGTGCCTCGCATGTTTACAACGCCCCTATAGCAGGCCAGTCGGTGGGCAGGAACGACTTAGTCGTCCGATTTATGAGAGGTGCCAGAAGGCTTAATCCGCCTTGCCCTCCCCACTGTCCCTTCATGGGACCTGCCCACGGTACTGAGAGCCCTAAAGAGGGCCCCCTTTGAACCACTACAGTCCATAGGCCTTAAGGCCCTGATGCTAAAGACTGCTCTGCTGTTGGTACTAGCGTCTGTTAAGCGGGTGGGTGATTTGCAAGCACTCTCGATAAGCCCTAATTGCCTAGAATTCGGGCCTAATGACTCAAAGGTTGTCTTGAAACCAAGGCATGGATATGTACAAAAGGTGCACTCCACACCTTTCAGAGCACAAGTGCTTACTCTCTCTGCGTTACAAAACACAGAGGACGATCGAGAGCTGAATCTGCTTTTCCCAGTGAGGGCTCTAAGAAGTCTACATAGAGCGTTCTGCGCCGACAAGGCGATCAGAGCAACTCTTTATATGCTTTGAAATACGGGAATGAGTACTGTGTTCCTTGCCATGCTAAAAAGCTGCACGACTCAGTCGTCGCTTCAGTCGAAGTAATCTGAATTCCTGCGGCGAAGCGGCCAATATGTAGCCAGATCCCCCGCCCATTTTGGCGGGCTTCAATGCCATAGGTTCGTGCAGCACCACTGCCGAGCCATTGGTTTGTTTTAATAACACTGCACGAACCAATGGCCATGCAGTTTCACTGCGTGATTGAATGAGGCTTCAGTTCAGCAGAAAAAATGAGTTTTTCCCATAGCGTCTAATACGCAGTACTCGTTCCCGTATTTCAGGGAACCGTGGTTACGTTAGTAACCGAGTACGTTAACGATACATTGAAGTAAATTAATAAACACTTTCAGAGGTGGGTAGTAACGAGTTACATTTACTTCGTTACATTTACTTGAGTACATTTTTTGGGTAGCTAATACTTTTTTGAGTATATTTAAAGATGTATACTTTTACTTCGTTACTGTGGGCGACGCTCCTCTCGTTACTTTATCTTAATGCAATAAATGTTATAAATGCTTCAGTTTATTCCAAACGCGCCATCTACTTTTCTCTGGGCAATGAGCGATGCTCATTCACGAATGATTCATTCTTTTGAGTCAATTCTGTTCAAAGGCTTGATCAAACCAGTTGGCAAACGAGTGAATTGGTTCATGAATCAGTTTGAATGATTCGTTCAGTTCCCTGCCGCGTGCGCTGAGCGTCTGAAGTGGTTCACTCAGAGTTGTAACGTTTAACATCAGCAGCGTTGAAAACGTGGCTATAGAAGTGCACTGAATTAAAAGCAAATCTGCAAAGGCTATTTGCTAGCGATGAAGATCTTTATTAGATGAACACCGCGTGTGCTGTCTACTGTTTAACAGGTAATAACTTGGGCTACATTCGATTACAGTACATGATACCTGTGACATTAGTTTGTTGTACGTGTGACTTATAACAGAAGGGAACCAAGTTGAATGCAGCTTCCAAAAGACAAAAAATAGCCGATTAATATTTCTTAATTTTAATACAATCACACTGGCGTGAGAACGTTCCGCGAGTCATATGATCAGCTGCTAAATTCAGATCTGTGTTCGCTGGCTGGCGCTGAGCCTGAGATAGATGCATTTTTACAGCACTGCTCATTATAACCAATCACACACGATTCTGTTGCGCTTATGAATGCAATGGCCAATCAGAGGTGTTCAGATGAGTCATCGCTAAAATTCCGGTTCTTCCTTCACTCGCTCACTAACTGAATACCTCTTTCTGGCAAATTCTCTCGTCAGAAACAACAAAGTGCAGATGTGTGTACGAATCGGTAAATAAGATATTGATTTCACATTGTTAACAGTTTCAGTGATTTTAATGGGAGTTTTTGAGAGTGACTGAACTCTAGACTGTAAATGTTATTTGCTCTCTTTATGAACAATGAAAGATTAGTAGCAGTTTTTATATCACATTGACTGTCAATGTTAAATTCACATTTAATATAAAGTCAGTCGTATTAAAAATATGTTATGGCTTGACACCTATATCTGTTAAGTAAACAGACAGATGTTCTGTAACTTAACGGTCATGTGAGGAGTTTTCTCTCTTCTCTGTGTCAGAGGTTATTTATACATCTATAATACATACTTTAAAATATAATTTATTTTGTGATGCAAATCCGAATTTTCATCAGCTGTTACTCCAGTTTTCAGAGTCATGATCCTTAAAAATATAATTCTAATATATTGATTTATTACCAGTGCTGTAAACTATGGAAGGCCATTTCAGCATAAAAACGGTTCCAGCGTTACTTGTCTTAATTATATTTTTACTAGTAACAATTAAATTAAAGAACTCTATAATTCAATTTGTACTAGTAACAATTACAATTATAGAGCTCTATAATTCAATTTTTACTAGTAACAATTATGATTGTAGAGCTCTCTAATTCGGTTTTTACTAGTAACAACAACAATTATAGAGCTCTACAATTAAATTTGTACTAGTAACAATTACAATTACAGAGCTCTATAATTAAATTTTTACTAGTAACAAATAAGATTATAGAGCTCTCTAATTCAATTGTTACTCGTAACAATTCCAATTAGAGAGCTCTACAATTCATTTATTACTAGTCATATGTCTCCATTGACTTCCATTCATTTTTAATTATAGAGCTCTGTAATTCAATTGTTACTAGTAACAATTAGGATTATAGAGCTCTCTAATTAAATTGTTACTAGTAACAATTGGGATTATAGAGCTCTGTAATTCAATTGTTACTAGTAACAATTACAATTATAGAGCTCTCTAATTGAATTGTTACTAGTAACAATTACAATTATAGAGCTCTCTAATTGAATTCTTACTAGTAACAATTACAATTATAGAGCTCTCTAATTGAATTATTACTAGTAACGATTGAATTATAGAGCTCTTCAATTGATTTATTACTAGTAAAAATACACATTAAAGATATGTGTAATTGCAGAGCTCTATAATTGAATTACAGAGCTCTCTAATTGAATTGTTACTAGTAAGAGTTGAATTAAAGAGCTCTCTAATCGTAATTGTTACTAGTAACAATTGAATTACAGAGCTCTCTAATCTTAATTGTTACTAGTAACAATCCAATTAGAGAGCTCTGTAATTCAATTATAGAGCTCTATAATCAAATTGTTACTAGTAACAATTCAATTGTAGAGCTCTCTAATCGCAGTTCTTACTAGTAATAATTAAATTATAGAGCTCTCTAATTCAATTGTTACTAGTAACAATTTGATTATAGAGCTCTATAATTAAATCACAGAGCTCTCTAATTGAATTGTTACTAGTAAGAATTCAGTTACAGAGCTCCATAATTCAGTTCTTACTAGTAACAATTAGAATTAGAGAGCTCTGTAATTGCAATCTAACTAGTACAAATTGAATTACAGAGCTCTACAATAGCAATTCTTACTAGTAACAATTGCATTACAGAGCTCTGTATTTGGCGACATATCATTATGCTAATCGTGCCTTATGCATATTCAACTGGGGTATATAAACAGGCAGGTGGGAAACTTTGGCACCCGCAGTCGACATGGACGAAGTACATGGTGGAGAGGCAGGGCAAGCAGTCTGCAATATCTGCGATTTTGTAGCCAAAAAATTAAATTCAAACACAATACCATTTTAAAATCCCCAGGATGTCTCCTAATAAAATAAAAAGAGAAAATGCAGATAACACATTCATAAAAGAAATTATAGACATATTAGTGCTCTTAGTGCAAGTTGTTTAAAAACAATCTGGTGCTTCCTAATGTGGGACACTGAAAAGTCTATGATAAAAGTCCAAAATCTATGATAATGATGATAGTAATAGTAATGATAATAATGATATTGATAATAATAATGATCATAATAATAAAAGTTCTGAAAAGGCCAAAGTCTATGATAAAGGCCAAAATCTATGATAATGATGATAGTAATAATAATGATAATGAAAATCGTCTAGTAATGCTCTTGGTTATGGATGGATTGACTGATAATTGAACATCATCAGACAAATAATACAATATGATAGTTTTTATTACAAAGACATTAGCCAACTATTTTCATAGGCTAGGTTATTATATATAATATATATTTTTATATATAAAAGAGTTATAAAAGAATTCCTCACTGTTCTCTTGTTCATTTTACTTAACAACAAACAACCAGGGCTCCAGACTGCGACCAAATGGTCGCATTTTGCAACCAAAATTTGAGAGTGTGCTACTGAATTTTACATCCAGTCGCACATGTGCGACCAGTAAATTTGCCTCCCCCACCCTCCGTATTTTTTTATACATTAAACGTTGAAGGGGCACGTCAATGATCAATGAAATGAGCAATGAAATAATCAATGAGACGCGAGCGCACACACACGCAAACACACACACACACACACACACTCGCACACATACTCATGAGACGCGAGCACACACTCGCGTCTCATTGAAGGATGCCTGTCTGTGAGGCGGCCAATGCGTGTGAGTAGAATAGGGAATGGCCACTGTAAGTGGCTAAAATGTGTGGAGGGGGAGGGGCCTAGAGATAATCGAGCGCGCGTAAACATCTTTGGGAAGGAAACGGAGACAAATATCATCACAACCTGATATGTGCGTGCGTCTGAGCTATATGATGCCACCAAAGAGGCCTTTCAGCATCTAGGGACAGAAACAGGGTGGTTAGAGAAGACAGTTGTCATGGGAGCTGATGGTGCAGCTGTCAACCTCGGGCATAAAGGAGGGGTAATAGCCCTCCTCCAAGCTGAGGTAGGGGCTTTTATTGTCCCTTTTCAGTGCATGCCACATAGGTAGGTTAAATGTGAACCTTCAGAATAAAGATAGGGTAGTAACCTAAAAAATGCATGTTTAATTTTAAGTTTAATTCATTGTAATTGTAGACTGGAGCTGGCAATGCTATCTGTACAAAGGAAAATTCCGATGGTGGATCATGTCTACAATCTCCTCAACATGGTTTTGAAGACATATCACTTTAGCAGCAAGTCTATGAGAGAACTACGAGCACTTGGAGAGGAGTTGGGTTTTCGTGTAAATATACCAGGTAGTGTCAGTGGGACACGCCGGCTACCACATGTGAACCGGGCCTTCCAAACCTTGCTAAAACCTGGAGAAAAGGATAAAAATCTGCAGAACCCTGACCAGTTCACAGCAGTGTATTACCACATGGAACATTTGACTGCATCATCCACCAATGCTGATATTGCTGGGAGATCAAGGAAGGTCTGTATTTAATTTCAAAATGATTTCATATTTGGGAGGCATACAAAATAACTGATATTGGTGGTTAGTGGTTAGTAATTGGTTATGTCTTGCAGGTCAAGAAGATGATGGAAGATGAAATCTTTGTGAGTTTCTGTCACTTCTTGGCTGACTTGTTTGAGGCCATAAGTAAATTCAGCTTTCTTCTCCAAAGAAATGATGTTATTTTGCCTCCAGGTAATGTTGACATGTTAAGAAGAATATAGTTAAACAAATAATTTTAATCAAGGAATATGTAGCTTTTACCCTTGTTTTTCACAAGGAAAATGTTTTACAGGCTGTGAATGGGATTGAAAATCTCCTTGCAACTATTGAGGCCATGTCAGTGAGATGCAAGCCAGGTGGTAGGCTGGCAGAATTACTGGCAGACCTTCAGGCCCAGAGACAACACCAAGAGGGTGAGGGGGAGACTCACCTTTTGTACAAGTTTCAGGTAAATTTTCAAGTAAATTTTAGATTTGGAGTTGATTTATTTATTATTATTTTTCTTGTGTAAATGTTGAATGTTTTTTGAACCCAGGGGATCACCATCAAAGGTGAAGCTGTTGGGCTGGGAAAGGAAGGACTCTCCATGGCAAGCACACCTAAGTTACAACAAGCAGTGAGAGCAACCATCGACTGCACTTTGCTTCATTTAAAGCAAAGATTCAGCAGTCTGCTTTGTAAGTGAAAGCACAGAATTATATATTTTAAAAAATCTGTGAAAATAAGATAAGCTATCATCATTTTTCTTTTTCTCTCAACTCTGTACTTCTTATTCATTGATAGATGAAGAGTCTACATCAGCATCAGCAAAGGCAGTGAAGTCATTCAAGATATTCAGTCATGATTCCTGGCCAGCAGAGCAACGAGAGCTGACAGACTATGGTGCAGAGGAGCTGGACTTCCTGCTAGACCACTTTTCCTCTGTCTTAACAAGGTTAGTGACTCTTTTTAAATTATCATAAAGATATAAAAAGTATAACACAGAGCAACATTTCAAACATCTACATTGATCCTTAACCTAGATTGTTTGGTCAGTTTTTCCTTTCACTCTTTTCAGAAATGGCTGTGATTTCAATCTGGCTAGAGAGGAGTATCAATCCATGAAGACATTCATTTTTAGGAAACTACATGGACAAGTCTTACCATGCCTTATGGGGGATGGTAACTAAGTTGCCATTCTGCTCTGATTACAAGGTACCCCATTATGATCATATCCTTGTTAAGTTAGTAATTATTACTTTTTGATTAAATAAAAAAACCTACACTAATGATCCATTCTTTGTAGAACATCCTACATCATCCTCTCTGTCTCCTCTGCTATATGTGAAAGGGGATTTTCTGCTCAGAAGAGGATTAAATCTGATGTCAGGGGGTCCCTGCATGTAGACCCTGTGGAGGACTTGATTCGAATTTGCATGGAGGGACCTAGTTTACAAGAGTTTAATGCCAAGGAAGCTGTACAAACATGGTTCAGTCAGGGTAAAAGGTCGAGGAGGCCAAATTACAAGGACAGGCCTTCTGAGCCTCCTAGTGGAACACACTGCTCTAAGGGGGAGTGAGTAAAGGCTCAAGTTGTTTAGGCCTACATGTTCTAGTGGAATGTTATTGGCCAGTGCCCCTAATGTTTACATACATTTAAGTATTGTTTGTAACTGTGAAATGACCTAAAGGTTACTAAGCACTTTGTTACTAAGCACTTTTTTTATTCTGAATGTATGGTTTTTTGATTACTATTTGTACTGTCATGACAGCGATGGTGCTGTCAGTTTACCTTGTTGTTGCATCTTCAAAAGTGCAGAATAAAATGTGACACTGAATTTGAAACAGCACATTGTAATTTCTTCATCTATTATTAAAGTATTTATTAGTAATACAGTGGAAATTAGTAGATTTGGCCACTGTGCTCCTAGTGAAAAAAGTTAGTCTGGAGCCCTGAACACATGCAACCACAACAGGCATAAGCTTATTTGAAGGCAAAATATAAAATCTTGCAACCTGGAGAAAAAAAAAAAAAAAAAAAAACTTGAACAAACTTTAGGCTAGATTTAACCTTGAGTAAGACTATTTGGCCTAATGTTTTCTATTTTACTAAACAACAAACACAATCATTCTATTATTGCATAACAATACTAAACACTGTAAATATTTACAATTAATTTATACTCCTTAATATCAAGTTTGTCAAAAGGCTTTCATCTCAGGCATCATCTTAATTTTGCTTTAATGTGAACATGATTAATATGTTACCTAAGTCTGTAAAATATTTCAGGATACTTTAAAACCGCGCTACAGGGCTTTTATTTTGAAACACACTTTTGTAGGCGGGAAATCTGCAATCTGTTTTGCATCTCATGAATAGAAGTTTCTACTAGTAATAATACAATTATAGAGCTCTGTAATTTGAATTGTTACTAGTAAGAAATGAATTAAAGAGCTCTCTAATTCAGTTTTTACTAGTAACATTTGAATTAGAGAGCTCTCTAGTGGAATTGTAGAGCTCTGCAATTGGATTATTACTAGTAACAATTGAATTACAGAGCTCTGCAATTGAATTCTTACTAGTAATAAATGAATTGTAGAGCTCTCTAATTGGAATTGTTACTAGTAAAAACTGAATTATAGAGCTCTTTAATTCAGTTGTTACTAGTAAGAATACAATTGCAGAGCTCTATAATTCAATTAGAGAGCTCTACATTCATAATTGTTACAAGTAAAAATTGAATTATAGAGCTCTGTAATTGTAATTGTTACTAGTACAAATTAAATTATAGAGCTCTTTAATTTAATTGTTACTAGTAAAAATATAATTAAGACGAGTAACGCTGGAACGTTTTTATGCTGAAACGGCCTTCTATAGTAAACAGTTTTGCTGCTTAATATTTTTTTGGAACCTGTGACATTTTGTTTAGGATTATGATAAAAAGAAGATCATTGATAGTAAATCAACATATTGGAATGATTTCTGAAGGATTATGTGACATTGAAGACTAGAGTAAAGGCTGATGAAATATATATATTTATACACGCACACATACATTACTTACATTTTATCTATATATCTAAATAAAAATAGGCTCAGTATATATGACCCAAAGTAACTAGTAACTAACTAGTAGATTTTTTATCCGATACTTTTTTACTCTTATAGTAACTATTCAGACAAGTACTTTTACTTGAGTACAGTTTTTGGGTACTCTACCCACCTCTGAACACTTTTCACCAGTCATTGCTATGCAGAAAAATAACAGTGAAACCTGAAAACAACATGCTGAAATGGACAATGCAGACATTTTACTTGAACTTAACTTTCTCATTGGTTCTTAAGCTCCTTGCTAGTTCAGTCAGAAGTATAATAAAGATGATGTCCACTGTCTTGGACTCAAAACACTGCTCTGTGTTTACAGGTGTCTGAGTAACGTTTGCCATTCCTTCAGCGATGACACTTCTCTTGGTTACAAAACATAGAAATATTAAAATAAATGTGTTGCATGTTAATAGAAAGAATCGGTTACTTCTGAGTGAAGAAGCATTTAAAGTAGCAACAAAAGTGAACTGTGATGCTGTGTTTGTGTTGTCACATGTGTTTTGGCAGAAGTGAATCTGGGGCCTGTACCATGATGGTGGCTGAACAAACTCTTTAACAGACATTAACATAAGATGATACTGCAAAAACAGTTTATTTTCAAGCTGTTATATTCCTGTTTTTTTTTTTTTTTTTTTTTATACAAAAAGTTTTTTTATTAGCCTAATGTAAGACAATACTGCAAAAACAATTTACTGTCTGTTATATTCCTGCTACATATTTATTGTACAACATTCCTAATTTTTCTGTCAATAATTTAATATCATATGTTGATATAAATTCAGTGTTTATAATACTAAAACTTGAACACTTAAGTATTTTCAACTGAAACTGACATGGTTCTAGAGAGTAAAAGGTTTTTTTTTTTTAAAAAAAGGGAAGACTTTAAAATAAACTTTTAAAAGGATTGAATCACTAGTCTAGTTATTGTTATTGTTGTCATTGTTCAGGCTGTATTTCAGCTTTAAATGTACTTTTTTTTTTCAAACAAAGCAACAGATATTAGCCATAGCGACAGCTAGAATCTAGCGGACTGCAGAGCCACTTTCATCCCAGAATGGCGGAAGCGTAGGGCTGCTCCTGGGCTCCCTTTCACTTGTTAGTAGGCTTTAGAAGTTCTTTGGTATTACTGCTCAGACTGATCATTCTCTTTCTATGAAACCTGTAAACCAGCTTTAACTCTACCGCGACAATAGCTCTATAGCAGCTGACCCGAAAACTGCAGTCATTACTTATTCACTAGAATAAAATCAAATCCTACACATTTAGCATATGCCTTTTTTCCACGTTGGTCCGACGTCACAAGTATGCAGCTTACTGTGCTTACAGTATTTTTTGTCTTTTATGAAAGGTCAGTAAGAAATCAGAAAGGCTAATGAATGTTATTACATCGGCTGCTAGGGCACTAACAGATTTCAGAATCTATTTGGGACATTAGTGTAATAAATAATTTAGTTTAAAAAAAGAGCTTGAACTTTGAAGTTGAACTGAAATTATGCAAGTTTCAGATCTGTCAATTACATGAATCTGCTGATTCTGATGACAGGAGAGAAAGGATGCCTCAGAATATTGAATTGAACATATCCGTTGCCTACTGGTTAAATAATGCAAAAAAATTTGTGTTTTTAGGTATCAGTCATACAGTTAACATGACTGAACAAAAGGATGAATACATTGCGTCCAGACTGACATTAATACCACTGGACATGCTAATGACTTATGCTGACTCTCTAATTGATCTTTAGCCAATCAAGGGGACCCCGGGGACTCGGCCAACTGACAACCATCTGCTTTGTGGACAAAAGTAAACAGGTGTCTGCATGAGACCAACTGCTGGAGGCTATGGACTATATTTCTAAGGCAGCTCTTTGATGTATAATTTTACTCTTGAATGCTAATTTAAAAAGTGCACTTAATTTTAGTTTCTGAAAAGTTGCATAGCACTGTAAAATATATTATGTTTATCTGAAGACCACATATGAAGATTCTACAAAAAAGGGAAAAGAAATAGAAAAAAAGAGAAAGAAATCATGCTTTAAAGAACAATTCACACTGCCCTGACCTTTTAAAGTGGGCATTTGGATGCAGTTGGATTTAGAGGGATGTACTGACCAAACATCAATGTTTCTGTTTGTAGGGGCAGTGTAGATTAACTTTAAAATCCACTGAACTTGGACTGTAGAGAGGAGAGCAGGGCATGCACAATTCATACATTCTAGAATGACAAATCTTAGTGTATTTATGAGTTGCCATAATAACACTATTGAGAGGGAAATGTTTATTTAAACAAGACAAACAATATTGATATTCATTTTGTTTCATTGTTCCCATTTCCTTTATTTTACGGATTTTCACTTTTGTTTCTATAGTTACTGATTAGGTTCACCTGCATCTCTGCAAGGCTTCATTTAGTCTGTGTGTACTGTATACCCCTCAGTTTCTCTGTTATTTGTCCATTCTTGTCTTTGTTAGATTGGTACTCCTAGATTGTTTCATCAATATATACCACTTGTGAATTGATCCTCTCTATTTTTGCCTGTAAACGACCTGTGATAGTCTGAATGCGTTTTATCTATTTGTCCATATTATGACCATAAGCCATACACAAATACGGTCAGGAAATATACAGATCTGGCCACTAAGATTGCACCACAGTTTATTATGCATGGCCACAGGGAATACTTTAACACAGGAAAGACATGATCCGTAGGAGGCAGTCATGTAACGTACTGAACTGAAGCGGTATAGAACATTACTCATGGCGAGCTGTAGTCTATTGGAAGTTAAAGGGTTAGTTCACCCAATAATCAAAATTATGTCATTAATAACTCACCCTTGTGTCGTTCCAAACCCGTGACACCTCTGTTCATCTTCGGAACACAGTTTAAGATATTTTAGATTTAGTCCGAGAGCTCTTAGTCCCTCCATTGAAACTGTGTGCACGGTATACTGTCCATGTCCAGAAAGATAAGAAAAACATCATCAAAGTAGTCCATGTGACATCAGAGGGTCAGTTAGAATGTTTTGAAGCATCGAAAATAAATTTTATAATTGTTGTGAGATTTCAAAACACTGAAGAATCAAGAACGAATCATTCGATGGAACCGGATCTTCTTCAACCATTTCACCGAATCGAACTGAATCATTTGAAACGGTTTGCATAAGCATTAATCCACAAATAACTTAAGCTGTTAACTTTTTTTAATGTGGCTGACACTCCCTCTGAGTTAAAACAAACCAATATCCCGGAGTAATTCATTTACTCAAACAGTACTGCTGTGAAGAGAGAACTGAAGACGAACACCGAGCCGAGCCAGATAACGAACAAAAGATTGACTCGTTCTCGAGTCAAGAACCGTTTCTGTCAGATGCGTCTGATTCGAGCTGACGGTACTGCGCATGTGTTGTGTGATTCAGTGTGGAGCAGACTGACACACAGAGCGTCTGAACCAAAATGTTTTTTTCGGTGATTGATTCTGAACTGATTCTGTGCTAATGTTATGAGCATAGGTTAAATTGGGCCGGAGTGCACCGGAGCGCAGCTCCGCCTCCTCGGGTCCACAACACACCATGCCGGAGCTCATCTCCGTCTCCTTCAGCACCAAATATTGTTATTCCACTTGAATTATTTTTCATCTCCTGGTAAAAACATGGCATATGAGACTGAATAATTAGCAAGGCTACACAGAAACACCCAGGCTACACAGAAACACCCAGGCTACATGGAATTATCAGATGTCATAATGCATTAATACCTGCGTTCTCTGGTCCAGCACCCCGCCTACCATCTACATTACCATGGAAACCCACGAACGGCTAGCAAAATCAGTCTTTTAAATTCAACCACCCGATGGGCTCATTGTGCTGTCTAATTCTTTATCGAGCATACGTGAGTATTTGGTTTAATTTACCTCAGATAAATAAGGTACGTAATTATTCAAACACAACCTGCAACTTCATTTTATAATGTGACTAATGTAGCCTCGCTCGCACTGTTTAGGTTTTCATTTGTCTGCTAAGGCCATAGCTGCCAACTCTCACGCATTCGCGCTCTCACGTTACGCCACATCAATTTTCTCACGCACAGTAAAATCGAAAAGCAAAGAGGACACGGAGACCGACAGACATGACAGAGCAGGATACTTATGTTATAAAAAAATAATCTCATCTCTCAGATTCTGTAAATTTTATTTCGAAATTCAAGCAATAAATACCATTTTGGCGCTTGTAAATGTGACGTGACAGATATCTATAGCGTAACGTGAACGGATGATCTGTAGCTATTAGCTAATGAACAATGTTAAATACAGTTGTTGTTGTTGTTGTTATAATAAATAAAAAAAATGCATTATATGTATGGCCTGATTAGTTTTTTGTCTTGAGGAAAATGAATGCCTATCTTGTGTAGCCTACCTATATTTATCCAAATGAGTCAATATTGAATCAAATCACAAGCACTGAACTAAATTTAAATCATAAAACTTGTGTAAAGCAATAAAAAAAGTATCTTATCAGAAATTGTACCATGTAAACAATATCAATTGTTGTTACTAAACCTAATACAATTCTGCTTAGTTACTAAAATGTTCAGTTTTGTTTTCACACCAATTTGATATTTAAAAATAAAATATTTAAAAAGTATATAATTATCTTACATCTGACTAATTCATGCATGCAGTCCAGGATGGTCCCAGAGCATGAGCTGGAGCTTTTTGATCAAATAAATGTGTTGTCACCTGACACCTGGCCCTCTCCAGTGCCACTGCTGTATGGAGAACAAGAATTGAGGCAGCTGTGTGATAGTCTGGCAATGAATGAACTACTGTAGTGTCAAACAAGGTTTAAGGGACTACAAGGAAAACCCAAACATGGCAATTAAAGAGGGTCTTCTGAAATTAAAACACACAGTAGATACTAGGGGTGGCACGGTTCGCTGAAAAAAACCCATACAGTTCGGATCAACACACACGGTTCAGCACGCGCTGGGACCGCGGTTCAGCTTAAATCTGACAAAGCATCTGTAATATGGTTTGCTACAAATAGCACATAAAACAAACTGGGTTCAGTTAATATATGTTTCTGTTGATGGATGTGCATTCTGGATTCCTAGACATTACAACAACAGCGATGAGGAGAAAAAAAAAAAAGACTGGACAAATCATTCACTCTTGATCAATGTGAATGCCGTATGCTGGATTATGAGCAGTCATTTATTCCGTCATCAACCGGTGCTGATAGCGCGCGCACACAGATGTACTTTATTCAATTTCTGTACCTAAAATCTTATCCTAGACCTGCCTAAAAAAAACAAAAGAAAAAACAACTGAAAATCACTGCTTATTGTTTGTATCTTTACTTTATTGTATTTATTTGTGCTGTTGCTTGTAGTTGGATAGAATATTCTTCTTTTTTTTATTAGAAAGTATAGTTTTTCCATAAACATAGCACATACTGAACCATACCGAAACCGTGACTCTAAAACCGTGAAACAAACCGAACAGTGAAAAAGTTGAACTGTGCCACCCCTAGTAGATACACTGGCTGTGAGCACAGCTCAATGTGAAAGGGGATTGTCAGCGATGAATATTATTGTTTCACCGCTGAGAAATCAGCTGAAGATTGTCAGTGTGTCCTCTTTGATGTTCGTAAAGTTAGTGGGTCCAGTTTGTTAGCTAAGTTTGTTAGGAAGTGGGTGATGACAAGGATGACAAGTGTTGTTCGGGTTGTTGAATAATGCATTCAGTTGAGTAATTACCTCCCGTGTCGGTGTGATTAAGTGAAGTGAAAGTGACATTCATGCTCTGCATTTAACCCATCCAAAGTGCACACACACAGCAGTGAACACACACAAACCGTGAACACACACCCAGAGCAGTGGGCAGCCATTTATGCTGCAGCACCCGGGGAGCAGTTGGGGGTTCAGTGTACCTAAGTCTTGGTATTGCCGGCCCAAGATTTGAACCCACAACCTTAGGGTTTGGAGTCATACTCTCTAACCACTAGGCCACGACTTCCCCAAATTATAAATCAAATATTACATAAATCAAATATAACATAAACTGCCAAATAAATTGGCCCTGATTCTCTTAAATCAACATAATTTTCTTATTTAAAAAGATGTTTACATATTTGCCAACCAATATTTTCCGAGGGTGAAATCCGTTGCCTGCTTGTTAACATTAAAGGTAAAAAATAATAAAAAACTGTAAAGTATTTATCGTTGTTTGAATAACTACTCAACCTTACCTTTCACATTAATACTGGAAAAATAGCCCCTTTGGTGTAAAATACATTACCGGTAAATCAATTTATGGTGCGATTTTTAATGTTGACCACTGTAAATAAGGGCTCCCCCTCCCTAAAAAAGCCAATTTAACCACTGGTTATGAGCCCAGGTAAACCGAAGGCTTGAATCAAGGGCATTCATCAAATGACGTCATTATGTCGAGCGCAAAAGAACCGGTGAACCGTTTTCTTCCATCGGTTTATTGAATCAAACTGTCCGAAAGAACTACTGGTGATCTGAAAACCGATGCAACCATTTCTTGACTTGAGAACGAGTCAATCTTTTCTTCTTTATCTAGCTCGGCCCGGTGTTCATTTTCAGTTCTCTCTTCACAGCAGTTCAGTCAGTGTACTGTTTGAGTACATGAATTACTCCGGGATATTGGTTTGTTTTAACTCAGAGGGAGTGTCAGCCACACTAAAATGTTAACAGCTTAAGTCATTTGTGGATTAATGCTTATGCGAACCGTTTCAAATGATTCAGTTCGATTTGGTGAACTGGTTGAAGAAGATCCGGTTACATCAAATGATTCGTTCGCGAACCGGATATCACTACACTTCAGTGTTTTGAAATCTCACAACAGACACGGAAGAGAAGACAATGCTGAATAAAGTCATAGTTTTTGCTATCTTAAACTATGTTCCGAAGATGAACGGAGGTCTCACGGGTTTGGAACGACACAAGGGTGAGTTATTAATGACATCATTTTGATTATTGGGTGAACTAACCCTTTAAGCTAAAGTACTATGGTACTACGCGGAAGCCAATAAAATAATCATAATTATTATATCAATAGTATCATCAGGTGTTCATCGCAACAGTTTGATCTACAGCCTTATTTTTATTATGCTACACTAAAGCCTATGTTGTGGATCTTCTTAAATCATCGCCGAGATCATTCTGTAAAAAACGTTATAAATAACGTTATAAATAAACAAAAACTTATAATGTAATGAAACATTTTTTTTAAATTGTTTTATACTTTTCTTATGTTTATTTTTTTTTTTTTATATTCTTAACTTATTAAGACGCAGAACGGCCATTATCTCTTTACGATCACAACAATAGGAGACTTTTCAGACGCGCACTTCAACTTTCCCTCAGCACCAGGCGCCAGTCAGACAAACTCGGAAAATGTACAGGTGCCAGATGAGCTTCAGTAGAACAGTGAACAATCGCACAAGAAACTACGACCAAACATCATCAGTTAAGTCATGAAATTACCAGAATGCCGATTAAAGCTTTAAAAAAAAAAATTTATGCATATATTCATTCATGCATGTAGTCTGTGTATATTTGCATCACATTTAAGAACGTCTCTTAAACACATGTACTGAAATATTCTGCGATTCAAGATCACAATAGGGCGCGAGATATGTATTATTTTATTTATTTAATGCACAAGTAGGCTAAATGTGAGGAAAGTGCATTTGTTGTACTAGACAATATGCACTAATGTGTCATTAATTTGTAAAGTACGAAAATTAAAACATTTTTAAATGCATAAAATAATTAATTTTACATTTTGGCATTTATGTGCTGTTGACTGCTGCCCTTTTTCACATTATTGCATTTCACATTAAGAAAACTTTTTCATTTTCCTTTGCACTCCTCATTTATACAAAACTGTTGCAATGAATTAATTTTGTCAACTAATAGAACATTAAACATTGACAGTTTACTTTTTTTTAGAGTTCATTGATTATATAAAATTCAGTGAAGATTGATTAAACTTTAAACTATGTAGGCTAGTTATCTGTATGTCTCATCCATGAGTTGGCATATGCAATGATGGTGAACAAGATATTGTGTTGAGACCCAGAACCAAGCTGACTGAGCAATAAAGCTATATAGTAAGCCCTTGTATTAAAATACCTGGAGGTAATACAAAAAAAAAAAAAAATCATATTCACTCAGTATTACTTGATCAAATTAACAACAAATTAATTGTATTCAGTTGTGATTTTTATATTGAAATAATTAAGATTTCAAGGACACAAACTAGTCACCTTTCACTGAAAATTGCAGTTTTAAATTCAAAATAGGCCATATCTGTGTGATTCAAGTAGATCTAAGGAGTTGAAAAATAAATACTTCAATACAAAACAATGTTGAACTTCGAAAATAAAGAGATTTTAAATGCTATAATAGTGATTTTATAATGCCTAAATTTAAATCCATTAGCAAAACGTGAAAAGAACTATATTCCAGAGTGGAAATGGTTAATGAGACCACAGACACACACATACTGTATACATATATTAAATTAAATTGCAATATATCAAAATTGCTTTTATCCAAAGCGACTTACAGTGCATTCAGGCTATCATTTTTTACCTTTATATATATATATATATATATATATATATATATATATATATATATATATATATATAGTATACTCACTGGCCACTTTATTAGGTACTAGCAAGGTGTACCGGGTTGGACCCCCTTTTGCCTTCTGAACTGCCTCAATTCTTCATGGCAAATTCAGCAAGGTGTTGGAAACATTCCTCATTCGATTTTGGTCCATATTGTCCTGATAGCATCACTCAGTTGCTGCAGATTTGTCGGCTGCACATCCATGATGCGAATCTCCCATTCCACCACATCCCAAAGCTGCTCTATTGGATTAAGATCTGGTGACTGTGGAGGCCATCTGAGTAAGGTGAACTCATTGTCATGTTCAAGAAACCAGTCTGAGATGACTTGAGCTTTGTGACATGGTGCATTATCCTGCTGGAAGTAACCATCAGAAGATGGGAACATTGTAGTCATAAAGGGATGGACATGGTCAGCAACAATATTCAGGTAGGCTGTGGCATTTAAACGATGCTCATTTGGTACTAAGGGACACAAAGTGTGCCAAGAAAATGTCCCCCACACCATTACACCATCACCACCAGTCTGAACCGTTGAGACAAGGCAGGATGGATCCATGCTTTCATGTTCTTTATGCCAAATTCTGACCTACCATCTGAATGTCGCAGCAGAAATCAAGATTCATCAGACCAGGCAACATTTTTCCAATTTTCTATTGTCCCATTTTGGTGAGCCTGTGTGAATTGTAGCCTCCGTTTCCTGTTCTTAGCTGACAGGAGCGGCACCCGGTGTGGTCTTCTGCTGCTTTAGCCTATCTGCTTCAGGGTTCGATGTGTTGTGCATTAAGAGATGGTATTCTGCATACCTTGGTTGTAATGAGTGGTTATTTGAGTTACTGTCGCCTTCCTATCATCTCTAACCAGTCTGCCCATTCCTCTGACCTCTGGCATCAACAAGGCATTTCTTCCACACAACTTCCGTCAACTGGATATTTTCTCTTTTTTGGACCATTCTCTGTATCCCCTATAGATGGTTGTGTGTGAAAATCCCAGTAGATCAGCAGTTTTTTTTTAAACTCAGCAGCCTGTCTGGCACCAACAACCATTCCACGTTCAAAGGCACTAAAATCCCCTTTCTTCCCCATTCTGATGCTCGGTTTGAACTTGAGCAAGTTGTCTTCACCTCATCTAGATGTCTAAATGCATTGAGTTGCTGCCATGTGATTGGCTGATTTGCAATTTGTGTTACCAAGCAATTGAACAGGTGTACTTAATAAAGTGGCCGGTGAGTGTATATATATTAGCATTGTTATGCACAAAACTAATAATCCATTCAAAAGTAGTGTAATGTGCACTTTTTTCATTTAAAAGTAGGCCTACTGCTATATGAACAAAAGTGTAATAACATTTGGTTTGCAAACACTTTAAACAAATAAAGTGCTTTTTACAAAAGTGTTCCTTTTACATAGTAGCAGTTAAAATATTAATTGTAGCCTAAATCTCAACTTATAACGTTAATGTAATTAAATATAAAACAAGCTATTTGTCACTTCCAGGACATTAACTTTTTATAGAAAATATTTTAAAATTTTTTATAGAAAAACAAGTTATGCTCAGAGTCCAGAGCATTGATCATAACATTATAACAAGCACCTTCCTATTAGAGACCTGCATGATCACGGGTCCCATCACAGCAAAAAGCGACTTGGGACAACACTTGATAGGCAGGTAGAGACTTGTGTGTGCAGGATGCAGGAGAATAATTAGGGTGTGCTCACACTAGGCAATCCCAAATAATTGTCCGCGTTAATCAATTAATGCCTTAACGTGATTATAATGCATTAACTTGTCAAGCCCTAATATATATATATATATACTTTTTCCCCCTGTGGTATTGAAAATGGGGGAGGGGTTAAAACCTTTTTTTTCACTCCTTATGTGTTTGTATCCTGCCATGTACAAGCAGGGCTTTTGGTCACTGACTTGCAGAAAGTTTTCCGTGGAAGTTAGCATTTGGGGCTACTAGAATACATGGGGGCACCAACACTGATCTTGCATACCACTCAGCAAATGTACAGTTGCACCCCTGCTGTCTGTATGACCATAAACTACGGAGTAACAGTTTCCACAAAAGATTAAAAAAAAAAAGAAGGCAGTGATTGCGTCGGCGCCTCAACCATACCACGTTTTTATAATGTTTAAAATTTTCTTAACATTTTGCTTTATTCAGCCCACATTAATGTATTAATAGAATGCAACATAAAGCCTATGTTTTCTTTTTTTCCGAGCAGCATAAGTTTTGACCATGCAGTAAAGACCTGGACAGCACATGCTGATATCTGTGTTTAAACTTTACTCATTTAAAGTCGGCATAAAATCTAAATTGACAAGTCTTATTTTTTAATGGAATACTGTAGTCTTTATTATAAATAACTTATCTGTGTACTTCATTATTATTATTTTTTTTTTTATTCTTGTGCCCTCATAATTTTTAATCAAAAATGTAAACCTCCCCTCCCCCTCAAAACGACTCATCTTCTCTTCCGGTCACATGCGATGGCGCGAGGGCATGGCTATTTGTGTCTGTCTCCCTGCCTCTTCAGAAACCTATCAGTGAGAAGATTGCAGCAATTAGCAATTGGCATTATGGTGGTCAGCTAAATTTTTGGTTGCGCTCCTCCTCAAGTCCTTTTCCCTATTCCCGAACAACCCAGTCTGCGTGCCCCTTGGCTTGAATTCTTGCACTTTGAGGAAGGAGGAATAATGGAATATTTGCGTCTGTGTGCAAAGCATTCAAAACTGCATCCATTTTGTTAGCAACGCCCATCTTCCAACGATCCAATCAATTACCGAAGGATGAAATCAAGCCCCGTCCTACTTTTTTTTTTCCTGTTCCAGAATCCGTTACGCTCGGATATATGTCACCACAAGGAAAAAAGGACAATCTCTACTTTCATTTCATGCCAACTTAAAGCCTTGCCACTTTAAACATTTTTGAGCAAGAGGACGTGAGCTCGATTTATTTACACCTGTTGCATCATGATCAAGCGCAACTACGTCCGGCGTAGACAATGCGCGTCCATGTCAACACATTCTCCCTTAGTTATAGATCTATCTGAGATGACGTTCATGTCACAATGGCTATAACTACTAATATAGAACTGAATTGCTCAAGACATCATAACAAGTGAAGCCACCGTGCCATGATTTCGTTGAGTAAACATTTCCTAACCCAGCCGGCATTTCAACGTTGAAACAACATCAGGTACCATGGTTGAATCAACGTTGAATGGACCTTTCGATTTTGCAAGTTGGATCAAGGTTGATATTGTGACGTTGATTCTCCGTTGAAATCACGACATTATTTCACCGTCTTGGGTGAATTATGCCATTTCAACGTTGAAACAACATCAGGTACCATGGTTGAATCAATGTTGAATGGACCTTTCGATTTTGCAAGTTGGATCAAGGTTGATATTGTGACGTTGATTCTCCGTTGAAATCACGACATTATTTCACCGTCTTGGGTGAATTATGGTCGTTTTGTAGATGTTGGATTAACGTTGAATTAGGTGTTGATTTTGCAAAGTAAATCAACGTTGATAACGCAATGTTGTTTCACCGTTGTACCTTTCAACATGGGTGAATATACAACTGTATGTTCACTTCGAGACTAGTTTGCATTTAGATCAACACTGTACATTATAAAGGTTAAAAATCAAATGACTGGCAGTAATGGCTTTACAATCAACTTCAATAAACTACGACATGCTGGTGATGAGATGCATAGCAGATTGTCATCACTCAATGGCTGGATGTCTAAGTGGTGCCCACAGAATAACATAGGTTTCATAGACCAGTGGTTCCCAAACTTTTCCATTCCACGACCCACCTAGACAAGTGTAATATATTTCACGACCCACCAAAATATTAAAAAAAAAAAAAAAACAACGAGTGAAATTACTTTAAACCTAATCTTACTTAAAATTTTTGTCACACCCAGGGGCTGGCTATGCTTTAACTAAGCCACACCCCTTCTCAACTTCCACCTCGAGGAGGTCCCCAAACCCGACCCAATGGCCAAACAACACGAGAACAAGTAAGTGATAAAACAATCTTTATTTAAATATTTAAAAATAGCTTGGGGAATAGGGAAAGGGCAATTAAAACTAAACTCTGACTCGGCCCTCCAGATGGGCTATGGCCGGGAAGAGGTCAGGGAGCAAGGGGGCCACGGGGATCCGGGGCGTGGGGCTCGGGCCCCGGCCTGAGTCTTAGGTATCCGTAGCGCCCTCCTTCTTCCTCCTCTTCGCTGAATACAGCTCACGGTAAGTACTGGTTCACACCGTTCGTTCTCGAGGTGCCCACTCTCTTTCTCTTCCTCCACAGGCAACGGCTCTTCGCTGATTACAGCTCGCAGTAAGTACTGATTCACCCAGTTCGTTCCTTGGGTGCTCACGCTCTTTCTCTTTCTCCACAGGCAACGGCTGGGACACACAGGCACAGTTAGTTCAGCTTGGTTTTGCTCTCACCTCTTCGCTGATTACAGCTCACAGTAAGTACTGGTTCACACAGTTCGTTCCTTGGGTGCTCACTCGCTTTCTCTTTCTCCACAGGCAGCGGCTGGGACACACAGGCACAGTTAGTTCAGCTTGGTTTTGCTCTCACCTCTTCGCTGATTACAGCTCACAGTAAGTACTGGTTCACACAGTTCGTTCCTTGGGTGCTCACTCGCTTTCTCTTTCTCCACAGGCAGCGGCGTAAGTACAGGTTTCCTCAGTCTCTCCTCGTGTTACCCACTCTCTCTCCTTTTCTCTCCACAGGTATCAACTTGGGCACAATAGCACAGTTAGTTTGCTTTGAATGGCTCTCACCTCTGGGCTGGACACAGCGTACTGTAAGTACAGGGTTCGCTCTATTCCTCCTCGTGTTATTCACTCTCTCTCTCCTTTTCTCTCCACAGGTATCAACTTGGGCACAATAGCACAGTTAGTTTGCTTTGAATGGCTCTCACCTCTGGGCTGGACACAGCGTACTGTAAGTACAGGGTTCGCTCTATTCCTCCTCGTGTTATTCACTCTCTCTCTCCTTTTCTCTCCACAGGTATCAACTTGGGCACAATAGCACAGTTAGTTTGCTTTGAATGGCTCTCACCTCTGGGCTGGACACAGCGTACTGTAAGTACAGGGTTCGCTCTATTCCTCCTCGTGTTATTCACTCTCTCTCTCCTTTTCTCTCCACAGGTATCAACTTGGGCACAATAGCACAGTTAGTTTGCTTTGAATGGCTCTCACCTCTGGGCTGGACACAGCGTACTGTAAGTACAGGGTTCGCTCTATTCCTCCTCGTGTTATTCACTCTCTCTCTCCTTTTCTCTCCACAGGTATCAACTTGGGCACAATAGCACAGTTAGTTTGCTTTGAATGGCTCTCACCTCTGGGCTGAACACAGCGTACTGTAAGTACAGGTTTCCTCTGTTTCTCCTTGTGTTACTCACTCTCTTTCCTTTCCTCTCCACAGGTATCAACTTGGACACAAAACACAGTTACTCTGCTTTGGATGGCTTTCACCTCTGGGCTGGACACAGCGTACCGTGCTATCTCCGGAGATCTGAAGCACGCTCACAACATATACTGTACTGAACTAGGCTAGGGCCAGCAATCTCCTTGTCCTCCCACGCCGAAGTGCGTGAAGGCGGGGGTTTATCTGACAGGACACATGGCAATACACAGCAGCCCACAGCAATATACAACACCACGTCAAAATTATAGGTTTTCACAGCACGAAGACTCACCCACCACACTCAGTGTACGGAAAGGACACCCGTCTTCCTTCACTTCGCTTGGTTCGGATCTGGCGATGGAATATGCGGCCTAGCTAGTGATGTCGTCGTTGCGACTACTTCAATAAGTATTCCTTCGGCTCTCCCACCACACTATATTAGGGGTAGGGCCACCCTCCTCCTCCTGGAGAGATCTACACAACGCCAGGTCAATATACAGGGCACTTTCGACTGGCTCTTAGTACTCACATCAATGCCACTTCCAATCCCCTTTTTCACGTCGTCTCAGTTCGCCGTATAATCTGTTCACTTCTCAACCTTTAAGGTTCGCGATGTCTTCACAATCATACAATTCCAGCCTGAGGGAGAGAGAGAGTTAGACAGCTACCAGCAGCGTACCAAGACGGGCACAACCCAGTGCTTCACACACACCAAAGAGAGCTTCCCAGACTGTGAAATAACTTGGCCTTAAGTACTGCCTTGTCCAGCGTATCCTCCAATCACCAACCGCTGTCCCTAACTAGGCACAGGTGCATCGAATTCCCTGATTTTCCTTCTTACGGCGCTACCGGAAGTTCCGGTGTTCTGTTTTTCCGGTCCGGGCGGAAACACTTCCGGGCGGAACCCAACTTCCCGAATTTTGGTTCCGCCCCTAAAGATCGTCACCTTGTGACATCCTCCCCCGCCAATCCGTTCTAGTCCCTAGAACGTCCTCGGGCTGTCCACTCCCCATAGCGGGCAGGGGGTCGGCCTCGGTTCTCTCGCTGGGATCGTCTCACTGGTGAATCGGGCTCAGCTTGTTCAGGGGCTGCTTCTGGTTCTCTCGGGGCGATCGGGGGTGGTGCCACCACGGGTCTCCCTGATACCACAGCCCAACCTTCAATCCAGGGGGCCGCTGGTACAGGTTCCGTGGGGACTTCTTCCACGGCTTCAGGGTAGTTAGGGCATGGGCGAATCATGTTCCGGTGCACCACACGGTCGGGGCCTGACTTCCCTTCTGGCCGGATGGTATAGACCGGCTGCCCCGGCCTCTGCTGCCGGCAGACTACATAAGGGGTGGCCTCCCAACGGTCACTCAGTTTCCCCTTCCCCTGCCGCCGATTATCTCTCACCAACACCCTCTCTCCTGGCAGTAGAGGGGCTTCTCTAGCAGTCCGATCATACAACCGCTTACTTTTCTCTCCTGCCGTCTGTATCCTTTTCGACACCTGCTCGTAGGCGAAATGCAAGCGCTGGTGATGGCGCCCCACCCACTCCGTTACACTTGCTTCCTCTTGGTCGGCTATCACTCCTAGGACCAGGTCAGTAGGCATTCGTATGTGTCTGCCAAACATCAGGTAAGTGGGAGCGTAACCCGTAGTACTATGTATACTGTTGTTATAGGCCTGTAGGAGGTTTGGCAAGGCACTCACCCAATCGTCCTGCCGTTGTTGGTCCAAGGTCCCCAGCAGCCCCAATAGGGTCTGATTGAATCTCTCACAGCCGCCGTTCCCCTGAGGATGATACGAAGTGGTGTGAGTTTTCGTGCAACCGTACAACTGGCATAGTTCTCTAATTACCCTGGACTCAAAGTTGGCTCCTTGATCGGAGTGCAGAAACTCCGGGCATCCGAACGTCTGGAAGACGGCCCGCCATAAAACTGTAGCGGTGGTGGTTGCAGTCTGGTCGAGGGTGGGGATAGCCCAAGCGTACTTTGTGAACAAATCCGTTATTACCAAGATGTTCTGGTAGCGATCTCGTGGTCGGCCCAGTGTCAAGAAGTCCATAGCCATGATATGAAGGGGGGCCTTCGCATGGATGGGTACCATTGGCGCTCGGACCTCCCGTCTGGACTTAAACAATATGCATCTCGGGCAAGCTTGAATTAGGGCGTGCACCGATGCCTCTAGCCCGGGCCAAAAGAAGAATCTCCTAAGCAGGGACACGGTCCTCTCCTGTCCCTGATGCCCCAACTGGTTGTGGTACGCCGAAACTAAAGCCGTTACCTCATCTGCGGGTACCACGATCTGGCGTACTTCTTCGCCCAACTTCGGGTCACTGACCCTTCTGCACAAAACGCCATCTCTCAGCTCCAGCCTGTCCCATTGCCCCAGCAGCCTCCTCCCAGTATCCGTCTGGGCTAACCTCTCCGCTGGCGTCAGCCGTCGGCCCTGTTCCAGCCATTCTCTTACCAGCCGCACATCTTGATCCCTGGCCTGTCTCTCCCTCCACCGACGGGGATCCCATCCCCAGTTCTCAGGCACGGCCTCTTGTCTGCTGCCTGGTGCCTCTACTGCTCCTACCATATAGCCCTCCTCCGGGCTGGCCCCTCCGGGGCTTTCCGCTTCGGGCAGCCTTGAGAGGGCGTCCGCGTTCGTGTGTTCACGCCCTGGTCGGTACTGTAGTTGATAGTCAAAGTTGGCCAGTTGGGCCACCCACCGCTGCTCCACGGCTCCCAGCTTCGCCGTCTGCAAGTGTACTAAGGGGTTATTGTCTGTAATGATCGTCACCTTGGCACCCCAGAGGTAGTCTTTAAATTTCTCACTTAGGGCCCACTTCAACGCCAGCAGCTCCAATTTGAAAGAACTATAGTTCGCATCGTTCCTCTCGGCTGGGTGGAGGCTCCGGCTGGCGTACGCGATGACCCTCTCAACTCCGTCCTGCCGTTGAGCCAACACCGCTCCCAGCCCGAGATTGCTGGCATCTGTATACAAAAGGAATGGTTTTGTGAAATCTGCGTATGCCAAGATAGGGGCCTGTAGCAGCTCCTGCTTCAATGTCTGGAACGCCGACTCACAATTTGCATCCCAGTCTACGTTGGGCGACCCCCGGCCCCGGTTACGACCTGTGCCAACCAGCAACTGATTAAGGGGTTTAGCAATTTTTGAAAAGTCCTTTATGAAACGCCTATAGTATCCCACAAATCCTAAAAAGGATCGCACTTGCCTCACTGTCCTCGGGGCCTTCCAGTCCTTCACGGCCGATACCTTTCCAGGATCTACGGACACTCCAGCCGCACTGACCACGTGGCCCAGAAAGTTGACTTCTCTCCGTAGTAAGTGACACTTATTGGGCCGTAGTTTCAATCCGTACTTCTCCATGGCCCGAAAGACTTCCTCGAGGTGCCTCAGGTGTGAATCAAAATCTGGGGAGTAGACAATCACATCATCCAGGTAAACTAATACTGACTCCATTAACTGACCTCCCAAGCACCGCTGCATCAGCCGCTGGAAGGTGGCCGGAGCGTTACAGAGCCCGAAAGGCATCCGGTCCCATTCAAATAGTCCAAACGGGGTTGTAAAGGCAGTCTTCTCCCGGTCTGCTTCGGCCACCTGCACCTGCCAGTAGCCACTGGCCAAATCTAGGGTAGAGTACCATGCCGACTGCGTGAGGCTGGCAAGCGAATCTTCGATCCGTGGCAAGGGGAAAGCGTCTTTCTTAGTCACGAGGTTCAGCTTACGGTAGTCCACGCAGAATCTCCAAGCCCCCGTCTTCTTTTGCACCAGCACTATGGGGGCCGCCCACGGGCTGCTGCTTTCCCTAACAACTCCTTGCTTCAGCATGCCTTGCAGGAGTGTACGTACCTCGGTATACAAAGTGGGCGGAATTGGGCGATACCTCTCCCGGCTGGGCCCTGCATCCCCGGTAGGTATATGATGTTGTACCACCTGGGTGCATCCGTAGTCTTCATCGTGGGTGGCGAACACATGCTGCCATCTCCGAAGGAGGGCCTGTAACTTCTGTGTCTGTGCCTGCTCTAAATCCTCCCCTTGTAACGACTCACCCGCCAGGTGGCTCGGCACACTCCTCTCCATACCACCCCATGGGGTGTCTACTTGTGTCAGGGCCACCTCGATGACAGTGGGGCACACCTGACGAAAACTAATATCCCTCTCTTCCCTTACTTGGTGGGATGTAACCGTTGTCAGACGGGCTAATCGTTGGTGCCGATGTAGTTGCACCGCGTATGGATGTACATTCCGTATCCTCACGGGGACTCTCCCCCGCCGGACCGTCGATAGTCCTCGTGCCACTTCCACTTGTGGACAATCCACATGGGGCTCCACCAGCACCCACTCTTCTGGGCCCGCTCTTCGGGGCGGTACTCGCGCCCACACAACAGCCTCACTTTTTGCGGGGACAGACAAAGCAAAACGACACATCACTCTTCCTACCTCTTCCTGTTCCCTGCGGACTTGGCTCATTTGCACCCTTCGACAGTCAGCTACCACCCACTCCCACTTGGGCCTCTCTGCAGGTGGTATCTTCGATACGGGCCTAGCCCGAAATAGCTCTTCCCAGCAATCAGCGAGGACATTCATGCCCAACAGGGCTCGATGTGCACCCAGACAATGGTCTTGCACGATAATCACACCTTTCTGGGGGACCATCACTCCGTGAACCTCTAGGTCCGTCAATCGGTAGCCAATATATGGGATGTCGAGGCCGTTTGCGCCCTTCAGAGTAAGCCAGGGGGCCTCCGCCCCTGGTGCCCCTTGTTTCCCAAACACTTCTTCGGATAAACTCTCAGCAAACAACGTCACTTGGGAGCCTGTGTCTACCAGGCATTGAATCTCCTTGCCGCACACTCTCACCTTCGCCACGGGGCTACGCCCAATCATCTGGCTCCTAGAGCCATATCCTCTTCCAGGGTCTTCTCGAGGGGTCCCGGCCACACGACCCACAGTGGCCGGCCGACCTAAAAACCCCCTTCTGACGCCCTGCGGGGCCCACACTGACGGCTATAGTGACCTGGTTTGCCACAGCGGTTGCAGATGGGTCGCCCTTGCTCGTCCCATTCGAAACGGGGCCGGTTAAAGTGGTTCGGGCGCCTGAACGGCTCTCGGCCTCCCTCTGAGTACACTCGGTCTCGGGGCGCCGGCCGTGGTTCCTCCCGCGCCCGTCCTTGGCGCAATTCTCCTACGAGGGCTTTAGACAGTTCAGACATCTGATCGCGGACATCTTTCAAAAGTTCAGCCTTCAGTGCTTGCTTCCAGTCAGGGCCTCCGGGTTGTGCTGGTGCTACTTCACTGACAACCGCACACACTGGGGAACCACTCACCTCAGTCTCATCACCTTCCAGGGCCAGTGCCTCTTTCTTCAGATCTTCAAACGTAAGACCCGGGTCCCTTCGAAACTGGATACGTAGGCTCTGTCTCACCGGACCCTCCTTCAACCCCAGAAGAAACTGGTCCCGCAATAGAGTCTCTCCATCTCCCAACCCGTGGTCCCGACGGGTCTGTAGTCGGGCGAATTGCTCTCGCAACCTCAGGGCGAAAGCTCTAATCGGTTGGCGGGGGCCCTGCTTACAATTGAAGAACTGGGAGCGAAGGGCAGCTACGGGGGTGTGGTCACCATACTGTTCAGTGAGGAACTGGAACACGGTTTGGGCGTTGGCTCTAACGGCTTCGGGGGCGGCATGCACCTCTCGCCGCGCTTCTCCATCCAGGGAGTTTAACACAAACTGAAGCCGCTGGGCTGCACTAAGGCCCTGTAGGTCGGCCAAGTACTCTAGTTGAGCCTTCCATTCAGACAATCGTACCTCGGATTCTGTCCCCCCATATTTTTGAATCCAGGGGCTCCCCATAAAAACGGGCATGGCACGGGGTTGGGCTGAAAGCCCCGCGTTGTCGGTCATTGGACGACCTTGGTTACTCAACTCGAGGTGGAAACCCTGCCGACTACGCCAAATCTGTCACACCCAGGGGCTGGCTATGCTTTAACTAAGCCACACCCCTTCTCAACTTCCACCTCGAGGAGGTCCCCAAACCCGACCCAATGGCCAAACAACACGAGAACAAGTAAGTGATAAAACAATCTTTATTTAAATATTTAAAAATAGCTTGGGGAATAGGGAAAGGGCAATTAAAACTAAACTCTGACTCGGCCCTCCAGATGGGCTATGGCCGGGAAGAGGTCAGGGAGCAAGGGGGCCACGGGGATCCGGGGCGTGGGGCTCGGGCCCCGGCCTGAGTCTTAGGTATCCGTAGCGCCCTCCTTCTTCCTCCTCTTCGCTGAATACAGCTCACGGTAAGTACTGGTTCACACCGTTCGTTCTCGAGGTGCCCACTCTCTTTCTCTTCCTCCACAGGCAACGGCTCTTCGCTGATTACAGCTCGCAGTAAGTACTGATTCACCCAGTTCGTTCCTTGGGTGCTCACGCTCTTTCTCTTTCTCCACAGGCAACGGCTGGGACACACAGGCACAGTTAGTTCAGCTTGGTTTTGCTCTCACCTCTTCGCTGATTACAGCTCACAGTAAGTACTGGTTCACACAGTTCGTTCCTTGGGTGCTCACTCGCTTTCTCTTTCTCCACAGGCAGCGGCTGGGACACACAGGCACAGTTAGTTCAGCTTGGTTTTGCTCTCACCTCTTCGCTGATTACAGCTCACAGTAAGTACTGGTTCACACAGTTCGTTCCTTGGGTGCTCACTCGCTTTCTCTTTCTCCACAGGCAGCGGCGTAAGTACAGGTTTCCTCAGTCTCTCCTCGTGTTACCCACTCTCTCTCCTTTTCTCTCCACAGGTATCAACTTGGGCACAATAGCACAGTTAGTTTGCTTTGAATGGCTCTCACCTCTGGGCTGGACACAGCGTACTGTAAGTACAGGGTTCGCTCTATTCCTCCTCGTGTTATTCACTCTCTCTCTCCTTTTCTCTCCACAGGTATCAACTTGGGCACAATAGCACAGTTAGTTTGCTTTGAATGGCTCTCACCTCTGGGCTGGACACAGCGTACTGTAAGTACAGGGTTCGCTCTATTCCTCCTCGTGTTATTCACTCTCTCTCTCCTTTTCTCTCCACAGGTATCAACTTGGGCACAATAGCACAGTTAGTTTGCTTTGAATGGCTCTCACCTCTGGGCTGGACACAGCGTACTGTAAGTACAGGGTTCGCTCTATTCCTCCTCGTGTTATTCACTCTCTCTCTCCTTTTCTCTCCACAGGTATCAACTTGGGCACAATAGCACAGTTAGTTTGCTTTGAATGGCTCTCACCTCTGGGCTGGACACAGCGTACTGTAAGTACAGGGTTCGCTCTATTCCTCCTCGTGTTATTCACTCTCTCTCTCCTTTTCTCTCCACAGGTATCAACTTGGGCACAATAGCACAGTTAGTTTGCTTTGAATGGCTCTCACCTCTGGGCTGAACACAGCGTACTGTAAGTACAGGTTTCCTCTGTTTCTCCTTGTGTTACTCACTCTCTTTCCTTTCCTCTCCACAGGTATCAACTTGGACACAAAACACAGTTACTCTGCTTTGGATGGCTTTCACCTCTGGGCTGGACACAGCGTACCGTGCTATCTCCGGAGATCTGAAGCACGCTCACAACATATACTGTACTGAACTAGGCTAGGGCCAGCAATCTCCTTGTCCTCCCACGCCGAAGTGCGTGAAGGCGGGGGTTTATCTGACAGGACACATGGCAATACACAGCAGCCCACAGCAATATACAACACCACGTCAAAATTATAGGTTTTCACAGCACGAAGACTCACCCACCACACTCAGTGTACGGAAAGGACACCCGTCTTCCTTCACTTCGCTTGGTTCGGATCTGGCGATGGAATATGCGGCCTAGCTAGTGATGTCGTCGTTGCGACTACTTCAATAAGTATTCCTTCGGCTCTCCCACCACACTATATTAGGGGTAGGGCCACCCTCCTCCTCCTGGAGAGATCTACACAACGCCAGGTCAATATACAGGGCACTTTCGACTGGCTCTTAGTACTCACATCAATGCCACTTCCAATCCCCTTTTTCACGTCGTCTCAGTTCGCCGTATAATCTGTTCACTTCTCAACCTTTAAGGTTCGCGATGTCTTCACAATCATACAATTCCAGCCTGAGGGAGAGAGAGAGTTAGACAGCTACCAGCAGCGTACCAAGACGGGCACAACCCAGTGCTTCACACACACCAAAGAGAGCTTCCCAGACTGTGAAATAACTTGGCCTTAAGTACTGCCTTGTCCAGCGTATCCTCCAATCACCAACCGCTGTCCCTAACTAGGCACAGGTGCATCGAATTCCCTGATTTTCCTTCTTACGGCGCTACCGGAAGTTCCGGTGTTCTGTTTTTCCGGTCCGGGCGGAAACACTTCCGGGCGGAACCCAACTTCCCGAATTTTGGTTCCGCCCCTAAAGATCGTCACCTTGTGACATCTTTATGACAGAAATTAAGTATTTAAGAAAAATAACCATTTTATTTTAGAGTACAACTGAAAATTTCACTACAAATTTACAAGTTTTAATTTTTGTTTACTGGCGTTAAAATATGTAGTGTCCATAAAAACGTGAAGCAGGCTCACTCCAGTGAAGTGTGATCTGCGCTGCTGTGTTTTGTTGCATTCATGATCCTTCCGTGTGTGTCGGCGAGAACGGAGCACAATCCAACACTTTTTTAGAAAAGCATAAGAAGCAAAGCAGAACTATCTAAAACAGTTTGGAGATTAAAATAATTGTGAAATAGGTAAAAAAAGACCGATTGAACCTTTTAATGACATTGCTCTGAGACCTTCAAAACACGCAACGCACACGGACTTAATTGCAATTTGAAAATCACACTAAGGATATTGCAGTTCATTATTAATGTTGGTGGGCTATATCGTTGTGATGAGTGGGTTCCCAGTTCCCGCCTCCTTCTTCCTGTGATTGTGAAGATTTTAATGTTTTACACTGGTGCCGAAGCCAGGGAGGAAGGAGGGGCGCGCTGCCGAAGATCCTTCGCCGCTGGGGTGAATCCGCAGTGCCATCGAGCAGGGCGAAGGAGTCTGCCGCCGAGGGTGCTCGATGTGGTGGGCTGGAGTGAGTTGCCGGGGGGGGGGGGGGGGGGGGCGAACTCACTCCAGCCCACCGCCTCGATGACTCCTTCGTGGAAAGAGGTGGGAACCGGCGGACAATCAAACAAAGTTTTAATAACCAAATAAACACAAAACAGCGCGACAGCCCCTCTCGGATGACTGCCGTGCACAAATAAAAAACAAACACAAAATAAAACCCAGGCCTGGTCCTCTCTCGTCCTTCACTGTCATCGCTCCTCTTTTGTATCTTTCCGATCTCCTCCGTGGTTCTTGAGACCGGTGAGTGTTGCTCATTTCCCAATCACTCCACCGGCCTAGCTCTGTTCCCATGGCACTAGGCCCCGCCCCACTCGTCACATTCGTGCAGCCCTAGACTGAACTGTGTTAGTGTCTGTGTGTCATTGAAACGCAAAATTAGCTGCAGCCAAGTGACTTTGTGCGACCCACCTTGTTCCATTCCGTGACCCACGAGTGGGTCGCGACCCACAGTTTGAAAACCCCTGTCATAGACAATTGGACGAGCTTTTGGGGCAGACCTGACCTGTTTAAAAGAGATGGTCTTCATCCCTCCTGGGGTGGCGCCACTCTTCTCTCTAGAAATATGGCAAATAGTCTTAGTGTTTATACTTGACTAACTGGGGCCCAGGTCAGGAAGCAGACAGACTGGCTAAACCGACCGTCTGCTAGCTGCCTCCCGTCACAGAGGTCAGTTAATTCTCAGCACATAGAGACTTTTTCACCTAGTTATCACACTATAGAGACTGTGTCTGTTCCCCGAACTAGAAATTACAAAAAACGTCCAAACCAAGTTAAGATTAACAATTTAATTGAGGTTCAACAAATAAAAAACAGAAGCAATATGGATAAACAAATGATAAAGCTTGGCTTATTGAATATCAGATCCCTTTCTACGAAAAAACTTTTTGTAAATAGTATGATCACTGATCATAATCTAGATGTACTCTGTTTGACAGAAACCTGGCTAAAACCTGATGATTACATTATTTTAAATGAGTCCACCCCCCAAGATTACTGTTATAAACATGAGCCGCATCTAAAAGGCAAAGGTGGAGGTGTTGCTTCAATTTATAACAACGTTTTCAGGATTTCTCAGAGGGCAGGCTTCAAGTATAACTCGTTTGAAGTAATGGTGCTTCATATAACATTATCCAGAGAAACAAATGTTAATGATAAATCCCCTGTTATGTTTGTACTGGCTACTGTATACAGGCCACCAGGGGACCATACAGACTTTATTAAAGAGTTTGGTGAGTTTACATCCGAGTTAGTTCTGGCTGCAGATAAAGTTTTAATAGTTGGTGATTTTAATATCCATGTTGATAATTAAAAAGATGCATTGGGATCAGCATTTATAGACATTCTGAACTCTATTGGTGTTACACAACGCGTTTCAGGACCTACTCATTGTCGAAATCATACTCTAGATTTAATACTGTCACATGGAATTGATGTTGATGGTGTTGAAATTATTCAGCCAAGTGATGATATCTCAGATCATTATTTAGTTCTGTGCAAACTTCATTTAGCCAAAATTGTAAATTCTACTTCTTGTTACAAGTATGGAAGAACCATCACTTCTACCACAAAAGACTGCTTTTTAAGTTATCTTCCTGATGTATCCAAATTCCTTAGCATATCCAAAACCTCAGAACAACTTGATGATGTAACAAAAACTATGGACTCTCTCTTTTCTAGCACTTTAAATAAAGTTGCTCCTTTACGCTTAAGGAAGGTTAAGGAAAACAGTTTGACACCATGGTATAATGAGCATACTCGCACCCTAAAGAGATCAGCCCGAAAAATGGAGCGCAGCTGGAGGAAAACAAAACTAGAGGTATTTCGTATTGCTTGGCGGGAAAGTAACATATCCTACAGAAAAGCATTAAAAACAGCTAGATCCGATTACTTTTCTTCTCTTTTAGAAGAAAACAAACATAACCCCAGGTATTTATTCAATACAGTGGCTAAATTAACGTAACATAAAGCCTCAACAAGTGTTGACATTTCCCAACACCACAGCAGTAATGACTTTATGAACTACTTTACTTCTAAAATCGATACTATTAGAGATAAAATTGCAACTATTCAGCCGTCAGCTACAGTATCACATCAGACAGTGCACTATAGACCCCCTGAGGAACAGTTCCACTCATTCTCTACCATAGGAGAGGAAGAATTGTATAAACTTGTAAAATCATCTAAACCAACAACATGTATGTTAGACCCTATACCATCTAAGCTCCTAAAAGAGGTGCTTCCAGAAGTCATAGATCCTCGTCTGACTATTAGTAATTCCTCATTGTCATTAGGATATGTCCCCAAAACCTTCAAACTGGCTGTTATTAAGCCTCTCATCAAAAAACCACAACTTGACCCCAAAGAACTAGTTAATTATAGACCAATATCCCTTTTCTGTCCAAGATACTAGAAAAGGTGGGATCCTCACAATTATATTCCTTCTTAGAGAAAAATGGTATATGTGAGGATTTCCAGTCAGGATTTAGACCGTATCATAGTACTGAGACTGCTCTCCTTAGAGTTACAAATGATCTGCTCTTATCATCTGATCGTGGGTGTATCTCTCTATTAGTTTTATTGGATCTTAGTGCTGCGTTTGACACAATTGACCACAACATTCTTTTGCATAGACTTGAACACTTTGTTGGCCTTAATGGAAGTGCATTAGCATGGTTTAAATCGTACTTATATGACCGCCATCAGTTCGTAGCAGTGAATGAAGATGTATCCTATCGATCACAAGTTCTGTATGGAGTACCTCAAGGCTCAGTACTAGGGTCGCTACTCTTCACGCTTTATATGTTACCCTTGGGAGATATCATCAGGAAACATGGTGTTAGCTTTCACTGTTATGCTGATGATACTCAGCTCTATATTTCTTCGCGGCCCGGTGAAAGACACCAATTTGAAAAACTAATGGATTGCATAGTCGATATAAAAAACTGGATGACGAGTAATTTCTTACTGCTAAATTCTGAAAAAACAGAGGTGTTAATTATAGGACCTAAAAACTCTGCTTGTAATAACCTAGAACACTGTCTAAGACTTGATGGTTGCTCTGTCAATTCTTCGTCATCAGTTAGGAACCTAGGTGTGCTATTTGATCGCAATCTTTCCTTAGAAAGCCACGTTTCTAGCATTTGTAAAACTGCATTTTTCCATCTCAAAAATATATCTAAATTACGGCCTATGCTCTCAATGTCAAATGCAGAAATGTTAATCCATGCATTTATGACCTCAAGGATAGATTATTTTAATGCTTCATTGGGTTGTTGTTCTGCACGCTTAGTAAACAAACTACAGCTAGTCCAAAATGCAGCACCTCAGTATTTGAATGAGCTCCTTTTACATTATAATCCTCTACGTCCGCTACGTTCTCAAAACTCAGGCAATTTGATAATACCTAGAATATCAAAATCAACTTCGGGCGGCAGATCCTTTTCCTATTTGGCGCCTAAACTCTAGAATAACCTACCTAACATTGTTCGGGAGGCAGACACACTCTTGCAGTTTAAATCTAGATTAAAGACCCATCTCTTTAACCTGGCTTACACATAACATACTAATATGCTTTTAATATCCAAATCCGTTAAAGGATTTTTAGGCTGCATTAATTAGGTAAACCGGAAACGGAAACACTTCCCATAACACCCTATGTACTTGCTACATCATTAGAAGAATGGCATCTACGCTAATGTTTGTCTGTTTCTCTCTTGTTCCGAGGTCACCGTGGCCACCAGATCCAGTCTGTGTCCAGATCAGAGGGTCACTGCAGTCACCCGGATCCAGTACGTATCCAGACCAGATGGTGGATCAGCACCTAGAAAGGACCTCTACTGCCCTGAAAGACAGCGGAGATCAGGACAACTAGAGCCCCAGATACAGATCCCCTGTAAAGACCTTGTCTCAGAGGAGCACCAGGACAAGACCACAGGAAACAGATGATTCTTCTCCACAATCTGACTTTGCTGCAGCCTGGAATTGAACTACTGGTTTCGTCTGGTCAGAGGAGAAATGGCCCCCCAACTGAGCCTGGTTTCTCCCAAGGTTTTTTTCTCCATTCTGTCACCGATGGAGTTTCGGTTCCTTGCTTAGTTGGGGACACTTCATCTACAGCGATATCGTTGACTTGATTGCAAATAAATGCACAGACACTATTTAACTGAACAGAGATGACATAACTGAATCCAATGATGAACTGCCTTTAACTATAATTTTGCATTATTGACACTGTTTTCCTAATGAATGTTGTTCAGTTGCTTTGACGCAATGTATTTTGTTTAAAGAGCTATATAAATAAAGGTGACTTTGACTTTGACTTTGACATGCTCAAAATTGTAAAACAGCAGTTTTATTTTGGAAACATACTGTATAAAACAGATGAAAATAATCCCAAACTTTAGATTGCACTGTTAGTGCATAGATGTATTGTTAAAAACCTGTAGAAGAACATTCCAAATGCTTAATATTTAAAGGACTTTGTAAAATAATATACATATTTTGTGCTGAACTTGCAAGAAAAATCCCTTGTACTTTTATGCCTGAAACCAGTTGATATTTATTTTGGTGGAAAACTATAGTTTCTGTAAAAAACATGTTTTACTAATGTGTCTCATTACAAGAGATTTGTACATTTGTGGAGTGTGTTGAACAGTTCGAGAATGGAACCTGCCACCAGGGCGCTGTAAGGGTAGGGAAGGTTAGGATGATTCCAAGGGCCCAGAGTTATAGGGGGGGGGGGTACTTTTTTTACTGCTGGGAATGCGGAATGTGATTTCTACCTAGGGGGACCCTAAAATTTTAGAAACAATAGCCTCGTGCATTTTGTGCTTTGGAGGATCCTTGCAAGTGTCCCAGCTCTAGATCCTTTCTGACGCCATCCCCTCCACTCTCTCCCACTTGTGCACTTTCTGTACTGTCCTGTATAAACAAAAACACCAAAAATACATCCTCATAAAATATCAACTTTGATATTGTGAAATATTTTTTACTGAAAATTGAATGCAAAACAAATTACACAATATTTTCACTTTACAGTTCAATATCACATGGGGTTGGAAACAAAGTGCACAACACTATTCATTAAACACTTATTTAATGTATTTAGATTAAAGTTTACAAGCTTTTGGACAGTGTTTTCTCTGCTTCCTTTTGGCCTTGCTGTAGTTTGAAACTACTTGCTGTAGTTTTTTTCTCTCTCTAAAATCTTTATCTTACTTTCACTCTCTCTTTTTTAAAGTGATAAAATATAACTTAACTCACACCACATTTCTGATATTATCGATCAATCTCATCAGATTAATTTTGATCGTTCACTTTTATTTTATATCCGTGAGTGCAGTACACCTGCACTCGTTAGCTTGTCGTTAGCGTTTTCTTTTCCTTGCTGTTTTCTTTTCTAATAAAAAGCCTAGGCTATGATAACAGCTATGACAGAGTTGTCTAGCTGACTATTTCACAGTCCTGTCACCGTTGCATTGTGGGCAACGACACACAAGGTAACTGACACAATGCGGTTTAAATCAAGGTGATCATAAGGGATCCAAGCACAATGGTTTGAATAGATGATGCAGTTACACAATGGACATGTATCTTTTCAAGTAAATTATGAGTCCTTATGTGAGTACTATTATATGCACAACATGAAAATGGATAACTATCAGAGTGTCCCTTCTTCACCTTTTCAGTAATGTGTGTTAACTTGATAAATATATTGGCAATACTATTAAAATATGATCAAATGTTATGGTATTTAGGAGATGATGGTTTTTGCATAATTACTATATTGGGTTTTATGAAAGTTTATAAAAAAAAATGAATATTTATTATTTTTTTATTTATGCACATAAATGAATCATTTTCAAGACTTTGAACAGATGAGGTGTGCTATATATTTTCTATCTGATTGGACTTACGGTTTTCATAAAAATAAATATTAAAAATCATAAAAATCCCATAGATTTTAATTGACAGGATGTTCAGATTAGCCAAGCTCCAAATTCCATTATACTCAATCAAGCTTTGCTTCTACGAACTATTTCTAATCAATTTAAACTCATTCAAACTCATCTGATATTTCTAATCTATTTATGTGGATAAATAAAAAATTAATAAATATATATATATATTTTTTATAAAGTTCAATAAGGCCCAATATAGTAATAATCCAAAAACTATAATCTCCTAAATACCTTTCAACTTGATCTTATTTTAATAGTACTGACAACATATTTCTCAAGTTATCACACATTACTGAAAAATTAAAGAAGGGACACTATATTTTCTATTTTCTATTTTCATTTTGTGCATATAATAGTACTCACAGAAGGACTCATAATTTACTTGAAAAGAGGCAATTTATGTATTCGCTTGTATTTTTAACCGATTTAAAAGTGAAACTAAAGCAGAATCCTGTGCTCCGCTGATAAATAAAGTCACTTTAATATTCAAATCCAGTATCATGATCAACTTCTGATTTATATATCAACGGTTTATGTTCACATGGCTGTTTTCATTTCTATTCACCAAGCAATTTTCTATGGGTTCATATGTGCTTCAATTTAATGATAGTAGTAATTATAGTATATGGGTATGTTTAGAATCTATTTACATATAACATTAATTCCTAATTCTTGTTTTTGTTTAATTTAATTATATTCACAGATTGTATTAAAGGGCTCTCGTCCTCTAATACTGTAACAGAGCAGTTGTTCTTGTGTTGCTGGGACAGCACTTTGCAACCACATTGTTGCACTATACTCTACCAAACAGCCAAATGCTCACAGCTTGGCATCAGTGCAGTTCCTCCAGTTCACAGCTGTACTGAAATGGAGCAGAGCTGGCACAAACCTAGAACAATGGTAATTTAAACTGAATTTGCATATACAAATTATATATAATATACAGTGGGGGTGTTTACTAGGCCGTGCGGCATTACAAGGTATTCATAGTGACCTGTGGGGATGATGAACGCCATCTTCCATTCATCTCCTTCCCGAATTCTGATTAGGTTGTACACACATCTGAGGTCCAGTTTGGTGAATATGCGGGCTTTACGGAGTTGTTCAAGGGAGGATGGAACTAGTGGGAGCGGTACTAAACTTTACCGTGATTTTATTTTATTTAGTCTATGCAGGGTCGTAAACCTCCCTCCATCTTTGGAACAAAGAAAAAACTGGCGGCAGCTGGGGAGGTGAAAGGATGGATGTACCCTTGTCTCAGAGCCTCTTCGATGTATTCTCGCATGGCCGTTCGTTCTGGGATGGAAAATGAATAGATCCGACCTTTTGGAATGGTTTCACCTGGGACCAAGTCAATTGCACAATCCCAAGGTCGGTGTGGAGGTAACTTGGAGGCTGCCGTAGGACTGAACACGTCTGCATAGGATGAATAACATGGAGGAATGTTAACGGACAGATTTTCTTTGGGACTTTAAATGGATGTGGAATTACAGACACAGATTTGGGTTGGATGGAGGGTGTGACGCTAGTGGTGATGCAGTTGCAGCCCCAGTTAAAAAAAAAAGGCATAAATGCAGTTCACGTTGACAGTTGCGCACTGCTTGGGACAGGTTATGGGACTCTACCTGCATTTTTTCTGACTCTGGTTTTGGGGACTCTTTGGATATCTTCTGGTGGGGTACGGGGACTGGAGCATGAACTTCTCAGTAACAGGATTGCTATCTTAAATGGACTCAGAGAGCTTGTTGCATTAATTTTCTAATTAATTAATTAATTGTTGCATTAAAGAACGAGCAAGGATTGCTGCAGAAACCCGTTGCAGTCCTCCGCCCGGCCAGAGAAGGGCACTGGTCGAGAGACAGTGTTCGTGACTTTCACCAGCGTGGGAGCGGGGTTTCCAGAAGCACTGTCTTCTGCTGTGCCGGATTCATTGCTTTGTTGGTCAAGCCTTCTGTCAGGACACAGACGAGAGACAGAGGTAAGTGAATACACATACAGTGCTTTATTTACAAGATAGTGCTTCGCAGAGAAAGCAGACAATGATTTTAGGTGCCGATTCGGTGCAGATGTCAATGTCACCTTTATTTATATAGCGCTTTAAACAAAATACATTGCATCAAAGCAACTGAACAACATTCATTAGGAAAACAGTGTCAATAATGCAAAAATGATAGTTAAAGGGGACTATCACGCAGTGCGGGATTTCAAGCAGGTTAGTACTTCTTGTGTAGGTTTGTCAAAGCCACAATCACAGTGCGTTAGCAGGTGCAGGTTTGGTCTCACTCAGTGCGGTGTTCAAAGCAGGTGATCTGTACCAAACCTGCACCTGCTAACGCAGATTAGTATTCAGATGAACGTGATCATTGTGAGATGGATGGGACCGGGCTTGACTGGTCCCTGACATATACATACATATACACATATACACATACACATATACATACACATATATATCCATCATATATAGTTATATAAATCACAAACTAAAATTAATTACTTTAAATAAAAAACACACACAAACATATATATAGGGTTTAAATTGTACCTAGTGTAGAACCTTACATCATCATCGGAAGCAGCAAATCGCCCCAAGCAAAACCTTTGACTGACCGACAACTCCTCCACCTGTCTCCTTAGTCGGTCCACCTCTTTACGGAGACCCTCAGTTTGATTGAGTGCATTATCAACTATCACAGGTTCTGTAACTGAACAATAATCATGTGCCAGATGCTGGGCATCCATTGGCACAGGATCCTCATCCACTCCCTTCTTTGCCATACCTCGGTGCGCCTTGGTTCAGCAACGGAGTAGCCGTTCCACTGAAATAAGTTTGGTACAGCTCCCTTCCTCAGCAAGCGGCGCCCTTTAGGCTCGATCAGGTCATCACTTATAAAGTGACAACTGCAGACCCTTGTATGAGATGTGATGTTAAATCACTCACGTCGAATGCTGTGAATCCACTTTCTGCATGTTTCTTCGTCCACAGGAAAAGGGTCGAAAATCAGTACAGAGTTGAACTTTGAGGAGGCCACACATAACAGGACACAACAATGGTCAGTCAAACCACTGTCTTCACGCCGTTAATATTTAAACTTTATTAAGATATTAATATAATATAATATAATATAATATAATATAATACTTAAATTATGAATCGCTGTTTTCTGAATGAGAAATTTTATGAATGAGTTTTGCCAGTTGTAGCTACACTTCGTTGTAGAATGCGCTAAGTGGAAGTAAAGACCCGGTCTGAGATTCTATCGGAAATACGTAAGCAGAGTTCGTCCATAGAGTGAATTCCCCCAATGCTGCAGCGAAAAATAGTGGAGCAATATCAGAAAGGAATTTCTCAGAGAAAAATTGCAAAGAGTTTGAAGTTATCAACGTCTACAGTGCATCATATCATCCAAGGATTCAGAGAATCTGGAAAAATCTCTGTGCGTAAGGGTCAAGGCCAGAAAACCATATTGGATGCCCATGATCTTCGGGCCCTGCATCACGTACAGGAATGCTACTGTAATGGAAATCACAACATGGGCTCAGGAATACTTCCAGAAAACATTGTCGGTGAACACAATCCACCGTGCCATTCACCGTTGCCGGCTAAAACTCTATAGGTCAAAAAAGAAACCACATCTAAACATGATCAAGAAGCACAGGCATTTTCACTGGGCCAAGGCTCATTTAAATTGGACTGTGGCAAAGTGGAAAACTGTTCAATCAAAATTTGAAGTTCTTTTTGGAAAACTGGGACGCCATGTCATCTGGACTAAAGAGGACTAGGACAACCCAAGTTGTTATCAGTGCTCAGTTCAGAAGCCTGCATCTCTGATGGTACAGGGTTGGATGGGCAGCTTAGAAATCTGGAAAGGGACCACCAATGCTGAAAGGTTTATACAAGTTCTAGAAGTCAAGTCACCTTTATTTATATAGCGCTTTAAACAAAATACATTGCGTCAAAGCAACTGAACAACATTCATTAGCAAAACAGTGTGTCAATAATGCAAAATGACAGTTAAAGGCAGTTCATCATTGAATTCAGTGATGTCATCTCTATTCAGTTTAAATAGTGTCTATGCATTTATTTGCAATCAAGTCAAGGATATCGCTGTAGATGAAGTGATCCCAACTAAACAAGCCAGAGGCGACAGCGGCAAGGAACCGAAACTCCATCGGTGACAGAATGGAGAAAAAAACCTTGGAAGAAACCAGGCTCAGTTGAGGGGCCAGTTCTCCTCTGAAGAGACGAAACCAGTAGTTCAATGCCAGGCTGTAGCAAAGTCGCAACATATGCTCCCATCCAGACATCGTCTCTTTCAGATAAAACTTTGCATTTTCCAACATGAGAATGCCAGGCCACTTACTGCTTCAATTACAACATCATGGCTGCTTAGAAGAAGGATCCGGGTACTGAAATGGCCAGCCCGCAGTCCAGATCTCTCACCCATAGAAAACATTTGGCTCATCATAAAGAGGAAGATGTGACAAAGAAGACCTAAGGCAGTTGAGCAGCTAGAAGCCTGTTTTAGACAAGAATGGGACAACATTCCTATTCCTAAACTTGAGTAACTTTGTCTCCTCAATCCCCAAACATTTGCAGACTGTTATAAAAAAGAAGAGGGGATGCCACACAGTGGTAAACATGGCCTTGTCCCAACTTTTAAGATGTGTTAATGCCATGAAATTTAAAATCAACTTATTTTCCCCTTAAAATTATACATTTTCTCAGTTTAAATATTTGATATGTAATTGGTTGAATCTCAATGACCTCATTAAAATTAACTTGCTGTCACCTACTCAGAGGTGGGTAGAGTACCCAAAAACTGTACTCAAGTAAAAGTAAAAGTACTAGTCTGAATAGTTACTTGAGTAAGATTAAAAAATTATCGGATAAAATTGTGACGATTCGCGCAGCAGAAAGACACAGGGAGAGAGCGAGATCCAATAGCAGAGGTTTATTAAAGGGGTAATCCAAATCTTTGTCAATATAAGCAGAGGTCAAAGCCAAACAGACAGTCCAAAAAATAAACAAAACAAATAAACAAAGGAGGGAACAGAAAAGGGAACTCGGAAGACAAGAGGTTAGGGTCAATCTCGGGAGACGAGAAGATGAAGGGGAAACTCGGATGACGAGAAATGCTGCATACACGAAGGGTAAGGACTCCATACAAACAACAGGCAAAGACAGGTATTTATAAGGAGGCTAATGACAATCAAGTGACTGCACCTGGTGCAATTAACCAGAGTGCAATTACTGTGAAGACAGGACCAGACTAGAGGAATTCTAGTGCCTACGGTGAAGTGCCTAAAGGGAAGTGAGCCCACTAGTGGACACCCAGGGACACAGAGACTAGACAGCGTGACATTACTCCCTCCTCCACAGAGCAGCTGCCAGATGCTCCACCCGAACCCAAGGGAAAACCAAACAGACAAAGAGACCAGGAGGGAGGTGGAGCAGCGGAGGACTACGGGGAGGGATGGAGGGCCAGATAAAATGGTAAAACAGAGACGAGAGGACCAGGTAGAATGGGGAAACAGAGACAAGACAACCAGGTAAAATGGGGAAACAGAGACAAGAGAAGTGCAAAACAAAACAAGGAGTCCAGGAGGGTGGTGGACCGGCGGAGGATCAGGGGGAGGGATGGAAGGCCAGGTCCTTTGAGGGAAATGGAACAACAGACACAGACTAGAAACCCAGGAGGGAGGTGGACCGGCGGAGGATCAGGGGGAGGGACGGAGGGCCAGGTCCATAGGAGGAAGACAGACAGAAAAAACAAAAACATAAGTCCATGAAGGACATCACCTGTAGCCCACCAGGGCAGAGCAGAAGACCACCACAACCGTGTGGTCAGGGCGGAAGCCTCCCAGGGCGGAGCAGAAGACCACTACCTCCGTGTGGTCGGGACAGATGCCCCCCAGGGCAGAGCAGAAGACCACCACAACCATGTGGTCAGGACGGAAACCCCCCAGGGCGGAGCAGAAGACCACCCCATCCTTGTGGTAGAGGCAGAAACCCCCCAGGGCGGAGCAGAAGACCACCACCACCGTGTGGTCAGGGCGGAAGCCCCCGAGGTCGGAGCAGAAGACCACCCCATCCTTGTGGTAGAGGCAGAAACCCCCCAGGGCGGAGCAGAAGACCACCACGTCCGTGTGGTCAGGACGGATGCATCCAAGGGCGGAACAGAAGACCACCACAACCGTGTGGTCAGGGCGGAAGCCCCCCAGGGCAGAGCAGAAGACCACCACATCCTTGTGGTTGAGGCCGAAGCCCCCCAGGGCGGAGCAGAAGACCACCCCATCCTTGTGGTAGAGGCAGAAAGTCCCCAGGGCGGAGCAGAAGACCACCACAGCTGTGCGGCCGGACCAGCAGGAGGACGAGTCTGGTTGGGCAAGTCTGAAACATAGAAAAAGAACATGTTAGGGGTAGCCTCCGCGGCCACAACTGGAACAGTCGGATGCTCAGAGAGTTCAACTGAGACTTGATGAGTCTCTGGAAGTTCCGCAGAGGCGAGGAGAGAATCTGGTAGTTCATCAGAACCATGGAGAGAATCGGGTAGTTCCACAGGGAAGTGACGAAACTCTGATAATCCCATGGTGTTTATACTGGATTCCAGAAGATCGGTGCTGACTTGACTCTGCTCATGAAGACTATTGGTGACTTGAATTCTCCCATGAAGAACCCCGGTGACCTGACTCTGTCCTTGAAAGTCACCAGTGACTTGAATCTGTCCTTGAAGATCACCAGTGACTTGACTTGGTCCTTGAAGATCACCAGTGACTTGACTCTGTCCTTGAAGATCACCAGTGACTTGACTCTGTCCTTGAAGATCACCAGTGACTTGACTTAACTCTGGAAGGTCAACGGTGATTAGCCCTGACTCTGGAAGGTCCACGGTGACTAGCCCTGTTTCTGGAAGATCAAAGGTGACTAACCCTGACTCTGGCAGGTCAACGGTGACTAACCCTGACTCTGGAGGGTTCCTGAGCACCTGACTCGACTCTGGAAGGTCAACAGGAACTAACCCTGACTCTGAAAGGTCAACAGTGACTGACCCTGACTCTGGAAAGTTGATGGTGACTAACCCTGACTCTGGAGGGTCCACGAGCACCTGACTCGACTCTGGAGGGTCCCCGAGCACCTGACTCGACTTAGGAGGGTCAACCGGAATCTGACTCAACTCTGGAAATTCAATGGGCACCTGACTCGACTCTGGAAGGTCAACAGGAACTAGCCCTGACTCTGGAAGGTCAACGGTGACTAACCCTGACTCTGGAAGGTCGACAGTGATTAACCCTGTCTCTGGAGGGTCAACGGTGACTAACCCTGACTCTGGAGGGTCCATGAGCACCTGACTCGACTCTGGAGGGTCCACGAGCACCTGACTCGACTCTGGAGGGTCAACCGAAACCTGACTCAACTCTGGAAATTCAACGGGCATCTGACTCGACTCTGGAAGGTCAACAGGAACTAGCCCTGACTCTGAAAGGTCAACGGTGACTAACCCTGACTCTGGAAGGTCGACGGTGATTAACCCTGACTCTGGAAGGTCAGCGTTGACTAACCCTGACTCTGGAAGGTCAGCGTTGACTAACCCTGACTCTGGAAGGTCAGCGTTGACTAACCCTGACTCTGGAAGGTCAACAGGAATCTGACTTGGTTCTGGAAGACCAACTGGAACGTGACTCGACTCTGGATTGTCAACAGGAACCTGACTCGACTCTGGCTGGTCCACTGGAACCTGACTCAACTCTGGAGGGTCAACCGGAACCTGTCACAACTCTGGAGGGTCAACCGGAACCTGTCTCAACTCTGGAGGGTCAACGGGAACATGACTTGACTCTGGAAGGTCAATCGGAACCTGACTCAACTCTGGAGGGTCAACGGGAACCTGACTCAACTCAGGAAAGCCCACTGTAGCTGCCATTCTCTGCAGTGGCTCCGGGCTGGCGGCCATCTTGTGCAGTGGCACTGGGTTGGTGGCCATCTTGTACTGTGGTGCTGGCTCAGCAGACGTGACGTGAACAGTCTTGGGAATCTCTAGGATCTTTGACAACATGGAGAAATAATCCAAAAACTTCTCAGCGGCCATCTTGGGCGTTGGCACTGAGCTGGCGGCCATCTTACACCGTGGCGCTGGGCTGGTAACCACTTTGTGCTGTGGCGCTGTGCTGGCGTCCATCTTGCCTCGTAGCGCTTGGCTGACGGCTATCTTGTGCTGTGAAGCTGGGCTGGCTTCCATCTTGCCTCGTGGCACTGAGCTGGCAGCCATCTTGTGCTGTGGTGTTGGGTTGGCATCCATCTTGTCTCGTGGTGCTGGGTTGGCGGCCATTCTGTGCAATGGTGCTGGGTCGGCGGCCATTCTTCGCAGCGGCGCTGGGGTGGCGGCCATCTTGTGCAGCGGCACTGGACTGGCGGCCATCTTGTGCAGTGGCGCTGGCTCAGCAGACTTGCGCCTCCTTTCCCCTCTCCCAACCGAACTCAGGGTCTCCGGTGGGCCATATGGGAGAGTGATGTCGGACCTCCTCTCGACCACTCACTCCTGAGCGACCTCCCCTGGTCCCACGGAACACGACCAGGCGAGTACCCTCAAAGCCATTCCTCTCCCGCTTAGTGGCTGGGGAGGAAATTGGAATAGACATATCGCTGGATCTCTGTGTAGATGGAGTCCTTCTGTGACGATTCGCGCAGCAGAGCGACACAGGGAGAGAGCGAGATCCAATAGCAGATGTTTATTAAAGGGGTAATCCAAATCGTTGTCAATATAAGCAGAGGTGAAAGCCAAACAGACAGTCCAAAAAATAAACAAAACAAATAAACAAAGGAGGGAACAGAAAAGGGAACTCGGAAGACGAGAGGTTAGGGTCAATCTCGGGAGACGAGAAGATGAAGGGGAAACTCGGATGACGAGAAATGCTGCATACACAAAGGGTAAGGACTCCATACAAACAACAGGGAAAGACAGGTATTTATAAGGAGGCTAATGACAATCAAGTGACTGCACCTGGTGCAATTAACCGGAGTGCAATTACTGTGAAGACAGGACCAGACTAGAGGAATTCTTGTGCCTACGGTGAAGTGCCTAAGGGGAAGTGAGCCCACTAGTGGACACCCAGGGAAACAGAGACTAGACAGCGTGACAAAAATATCTACTCAAGTAGTTAGTTACTAGTTATTTTGGGTCCTTTATACTGAGCCTATTTTTATTTAGATATATAGATAAAATGTATGTAATGTATGTGTGTGTGTGTATAAATATATATAAATATATCATCAGCATTTACTCCAGTCTTCAGTGTCACATAATCCTTCAGAAATCATACCAATATGTTGATTTACTATCAATGATATTCTTTTTATCTTTCTATACATCAAATAATCCCAAACAAAATGTCACAGGTTCCAAAAAAATATTAAGCAGCAAAACTGTTTCCAGCACTGGTAATAAATCAATATATTAGAATTATATTTTGAAGGATCATAACTCTGAAAACGGGAGTAGCAGCTGATGAAAATTCAGATTTGCACCACAAAATAAATTATATTTTAAAGTATGTATTATACTTTATAATTGGATGACATGTTGCATCCAATTTGGATTATATTTGTCATAGTTATAACAGATTATAGGTCTCATATCTTGCCATTAAGATCTGCAAAATAACTTATTACATCATTTTAGTGTGTTTTTACTGTAACATATCAAATACAAAGTCTTCATGTAAACATTCCAAAAGACTTCAGTGTGGTCTTATTATTTATAAGTTGACTTTGTCTGCTTTAAGTGAAGTAACTTCACTGTACTTAAAGCAGACAAAGACCACTGTAAGGGAAAATTTAGCTCAAAGGGAATCATTTAAGATTTTAAAGGGAATTTGGACAGAATTACTGTTTTACAGCTGATCACTGAGTCGGCCAGCGTTTCATTGAAAGAGCCGTACAACATCAACTCTGCATGGAAATCCAAATATATAAAATCCAAAATATAATGAAAACACTATTAATTAGCACAGTAACAAGATTGCCAGTTTAAGATGTTAACTTGTAAGCACAAAACACAAGATACTTCTCTTTTCAGTATAAATAAGGTTTTAATGGATAAATCTAAGACATATAATCTAATCTAACACATGAACAAACACATTCACACAAGTTGAAGAAAGAAAGAAAGGAAAGAATGAGTTTAAGAGAATGAAAATGTAAAATTGCTAATTTATAGAAATATGGGTAGCACTTTATTTTACAGTCCTGTTCTTCATGTACATACTATGTACTTATTATAGTAATTACAATAACTATGTAATAACTAGGTACTTACCCTAAACCTACCCCTAAACCTGCCCCTACCCGATGTAGTTACCTTGTATTACCAGAACTTTCTTAGATAAGTACACTATAAGTACACTATAAGTACATGTAAGTAAACGTACTGTAAAATAAAGTGCAACCAAAATATGTGCAATTGCATAGACATGAACAATCATTAATCACTTAATTAACCCTTTCATTGAGTTCCTTAATGAGGTTAAATTTATATTAACTGCATCAGTTCAGCTAGAATCTGGAGGTACTTGCATTGCCAAAAGGGGGTTTCCCGAGGTTGCTGATTGGCTGAAAGTTCAGTAGTTGTTGAAGTGAAGCCAATGGTTGGGCATTGGCCGAATATGCAGAGTTGTCAGTTGGTTGAAGTTTTGAGGCGGTCACAGACTCGAGGTGATTCACAGAGTTGTAAAACATAACTCAGAATACAAAACTCTCAATGGAAAAGAAAAGAAAGAAAATTTAAAGAATAGAAGTAATGAGACTAGATGTTTTTTCTTCTCGTGGGTAAGTAGCAGTGGGCAGGTAGGCCAAAGTATGCTGGAATGACACTCGAAGAATGCAAAGAAGTAATGGCAAAAAGCTAAAAGCATGACTAGAAGTGAAAAGCTAAAAGCTGTGACTAAACCATGACTAAAAAGCACAGCTAAAAGCCTTGACTAAAAAGCACAATTTGATGGTGTCTTGAGTATTTAAACCGGGCTGTGGGACACCTCCCAAATGGTGTCTTGACCAATTAGATATTGTCTTTGCATATACAGAGTGTAGTATGTTTCTCCTCCCAATTCATAAATCAACTGTTATCTTATCAGTCCAATGTTCCGAATTTTCCCGCTGTTGGAGTATAATTTTGGACATGATTTCTATAAACAGAATATAACATATTTTACATATATTTTGATAGAAATCAATTCAAACTCATACATACCTAACATAAATATAATCCTATTAACTATTCAATAATTATTCAAAATACATACACAGTAAGTTATTAGAACATGATAGTCAAATGTGTGAGTTACATACATAATATGGAGTTATGCATAGAAATGATTAGTTGCTCATGAAATGATTAGTTGCTCAAGTCAATTTTAACGTCATTTAGGTACATATAAACATAGAAAGGCAGTTTCTGTGCCATTTTTTTTGGACGTAAGGACATGTTCTGTGAAGACCAGAGAGGTTAAAAGCTCTCCTAAGGAATCTCATTCGGGTTCTTGTCCTCTAGGTGGGAGGAAGTCAATCCAAAGAGCTTGTGATCGTGATCTATCATGGATTTACATGTGATGGTCATGCTGTGCATCTCTCTGACCATCAATCTTGATTACTTGCCCCAAAATTGACAAACTCCTTTCTGAGTTGTTATGATCAATGTGTTCTTTTGTGTTAATGTTGAAAGTTGTTCTGTGAAAGAGTTGGTTGTTTAGGCTTGTTTCAGACTGGCTGGTGCTAAGATCTGATTTATGAACATCCTGTGCCATTTCATCCAGCCTTTCTGTGGAATTCGGCTCCTCGTGTTTCAACCATATTCTTGATCGAATCTTAAATTGTCTGATTCGGTCTGATACCTACACATCTCCCTTTAGGTCGGCAATTGTGTTGAGCTGAAGACATTGGCGAGCGCTGGAGAAACAAAGCAGAAGCAGACAAACACAGCAAACATCAGGTTATTTAGGTACAGGTGGTTAAGTTCAGTTAGTCAATGTCAATGTCAATGTCAATGTCACCTTTATTTATATAGCGCTTTAAACAAAATACATTGCGTCAAAGCAACTGAACAACATTCATTGGGAAAACAGTGTCAATAATGCAAAAATGATAGTTAAAGGCAGTTCATCATTGGATTCAGTTATGTCATCTCTGTTCAGTTAAATAGTGTCTGTGCATTTATTGGCAATCAAGTCAACGATATCGCTGTAGATGAAGTGTCCCCAACTAAGCAAGCCAGAGGCGACAGCGGCAAGGAACCGAAACTCCATCGGTGACAGAATGGAGAAAAAAACCTTGGGAGAAACCAGGCTCAGTTGGGGGGCCAGTTCTCCTCTGACCAGACGAAACCAGTAGTTCAATTAGAGGCTGCAGCAAAGTCAGATTGTGCAGAAGAATCATCTGTTTCCTGTGGTCTTGTCCTGGTGCTCCTCTGAGACAAGGTCTTTACAGGGGATCTGTATCTGGGGCTCTAGTTGTCCTGGTCTCTGCTGTCTTTCAGGGATGTAGAGGTCCTTTCTAGGTGCTGATCCAGCATCTGGTCTGGATACGTACTGGATCCGGGTGACTGCAGTGACCCTCTGATCTGGACACAGACTGGATCTGGTGGCCACGGTGACCTCGGAACAAGAGAGAAACAGACAAATATTAGCGTAGATGCCATTCTTCTAATGATGTAGCAAGTACATAGGTTGTTATGGGAAGTGTTTCCGGTTCCGGTTTACCTAATTAATGCAGCCTAAAAATCCTTTAACGGATTTGGATAATAAAAGCATATTAGTATGTTATGTGTTTGCCAGGTTAAAGAGATGGGTCTTTAATCTAGATTTAAACTGCAAGAGTGTGTCTGCCTCCCGAACAATGTTAGGTAAGTTATTCCAGAGTTTGGGCGCCAAATAGGAAAAGGATCTGCCGCCTGCAGTTGATTTTGATATTCTAGGTATTATCAAATTGCCTGAGTTTTGAGAACGTAGCGGACGTAGAGGATTATAATGTAAAACGAGCTCATTCAAATACTGAGGTGCTAAACCATTCAGGGCTTTATAAGTAATAAGCAATATTTTAAAATCTATGCGATGCTTGATAGGGAGCCAGTGCAGTGTTGACAGGACCGGGCAAATATGGTCATACTTCCTGGTTCTAGTAAGAACTCTTGCTGCTGCATTTTGGACTAGCTGTAGTTTGTTTACTAAGCGTGCAGAACAACCACCCAATAAAGCATTACAATAATCTAACCTTGAGGTCATAAATGCATGGATTAACATTTCTGCATTTGACATTGAGAGCATAGGCCGTAATGTAGATATATTTTTGAGATGGAAAAATGCAGTTTTACAAATGCTAGAAACGTGGCTTTCTAAGGAAAGATTGCGATCAAGTAGCACACCTAGGTTCCTAACTGATGACGAAGAATTGACAGAGCAACCATCAAGTCTTAGACAGTGTTCTAGGTTATTACAAGCAGAGTTTTTAGGTCCTATAATTAACACCTCTGTTTTTTTCAGAATTTAGCAGTAAGAAATTACTCGTCATCCAGTTTTTTATATCGACTATGCAATCCATTAGTTTTTCAAATTGGTGTGTTTCACCGGGCTGCGAAGAAATATAGAGCTGAGTATCATCAGCATAACAGTGAAAGCTAACACCATGTTTCCTGATGATATCTCCCAAGGGTAACATATAAAGCGTGAAGAGTAGCGGCCCTAGTACTGAGCCTTGAGGTACTCCATACTGCACTTGTGATCGATAGGATACATCTTCATTCACTGCTACGAACTGATGGCGGTCATATAAGTACGATTTAAACCATGCTAATGCACTTCCACTGATGCCAACAAAGTATTCAAGTCTATGCAAAAGAATGTTGTGGTCAATTGTGTCAAACGCAGCACTAAGATCCAATAAAACTAATAGAGAGATACACCCACGATCAGATGATAAGAGCAGATCATTTGTAACTCTAAGAAGAGCAGTCTCAGTACTATGATACGGTCTAAATCCTGACTGGAAATCCTCACATATACCATTTTTTTCTAAGAAGGAATATAATTGTGTGGATACCACCTTTTCTAGTATCTTGGACAGAAAAGGGAGATTCGAGATTGGTCTATAATTAACTAGTTCTTTGGGGTCAAGTTGTGGTTTTTTGATGAGAGGCTTAATAACAGCCAGTTTGAAGGTTTTGGGGACATGTCCTAATGACAATGAGGAATTAATAATAGTCAGAAGAGGATCTATGACTTCTGGAAGCACCTCTTTCAGGAGCTTAGATGGTATAGGGTCTAACATACATGTTGTTGGTTTAGATGATTTAACAAGTTTATACAATTCTTCCTCTCCTATGGTAGAGAATGAGTGGAACTGTTCCTCAGGGGCTCTATAGTGCACTGTCTGATGTGATACTGTAGCTGACGGCTGAATGGTTGCAATTTTATCTCTAATAGTATCGATTTTAGAAGTAAAGTAGTTCATAAAGTCATTACTGCTGTGGTGTTGGGAAATGTCAACACTTGTTGAGGCTTTATTTTTCGTTAATTTAGCCACTGTATTGAATAAATACCTGGGGTTATGTTTGTTTTCTTCTAAAAGAGAAGAAAAGTAATCGGATCTAGCAGTTTTTAATGCTTTTCTGTAGGATATGTTACTTTCCCGCCAAGCAATACGAAATACCTCTAGTTTTGTTTTCCTCCAGCTGCGCTCCTTTTTTCGGGCTGCTCTCTTTAGGGTGCGAGTATGCTCATTATACCATGGTGTCAAACTGTTTTCCTTAACCTTCCTTAAGCGTAAAGGAGCAACTTTATTTAAAGTGCTAGAAAAGAGAGAGTCCATAGTTTCTGTTACATCATCAAGTTGTTCTGAGGTTTTGGATATGCTAAGGAATTTGGATACATCAGGAAGATAACTTAAAAAGCAGTCTTTTGTGTTAGAAGTGATGGTTCTTCCATACTTGTAACAAGAAGTAGAATTTACAATTTTGGCTATATGAATTTTGCAAAGAACTAAATAATGATCTGAGATATCATCACTTGGCTGAATAATTTCAACACCATCAACATCAATTCCATGTGACAGTATTAAATCTAGAGTATGATTTCGACAATGAGTAGGTCCTGAAACGTGTTGTCTAACACCAATAGAGTTCAGAATGTCTATAAATGCTGATCCCAATGCATCGTTTTCATTATCAACATGGATATTAAAATCACCAACTATTAAAACTTTATCTGCAGCCAGAACTAACTCAGATGTAAAATCACCAAACTCTTTAATAAAGTCTGTATGGTGCCCTGGTGGGCTGTATACAGTAGCCAGTACAAACATAACAGGGGATTTATCATTAACATTTGTTTCTTTGGATAATGTTATATGAAGTACCATTACTTCAAACGAGTTATACTTGTAGCCTGCCCTCTGAGAAATCCTGAAAACGTTGTTATAAATTGAAGCAACACCTCCACCTTTGCCTTTTAGACGTGGCTCATGTTTATAACAGTAATCTTGGGGGGTGGACTCATTTAAAATAATGTAATCATCAGGTTTTAGCCAGGTTTCTGTCAAACATAGTACATCTATATTATGATCAGTGATCATATTATTTACAAAAAGTGTTTTCGTAGAAAGGGATCTGATATTCAATAAGCCAAGCTTTATCATTTGTTTATCCATATTGCTTCTGTTTTTTATTTGTTGAACCTCAATTAAATTGTTAATCTTAACTTGGTTTGGACGTTTTTTGTTTTTTCTAGTTCGGGGAACAGACACAGTCTCTATAGTGTGATATCTAGGTGAAAAAGTCTCTATGTGCTGAGAATTAACTGACCTCTGTGACGGGAGGCAGCTAGCAGATGGTCGGTTTAGCCAGTCTGTCTGCTTCCTGACCTGGGCCCCAGTTAGTCAAGTATAAACACTAAGACTATTTGCCATATTTCTAGAGAGAAGAGTGGCGCCACCCCAGGAGGGATGAAGACCATCTCTTTTAAACAGGTCAGGTCTGCCCCAAAAGCTCGTCCAATTGTCTATGAAACCTATGTTATTCTGTGGGCACCACTTAGACATCCAGCCATTGAGTGATGACAATCTGCTATGCATCTCATCATTAGGTAAGCAGGGAGGGGACCAGAGCATATTACAGTGTCTGACATCATGCTTGCAAGTTCACACACCTCTTTAATGTTATTTTTAGTGATCTCCGACTGGCGAAGTCGAACATCATTAGCGCCGGCATGAATAACAATCTTACTGTATTTACGTTTAGCATTAGCCAGCACTTTTAAATTTGCCAAGATGTCAGGCGCTCTGGCTCCCGGTAAACATTTGACTATGGTGGCTGGTGTCTCTATATTCACGTTCCGTACAATAGAATCACCAATAACTAGAGCACTTTCATCAGGTTTCTCAGTGGGTGCATCACTGAGTGGGGAGAACCTGTTTAATGTTTTGATCGGAACAGAAGAGCGGTGTTTTGACCCACGACTACGCTGCCTCACCGTCACCCAGTTGCCCTGCTGCTGGGGCTCTGTTTCCGGAACCGAACAATGTACAGGAATCCCTGAGCTAGACGCATCCAAAGCCGTATCTAGAGCCCTAACATTTTTACTATCCTCAATTAAAGTTTGGATGCGTGTCTCTAATTCTGAAATCTTCTCTGTCAGCCTAACTATTTCCCTGCATTTATCACATGTGAATCCCTCATCAGCGACAGAGATAGATAAACTGTACATGTGGCAAGAGGTGCAAGAAACAATGATAGGAGAAGCCATTACTCAACGTGCTTGATGAAAATTCTTACTGCGGTTGTTTGATGAACTTGTGAAAAACTGGAGCGAGGGAGAGACGGTAATGACAAGCTAACGAGTGCTAACGCTTTGCAGGTGTACTGCACTCACGGAAATAAAATAAAAGTGAACGATCAAAGTTAATCTGATAAGATTGATCGATAATATCAGAAATATGGTGTGAATTAAGTTATATTTTACCACTTTAAAAAACAGAGAGTGATAGTAAGATAAAGATTCTAGAGAAAAAAATAAAATAAAATAAAAACAGCTACACGGAGCTACAATTTGCTACAGAAGGCCAACAGGAAGTAGAGAAAACACTGTCTAACAGTCCAATCAATGAAGTTCAGTACATTGAGGATAGTTTAGATCATTTTGGAAATCGTTCTAATTTGTTCCAGTATGTTGATTCGTCAGTCAAATTTTGTGGTTAACTTTGTTTGGTTTTTACGACTGCGTTTTAGTGCAAAAAATAAAATAAAATAAATAAAATTCAATGATTTCATGATAAAAGTCATAACATTTTGAGAATAAAGTCGAAACTATGACAATAAAGTTGAAAATTAATGAAAAAAAGTCGAAACTCAGAGAATAAAGTCTTAATGTTATGAGAATAATGTTGAAATGTTACAAGGATAAAAGTCATAACATTTTGAGAATAAAGTCGAAACTTTGACAATAAAGTCAAAATGTTACGAGAATAAAGTCGAAACTCAGAGAATAAAATCTTAATGTTATGAGGATAAAAGTCATAACATTTTGAGAATAAAGTCGAAACTCAGAATAAAGTCTTAATGTTATGAGAATAAAGTAGAAATTACTAGAATAAACATAATATTTTAAGAAAAAAAGTAATAGCAATACAAGATTAAAGTAGTAATATTTTGAGAAAAATCACAGAATTGCGAGAAACAATAGATGTGGACGATTTGGTAAAATCCCACTTTAGGTAAAGATTTAGCAATAAGGAAATTCTTTGTCTTTTGGTGCCTCAGCATGAATTTGTTATTAGTAAAAGGACACTGCAGCGGTTATGTGAGAAATGTAATTTTTTCAGAAGGAAAAATCAGACAGACATTGAGGAAATTGCCTCTTTTGTGCAGTCTGAAATGGCGTGCAGTGGTTGACTCCAAGAATATTTAGGGCCCGAGCACTGCAGTGCGAGGACCCTATTGGAATTGCTCAGTTTATTAGGGCCCGAGCACCGAAGGTGTGAGGACCCTATTGTATCTGCTCTGTTTATTAGGGCTCGAGAACCGGGGTGCGAGGACCCTATTGTATCTGCTTCGTTTATTATTAGGGCCCGAGCACCGAAGGTGTGAGGAACCTATTGTGTCTGCTCCGTTTATTAGGGCCCGAGCACTGCAGTGCGAGGACCCTATTGGAACTGCTCCGTTTATTATAAGGGCCCAAGCACTGCAGTGCGAGGACCCTATTGGAACTGCTCCGTTTATTAGGGCCCGAGCACTGCAGTGCGAGGACCCTATTGGAATTGCTCCATTTATTAGGGCCCGAGCACTGCAGTGCGAGGACCCTATTGGAATTGCTCTGTTTATTAGGGCCCGAGCACTGCAGTGCGAGGACCCTATTGGAATTGCTCTGTTTATTATTATTATTAGGGCCCGAGCACTGCAGTGCGAGGACCCTATTGGAACTGCTCCGTTTATTAGGGCTCAAGCCCAAAGGGCGAGAGGCCTATTGTTTTCCTTAGGATTATTTTTTATTATTATTAGGGCTCAAGCCCAAAGGGCGAGAGGCCTATTGTTTTCCTTAGGATTATTAGGGCTCAAGCCCAAAGGGCGAGAGGCCTATTGTTTCCCTTAGGATTATTTTTTATTATTATTCTTCTTCTTATTATTATTATTATTTTCCAACGTCTCGGGGGCTTTTGGGGCCCTTAACATGCTTAAAAAGTCTTGAACATTGGCACACACATTGGAACCTGCGGCCATTAGGGCCGGGCAGAGACTGATACATGGGCGTGGCACAGGGGCTCTACAGCTCCCCCTGGAATACTGAGGGCCATATATCATACATACTTGCACGTAGACACATGAAACTCTGTACACATGTAGAGCTCATCAAACCAAACAACTTTCGTATTGCATGTCATAGGCTCCGCCCAACAGGAAGTTGGCTATTTAGGGTTTAGTATTCATATTTTTCGTCAAAGTTGTGGGGGCTTTTGGGTTCCTTAACATACTCAAAAACTCTTGGAAATTTGCGCACACTTTGGAATCTGTGGCCTTTAGGAGCCTGGAGAGGCTGGGACCCGGGCGTGGCACAGGGGCTCTACGGCGCCCCCTGGATCACAGTCAGAAATGTTGATTCATAGCTCACACATACTTGCACATATTCATATGAAACTCAGTACACATATAGATCTCATCGTGCCGAACAACTTTCGTATTGCATGTCATAGGCTCCGCCCAACAGGAAGTCAGCTATTTAGAGTTATGTAAAAAGCGCATGCTCTGGAATTTGAAATACTTGTCATAGGTTTTTTAGCCTATTGCCACCAAACTCGGTCAACATGATCTCAAGACATTGGGGATGAAAAATTGCCAGGGGATTTTTGATATCTCGAAAGGTTTGCTCGTGGCAAGGTGTTGAAATTATGGCGAGAAATGAGAAACAGGACGTGTCTAATAGCATCCACATACATTTCCTGATTTTAATCAAACTTCATCTGATTATTCGTTGTATGATGTCGATCGCATATATGTGACTATTAGGAGTCAAAGTTATAGCGCCACCAACTGGCAGCAGGAAGTGTGTCATTTTCAAAATGCTTTGAATTCAGCATCTTATTTTTACTCGATTTGCTTCAAACTTCATCAGAATAATGTTAAAACACAGCCGATATAAATCTGCTGGGGGGGATATTGATATCTAAAAATATTGTTGCCGTGGCAACATGTCAAACTGGAATACTTCTCAGATGATTTTGAGGCATATAACATGCTTAGAATTTCATCAAACTCAGAACACATATCAGTATTAATGATGACTAGACACTGGCAAAAGTTCATAAGAGGGCGTGGAAGAGGCACTCTATAGCGCCACCTTTTGTCAAAAGTGGGGGGGTTAGTTTTAGCTACAGACACCAAACTCGGTACATAAATTGTTCTTATCAAGACGGACAACTTTCTAATTCACAGTCATCAGCTACGACCAACAGGAAGTTGGCTATTTTGATTTGAATGTGGATTTATTTTTCATTTAGCTGTGAATTAATGCATACTGCTCAAAGGAGAGTAACACTATACACACCAAACTTTGTCTACATGATGCAAAAACATTGAGGAACTTAAATTGCGAATGGATTTTGGATAGCTTGAATGGTTTTGCCATGGTGATTTTTTTAAATGACCGTAAAAAGGGAATCATTAATTGTATTGTATTTTTAAATTCCAAACACGTCAAATAATTGTTTCATACAGATGTAAAAGTCATTCTGAGGAAATATGCATAGTTTCACGACTTTACAACACTGTATGGATAACAGAAAATTAAAAAACTGTTTGAGTATATGTGCTTAGACTTCCATTGTCTGAGAGAAATAGCGCCCCTACAGGTGCAAATCCCGGAGTAAAAAAGGGAGGAGACTCTTCTTCTGGTTTCACTTTTAAATCGGTTAAAATTCAAATAAATACTTAGATTTAATTCAAACTGACAAGCTAAACCAACATATCTGATTATTACCGGCTCAGGGCTCATTAATAACTGATGTGTGGTCAGTGATACGTGAGAAATATGAGAGATGAATCACTGCTCTGAGCAGGAGCGTGTGGAATGACCAGTGGCGGTCTTAACATAGAGGCATAGGTAGGCGGCTGCTTGGGGCCCCCTACCAGCGGTCGTAGAAGGGGGGCCCCCAACAAACCTCAAAAAAAAAAAAAAAAAGAAAAGGCCCCTTATCATCATGAATGCTTCAAAAGCAAGGTACACTTTATTAATATTCTTAAGAAATACGTTGAAACGTTGAAGTAGTGGTTAAAATGTCCAGTTCATGGTTATCTGTCCCTACACATACACCCCCTGTTTTCACAATGAAATGGACTAGTCCATAACGCTGCGCGGCGCGAAAGATAAACACACAGTCAGTGACAGGAGGACTGAGAAGTTTAAGGTCTTTTCACTCTAGCCGTCAAGATGTATTATATGAAGTCCTTCAGTCAGTAACAAGAATAACAAATCAAGGAGGACAGGTACAATTTATGTGGGTTCCAGCACATGTAGGGGTGAAAGGGAATGAGCAGGTGGATGAATTGGCAAAGAGGGCTTTAAAGAAGGGAAATATAGAAATGCAAATTAAAATAAGTAAAGCAGAGGTCAAAAGTATCATCTGGGAAAAAACTAACCAAATTTGGCAAGAAAGGTGGGACAGAGAGGAGAAAGGAAGGCATTTATATCAAATTCAAAAGAGTGTAAAAATAAATAGGTTAGGTGGTGGGCACAGGAGAGAGGAAACTGTAGTGACAAGGTTAAGGCTGGGGCATGGTGCTTTAAACAGATCACTGAAAATGATAGGAAAACACGAGACAGGCTTGTGTGAGTGGTGTCAGGAAGAGGAGTCAGTGGAGCACATAATTATAAGATGCAGGAGGTATGAGGAACAGAGAGTAACAATGAGGAATAATTTGAGGGAAATAGGGGTGCAGGATTTAACATTAAAAGGAGTGTTGAGCATAGGTGATAGAGCACAGGTTAGGATATTGTTAACTTTCTTAAGGGAAACTGGTTTGTTCAATAGGTTATGAAGATAAAATAGGGATATGGGTAAGTGTGTTGGGTAATGAATGAAAGTGTTTTTTTTTTTTTTTTTTTTTTTTTATGTAGAAACTAGATTGTAAGCCTATTGTCTGATTCACACTCCGGAGCAGAAGGGGGCGGTAATGCACCAAAAGCTGGTTGCCAACCGCCGTTAAAAACAAAGAAGAAGAAGAAGAAGGAGGACTGAGAAATACACAGAGACGACGCAAGGCAAATCAAAACGGGAAAATGAAAAGAAGTTACGAAAGCGGGTCAATTAAAAGAAAAAAGCGAAAAGACGCCAATAAATATTTGGCAACGCTGCCAAAGTTGACACACTTTTTTACGGCTGCTAATACAGACTGGAACAACAACATCCAAAGCGCTAACATTACAGCAGCAGCAGCAGCAGCTAACGTTAGCTGTGAAGTGGCGCTAGGTGAGGAGGAGGATAACGCTGACCAAGACAATGAGGACATCACGTTGTTGCTGCCCGCCGTCACCGACAGAGTTATCGAGGTTGACACAGATGAGGTGGAAGAGTTGTCCAGTGATGGCCATTTTGACACCGATGACGGGGATTTGGTGAGTCAACCGCCTAGCCTAGTTCTACTGTTAGTGTAAAAACGGTGAAATTTACGGTAAAAAAAAAAAAAACGGCAGATGTGGCTGATGTATTTTACCATGAAAAAAAAATGGTGGCAACCTTTTATGTTTTACGGGACTTAAATTTACGGGCAAAAAAACAACAACAACAACACAATTTAAAATAACCCTGTGAAATTTACCTTTTTTTTTTAAACTAAGTTAATTGTAGTAGACTTATGATTCTACAGCATGTGATCCATCCGTGTTGTGATAATCTGAAGAATCTGTAAAAAAAATTTGCACAATAAAGGTTTGAACTACTGTATTTTTCAGACATACACAGACATCAAGATTCAGCATATGAATCTCAACAACGGGGATATAAGTGCAGTGCATGATGGGAGCCATCAATCAAAACTCAATCAATATCTCCCAACATGCATTGCAGCATGAATAAATTATGCTGAATTGCCTTAGTATTTTCTTTTATTATTATTATCTGCTTTTATTTTTGCTGTTGTTTTTGTTGCAACTTTTTAGTAACTTGTTTTGTGATGTTCAGAGTTTTATCTGATTATTTTGTTGATTGTCACCGTTGTTGAGATTCATACGCCGATTCTTGATGTCTGTGTTGATCTAGGCTAACTCATATAACGTTAGAAGTTTTAATCCTTTTTTGTACATCGTGTGTTTTTAAAGTTCTTCAGATTACCTGTTTGTCACTGCTAGCTTGCATGCGGTAGGGTCACAGAGCTATAATACTCAAAAACATGAAATATTAATTAGTATTAAACATTCCCCATACAATGAAAGATAAGACTCTTTATGAGCTCAGTGAATCAGGCCACTACATGACGATTATGCCATCATCAATAAATAGCCACAATGTTTTTTTACGGTAAAATTTAGTTCAATGCCATTAAACATAAATGTTTCTAAAGTATTTTTTACGGTAAAGTATTGGCAACCACAGCTTCCAGTTTTATACCTTAAATTTTATTTTTATTTTTACGGTAAGGTACGGTAAATGCAATGGTAAGTTTATGGTATTTTTTTTTAACAGTGTTCTTCCAAAATCTGTACATTTAACAGTATTTTACAGTAAAATTACATGAAATGTCCTGTGAGAGCTATTACAGTTTTTCACTGTAAGGGTACATACTGTTAAGCAATTAATTAACATACTGTTAAGCATTTCCGTTGCTTTTTTACAGTTTTTTACTGTTAAAATTACAATTCTTTTTTTTACAGTGTAGTAATAGCCCTAGCTGTGCTAATCCTGCTGCCACCAACCAAAGCACTGTGGGCTTGCTGACAGATGACCCGGCTCTCTGGCCTAAGAAGCTCACAGCCGAGGAGAGATGTGCGATCGTTCGCAAAGGTCCCATACAAGCCGGTGTAGAATTCCCCAAAAATCAAGAGGGGCGGAGATTTACCAGTAATAATTACTGCATCCAAATGAAGAACGGGGAGAAGATTAATAGGACGTGGCTTATCTACAGTGAATCAGGGGACTGTGTTATGTGCTTTTGTTGCCGACTTTTTGGAGAGGGGAACACACATTTAAGTTCAGATGGTTTTAACAATTGGAGAAACCTCGGAGCTCACCTGAAACAGCATGAGAGGTCCGCTGAACATGTGTCTCATATGGAGTCCTGGCACACACTTACCCAAAGACTTCAGACAGGCACAGCCATTGATCAGCTGAACCAAAATGCAATGATGGCAGAAATTGAGAGATGGAGAAATATTTTAAAAAGATTGCTTGCCATAATTACCCATCTAGCTGAGCGAAATCTTGCTTTCCGTGGGCATACGGAGAAATTATATGAGCATGGCAATGGAAACTTCCTAGGACAAGTACAGCTGATGGCAAAATTTGACCCATTCATGAAAGAACATTTAAGAAGAATCCAAGAAAAAGAGCTGTCAGACACTTATTTGAGTAAGCACATCCAGAATGAATTGATATCACATGTGGCAAAGAGCACCCTTGATGCCATTGTTGAAAAAGTGAAGAGGGCCAAATATTATGCAGTCATAATGGATTGCACACCTGACATCAGCCACAATGAACAGCTGTCTGTGGTCCTGCGCCTAGTTAATTGCGAGCTGCACAAAGACGTGTCCATCCACGAGCATTTTGTAGGCTTTCTTTTGGCAGAGGACACAACTGGCAAAGGCCTACTCGAACTTTTTCTTGGACATCTGGAAACACTGCACCTGGATATCTCTGACTGCCGTGGTCAATCTTATGATAACGGCAGTAACATGCAGGGAAAGAAGCAGGGGGTACAAAAGAGGGTCCTTGACCTCAACTCCAAAGCCCTCTGTGTCCCGTGTGGAAGTCACACACTGAACCTGGTCATTGGGGATGCTGCCAAATCATCCACAATATCCCTCAACTTCTATGGTGTGTTACAGAGACTCTACAATCTTTTTAGTGGCTCTGTTCAGCGGTGGGCCATTCTCCAGGCGAATGTGAAGGATTTTACCATCAAGGCCTTGTCAACCACCAGATGGGAATGCCGTGTGGAGGCTGTAAAAGCTGTACGGTATCAGCTTCCAGAAATTTTGAATGCCCTGGAGGCTTTACATGACTTTGCCATAGAAAAGAGTGATTCAGAGTGTGCATCCAGTGCTTCAAGCCTCTGCCGGGAACTGAAGAAATGGCCATTTATGGTAAGTTGTGTGGTGTGGTACAATGTATTGTACGTTATCAACAAAGTTAGTAAGATCCTACAGGGCCCCAAAGTGAGCATTGAGACCATGAAGAGGGAAATCTCTGCAGTCATAGACTTCCTCCAAGATTTCAGGGAGCACGGATTCAATGCCGCCAAAATAGATGCCAGGGAAATTGCAGAGAAGATGGAGGTGGAGATGATCTGGGCAGACATTCGGCAGAAAAAAACAAAAAGGCAGTTTGACTATGAGGGCACAGAGGAGACTACTTCAACTGCAGAGGAACGTTTCAGAAGAGAGTTCTTCTTACACCTAGTTGATACTGCCCTGGTCAAGACTAGGGAGAGATTCTCCTACATGGAGAACTTCTTTAAGTTGTATGGATTTCTCTACTCCACTGATATAATGAAAAGCACCATACAGGCAGGCAATCTAGATGAATGCTGCAACAGGTTTGAGAAGGCAATGGAGGATGTGGATGCAGGGGACCTAAAAATGGAAATTACAGGTGCTGTTAAGTCTTTCCCCCCACACATCTCATCACCATTGGAAGTTCTTAACTACATATACAAAGAGAATCTCCTAGATCTGTATCCAAATCTTAGCATAGCCCTGCGGCTCTTGCTTACTCTTCCTGTTACAGTTGCATCAGGTGAGAGAAGTTTCTCTACATTGAAACGACTGAAAACATATCTGCGCTCATCTATGTCCCAAGAAAGACTGTCATCCCTGGCTGTCATTTCCATCGAACATGACATAGTGGAAACTGTTGATACAGACTCCATAGTTAGAAAATTTGCTGAGGCCACTTACTCACTCACTCAGACACTCACTCACTGACACTCGCTCACTCAGACACTCACTCACTTACTCAAAGACACTCACTCACTCACTCACTCACACACTCGCTCACTCAGACACTCACACTCACTCACTCAGACACTCACAGACACTCACTCACTCAGACACTCACTCACTCACTCACTCAGACACTCACAGTCACTCACTCAGACACTCACAGACACTCACTCACAGACACTCACTCAGAAACTCACAGACACTCACTCACTCACTCAGACACTCACAGACACTCACTCACTCAGACACTCACTCACTCACTCACTCAGACACTCACAGTCACTCACTCAGACACTCACAGACACTCACTCACAGACACTCACTCAGAAACTCACAGACACTCACTCACTCACTCACTCAGACACTCACTCAGACACTCACAGACACTCACTCACAGACACTCACTCAGAAACTCACAGACACTCACTCACTCACTCAGACACTCACTCAGACACTCACAGACACTCACTCACTCAGACACTCACTCACTCAGACACTCACAGACACTCACTCACTCAAACACTCACAGACACTCACTCACTCAGACACTCACTCAGAAACTCACAGACACTCACTCACTCAGACACTCACAGACACTCACTCACTCACTCACAGACACTCACTCACAGACACTCACAGACACTCACTCACAGACACTCACAGACACTCACTCAGACACTCACAGACACTCACTCACAGACACTCACTCAGAAACTCACAGACACTCACTCACTCAGACACTCACACTCACTCACAGACACTCACTCACTCAGACACTCACACTCACTCACAGACACTCACTCACAGACACTCACTCACTCAGACACTCACAGACACTCACTCAGACACTCACACTCACTCACAGACACTCACTCACTCAGACACTCACACTCACTCACAGACACTCACTCACTCAGACACTCACACTCACTCACAGACACTCACTCACTCACTCACTCAGACACTCACACTCACTCACAGACACTCACTCACTCACTCAGACAATGACACACACACACACACACACTTTCTGTCATACCCTGTATCCTGTACATGGGTCTGCTTATGCAATGGCAATTGCAACTTCAGCCCTCTCTCTCTCACACACACACACACACTATTATGTATATCATGTATATCATGTACATAGGTTTGTTTGTAGAATGTTTGAAATGTTCAATCTCAAATGTAATGTCAATTCACTTACAATATCCTGTATCTTGTACATGGGTTTGTTTGTAGAATGCAATATTTGCTAAGTATATGGCTGTTTGTGGGGGTTTACCCTTACTACTTGTCTTGCTGGTTATGTTAATTTGCTCTTATAAAAAATAATAAACAGTGCTGGTTTTCCTGGCATTTTGGCAAATTTTGTTATCTGTTATCTGTTGGGTTCAATCGTGACTATTAGTTTGTGTAGTGCTACACTTTGTGTGGTCTCTGCTTTCCATCTTCATTTTGGGGTAAAGAAGTGTATGCAGGGTTCAAAGGGGAAGTTTTTTTTTTCTCCTCTTCAAACTTCACTTCCCCGTAGATTAGCTTTACCTGCCTATCCACAATTCAGTCTTTTTTTTTTTTTTCGCTCTTTTTTTAAAAATCGGATGGGGGGGCCCCATACATACCTTCGCCTTGGGCCCCCAATTTGCTAAATCCGCCACTGGGAATGACGAGCTCAGAAAAAACTAGTTTATTCTTCTTTTATAGCTTTTAAAAATAAAATATTACAGCGATATCACACAATTCACCAATTAGAACACACCAAGAGCTAAATTCAGATGTTTCTTAACTGTTTGTGTGAAAATGAAATATTTGTGGCTGCCTATCTGAAATCACCGCTCCGATCAGCGCGCACAGTGTCGAGCTCAAAACTAACGAATTTATTCTTGTTTAAGAGCTTTTTAAAATAAAATATTACCACAAATGCACACAATACACCCATTATAACAGAACAAGAGCTAAATGCAGGTGTTTGTGACCCGTTTAAGTGTGCAAGACTATTTGAAACCGCGACTGGCAGAATAACATATATCTCTGGAGATGCAGGATTCTGCCTTTCGTCGTATGAACGAACACATCACGGACAAGATTATTTCAAAATACATAATAGCTTGGCGAATATAAATGAAAAGAAGCCACGTGAACATAAACCGTTGAGAAATAAATCTGAAGTGGATCTACTGGATTTGAATATTAAAGTGACTGCATTTACCAGCTGCTTCTGTCTTAAATTTTAATCTATATAAAAAAAGGAAACTCATTCGTCTTGGCTGCTTTTTTATGTGTGTACGTATTTTTTTATTTTTTTATTTTGCTCTAACAAGAATTAATCTATATTTAATTAAATCAAGTGCATTTTATTTTACATTTGATTTGTCCATTTCTGCATCTAAACGCCTAAAAACCTAAAACATGCTCTATTATACTATTGTTATCTTCCAATTTATCTGGTGTACACACTTTTATTTTCATAATAAACTTGTTTGTTAGATTATAGACAGTTACAGAGGTCTATAATAAATATTAACGGGTTTTATTCAAGCTGTTTAGAATGATTGAAGTAGGCTAATTTTTTGAAATGTAAATCCAAAAAAAATAAATTAAATAAATAAATAAAAAACATTGGAAAACAATAACTGTTGTACTTTTTTATACATTTTGTATAATTTCATAGTTTATGCATTATAATTATAAAAACAAAAATAAATTTTGCCACTCACATAGAAATATCTTAGGCCTTATCCTTTTCTGACAGTTTAGGGATTTTTAAAAATCCTAAAAAACCTTATTTGTGCTGCAAATAATAATTTCAAACTCATTTGATACTGACCTCTGACACCCTGTGACATGACATGTATCTGAATTTTCATAATCTCATGGATGTAACAGTAAATCTGTTCAGCTCACAGATCAAGACTAAGCTGTAATGCAAGCAGAACTTTCACAAATGCTTATAAGTCATTAAAGGATTTTATAACACTGTAAAATAATGTCTAATTTATTAACATTAGCAAATGCATTGATAACACTTCATAATAACTGCACTCATTAGTAAATAGTCAGTTCATGCTTTATAAAGCCTTGTCCCAATATTAATAGTCAGTAGTAAGCAGTTTATAAATACAGCTATAAATAGCTTGTTCTTGGTTTATAAGCACATTTATTAAAAAGGAGAGTGAAGGGGTCCGTTATCTTCCTATGAAAAATAAAAAAATAAAAATAAACAAACAACAACACAGATTGATACAGAACTCAGAAATTGTATTGTGGATTTATGATAAAAATCAGCCTGTAAATGAATTCATACTCCTCCAAGAAGACACAAGTAATTCACACCAAACTTTTTCAACATGATGCCAATATACTGAAGATGTTAAATTGTGAATGGGTTTAGGATACCTTAAATGGTGTGGCCATAGCGATTTATTAAAGTAACATAAAACAATACAATAGTTATTTTACTATATCTTTAAAATTTTTCATTCTAACTCTTCATATTTTCTTATATACGTAGAAGTCATCATTTGAAGGAAGCACAGAAAGTTTCATAGCTTTATCATGTTCAGGAGCCATCATAAAAATAAAACTATCATAACTTATAAATCAAGCTTGCAATTCTTAGTAGCAATAATGGCCACCAGATGGAGCTATAAGATTACTTTTAAATAATTATTGTAGAAACTAGTATGATTTAAATCATTTATAGAAATCTTTCAAAGAAAAATAATATGTATTTTACTGATGAAATGACCCTCACTTAATTAGAATAACATGCTGAAGTATTGTGAAATACTGTATATTAAGAATAGTTCTTTATAGGCTTTATGGACAGATAAGTTTTGAGTGGCTCTTGAAGGATCAGCACCACATCCTCTTTTACCACTGTTTAAAGAATTTATCTTACAGAACAGGTGTGAATGAATTTTGGATAGCTTGAATGGTTTTGTCGTGGTGATTTTTTGAAATAACAGTAAAAAAGGAACCAGTAAATGTCTTTAATTTTTTTAAAGTGCAGCTTCTAAACACTTCAAAAAAATGTACACATAGAAGACAAGTCATTCTGAGGAAATATGCATAGTTTCATGACTATACAACACTATATGGATGATAGAAAATTAAAAAACTATCATACATCTGATGTCACTCTGTCCCTCTGTCACTGTGGTAATGTGTGTGTTTGTGTGTGTGTGTGTGTGTGAGAGAGAGAGAGAGAGAGAGAGACAGAGAGAGACATCTCAGAGTTAACATCTCTTTAATCACCAGCAGAAAAAAAATCTGTAATTTTGTGTTGTTGTTGTCGTTGTTGATTTCATCATTGCAGTTTAAGAAATATCTTAGGCCATCATTTTCTGTCAGTTTTAGGGACAAAAACAAACTAGTACAAGTTAATTTGTAATCCTAAACCAGTTAATTTAATTAATTTACAAAACACATTAACTGGAAAAGAATTAAGAATTAAAGTGAAGAATTAGGTGTGAAACTATCAGGGAGCATTTAGTCTCCAGCGCCAACATTTTACAGAACTGCCACTTTCCTGGAGTCTCCAGAATTACTCGGTGTCAGGTTCTGAGAGACTTAAGATTCCAAAAAAATGATTTAATTAGAATACCATGAAGTACTGTGAAATACTATATATTAAGACTTTATATATAGGTTTTATGAACAGATTAGAGTGACTCGTGAAGGACCAGCACCACCTCCTCTTGTCCGATGGTTTGAGGAATATATCTTCCAGAATCTGGGATTAAGATTTAGGAGCTCATTTTTATTCCATCTCCTTTCCTGAAAAGTTTGTCTTGCAGAATTGACTAAAAATTAATCTTCACATTAATTCCTAATTCTTTTGCAATTCTTTTGTCAGTTCTTCTCGACCTGTTTTTTTTTCTTTTTCTTTTCTGACCTCATGACCCAGTCAGCATTTACTGTACAATGGTCAAGTCTTAACTTATCCATTTCTGTAATGCATTTGTGTTTGATATTTCTCATGGGGATTTCATAATTTTCGACTTTACAGTTTGAGTTAAAACTCTTTTTTAGTGCATTTCATCTGTAAAAGAAAATACGCCTAGAAAATCTGCACACATGAATAAAAAGGAGTTTTTCTCTTGCAGCTTTCCTGGACTATTGTATATCACTCATAAATGATTAAATAAAAAATAATGGTAGTTATTAAGATTGATATGGTTTGGAATTGGTAAAATGTGCTTAGAAAAAAAATCAAAATAAAACAATGTTTTAATGTTTAAGTTTGGAATATTAACTGACATGAATGAATGCTATATAAATTTTGTTCATGTTAACATAGTTAATGTTTATAAATGAAATCTTATTGTAAAGTGTTACTAAAGTTATATATATTGTTCTGTGAATGTGATTTTAAAGTCTAGATGATTTGGATTAACCCTTTAACTGCCGTATCCTTTAAAACCTCACTGCCAGAGGGATATTGTTAATGCATGTGCCCGCTGGGCACAGTTTACCTGATGCCACCGGGGTGGCGTTCGTACTGATGGCTTGAGCCCGCCATCGCTGCTTGCAGCTATATTTATTATTAGGGCTCAAGCCTGGAGGGCGAGAGCCCTATTGTTTTCCTTAGGATTATTTGTTATTATTATTATTATTATTATTTTTTTAATTATTTATTATTATTATTTTTCTTCAAGGTTTCGGGGGCTTTTGGGGCTCTTAACATGCTTGAAAACTCTTGAAAATTGGCACACACCTTGGAATCTGCGGCCATTAGGACCGGGCAGAGACTGATACACGGGCGTGGCACAGGGGCTCTACAGTGCCCCCTGGAATATGGAGGGCCATATATCATACATACTTGCACGTAGACGTACGAAACTCGGTACACATATAGATCTCATCAATACAAACAACTTTCGTATTGCTTATCATAGGCTCCGCCCAACAGGAAGTTGGCTACTTAGGGTTTATTATTCGTATTTTCCGTCAAAGTTTTGCGGGCTTTTGGGACCCTCAACATACTCAAAAACTCTTGAAAATTTGCACACACCTTGGAATATGTGGCCTTTAGGAGCCCGCAGAGGCTGGGACCCGGGCGTGGCACAGGGGCTCTACGGCGCCCCCTGGATCTCAGTCGGAAATGTTGATGTATAGCTCACACATACTTGCACATATTCATATGAAACTCAGTACACATATAGATCTCATCGTGCCGAACAACTTTCGTATTGCATGTCATAGGCTCCGCCCAACAGGAAGTCAGCTATTTAGAGTTATGTAAAAAGCGCATGCTCTGGAATTTGAAATACTTGTCATAGGTTTTTTTGCCGATTGCCACCAAACTCGGTCAACATGATCTCAAGACATTGGGGATGAAAAATTGCCAGGGGATTTTTGGTATCTCGAACGGTTTGCTCGTGGCGAGGTGTTGAAATTATGGCGAGAAATGAGAAACAGGAGGTGTCTAATAGCATCCACATACATTTCCTGATTTTAATCAAACTTCATCAGATTATTCGTTGTATGATGTCGATCGCATATATGTGACAATTAGGAGTCAAAGTTATAGCGCCACCAACTGGCAGCAGGAAGTGTGTCCTTTTCAAAATGCTTTGAATTCAGCATCTTATTTTTACTCAATTTGCTTCAAACTTCATCAGAATAATGTTAAAACAAAGCCTATATAAATCTGCTGGGCGGATATCGATATCTAAAAATATTGTTGCCATGGCAACATGTCAAACTGGAAAGGTTTTCAGGTGATTTTGAGGCATATAACTTACTTAGAATTTCACGAAATTCAGAACACATATCAGTATTAGTGACAGCTAGACAATCACAAAAGCTTTTAAAAGGGCGTGAAGGAGGCACTCTATAGCGCCACCTTTTGTCAAAAGTGGGGGGGTTAGTTTTAGCTACAGACACCAAACTCAGTACATATATTTGTCTTATCAAGACGGATAACTTTCTAATTTACAGTCATCAGCTACGACCAACAGGAATTTGGCTATTTTGACTTGAATATGGATTTTTGGGAAAATTCTGCTGTGAATTAATGCATAGTGCTCAGAGGAGAAGTACACTTGACACACCAAACTTTGTCTACATGTTGAAAAAACATTGAGGAACTTAAATTGTGAATGGGTTTTGGATAGCTTGAATGGTTTTGCCGTGGTGATTTTTTGAAATGACCGTAAAAAGGGAATCATAAATTGTATTGTATTTTTAAATTCCAAACACGTCAAATAATTTTTTCATACAGATGTAAAAGTAATTCTGAGGAAATATGCATAGTTTCACGACTTTACAACACTGTATGGATAACAGAAATTTAAAAAACTGTCAGACATCTCATCTCACTCTGTCCCTCTTGTTTGAGTATATGTGCTTAGACTCCCATTGTCTGAGAGAAATAGCGCCCCTACAGGTGCAATTCCCGGAGTAAAAAAGGGAGGAGACTCTCCTTTAGTTTCTCTTTTAAATCGGTTAAAAATACAAATGAATACTTAGATTTAATTCACACTGACAAGCTAAACCAACATATCTGATTATTACCGGCTCAGGGCTCATTAATAATTGATGTGTGGTCAGTGATAAGTGAGAAATACGAGAGATGAATCACCGCTCTGAGCAGGAGCGTGTGGAATGACCAGCTCAGAAAAAACGAGTTTATTCTTGTTTTATAGCTATTAAAAATAAAATTTTACAGCGATATCACACAGTTCACCAATTAGAACACACCAAGAGCTAAATTCAGATGTTTTTGAACTGTTAGTGTGAAAATGAAATATTTGTGGCTGCCTATCTGAAATCACCGCTCAGATCAGCGCGCACAGTGTCGAGCTCAAAACTAACGAATTTATTCTTGTTTAAGAGCTTTTTAAAATAAAATATTACCACAAATGCACACAATACACCCATTATAGCACAACAAGAGCTAAATGCAGGTGTTTGTGACCCGTTTAAGTGTGAAAGACTATTTGAAACCGCGACTGGCAGAATAACATATATCTCTTGAGCTGCAGGATTCTGCCTTTCGTCATATGAACGAACACATCACGGACAAGATTATTTCAAAATACATAATAGCTTGGCGAATATAAACGAAAACAGCCAGTGAACATAAACTGTTGAGAAATAAATCTGAAGTGGATCTACTGGATTTGAATATTAAAGTGACCGCATTTACCAGCTGCTTCTGTCTTCAATTTTAATCTATATAAAAAAGAAAACTCATTCGTCTTGGCTGTTTTTTTTAATGTATGTACGTATTTATTTATTTATTTTGCTCTAACAAGAATTAATCTATATTTAATTAAATCAAGTACATTTTATTTTACATTTGATTTGTCCATTTCTGCATCTAAACGCCTAAAAACCTAAAACATGCTCTATTATACTATTGTTAGCAATTTCTTTATCGTCCAATTTATCTGGTGTACACACTTTTATTTTCATAATAAACTTGTTCGTTAGATTATAGACAGTTACAGTGGTCTATAATAAATATTAACGGGTTTTATTCAAGCTGTTTAGAATGATTGAAGTAGGCACATTTTTTAAATGTAAATCCAAAAAAAAAAAAATAAATAAATAAATAAAAAACATTGGAAAACAATAACTGTTGTACTTTTTTATACATATTGTATAATTTCATAGTTTATGTATTATAATTATAAAAACAAAAATAAATTTAGCCACTCACATAGAAATATCTTAGGCCTTATCCTTTTCTGACAGTTTAGGGATTTTTAAAAATCTTTAAAAAAACTTATTTGTGCTGCAAATAATAATTTCAAACTCATTTGATACTGACCTCTGACACCCTGTGACATGACTAGTATCTGAATTTTCATAATCTCATGGATGTAACAGTAAAACTGTTCAGCTCACAGATGAAGACTAAGCTGTAATGCAAGCAGAACTTTCACGAATGCTTATAGGTCAATAAAATCATTACAAAACACTTATAAGTCATTAAAGGATTTTATAACACTGTAAAATAATGTCTAATTTGTTAACATTAGCAAATGCATTGATAACACTTCATAATAACTGCACTCATTAGTAAATAGTCAGTTCATGCTTTATAAAGCCTTGTCCCAATATTAATAGTCAGTAGTAAGCAGTTTATAAATACAGCTATAAATACCTTGTTCTTGGTATATAATCACATTTATTAAAAAGGAGAGTAAAGGGTCCGTTATCTTCCTATCAAAAATAAAAAAATAAAAATAAACAAACAGCAACACAGATTGATACAGAACTCAGAAATTTTATTGTGGATTTATTATAAAAAAAAAATCAGCCTGTAAATGAATTCATACTCCTCCAAGAATACACAAGTAGTTCACACCAAACTTTTTCAACATGATGCTAATATACTGAAGATGTTAAATTGTGAATGGGTTTAGGATACCTTAAATGGTGTGGCCATAGCGATTTATTAAAGTAACATAAAACAATACAATAGTTATTTTACTATATCTTTAAAATTTGTCATTCTAACTCTTCATATTTTTTATATACGTAGAAGTTATCATTTGAAGGAAGCACAGTAAGTTTCATAGCTTTATCATGTTCAAGAGCCATCATAAAATTAAAACTATCATAACTTATAAATCAAGCTTGCAATTCTTAGTACCAATAATGGCCAGCAGATGGAGCTATAGGATTACTTTTAAATAATTATTGTAGAAACGAGTATGATTTAAATCATTTATAGAAATCTTTCAAAGAAAAATAATATGTATTTTACTGATGAAATGACCCTCACTTAATTAGAATAACATGCTGAAGTATTGTGAAATACTGTATATTAAGAATAGTTCTTTATAGGCTTTATGGACAGATAAGTTTTGAGTGACTCTTGTAGGATCAGCACCACATCCTCTTTTACCACTGTTTAAAGAATTTATCTTACAGAACAGGTGCGAATGAATTTTGGATAGCTTGAATGGTTTTGTCGTGGTGATTTTTTGAAATAACAGTAAAAAAGGAACCAGTAAATGTATTAAATTTTTTTAAACTGCAGCTTCTAAACACTTCAAAAAAATGTACACATAGAAGACAAGTCATTCTGAGGAAATATGCATAGTTTCATGACTATACAACACTATATGGATGATAGAAAATTAAAAAACTATAATACATCTGATGTCACCCTGTCCCTCTGTCACTGTGGGTAATGTGTGTGTGTGTGTGTGTGTGTGTGTGTGTGTGTGTGTGTGTGAGAGAGAGAGAGGGAGGGAGACTTAATCATCTCCTTAATCACCAGAATTATAGGTCAATAAAATCATTACAAAATACTAATAAATTATTAAGAGAGAAAGAGAGAGAGAGAGAGAGAGAGACAGAGAGAAACATCTCAGAGTTAACATCTCTTTAATCACCAGCAGAAAAAAAATCTGTAATTTTGTGTTGTTGTTATTGTTGTTGTTTTCATCATTACAGCTTAAGAAATATCTTAGGCCTCATCGTTTTCTGTCAGTTTTAGGGACACAAAAAACTAGTACAAGTTAATTTGTAATCCTAAACCAGTTAATTTAATTAATATACATAATACATTAACTGGAAAAGAATTAAGAATTAAAGTGAAGAATTAGGTGTGAACCTATCAGGGAGCATTTAGTCTCCAGTGCCAACATTTTACAGAACTGCCACTTTCCTGGAGTCTCCAGAATTACTCGGTGTCAGGAGAGACTTAAGATTCCCAAAAATGATTTAATTCGAATACCACGAAGTACTGTGAAACACTATATATTAAGACTTTATATATAGGCTTTATGAACAGATTAGAGTGACTCGTGAATGACCAGCACCACCTCCTCTTGTCCGATGGTTTGAGGAATATATCTTCCAGAATCTGGGATTAAGATTTAGGAGCTCATTTTTATTCCATCTCCTTTCCTGAAAAGTTTGTCTTGCAGAATTGACTAAAAATTAATCTTCACATTAATTCCTAATTCTTTTGCAATTCTTTTTGTCAGTTCTTCTCGACCTGTTTTTTTTTCTTTTTCTTTTCTGACCTCATGACCCAGTCAGCATTTTTTGTACAATGGTCAAGTCTTAACTTATCCATTTCTGTATTGCATTTGTGTTTGATATTTCTCATGGGGATTTCATAATTTTCGACTTTACAGTTTGAGTTCAAACTCTTTTTTAGCGCATTTCATCTGTAAAAGAAAATATGCCTAGAAATTCTGCACACATGAATATAAGGAGTTTTTCTCTTCCAGCTTTCCTGGACTATTGTATATCACTCATAAATGATTAAATAAAAAATAATGGTACTTATTAAGATTGATATGGTTTGGAATTGGTAAAATGTGCTTGGAAAAAAAAATCATAATAAAACAATGTTTTAATGTTTAAGTTTGGAATATTAACTGACAAGAATGAATGCTATATTAATATTGTTCATGTTAACATAGTTAATGTTTATAAATGAAATCTTATTGTAAAGTGTTACTAAAGTTATATATATTGTTCTGTGAATGTGATTTTAAAGTCTAGATGATTCGGATTAACCCTTTAACTGCCGTATCCTTTAAAACCTCATTGCCAGAGGGATATTGTTAATACATGTGCCCGCTGGGCACAGTTTACCTGATGCCACCGGGGTGGCGTTCGCACTGATGGCTTGAGCCCGCCATCGCTGCTTGCAGCTATATTTATTATTATTAGGGCCCGAGCACCGATGGTGTGAGGACCCTCTTGGAATTGCTCCGTTTATTATTATTATTATTATTATTAGGGCCCGAGCACCGATGGTGTGAGGACCCTCTTGGAATTGATCTGTTTATTATTATTATTATTATTATTATTAGGGCCCGAGCACCGATGGTGTGAGGACCCTCTTGGAATTGCTCCGTTTATTATTATTATTATTATTAGGGCCCGAGCACCGATGGTGTGAGGACCCTGTTGGAATTGCTCCGTTTATTATTAGGGCCCGAGCACCGATGGTGCGAGGACCCTCTTGGAATTGCTCCATTTATTATAATTATTATTATTATTATTAGGGCCCGAGCACCGATGGTGTAAGGACCCTCTTGGAATTGCTCCGTTTATTATTATTATTATTATTGTTATTATTATTATTATTAGGGCCCGAGCACCGATGGTGTGAGGACCCTCTTGGAATTGCTCCGTTTATTATTATTATTAGGGCCCGAGCACCGATGGTGTGAGGACCCTCTTGGAATTGCTCCGTTTATTATTATTATTATTATTAGGGCCCGAGCACCGATGGTGTGAGGACCCTCTTGGAATTGCTCCGTTTATTATTATTATTATTATTATTATTATTAGGGCCCGAGCACCGATGGTGTGAGGACCCTCTTGGAATTGCTCCGTTTATTATTATTATTATTATTATTATTATTATTATTATTATTATTATTATTATTATTATTATTATTATTAGGGCCCGAGCACCGATGGTGTGAGGACCCTCTTGGAATTGCTCCGTTTATTATTATTATTATTATTAGGGCCCGAGCACCGATGGTGTGAGGACCCTCTTGGAATTGCTCCGTTTATTATTATTATTATTATTATTATTATTATTATTATTATTATTATTATTATTAGGGCCCGAGCACCGATGGTGTGAGGACCCTCTTGGAATTGCTCCGTTTATTATTATTATTATTATTATTATTATTATTATTATTATTATTATTATTATTATTATTCTTCTTCTTCTTCTTCTTCTTCTTCTTCTTCTTCTCTAAGATGAATCGCATTTTTGAGAGCCTAAACATGCTCGAAAAGTCATGAAACTTTGCACACACCTCAGAACTGGCGAAAATTTACGTCTGATATGGGTTTCAGAAGTGGGTGTGGCAAAATGGCTCGACAGCGCCACCTATACACGTTCAACGGTGTGCGCCTCGAGCTACGTTTCACGTACATGTATGAAAATTGGTATACACATGTATCTCTCCAATACCTACAAAAAAGTCTCTTGGAGCAAAATCCGAAACCCAACAGGAAGTCGGTTATTTTTAATTTTATGAGCAAATTTTGTGTCATTTTTGTCATTTCCATGCGTTGTATTTTAACGAACTCCTCCTAGAGATTACTTCAGATGAACACCAAAGTTGGTATGCCTAATCTAAAGACCTTTGCGATGTTAAATTGCGAAGATTTTGAGTTTTCGTTAAAGGGCGTGTCCATGGCGGCCTGGCGAATTCCGATGATTCGCCATGAAAAATGAAGTTGCTATAACTCAGACATACAATGTCCAATCTGCCCCAAACTTCACATGCTTGATGAGACTCCGAACCTGAACAGATTGACATGCCCATATTCAGTTATAGTCATAGCGCCACCTATAGGCAACAGGAAGTGACATATTTTACACTGCGACTAACTACTCCTAGAAATTTTATGACATCAATGTCTTTTTTGTGGTCAGTCTAATCTAAAGGCCTGTGCGATGTTAAGTTGTGAAGATCTTGAGTTTTCGTTAAGGGGCGTGTCCATGGCACCGTGACGAAGTTCGATGTCTCGCCATGGGAATAAAAGATGTTATAACTCAGGCATAAAATGTCCGATCTTCCCCAAACTTCACATGTGTGATAAGAGTCTTGGCCTGAACACATCTGTAGGCCAATATTCCATCGGGTGTGGCAAAATGGCTCGATAGCGCCACCTATACACTTTCAACATAGCGCGCCTCGAGCTCCGTTTCCCATACATGTACAAAAATCGGTACACACATGTAACACACCAATACATACAAAAAAGTCTCTTGGTACGAAATCCGAAACCCAACAGGAAGTCGGTTATTTTTAATTTTATGAGCAAATTTTGTGTCATTTTTGTCATTTCCATTCGTTGTATTTTAACGAACTCCTCCTAGAGATTCATTCAGATCAACACCAAAGTTGGTATGCCTAATCTAACGGCCTTTGTGATGTTAAATTGCGAAGGACTTGAGGTTTAGTTAAAGGGCGTGTCCATGGCGGCCTGACAAATTTCGATGTTTCGCCGTGAAAAAGGAAGTTGCTATAACTCAGACATACAATGTCCAATCTGCCCAAAACTTCACATGTTTAATTCGACTCCTGACCTGAACATATTTACATGCCCATATTCAGTTATAGTCTTAGCGCCACCTATTGGCAACAGGAAGTGAAATATTTTACACTGCGACAAACTACTCCTAGAAATTTTATGACATCAATGTTATTTTTGTGGTCAGTCTAATCTAAAGACCTGTGTGATGTTTAGTTGTGAAGATCTTGAGTTTTCGTTAAAAGGCGTGTCCATGGCGCCGTGACGAAGTTCGATGTGTCGCCATGGGAATTAAAGATGTTATAACTCAGGCATAAAATGTCCGATCTTGCCCAAACTTCCCATGTGTGATAAGAGTCCTGGCCTGAACAGATCTGAAGGCCAAAATTCCATTGGGTGTGGCAAAATGGCTCGATAGCGCCACCTATACACTTTCAACTGAGTGCATATACACTTTCAACGGAGTGCGCCTCAAGCTATGTTTCACGTACATGTACAAATATCGGTACACACATGTAACACACCAATATCTACGAAAAAGTCTCTTGGTACGAAATCCGAATCCAAACAGGAAGTCAGTTATTTAGAATGTTCTCTGCAAAATTGGTGTTGTTTTTGGCATTTTCAGAGGTTGTACTTTAACGAACTCCTCCTAGAGATTTATTCAAATCAACACCAAACTTGGTCAGTTAAATCTAAAGGCCTTTGCGAAGTTAAATTGGGAAGATCTTGAGATTTCGTTAAAGGGAGTGTCCATGGCGGCCTGACAAATTTTGATGTTTCGCCATGAAAAAGGAAGTTGCTGTAACTCAGACATACAATGTCCAATCTGCCCCAAACTTCATATGTTAGATAAGACTTCTGCCCTTAACAGATCTACATGCCCATATTCAATTATAGTCATAGTGCCACCTGCTGGCAACAGGAAGTGACATATTTTACGCTGAGACAAACTACTGCTAGAGATTTTTTGACATTAATGTATATTTGTGGTCAGTCTAATCTAAAGGCCTGTGTAATGTTAAATTGTGGCAATCTTGAGTTTTTGTTAAAGAGCGTGTCTATGGCAAAAATGACAAAATTTGATGTCTCGCCACAGCAAGAGAAGTTGTTGTAACTCAGGCATAAAATGTTTGATCTTCCCCAAACTTCACATGTTCGATAACAGTGCAGCCCTGAACACATCTTAAGGCCAATATTCCATTGTAATGATAGTGCCACCTGCTGGCAACAGGAAGATTGGCACATATATGGAATAAACGTTGATATATTCTACTTATATTTATGAGTTTAAACGCATATTTCTCACCGTTCACCTCTTTACTAAAGCCACTCGCTGGCGGTGAGCCCGGGTGCGGGGGCCCGTTCATCGCTGCTTGCAGCTTTAATTATTATTATTATTCTTCTTCTCTAAGATGAATCGCATTTTTGAGAGCCTAAACATGCTCGAAAAGTCATGAAACTTTGCACACACCTCAGAACTGGCGAAAATTTACGTCTGATATGGGTTTCAGAAGTGGGTGTGGCAAAATGGCTCGACAGCGCCACCTATACACGTTCAACGGTGTGCGCCTCGAGCTACGTTTCACGTACATGTATGACAATTGGTATACTCATGTATCTCTCCAATACCTACAAAAAAGTCTCTTGGAGCGAAATCCGAAACCCAACAGGAAGTCAGTTATTTTTAATATTATGAGCAAATTTTGTGTCATTTTTGCCATTTCCATGCGTTGTATTTTAACGAACTCCTCCTAGAGATTAATTCAGATCAACACCAAAGTTGGTATGCCTAATCTAAAGGCCTTTGCGATGTTAAATTGCGAAGATTTTGAGTTTTCGTTAAAGGGCGTGTCCATGGCGGCATGGCAAATTTCGATGATTCGCCATGAAAAATGAAGTTGCTATAACTCAGACATACAATGTCCAATGTGCCCAAAACTTCACATGTTTAATAAGACTCCTGACCTGAACATATTTACATGCCCATATTCAGTTATAGTCATAGCGCCACCTATAGGCAACAGGAAGTGAAATTTTTTACACTTCGACAGACTACTCCTAGAAATTTTTTGACATCAATGTCTTTTTTATGGTCAGTATAATCTAAAGGCCTGTGCAATGTTAAATTGTGAAGATCTTGAGTTTTCGTTAAGGGGCGTGTCCATGGCGCCGTGACAAATTTCAAAGTCTCGCCATGGGAATAAAAGATGTTATAACTCAGGCATAAAATGTCCGATCTTCCCCAAACTTCACACGTGTGATAAAAGTCCTGGCCTGAACAGATCTGAAGGCCAATATTCCATCTGGTGTGGCAAAATGGCTCGATAGCGCCACCTACACACTTTCAACGGAGTGCACCTCGAGCTATGTTTCACGTACATGTACAAAAATTGGTACACTCATGTAACACACCAATACCTACAAAAAAGTCTCTTGGTACGAAATCCTAATCCCAACAGGAAGTCGGTTATTTTGAATTTTCCCTGCAAAATTGGTGTTGTTTTTGCCATTTTCAGGGGATGTTCTTTAACGAACTCCACCTAGAGATTTATTCAGATGAACACCAAACTTGGTCAGTGTAATCTAAAGCCAATTGCAATGTTAAATTGCGAAGGACTTGAGGTTTCGTTAAAGGGCGTGTCCATGGTGGCCTGACAAATTTCGATGTTTCGCCATGAAAAAGGAAGTTGATGTAACTCAGACATACAATGTCCAATCTGCCCCAAACTTCACATGTTAGATAAGACTCTTGACCTGAACAGATCTACATGCCAATATTCAGTTATAGTCATAGCGCCACCTATTGGCAACAGGAAGGGAGATATTTTACACTGCGACAAACTACTCCTAGAAATTTTATGTCATCAATGTTATTTTTGTGGTCAGTCTAATCTAAAGACCTGTGTGATGCTTAGTTGATAAGATCTTGAGTTTTCGTTAAAAGGCGTGTCCATGGTGCCGTGACGAAGTTCGATGTGTCGCCATGGGAATAAAAGATGTTATAACTCAGGCATAAAATGTCCGATCTTGCCCAAACTTCACATGTGTGATAAGGGTCCAGGCCTGAACAGATCTGAAGGCCAATATTCCATTGGGTGTGGCAAAATGGCTCGATAGCGCCACCTATACACTTTCAACTGAGTGCATATACACTTTCAATGGAGTGCGCCTCAAGCTATGTTTCACGTACATGTACAAAAATCGGTACACACATGTAACACACCAATATCTACGAAAAAGTCTCTTGGTACGAAATCCGAATCCAAACAGGAAGTCAGTTATTTAGAATGTTCTCTGCAAAATTGGTGTTGTTTTTGGCATTTTCAGGGGTTGTACTTTAACGAACTCCTCCTAGAGATTTATTCAGATCAGCATCAAACTTGGTCAGTTAAATCTAAAGGCCTTTGCGATGTTAAATTGGGAAGATCTTGAGATTTCGTTAAAGGGCGTGTCCATGGCGGCCTGACAAATTTCGATGTTTTGCCATGAAAAAGGAAGTTGCTGTAACTCAGACATACAATGTCCAATCTGCCCCAAACTTTGCATGTTAGATAAGACTTCTGCCCTTAACAGATCTACATGCCCATATTCAATTATAGTCATAGCTCCACCTGTTGGCAACAGGAAGTGACATAGTTTACGCTGAGATAAACTACTCCTAGAGATTTTTTGACATTAATGTATTTTTGTGGTCAGTCTAATCTAAAGGCCTGTGTAATGTTAAATTGTGGCAATCTTGAGTTTTTGTTAAAGAGCGTGTCCATGGCAAAAATGACAAAATTTGATGTCTCGCCACAGCAAGAGAAGTTGTTGTAACTCAGGCATAAAATGTTTGATCTTCCCCAAACTTCACATGTTCGATAAGAGTGCAGCACTGGACACATCAGAAGGCCAATATTCCATTATAATGATAGCGCCACCTGCTGGCAACAGGAAGATTGGAACATATATGGAATAAACATTGATATATTCTACTTATATTTATGAGTTTAAATGCATATTTCTCACCGTTCACCTATTTACTAAAGCCACTCGCTGCCGGTGAGCCCGGGTGCGAGGGCCCGTTCATCGCTGCTTGCAGCTTTAATTATTATTATTAGGGCCCGGGCACCAATGGTGTGAGGACCCTCTTGGAATTGCTCCGTTTATTATTATTATTATTATTATTATTATTATTCTTCTCCAGGATGAATCGCATTTTTGAGGGCCTAAACATACTCAAAAAGTCATGAAACTTTGCACACACCTCACAACCGGCGAAAATGTACATCTTATATGGGTTTCAGAAGTGGGTGTGGCAAAATGGCTCGACAGCGCCACCTATACATGTTCAACGGTGTGCGCCTCGAGCTATGTTTCACGTACATGTATGAAAATCGGTACACACATGTAACTCTCCAATACCTACAAAAAAGTCTCTTAGAGCAAAATTCTAAACCCAACAGGAAGTCAGTTATTTTTAATATTATGAGCAAATTTTGTGTCATTTTTGCCATTTCCATGAGTTGTATTTTAACGAACTCCTCCTAGAAACTTATTCAGATCAAAACCAAATTTGGTATGCCTAATCCAAAGGCCTTTGCGATGTTAAATTGCGAAGATTTTGAGTTTTCGTTAAAGGGCGTGTCCGTGGCGGCATGGCGAATTTCGATGATTCGCCATGAAAAATGAAGTTGCTATAACTCAGACATACAATGTCCAATGTGCCCAAAACTTCACATGTTTAATAAGACTCCTGACCTGAACATATTTACATGCCCATATTCAGTTATAGTCATAGCGCCACCTATAGGCAACAGGAAGTGACATATTTTACACTTCGACAGTCTACTCCTAGAAATTTTTTGACATCAATGTCTTTTTTATGGTCAGTATAATCAAAAGGCCTGTGCAATGTTAAATTGTGAAGATCTTGAGTTTTCGTTAAGGGGCGTGTCCATGGCGCCGTGACAAAATTCAAAGTCTCTCCATGGGAATAAAAGATGTTATAACTCAGGCATAAAATGTCCGATCTTCCCCAAACTTCACATGTTTGATAAAAGTCCTGGCCTGAACAGATCTGAAGGCCAATATTCCATCGGGTGTGGCAAAATGGCTCGATAGCGCCACCTATACACTTTCAACGGTGTGCGCCTCGAGCTACGTTTCATGTACATGTATGAAAATCAGTATACACATGTATCTCTCCAATACCTACAAAAAAGTCTCTTGGAGCAAAATCCGAAACCCAACAGGAAGTCGGTTATTTTTAATTTTATGAGCAAATTTTGTGTAATTTTTGTCATTTCCATGCGTTGTATTTTAACGAACTCCTCCTAGAGATTCATTCAGATCAACACCAAAGTTGGTATGCCTAATCTAAAGGCCTTTGCGATGTTAAATCGCGAAGATTTTGAGTTTTCGTTAAAGGGCGTGTCCATGGCGGCCTGACAAATTTCGATGTTTCGCCATGAAAAAGGAAGTTGCTGTAACTCAGACATACAATGTCCAATCTGCCCCAAACTTCACATGTTAGATAAGACTTCTGCCCTTAACAGATCTACATGCCCCTATATTCAGTTATAGTCATAGCGCCACCTGCTGGCAACAGGAAGTGACATGTTTTACGCTGCGACAAACTACTCCTTGAAAATTTATGACATCAATGTTATTTTTGTGGTCAGTCTAATCTAAAGACCTGTGTGATGTTTAGTTGTGAAGATCTTGAGCTTTCGTTAAAAGGCGTGTCCATGGCGCCGTGACGAAGTTCGATGTGTCGCCATGGGAATAAAAGATGTTATAACTCAGGCATAAAATGTCCGATCTTGCCCAAACTTCACATGTGTGATAAGGGTCTTGGCCTGAACAGATCTGAAGGCCAATATTCCATTGGGTGTGGCAAAATGGCTCAATAGCGCCACCTATACACTTTCAACTGAGTGCATATACACATTCAACGGAGTGCGCCTCAAGCTATGTATCACGTACATGTACAAAAATCGGTACACACATGTAACACACCAATACCTACAAAAAAGTCTCTTGGTATGAAATCCGAATCCCAACAGGAAGTCGGTTATTTTGAATTTTCTCTGCAAAATTGGCGTTGTTTTTGCCATTTTCAGGGGTTGTACTTTAACAAACTCCTCCTAGAGATTTATTCAGATCAACACCAAACTTGGTCAGTTAAATCTAAAGGCCTTTGCGATGTTAAATTGCGAAGATCGCGAGGTTTCGTTAAAGGGCGTGTCCATGGCGGCCTGGCAAATTTCGATGTTTCGCCATGAAAAGGAAGTTGCTGTAACTCAGACATACAATGTCCAATCTGCCCCAAACTTCACATGTTAGATAAGACTTCTGCCCTTAACAGATCTACATGCCCATATTCAATTATAGTCATAGTGCCACCTGCTGGCAACAGGAAGTGACATGTTTTACGCTGAGACAAACTATTCCTAGAAATCTTTTGACATTAATGTATTTTTTTGTGGTCAGTCTAATCTAAAGGCCTGTGCAATGTTAAATTGCGGAGATCTTCAGTTTTTGTTAAAGGGCGTGTCCATGGCGCCATGACAAAATTTGATGTCTCGCCACAGCAAGAGAAGTTGTTGTAACTCAGGCATAAAATGTTCGATCTTCCCCAGACTTCGCATGTTCGATAAGAGTCCTGGCCTGAACACATCTGAAGGCCAATTTTCCACTATAATGATAGCGCCACCTGCTGGAAACAGAAAGATTGGCACAAATATGGAATAAACATTGATATATTCCACTTATATTTATGAGTTTAAATGCATATTTCTCACCGTTCACCTATTTACTAAAGCCACTCGCTGCCGGTGAGCCCGGGTGCGAGGGCCCGTTCATCGCTGCTTGCAGCTTTAATTAGGGCCGGAGCACCGATGGTGTGAGGACCCTCTTGGAATTGCTCCGTTTATTATTATTATTATTATTATTATTATTATTATTATTATTATTATTATTAGGGCCCGAGCACCGATGGTGTGAGGACCCTCTTGGAATTGCTCCGTTTATTATTATTATTATTATTATTATTATTATTATTATTATTATTCTCTAAGATGAATCGCATTTTTGAGAGCCTAAACATGCTCGAAAAGTCATGAAACTTTGCACACACCTCAGAACTGGCGAAAATTTACGTCTGATATGGGTTTCAGAAGTGGGTGTGGCAAAATGGCTCGACAGCGCCACCTATACACGTTCAACGGTGTGCGCCTCGAGCTACGTTTCACGTACATGTATGAAAATTGGTATACACATGTATCTCTCCAATACCTACAAAAAAGTCTCTTGGAGCAAAATCCGAAACCCAACAGGAAGTCGGTTATTTTTAATTTTATGAGCAAATTTTGTGTCTTTTTTGTCATTTCCATGCGTTGTATTTTAACGAACTCCTCCTAGAGATTAATTCAGATCAACACCAAAGTTGGTATGCCTAATCTAAAGGCCTTTGCGATGTTAAATTGCGAAGATTTTGAGTTTTCGTTAAAGGGCGTGTCCGTGGTGGCCTGGCGAATTTCGATGATTCGCCATGAAAAATGAAGTTGCTATAACTCAGACATACAATGTCCAATCTGCCCCAAACTTCACATGCTTGATGAGACTCCGAACCTGAACAGATTGACATGCCCATATTCAGTTATAGTCATAGCGCCACCTATTGGCAACAGGAAGTGACATATTTTACACCGCGACTAACTACTCCTAGAAATTTTATGACATCAATGTCTTTTTTGTTGTCAGTCTAATCTAAAGGCCTGTGCGATGTTAAGTTGTGAAGATCTTGAGTTTTCGTTAAGGGGCGTGTCCATGGCACCGTGACTAAGTTCGATGTCTCGCCATGGGAATAAAAGATGTTATAACTCAGGCATAAAATGTCCGATCTTCCCCAAACTTCACATGTGTGATAAGAGTCTTGGCCTGAACACATCTGTAGGCCAATATTCCATCGGGTGTGGCAAAATGGCTCGATAGCGCCACCTATACACTTTCAACATAGCGCGCCTCGAGCTCCGTTTTCCGTACATGTACAAAAATCGGTACAAACATGTAACACACCAATACCTACAAAAAAGTCTCTTGGTACGAAATCCGAAACCCAACAGGAAGTCGGTTATTTTTATTTTTATGAGCAAATTTTGTGTCATTTTTGTCATTTCCATGCGTTGTATTTTAACGAACTCCTCCTAGAGATTCATTCAGATCAACACCAAAGTTGGTATGCCTAATCTAACGGCCTTTGTGATGTTAAATTGCGAAGGACTTGAGGTTTCGTTAAAGGGCGTGTCCATGGCGGCCTGACAAATTTCGATGTTTCGCCGTGAAAAAGGAAGTTGCTATAACTCAGACATACAATGTCCAATCTGCCCAAAACTTCACATGTTTAATACGACTCCTGACCTGAACATATTTACATGCCCATATTCAGTTATAGTCATAGCGCCACCTATTGGCAACAGAGAGTGAAATATTTTACACTGCGACAAACTACTCCTAGAAATTTTATGACATCAATGTTATTTTTGTGGTCAGTCTAATCTAAAGACCTGTGTGATGTTTAGTTGTGAAGATCTTGAGTTTTCGTTAAAAGGCGTGTCCATGGCGCCGTGACGAAGTTCGATGTGTCGCCATGGGAATTAAAGATGTTATAACTCAGGCATAAAATGTCCGATCTTGCCCAAACTTCACATGTGTGATAAGAGTCCTGGCCTGAACAGATCTGAAGGCCAAAATTCCATTGGGTGTGGCAAAATGGCTCGATAGCGCCACCTATACACTTTCAACTGAGTGCATATACACTTTCAACGGAGTGCGCCTCAAGCTATGTTTCACGTACATGTACAAAAATTGGTACACACATGTAACACACCAATATCTACGAAAAAGTCTCTTGGTACGAAATCCGAATCCAAACAGGAAGTCAGTTATTTAGAATGTTCTCTGCAAAATTGGTGTTGTTTTTGGCATTTTCAGGGGTTGTACTTTAACGAACTCCTCCTAGAGATTTATTCAGATCAACATCAAAATTGGTCAGTTAAATCTAAAGGCCTTTGCGAAGTTAAATTGGGAAGATCTTGAGATTTCGTTAAAGGGAGTGTCCATGGCGGCCTGACAAATTTTGATGTTTCGCCATGAAAAAGGAAGTTGCTGTAACTCAGACATACAATGTCCAATCTGCCCCAAACTTTGCATGTTAGATAAGACTTCTGCCCTTAACAGATCTACATGCCCATATTCAATTATAGTCATAGCGCCACCTGCTGGCAACAGGAAGTGACATATTTTACGCTGAGACAAACTACTCCTAGAGATTTTTTGACATTAATGTATATTTGTGGTCAGTCTAATCTAAAGGCCTGTGTAATGTTAAATTGTGGCAATCTTGAGTTTTTGTTAAAGAGCGTGTCCATGGCAAAAATGACAAAATTTGATGTCTCGCCACAGCAAGAGAAGTTGTTGTAACTCAGGCATAAAATGTTTGATCTTCCCCAAACTTCACATGTTCGATAAGAGTGCAGCCCTGAACACATCTGAAGGCCAATATTCCATTATAATGATAGCGCCACCTGCTGGCAACAGGAAGATTGGCAAATTTATGGAATAAACATTGATATAATCTACTTATATTTATGAGTTTAAACGCATATTTCTCACCATTCACCTATTTACTAAAGCTACTCGCTGCCGGTGAGCCCGGGTGCGAGGGCCCGTTCATCGCTGCTTGCAGCTTTAATTATTATTATTATTATTATTATTATTATTCTCTAAGATGAATCGCATTTTTGAGAGCCTAAACATGCTCGAAAAGTCATGAAACTTTGCACACACCTCAGAACTGGCGAAAATTTACGTCTAAGTGGGTGTGGCAAAATAGCTCGACAGCGCCACCTATACACTTTCAACGGTGTGCGCCTCGAGCTACGTTTCACGTACATTTATGAAAATTGGTATACACATGTATCTCTCCAATACCTACAAAAAAGTCTCTTGGAGCAAAATCCGAAACCCAACAGGAAGTCAGTTATTTTTAATTTTATGAGCAAATTTTGTGTCATTTTTGTCATTTCCATGCGTTGTATTTTAACGAACTCCTCCTAGAGAGGAGTTCAGATCAACACCAAAGTTGGTATGCCTAATCTAAAGGCCTTTGCGATGTTAAATTGCGAAGATTTTGAGTTTTCGTTAAAGGGCGTGTCCGTGGCGGCCTGGCGAATTTCGATGATACGCCATGAAAAATGAAGTTGCTATAACTCAGACATACAATGTCCAATCTGTCCCACACTTCACATGTTTGATGAGACTCCGAACCTGAACATATTTACATGCCCATATTCAGTTATAGTCATAGCGCCACCTATAGGCAACAGGAAGTGACATATTTTACACTTCGACACACTACTCCTAGAAATTTTTTGACATCAATGTCTTTTTTGTGGTCAGTCTAATCTAAAGGCCTGTGCGATGTTAAGTTGTGAAGATCTTGAGTTTTCGTTAAGGGGCGTGTCCATGGCGCCGTGACAAAATTCAAAGTCTCGCCATGGGAATAAAAGATGTTATAACTCAGGCATAAAATGTCCGATCTTCCCCAAACTTCACATGTTTGATAAAAGTCCTGGCCTGAACAGATCTGTAGGCCAATATTCCATCGGGTGTGGCAAAATGGCTCGATAGCACCACCTATACACTTTCAACGGTGTGCGCCTCGAGCTACGTTTCACGTACATGTATGGAAATTGGTATACACATGTATCTCTCCAATACCTACAAAAAAGTCTCTTGGAGCAAAATCCGAAACCCAACAGGAAGTCGGTTATTTTTAATTTTATGAGCAAATTTTGTGTCATTTTTGTCATTTCCATGCGTTGTATTTTAACGAACTCCTCCTAGAGATTAATTCAGATCAACACCAAAGTTGGTATGCCTAATCTAAAGGCCTTTGCGATGTTAAATTGAGAAGATTTTGAGTTTTCGTTAAAGGGCGTGTCCGTGTCGGCCTGGCGAATTTCGATGATTTGCCATGAAAAATTAAGTTGCTATAACTCAGACATACAATGTCCAATGTGTCCAAAACTTCACATGTTTAATAAGACTCCTGACCTGAACAGATTGACATGCCCATATTCAGTAATTGTCATAGCGCCACCTAAAGGCAACAGGAAGTGACATATTTTACACTGCGACTAACTACTCCTAGAAATTTTATGACATCAATGTCTTTTTTGTGGTCAGTATAATCTAATGTCAGAAATCTTTTGACATTATTGTATGTTTTTGTGGTCAGTCTAATCTAAAGGCCTGTGCAATGTTAAATTGCGAAGATCTTCAGTTTTTGTTAAAGGGTGTGTCCATGGCACCATGACAAAATTTGATGTCTCGCCACAGCAAGAGAAGTTGTTGTAACTCAGGCATAAATTGTTCGATCTTCCCCAGACTCCGCATGTTCGATAAGAGTCCTGGCCTGAACACATCTGAAGGCCAATTTTCCACTATAATGATAGCGCCACCTGCTGGCCACAGAAAGATTGGCACATATATGGAATAAACATTGATATATTCCACTTATATTTATGAGTTTAAATGCATATTTCTCACCGTTCACCTATTTACTAAAGCCACTCGCTGCTGGTGAGCCCGGGTGCGAGGGCCAGTTCATCACTGTTTGCAGCTTTAATTAGGGCCCGAGCATCGATGGTGTGAGGACCCTCTTGGAATTGCTCCGTGTATTATTATTATTATTATTATTATTATTATTATTATTATTATTATTATTATTATTATTAGGGCCCGAGCACCGATGGTGTGAGGACCCTCTTGGAATTGCTCCTTTTATTATTATTATTATTATTATTATTATTATTATTATTATTATTATTATTATTATTCTTCTTCTCTAAGATGAATCGCATTTTTGAGAGCCTAAACATGCTCGAAAAGTCATGAAACTTTGCACACACCTCAGAACTGGCGAAAATTTACGTCTGATATGGGTTTCAGAAGTGGGTGTGGCAAAATGGCTCGACAGCGCCACCTATACACGTTCAACGGTGTGCGCCTCGAGCTACGTTTCACGTACATGTATGAAAATTGGTATACACATGTATCTCTCCAATACCTACAAAAAAGTCTCTTGGAGCAAAATCCGAAACTCAACAGGAAGTCAGTTATTTTTAATTTTATGAGCAAATTTTGTGTCATTTTTGTCATTTCCATGCGTTGTATTTTAACGAACTCCTCCTAGAGATTAATTCAGATCAACACCAAAGTTGGTATGCCTAATCTAAAGGCCTTTGCGATGTTAAATTGCGAAGATTTTGAGTTTTCGTTAAAGGGCGTGTCCGTGGCGGCCTGGCGAATTTCGATGATTCGCCATGAAAAATGAAGTTGCTATAACTCAGACATACAATGTCCAATCTGCCCCACACTTCACATGTTTGATGAGACTCCGAACCTGAACATATTTACATGCCCATATTCAGTTATAGTCATAGCGCCACCTATAGGCAACAGGAAGTGACATATTTTACACTTCGACACACTACTCCTAGAAATTTTTTGAGATCAATGTCTTTTTTGTGGTCAGTCTAATCTAAAGGCCTGTGCGATGTTAAGTTGTGAAGATCTTGAGTTTTCGTTAAGGGGCGTGTCCATGGCGCCGTGACAAAATTCAAAGTCTCGCCATGGGAATAAAAGATGTTATAACTCAGGCATAAAATGTCCGATCTTCCCCAAACTTCACATGTTTGATAAAAGTCCTGGCCTGAACAGATCTGTAGGCCAATATTCCATCGGGTGTGGCAAAATGGCTCGATAGCGCCACCTATACACTTTCAACGTTGTGCGCCTCGAGCTACGTTTCATGTACATGTATGAAAATCATTATACACATGTATCTCTCCAATACCTACAAAAAAGTCTCTTGGAGCAAAATCCGAAACCCAACAGGAAGTCGGTTATTTTTAATTTAATGAGCAAATTTTGTGTCATTTTTGTCATTTCCATGCGTTGTATTTTAACGAACTCCTCCTAGAGATTCATTCAGATCAACATCAAAGTTGGTATGCCTAATCTAAAGGCCTTTGCGATGTTAAATTGCGAAGATTTTGAGTTTTCGTTAAAGGGCGTGTCCATGGCGGCCTGACAAATTTCGATGTTTCGCCATGAAAAAGGAGGTTGCTGTAACTCAGACATACAATGTCCAATCTGCCCCAAACTTCACATGTTAGATAAGACTTCTGCCCTTAACAGATCTACATGCCCATATTCAGTTATAGTCATAGCGCCACCTGCTGGCAACAGAAAGTGACATGTTTTACGCTGCGACAAACTACTCCTTGAAATTTTATGACATCAATGTTATTTTTGTGGTCAGTCTAATCTAAAGACCTGTGTGATGTTTAGTTGTGAAGATCTTGAGTGTTCGTTAAAAGGCGTGTCCATGGCACGGTGACGAAGTTCGATGTGTCGCCATGGGAATAAAAGATGTTATAACTCAGGCATAAAATGTCCGATCTTGCCCAAACTTCACATGTGTGATAAGGGTCCTGGCCTGAACAGATCTGAAGGCCAATATTCCATTGGGTGTGGCAAAATGGCTCGATAGCGCCACCTATACACTTTCAACTGAGTGCATATACACTTTCAACGGAGTGCGCCTCAAGCTATGTATCACGTACATGTACAAAAATCGGTACACACATGTAACACACCAATACCTACAAAAAAGTCTCTTGGTATGAAATCCGAATCCCAACAGGAAGTCGGTTATTTAGAATTTTCTCTGCAAAATTGGCGTTGTTTTTGCCATTTTCAGGGGTTGTACTTTAACAAACTCCTCCTAGAGATTCATTCAGATCAACACCAAACTTGGTCAGTTAAATCTAAAGGCCTTTGCGATGTTAAATTGCGAAGATCTTGAGGTTTCGTTAAAGGGCGTGTCCATGGCGGCCTGGCAAATTTCGATGTTTCGCCATGAAAAGGAAGTTGCTGTAACTCAGACATACAATGTCCAATCTGCCCCAAACTTCACATGTTAGATAAGACTTCTGCCCTTAACAGATCTACATGCCCATATTCAGTTATAGTCATAGTGCCACCTGCTGGCAACAGGAAGTGACATGTTTTACGCTGAGACAAACTACTCCTAGAAATCTTTTGACATTAATGTATTTTTTTGTGGTCAGTCTAATCTAAAGGCCTGTGTAATGTTAAATTGCGGAGATCTTCAGTTTTTGTTAAAGGGCGTGTCCATGGCGCCATGACAAAATTTGATGTCTCGCCACAGCAAGAGAAGTTGTTGTAACTCAGGCATAAAATGTTCGATCTTCCCCAGACTTTGCATGTTCGATAAGAGTCCTAGCCTGAACACATCTGAAGGCCAATTTTCCACTATAATGATAGCGCCACCTGCTGGCAACAGAAAGATTTGCACATATATGGAATAAACATTGATATATTCCACTTATATTTATGAGTTTAAATGCATATTTCTCACCGTTCACCTATTTACTAAAGCCACTCGCTGCCGGTGAGCCCGGGTGCGAGGGCCCGTTCATCGCTGCTTGCAGCTTTAATTAGGGCCCGAGCACCGATGGTGTGAGGACCCTCTTGGAATTGCTCTGTTTATTATTATTATTATTATTATTATTATTATTATTATTATTATTATTATTCTCTAAGATGAATCGCATTTTTGAGAGCCTAAACATGCTCGAAAAGTCATGAAACTTTGCACACACCTCAGAACTGGCGAAAATTTACGTCTGATATGGGTTTCAGAAGTGGGTGTGGCAAAATGGCTCGACAGCGCCACCTATACACGTTCAACGGTGTGCGCCTCGAGCTACGTTTCACGTACATGTATGAAAATTGGTATACACATGTATCTCTCCAATACCTACAAAAAAGTCTCTTGGAGCAAAATCCGAAACCCAACAGGAAGTCGGTTATTTTTAATTTTATGAGCAAATTTTGTGTCATTTTTGTCATTTCCATGCGTTGTATTTTAACGAACTCCTCCTAGAGATTAATTCAGATCAACACCAAAGTTGGTATGCCTAATCTAAAGGCCTTTGCGATGTTAAATTGCGAAGAATTTGAGTTTTCGTTAAAAGGGCGTATCCGTGGCGGCCTGGCGAATTTCGATGATTCGCCATGAAAAATGAAGTTGCTATAACTCAGACATACAATGTCCAATCTGCCCCAAACTTCACATGTGTGATGAGACTCCGAACCTGAACAGATTGACATGCCCATATTCAGTTATAGTCATAGCGCCACCTATTGGCAACAGGAAGTGACATATTTTACACTGCAACTAACTACTCCTAGAAATTTTATGACATCAATGTCTTTTTTGTGGTCAATCTAATCTAAAGGCCTGTGCGATGTTAAGTTGTGAAGATTTGAGTTTTCGTTAAAAGGAGTGTCCATGGCGCCGTGACGAAGTTTGATGTCTCGCCAAGGGAATAAAAGATGTTATAACTCAGGCATAAAATGTCCGATCTTCCCCAAACTTCACATGTGTGATAAGAGTTCTGGCCTGAACACATCTGTAGGCCAATATTCCATCGGGTGTGGCAAAATGGCTCGATAGCGCCACCTATAAACATTCAACATAGCACGCCTCGAGCTCCGTTTCTTGTTCATGTACAAAAATCGATACACACATGTAACACACCAGTACCTACAAAAAAGTCTCTTGGTACGAAATCCTAATCCCAACAGGAAGTCGGTTATTTTGAATGTTCCCTGCAAAATTGGCGTTGTTTTTGCCATTTTCAGGGGTTGTACTTTAACGAACTCCTCCTAGAGATTTATTCAGATGAACACCAAACTTGGTCAGTGTAATCTAAAGCCATTTGCGATGTTAAATTGCGAAGGACTTGAGGTTTCGTTAAAGGGCGTGTCCATGGCGGCCTGACAAATTTCGATGTTTCGCCATAAAAAATTAAGTTGCTGTAACTGAGACATACAATGTCCAATCTGCCCCAAACTTCACATGTTGGATAAGACTCTTGACCTGAACAGATCTACATGCCAATATTCAGTTATAGTCATAGCGCCACCTATTGGCAACAGGAAGTGAAATATTTTACACTGCGACAAACTATTCCTAGAAATTTTATGACATCAATGTCATTTTTGTGGTCAGTCTAATCTAAAGACCTGTGTGATGTATAGTTGTGAAGATCTTGAGTTTTTGTTAAAAGGCGTGTCCATGGCGCCGTGACGAAGTTCGATGTGTTGCCATGGGAATAAAAGATGTTATAACTCAGGCATAAAATGTCCGATCTTGCCCAAGCTTCACATGTGTGATAAGGGTCCTGGCCCGAACAGATCTGAAGGCCAATATTCCATTGGGTGTGGCAAAATGGCTCGATAGCGCCACCTATACACTTTCAACAGAGTGCATATACACTTTCAACGGAGTGCGCCTCAAGCTATGTTTCACATACATGTACAAAAATCGGTACACACATGTAACACACCAATATCTACGAAAAAGTCTCTTGGTACGAAATCCGAATCCAAACCGGAAGTCAGTTATTTAGAATTTTCTCTGCAAAATTGGTGTAGTTTTTGCCATTTTCAGGGGTTGTACTTTAACGAACTCCTTCTAGAGATTTATTCAGATCAGCATCAAACTTGGTCAGTTAAATCTAAAGGCCTTTGCTATGTTAAATTGGGAAGATCTTGAGATTTCGTTAAAGGGAGTGTCCATGGCGGCCTGACAAATTTCGATGTTTCACCATGAAAAAGGAAGTTGCTGTAACTCAGACATACAATGTCCAATCTGCCCCAAACTTTGCATGTTAGATAAGACTTCTGCCCTTAACAGATCTACATGCCTATATTCAATTATAGTCATAGCACCACCTGCTGGCAACAGGAAGTGACATATTTACACTGAGACAAACTACTCCTAGAGATTTTTTGACATTAATGTATTTTTGTGGTCAGTCTAATCTAAAGGCCTGTGTAATGTTAAATTGTGGAGATCTTGAGTTTTTGTTAAAGAGTGTGTCCATGGCAAAAATGACAAAATTTGATGTCTCGCCACAGCAAGAGAAGTTGTTGTAACTCAGGCATAAAATGTTTGATCTTCCCCAAACTTCACATGTTCGATAAGAGTGCAGCCCTGAACATATCTGAAGGCCAATATTCCATTATAATGATAGCGCCACCTGCTGTTAACAGAAAGATTGGCACATATATGGAATAAACTTTGATATATTCCACTTATATTTATGAGTTTAAATGCATATTTCTCACCGTTCACCTATTTACTAAAGCCACTCGCTGCCGGTGAGCCCGGGTGCGAGGGCCCGTTCATCGCTGCTTGCAGCTTTAATTAGGGCCCGAGCACCGATGGTGTGAGGACCCTCTTGGAATTGCTCCGTTTATTATTATTATTATTATTATTATTATTATTATTATTATTATTATTATTATTATTATTATTCTCTAAGATGAATCGCATTTTTGAGAGCCTAAACATGCTCGAAAAGTCATGAAACTTTGCACACACCTCAGAACTTGCGAAAATTTACGTCGGATATGGGTTTCAGAAGTGGGTGTGGCAAAATGGCTCGACAGCGCCACCTATACACGTTCAACGGTGTGCGCCTCGAGCTACGTTTCACGTACATGTATGAAAATTGGTATACACATGTATCTCTCCAATACCTACAAAAAAGTCTCTTGGAGCAAAATCCGAAACCCAACAGGAAGTCGGTTATTTTTAATTTTATGAGCAAATTTTGTGTCATTTTTGTCATTTCCATGCGTTGTATTTTAACGAACTCCTCCTAGAGATTAATTCAGATCAACACCAAAGTTGGTATGCCTAATCTAAAGGCCTTTGCGATGTTAAATTGCGAAGATTTTGAGTTTTCGTTAAAGGGCGTGTCCGTGGCGGCCTGACGAATTTCGATGATTCGCCATGAAAAATGAAGTTGCTATAACTCGGACATACAATGTCCAATCTGCCCCAAACTTCACATTTTTGATGAGACTCCGAACCTGAACAGATTGACATGCCCATATTCAGTTATAGTCATAACGCCACCTATTGGCAACAGGAAGTGACATATTTTACACTGCGACTAACTACTCCTAGAAATTTTATGACATCAATGTCTTTTTTGTGGTCAGTCTAATCTAAAGGCCTGTGCGATGTTAAGTTGTGAAGATCTTGAGTTTTCGTTAAGGGGCGTGTCCATGGCGCCGTGACGAAGTTCGATGTCTCGCCAAGGGAATAAAATATGTTATAACTCAGGCATAAAATGTCCGATCTTCCCCAAACTTCACATGTGTGATAATAGTCCTGGCCTGAACACATCTGTAGGCCAATATTCCATCGGGTGTGGCAAAATGGCTCGATAGCGCCACCTATACACTTTCAACATAGCGCGCCTCGAGCTACGTTTCAAGTACATGTACAAAAATCGGTACACACATGTAACACACCAGTACCTACAAAAAAGTCTCTTGGTACGAAATCCTAATCCCAAAAGGAAGTCGGTTATTTTGAAATTTCCCTGCAAAATTGGCATTGTTTTTGCCATTTTCAGGGGTTGTACTTTAACGAACTCCTCCTAGAGATTTATTCGGATGAACACCAAACTTGGTCAGTGTAATCTAAAGCCATTTGCGATGTTAAATTGCGAAGGACTTGAGGTTTCGTTAAAGGGCGTGTCCATGGCGGCCTGACAAATTTCGATGTTTCGCCATGAAAAAGGAAGTTGCTGTAACTCAGACATACAATGTCCAATCTGCCCCAAACTTCACATGTTGGATAAGACTCTTGACCTGAACAGATCTACATGCCAATATTCAGTTATAGTCATAGCGCCACCTATTGGCAACAGGAAGTGAAATATTTTACACTGCGACAAACTACTCCTAGAAATTTTATGACATCAATGTTATTTTTGTGGTCAGTCTAATCTAAAGACCTGTGTGATGTTTAGTTGTGAAGATCTTGAGTTTTCGTTAAAAGTCGTGTCCATGGCGCGTGACGAAGTTTGATGTGTCGCCATGGGAATAAAAGATGTTATAACTCAGGCATAAAATGTCCGATCTTGCCCAAACTTCACATGTGTGATAAGGGTCCTGGCCTGAACAGATCTGAAGGCCAATATTCCATTGGGTGTGGCAAAATGGCTCGATAGCGCCACCTATACATTTTCAACAGAGTGCATATACACTTTTAACGGAGTGCGCCTCAAGCTATGTTTCACGTACATGTACAAAAATCGGTACACACATGTAACACACCAATATCTACGAAAAAGTCTCTTGGTACAAAATCCGAATCCAAACAGGAAGTCAGTTATTTAGAATTTTCTCTGCAAAATTGGCATTGTTTTTGCCATTTTCAGGGGTTGTACTTTAACGAACTCCTCCTAGAGATTTATTCGGATGAACACCAAACTTGGTCAGTGTAATCTAAAGCCATTTGCGATGTTAAATTGCGAAGGACTTGAGGTTTCGTTAAAGGGCGTGTCCATGGCGGCCTGACAAATTTCGATGTTTCGCCATGAAAAAGGAAGTTGCTGTAACTCAGACATACAATGTCCAATCTGCCCCAAACTTCACATGTTGGATAAGACTCTTGACCTGAACAGATCTACATGCCAATATTCAGTTATAGTCATAGCGCCACCTATTGGCAACAGGAAGTGAAATATTTTACACTGCGACAAACTACTCCTAGAAATTTTATGACATCAATGTTATTTTTGTGGTCAGTCTAATCTAAAGACCTGTGTGATGTTTAGTTGTGAAGATCTTGAGTTTTCGTTAAAAGTCGTGTCCATGGCGCCGTGACGAAGTTTGATGTGTCGCCATGGTAATAAAAGATGTTATAACTCAGGCATAAAATGTCCGATCTTGCCCAAACTTCACATGTGTGATAAGGGTCCTGGCCTGAACAGATCTGAAGGCCAATATTCCATTGGGTGTGGCAAAATGGCTCGATAGCACCACCTATACATTTTCAACAGAGTGCATATACACTTTTAACGGAGTGCGCCTCAAGCTATGTTTCACGTACATGTACAAAAATCGGTACACACATGTAACACACCAATATCTACGAAAAAGTCTCTTGGTACAAAATCCGAATCCAAACAGGAAGTCAGTTATTTAGAATTTTCTCTGCAAAATTGGTGTTGTTTTTGGCATTTTCAGGGGTTGTACTTTAACGAACTCCTCCTAGAGATTTATTCAGATCAACATCAAACTTGGTCAGTTAAATCTAAAGGCCTTTGCGAAGTTCTACATGCCCATATTCAATTATAGTCATAGCGCCACCTGCTGGCAACAGGAAGTGACATATTTTACGCTGAGACAAACTACTCCTAGAGATTTTTTACATTAATGTATTTTTGTGGTCAGTCTAATCTAAAGGCCTGTGTACTGTAAAATTGTGGCAATCTTGAGTTTTTGTTGAAGAGCGTGTCCATGGCAAAAATGACAAAATTTGATGTCTCGCCACAGCAAGATAAGTTGTTGTAACTCGGGCATAAAATGTTTGATCTTCCCCAAACTTCACATGTTCGATAAGAGTTTCATGTATGAAAATCAGTATACACATATATCTCTCCAATACCTACAAAAAAGTCTCTTGGAGCAAAATCCGAAACCCAACAGGAAGTCGGTTATTTTTAATTTTATGAGCAAATTTTGTGTCATTTTTGTCATTTCCATGCGTTGTATTTTAACGAACTCCTCCTAGAGATTCATTCAGATCAACACCAAACTTGGTCAGTGTAATCTAAAGCCCTTTGCGATGTTAAATTGCTAAGATTTTGAGTTTTCGTTAAAGGGCGTGTCCATGGCGGCCTGACAAATTTCGATGTTTCGCCATGAAAAAGGAAGTTGCTGTAACTCAGACATACAATGTCCAATCTGCCCCAAACTTCACATGTTGGATAAGACTCTTGACCTGAACAGATCTACATGCCAATATTCAGTTATAGTCATAGCGCCACCTATTGGCAACAGGAAGTGAAATATTTTATGCTGCGACAAACTACTCCTAGAAATTTTATGACATCAATGTTATTTTTGTGGTCAGTCTAATCTAAAGACCTGTGTGATGTTTAGTTGTGAAGATCTTGAGTTTTCGTTAAAAGGCGTGTCCATGGTGCCGTGACGAAGTTCGATGTGTCGCCATGGGAATAAAAGATGTTATAACTCAGGCATAAAATGTCCGATCTTGCCCAAACTTCACATGTGTGATAAGGGTCCTGGCCTGAACAGATCTGAAGGCCAATATTCCATTGGGTGTGGCAAAATGGCTCGATAGCGCCACCTATACACTTTCAACTGAGTGCATATACACTTTCAACGGAGTGCGCCTCAAGCTATGTTTCACGTACATGTACAAAAATCGGTACACACATGTAACACACCAATATCTACGCAAAAAGTCTCTTGGTATGAAATCCGAATCCAAACAGGAAGTCAGTTATTTAGAATGTTCTCTGCAAAATTGGTGTTGTTTTTGGCATTTTCAGGGGTTGTACTTTAACGCACTCCTCCTAGAGATTTATTCAGATCACCATCAAACTTGGTCAGTTAAATCTAAAGGCCTTTGCGAAGTTAAATTGGGAAGATCTTGAGATTTCGTTAAAGGGCGTGTCCATGGCAGCCTGACAAATTTCAATGTTTCGCCATGAAAAAGGAAGTTGCTGTAATTCAGACATACAATGTCCAATCTGCCCCAAACTTCGCATGTTAGATAAGACTTCTGCCCTTAACAGATCCACATGCCCATATTCACTTATAGTCATAGCGCCACCTGCTGGCAACAGGAAGTGGCATATTTTACGCTGTGACAAATTACTCCTAGAAATCCTTTGACATTAATGTATTTTTTGTGGTCAGTCTAATCTTAAGGCCTGTGCAATGTTAAATTATGGAGATCTTGAGTTTTTGTTAAAGGGTGTGTCCATGGCACCATGACAAAATTTGATGTCTCGCCACAGGAAAAGAAGTTGTTGTAACTCAGGCATAAAATGTCCGATCTTCCCCAAACTTCACATTTGTGATAAGAGTCCTGGCCTAAACACATCTGAAGGCCAATATTCCATTATAATGATAGCACCACCTGCTGGCATCAGGAAGACTGGCACATATAAATGATTTTGACATATTCCACTTATATTTACAACTTTAAATGCATAAATCTCGCCGTTCGCCAATTTACTAAAGCCACTCGCTGGCGGTGAGCCCGGGTGCAAGGGCCCGTTCATCGCTGCTTGCAGCTTTAATTAGGGCCCGAGCACCGATGGTGTGAGGACCCTCTTGGAATTGCTCCGTTTATTATTATTATTATTATTATTATTATTATTATTATTATTATTATTATTATTATTCTCTAAGATGAATCGCATTTTTGAGAGCTTAAACATGCTCGAAAAGTCATGAAACTTTGCACACACCTCAGAACTGGCAAAAATTTACGTCTGATATGGGTTTCAGAAGTGGGTGTGGCAAAATGGCTCGACAGCGCCACCTATACACGTTCAACGGTGTGCGCCTCGAGCTACGTTTCACGTACATGTATGAAAATTGGTATACACATGTATCTCTCCAATACCTACAAAAAAGTCTCTTGGAGCAAAATCCGAAACCCAACAGGAAGTCGGTTATTTTTAATTTTATGAGCAAATTTTGTGTCATTTTTGTCATTTCCATGCGTTGTATTTTAACGAACTCCTCCTAGAGATTAATTCAGATCAACACCAAAGTTGGTATACCTAATCTAAAGGCCTTTGCGATTTTAAATTGCGAAGATTTTGAGTTTTCGTTAAAGGGCGTGTCCGTGGCGGCCTGACGAATTTCGAAGATTCGCCATGAAAAATGAAGTTGCTATAACTCTGACATACAATGTCCAATCTGCCCCAAACTTCACATTTTTGATGAGACTCCAAACCTGAACAGATTGACATGCCCATATTCAGTTATAGTCATAACGCCACCTATTGGCAACAGGAAGTGACATATTTTACACTGCGACTAACTACTCCTAGAAATTTTATGACATCAATGTCTTTTTTGTGGTCAGTCTAATCTAAAGGCCTGTGCGATGTTAAGTTGTGAAGATCTTGAGTTTTCATTAAGGGGCGTGTCCATGGCGCCGTGACAAAATTCAAAGTCTCGCCATGGGAATAAAAGATTTTATAACTCAGGCATAAAATGTCCGATCTTCCCCAAACTTCACATGTTTGATAAAAGTCCTGGCCTGAACAGATCTGAAGGCCGATATTCCATCGGGTGTGGCAAAATAGCTCGATAGCGCCACCGATACACTTTCAACGGTGTGCGCCTCGAGCTACGTTTCATGTACATGTATGAAAATCAGTATACACACATATCTCTCCAATACCTACAAAAAAGTCTCTTGGAGCAAAATCCGAAACCCAACAGGAAGTCGGTTATTTTTAATTTTATGAGCAAATTTTGTGTCATTTTTGTCATTTCCATGCGTTGTATTTTAACGAACTCCTCCTAGAGATTCATTCAGATCAACACCAAACTTGGTCAGTGTAATCTAAAGCCCTTTGCGATGTTAAATTGCTAAGATTTTGAGTTTTCGTTAAAGGGCGTGTCCATGGCGGCCTGACAAATTTCGATGTTTCGCCATGAAAAAGGAAGTTGCTGTAACTCAGACATACAATGTCCAATCTGCCCCAAACTTCACATGTTGGATAAGACTCTTGACCTGAACAGATCTACATGCCAATATTCAGTTATAGTAATAGTGCCACCTGCTGGCAACAGGAAGTGACAGGTTTTACGCTGCGACAAACTACTCCTAGAAATCTTTTGACATTAATGTATGTTTTTGTGGTCAGTCTAATCTAAAGGCCTGTGCAATGTTGAATTGCGGAGATCTTCAGTTTTTGTTAAAGGGCGTGTCCATGGCGCCATGACAAAATTTGATGTCTCGCCACAGCAAGAGAAGTTGTTGTAACTCAGACATAAAATGTTCGATCTTCCCCAGACTCCGCATGTTCGATAAGAGTCCTGGCCTGAACACATCTGAAGGCCAATTTTCCACTATAATGATAGCGCCACCTGCTGGCAACAGAAAGATTGACACATATATGGAATAAACATTAATATATTCCACTTATATTTATGAGTTTAAATGCATATTTCTCACCGTTCACCTATTGACTAAAGCCACTCGCTGCCGGTGAGCCCGGGTGCGAGGGCCCATTCATCGCTGATTGCAGCTTTAATTATTATTATTATTATTATTATTATTATTCTTCTCTAAGATGAATCGCATTTTTGAGAGCCTAAACATGCTCGAAAAGTCATGAAACTTTGCACACACCTCAGAACTGGCGAAAATTTACGTCTGATATGGGTTTCAGAAGTGGGTGTGGCAAAATAGCTCGACAGCGCCACCTATACACGTTCAACGGTGTGCGCCTCGAGCTACGTTTCACGTACATGTATGAAAATTGGTATACACATGTATCTTTCCAATACCTACAAAAAAGTCTCTTGGAGCAAGATCCGAAACCCAACAGGAAGTTGGTTATTTTTAATTTTATGAGCAAATTTTGTGTCATTTTTGTCATTTCCATGCGTTGTATTTTGACAAACTCCTCCTAGAGATTAATTCAGATCAACACCAAAGTTGGTATGCCTAATCTAAAGGCCTTTGCGATGTTAAATTGCGAAGATTTTGAGTTTTCGTTAAAGGGCGTGTCCGTGGCGGCCTGGCGAATTTCGATGATTCGCCATGAAAAATGAAGTTGCTATAACTCAGACATACAATGTCCAATCTGCCCCAAACTTCACATGTTTGATGAGACTCCCAACCTGAACATATTGGCATGCCCATATTCAGTTATAGTCATAGCGCCACCTATTGGCAACAGGAAGTGACATATTTTACACTGCGACTAACTACTCCTAGAAATTTTATGACATCAATGTCTTTTTTGTGGTCAGTCTAATCTAAAGGCCTGTGCGATGTTAAGTTGTGAAGATCTTGAGTTTTCGTTGAGGGGCGTGTCCATGGCACCGTGACGAAATTTGATGTCTCGCCATGGGAATAAAAGATGTTATAACTCAGGCATAAAATGTCAGATCTTCCCTAAACTTCACATGTGTGATAAGAGTCTTGGCCTGAACACATCTGTAGGCCAATATTCCATCGGGTGTGGCAAAATAGCTCGATAGCGCCACCTATACACTTTCAACATAGCGCGCCTCGAGCTTCGTTTCCCGTACATGTACAAAAATCGGTACACACATGTAACACACCAATACCTACAAAAAAGTCTCTTGGTACGAAATCCGAAACCCAACAGGAAGTCTGTTATTTTTAATTTTATGAGCAAATTTTGTCATTTTTGTCATTTCCATGCGTTGTATTTTAACGAACTCCTCCTAGAGATTCATTCAGATCAACACCAAAGTTGGCATGCCTAATCTAATGGCCTTTGTGATGTTAAATTGCGAAGATCTTGAGGTTTCGTTAAAAGGCGTGTCCATGGCGGCCTGACAAATTTCGATGTTTCGCCATGAAAAAGGAAGTTGCTGTAACTCAGACATACAATGTCCAATCTGCCCCAAACTTCACATGTTGGATAAGACTCTTGACCTGAACAGATCTACAGGCCAATATTCAGTTATAGTCATAGCGCCACCTATTGGCAACAGGAAATGAAATATTTTACACTGAGACAAACTACTCCTAGAAATTTTATGACATCAATGTTATTTTTGTGGTCAGTCTAATCTAAAGACCTGTGTGATGTTTAGTTGTGAAGATCATGCGTTTTCGTTACAAGGCGTGTCCATGGCGCCGTGACGAAATTCGATGTGTCACTATGGGAATAAAAGATGTTATAACTCAGGCATAAAATGTCCGATCTTGCCCAAACTTCACATGTGTGATAAGGGTCCTGGCCTGAACAGATCTGAAGGCCAATATTCCATTGGGTGTGGCAAAATGGCTCGATAGCGCCACCTTTACACTTTCAACTGAGTGCATATACACTTTCAACGCAGTGCGCCTCAAGCTATATTTCACGTACATGTACAAAAATTGGTACACACATGTAACACACAAATATCTACGAAAAAGTCTCTTGGTACGAAATCCAAATCCAAACAGGAAGTCAGTTATTTAGAATGTTCTCTGCAAAATTGGTGTTGTTTTTGGCATTTTCAGGGGTTGTACTTTAACGCACTCCTCCTAGAGATTTATTCAGATCACCATCAAACTTGGTCAGTTAAATCTAAAGGTCTTTGCGAAGTTAAATTGGGAAGATCTTGAGATTTCGTTAAAGGGCGTGTCCATGGCAGCCTGACAAATTTCAATGTTTCGCCATGAAAAAGGAAGCTGCTGTAATTCAGACATACAATGTCCAATCTGCCCCAAACTTCGCATGTTAGATAAGACTTCTGCCCTTAACAGATCCACATGCCCATATTCACTTATAGTCATAGCGCCACCTGCTGGCAACAGGAAGTGGCATATTTTACGCTGTGACAAAGTACTCCTAGAAATCTTTTGACATTAATGTATTTTTTGTGGTCAGTCTAATCTTAAGGCCTGTGCAATGTTAAATTATGGAGATCTTGAGTTTTTGTTAAAGGGTGTGTCCATGGCACCATGACAAAATTTGATGTCTCGCCACAGGAAAAGAAGTTGTTGTAACTCAGGCATAAAATGTCCGATCTTCCCCAAACTTCACATTTGTGATAAGAGTCCTGGCCTAAACACATCTGAAGGCCAATATTCCATTATAATGATAGCACCACCTGCTGGCATCAGGAAGACTGGCACATATAAATGATTTTGACATATTCCACTTATATTTACGACTTTAAATGCATAAATCTCGCCGTTCGCCAATTTACTAAAGCCACTCGCTGGCGGTGAGCCCGGGTGCGAGGGCCCGTTCATCGCTGCTTGCAGCTTTAATTAGGGCCCGAGCACCGATGGTGTGAGGACCCTCTTGGAATTGCTCCGTTTATTATTATTATTATTATTATTATTATTATTATTATTATTATTATTATTATTATTATTATTCTCTAAGATGAATCGCATTTTTGAGAGCCTAAACATGCTCGAAAAGTCATGAAACTTTGCACACACCTCAGAACTGGCGAAAACTTACGTCTGATATGGGTTTCAGAAGTGGGTGTGGCAAAATGGCTCGACAGCACCACCTATACACGTTCAACGGTGTGCGCCTCGAGCTACGTTTCACGTACATGTATGAAAATTGGTATACACATGTATCTCTCCAATACCTACAAAAAAGTCTCTTGGAGCAAAATTCGAAACCCAACAGGAAGTCGGTTATTTTTAATTTTATGAGCAAATTTTGTGTCATTTTTGTCATTTCCATGCGTTGTATTTTAACGAACTCCTCCTAGAGATTAATTCAGATCAACACCAAAGTTGGTATGCCTAATCTAAAGGCCTTTGCGATGTTAAATTGCGAAGATTTTGAGTTTTCGTTAAAGGGCGTGTCCGTGGCGGCCTGGCGAATTTCGATGATTCGCCATGAAAAATGAAGTTGCTATAACTCAGACATACAATGTCCAATCTGCCCCAAACTTCACATGTTTGATGAGACTCCGAACCTGAACAGATTGACATGCCCATATTCAGTTATAGTCATAGCACCACCTATTGGCAACAGGAAGTGACATATTTTACACTGCGACTAACTACTCCTAGAAATTTTATGACATCAATGTCTTTTTTGTGGTCAGTCTAATCTAAAGGCCTGTGCGATGTTAAGTTGTGAAGATCTTGAGTTTTCGTTAAGGGGCGTGTCCATGGCGCCGTGACAAAATTCAAAGTCTCGCCATGGGAATAAAAGATGTTATAACTCAGGCCTAAAATGTCAGATCTTCCCCAAACTTCACATGTTTGATAAAAGTCCTGGCCTGAACAGATCTGAAGGCCAATATTCCATCGGGTGTGGCAAAATGGCTCGATAGCGCCACCTATACACTTTCAACGGAGTGCGCCTCGATCTATGTTTCACGTACATGTACAAAAATTGGTACACACATGTAACACACCAATACCTACAAAAAAGTATCTTGGTACGAAATCCTAATCCCAACAGGAAGTCGATTATTTTAAATTTTCCCTGCAAAATTGGTGTTGTTTTTGCCATTTTCAGGGGTTGTACTTTAACGAACTCCTCCTAGAGATTTATTCGGATGAACACCAAACTTGGTCAGTGTAATCTAAAGTCATTTGCGATGTTAAATTGCGAAGGACTTGAGGTTTCGTTAAAGGGCGTGTCCATGGCGGCCTGACAAATTTCGATGTTTCGCCATGAAAAAGGAAGTTGCTGTAACTCAGACATACAATGTCCAATCTGCCCCAAACTTCACATGTTGGATAAGACTCTTGACCTGAACAGATCTACATGCCAATATTCAGTTATAGTCATAGCGCCACCTGCTGGCAACAGGAAGTGACATGTTTTACGCTGCAACAAACTACTCCTAGAAATCTTTTGACATTAATGTATTTTTTTGTGGTCAGTCTAATCTAAAGGCCAGTGTGATGTTTAGTTGTGAAGATCTTGAGTTTTCGTTAAAAGGCGTGTCCATGGCGCCGTGACGAAGTTCGATGTGTCGCCATGGGAATAAAAGATGTTATAACTCAGGCATAAAATGTCTGATCTTGCCCAAACTTCACATGTGTGATAAGGGTCCTGGCCTGAACAGATCTGAAAGCCAATATTCCATTTGGTGTGGCAAAATGGCTCGATAGCGCCACCTATACACTTTCAACTGAGTGCATATACACTTTCAACGGAGTGCGCCTCAAGCTATGTTTCACGTACATGTACAAAAATCGGTACACACATGTAACACACCAATACCTACAAAAAAGTCTCTTGGTATGAAACCGGATCCAAACAGGAAGTCGGTTATTTAGAATTTTCTCTGCAAAATTGGCGTTGTTTTTGCCATTTTCAGGGGTTGTACTTTAACGAACTCCTCCTAGAGATTTATTTAGATCAAAACCAAACTTGGTCAGTTAAATCTAAAGGCCTTTGCGATGTTAAATTGCGAAGATCTTGAGGTTTCGTTAAAGGGTGTGTCCATGGCGGCCTGACAAATTTCGATGTTTCGCCATGAAAAAGGAAGTTGCTGTAACTCAGACATACAATGTCCAATCTGCCCCAAACTTCACATGTTAGATAAGACTTCTGCCCTTAACAGATCTACATGCCCATATTCAGTTATAGTCATAGCGCCACCTGCTGGCAACAGGAAGTGACATGTTTTACGCTGCAACAAACTACTCCTAGAAATCTTTTGACATTAATGTATTTTTTTGTGGTCAGTCTAATCTAAAGGCCTGTGCAATGTTAAATTGTGGAGATCTTCAGTTTTTGTTAAAGGGCGTGTCCATGGCGCCATGAAAAAATTTGATGTCTCGCCACAGCAAGAGAAGTTGTTGTAACTCAGGCATAAAATGTTCAATTTTCCCCAGACTTCACATGTGTGATAAAAGTCCTGGCCTGAACACATCTGAAGGCCAATGTTCCATTATAATGATAGCGCCACCTGCTGGCAACAGAAAGATTGGCACATATATGGAATAAACTTTGATATATTCCACTTATATTTATGAGTTTAAATGCATATTTCTCACCGTTCACCTATTTACTAAAGCCACTCGCTGCCGGTGAGCCCGGGTGCGAGGGCCCGTTCATCGCTGCTTGCAGCTTTAATTATTATTCTTCTTCTCCAAGATGAATCGCATTTTTGAGAGCCTAAACATGCTCGAAAAGTCATGAAACTTTGCACACACCTCAGAACTGGCGAAAATTTACGTCTGATATGGGTTTCAGAAGTGGGTGTGGCAAAATGGCTCGACAGCGCCACCTATACACGTTCAACGGTGTGCGCCTCGAGCTACATTTCACGTACATGTATGAAAATTGGTATACACATGTATCTCTCCAATACCTACAAAAAAGTCTCTTGGAGCAAAATCCGAAACCCAACAGGAAGTCGGTTATTTTCAATTTTATGAGCAAATTTTGTGTCATTTTTGTCATTTCCATGCGTTGTATTTTAACGAACTCCTCCTAGAGATTAATTCAGATCAACACCAGAGTGGGTATGCCTAATCTAAAGGCCTTTGCGATGTTAAATTACGAAGATTTTGAGTTTTCGTTAAAGGGCGTGTCCGTGGCGGCCTGGCGAATTTCGATGATTCGCCATGAAACATGAAGTTTCTATAACTCAGACATACAATGTCCAATGTGCCCAAAACTTCACATGTTTAATAAGACTCCTGACCTGAACATATTTACATGCCCATATTCAGTTATAGTCATAGCGCCACCTATAGGCAACAGGAAGTGACATATTTTACTCTTCGACAGACTACTCCTAGAAATTTTTTGACATCAATGTCTTTTTTATGGTCAGTCTAATCTAAAGGCCTGTGCAATGTTAAATTGTGAAGATCTTGAGTTTTCGTTAAGGGGCGTGTCCATGGCACCGTGACAAAATTCAAAGTCTCGCCATGGGAATAAAAGATGTTATAACTCAGGCATAAAATGTCCGATCTTCCCCAGACTTCACATGTGTGATAAAAGTCCTGGCCTGAACACATCTGAAGGCCAATATTCCATTATAATGATAGCGCCACCTGCTGGCAACAGAAAGATTGGCACATATATGGAATAAACTTTGATATATTCCACTTATATTTATGAGTTTAAATGCATATTTCTCACCGTTCACCTATTTACTAAAGCCACTCGCTGCCGGTGAGCCCGGGTGCGAGGGCCCGTTCATCGCTGCTTGCAGCTTTAATTATTATTCTTCTTCTCCAAGATGAATCGCATTTTTGAGAGCCTAAACATGCTCGAAAAGTCATGAAACTTTGCACACACCTCAGAACTGGCGAAAATTTACGTCTGATATGGGTTTCAGAAGTGGGTGTGGCAAAATGGCTCGACAGCGCCACCTATACACGTTCAACGGTGTGCGCCTCGAGCTACATTTCACGTACATGTATGAAAATTGGTATACACATGTATCTCTCCAATACCTACAAAAAAGTCTCTTGGAGCAAAATCCGAAACCCAACAGGAAGTCGGTTATTTTCAATTTTATGAGCAAATTTTGTGTCATTTTTGTCATTTCCATGCGTTGTATTTTAACGAACTCCTCCTAGAGATTAATTCAGATCAACACCAGAGTGGGTATGCCTAATCTAAAGGCCTTTGCGATGTTAAATTACGAAGATTTTGAGTTTTCGTTAAAGGGCGTGTCTGTGGCGGCCTGGCGAATTTCGATGATTCGCCATGAAACATGAAGTTTCTATAACTCAGACATACAATGTCCAATGTGCCCAAAACTTCACATGTTTAATAAGACTCCTGACCTGAACATATTTACATGCCCATATTCAGTTATAGTCATAGCGCCACCTACAGGCAACAGGAAGTGACATATTTTACTCTTCGACAGACTACTCCTAGAAATCTTTTGACATTAATGTACTTTTTGTGGTCAGTCTAATCTAAAGGCCTGTGCAATGTTAAATTGTGGAGATCTTCAGTTTTTGTTAAAGGGCGTGTCCATGGCACCATGACAAAATTTGATGTCTCGCCACAGCAAGAGAAGTTGTTGTAACTCAGGCATAAAATGTTCAATCTTCCCCAGACTCCGCATGTTCGATAAGAGTCCTGTTCTGAACACATCTGATGGCCAATATACCATTATAATTATAGCGCCACCTGCTGGCAACAGAAAGATTGGCTCACACTTTGATATATTCCACTTATATTTATGACATTAAATGCATATTTCTCACCATTCACTAAAGCAACTAAAGCAACTCGCTGGTGGTGAGCCCGGGTGCGAGGGCCCATTCATCGCTGCTTGCAGCTTTAATTATTATTATTTTCCAACGTCTCGGGGGCTTTTGGGGCCCTTAACATGCTTAAAAAGTCTTGAAAATTGGACATTGGATCCTGCGGCCATTAGGACCGGGCAGAGACTGATACATGGGCGTGGCATAGGGGCTCTACAGCGCCCCCTGGAATATGGAGGGCCATATATCATGCATACTTGCTCGTAGACGTATGAAACTCGGTACACATATAAATCTCATCAATCCAAACAACTTTCGTATTGCATATCATAGGCTCCGCCCAACAGGAAGTTGGCTATTTAGGGTTTAGTATTCATATTTTTCGTCAAAGTTGTGGGGGCTTTTGGGGTCCTTAACATACTCAAAAGCTCTTGAAATTTGCGCACACTTTGGAATCTGTGGCCTTTAGGAGCCTGCAGAGGCTGGGACCCGGGCGTGGCACAGGGGCTCTACGGCGCCCCCTGACTCTCCTTTAGTTTCTCTTTTAAATCGGTTAAAAATACAAATAAATACTTAGATTTAATTCACACTGACAGGCTAAACCAACATATTTGATTATTACCGGGTCAGGGCTCATTAATAACTGATGTGAGGTCAGTGATACGTGATAAATACGAGAATCTGAACGATAAATCTGAAGTGGATCTACTGGATTTGAATATTAAGTGACCGCATTTACCAGCTGCTTCTGTCTTCAATTTTAATCTATATATATATAAAAAAGAAAACTCATTCGTCTTGGCTGCTTTTTTTTATGTGTGTACGTATTTATTTATTTATTTTGCTCTAACAAGAATTAATCTATATTTAATTAAATCAAGTACATTTTATTTACATTTGTCCATTTCTGCATCTAAACGCCTAAAAACCTAAAACATGCTCTATTATACTATTGTTAGCAATTTCTTTATCGTCCAATTTATCTGGTGTACACACTTTTATTTTCATAATAAACTTGTTTGTTAGATTATAGACAGTTACAGTGGTCTATAATAAATATTAACGGGTTTTATTCAAGCTGTTTAGAATGATTGAAGTAGGCTAATTTTTTTAAATGTAAATTCAAAAAAATAAATTAAATAAATAAATAAAAAACATTGGAAAACAATAACTGTTGTACTTTTTTTTATACATTTTGTATAATTTCATAGTTTATGCATTATAATTATAAAAACAAAAATAAATTTAGCCACTCACATAGAAATATCTTAGGCCTTATCCTTTTCTGACAGTTTTAGGGATTTTTAAAGATCCTAAAACACCTTATTTGTGCTGCAAATAATAATTTCAAACTCATTTGATACTGACCTCTGACACCCTGTGTCATGACATGTATCTGAATTTTCATAATCTCATGGATGTAACAGTAAATCTGTTCAGCTCACAGATTAAGACTAAGCTGTAATGCAAGCAGAACTTTCACAAATGCTTATAAGTCATTAAAGGATTTTATAACACTGTAAAATAATGTCTAATTTGTTAACATTAGCAAATGCATGGATAACACTTCATAATAACTGCACTCATTAGTAAATAGTCAGTTCATGCTTTATAAAGCCATGTCCCAAAATTAATAGTCAGTAGTAAGCAGTTAATAAATACAGCTATAAATAGCTTGTTCTTGGTATATAAGCACATTTATTAAAAAGGAGAGTAAAGGGTCCGTTATCTTCCTATCAAAAATAAAAAAATAAAAATAAACAAACAGCAACACAGATTGATACAGAACTCAGAAATTTTATTGTGGATTTATGATAAAATCAGCCTGTAAATGAATTCATACTCCTCCAAGAAGACACAAGTAGTTCACACCAAACTTTTTCAACATGATGCTAATATACTGAAGATGTTAAATTGCGAATGGGTTTAGGATTACTTAAATGGTGTGGCCATATCGATTTATTAAAGTAACATGAAACAATACAATAGTTATTTTACTATATCTTTAAAATTTGTCATTCTAACTCTTCATATTTTTTTTATACGTAGAAGTTATCATTTGAAGGAAGCACAGTAAGTTTCATAGCTTTATCATGTTCAAGAGCCATCATAAAATTAAAGCTATCATAACTTATAAATCAAGCTTGCAATTCTTAGTACCAATAATGGCCACCTGATAGAGCTATAGGTTTACTTTTAAATAATTATTGTAGAAACGAGTATGATTTAAATCATTTATAGAAATCTTTCAAAGAAAAATAATATGTATTTTATGTATTTTACTGATGAAATAACCTTCACTTAATTAGAATAACATGCTGAGGTATTGTGAAATACTGTATATTAAGAATAGTTCTTTATAGGCTTTATGGACAGATAAGTTTTGAGTGACTCTTGAAGGATCAGCACCACATCCTCTTTTACCACTGTTTAAAGAATTTATCTTACAGAACAGAGAGAGAGAGAGAGAGAGAGAGAGAGAGAGAGAGAGGGAGACTTAATCATCTCCTTAATCACCAGAACTATAGGTCAATAAAATCATTACAAAACACTAATAAATTATTAAGAGAGAGAGAGAGAGAGAGAGAGAGAGAGAGAGACAGAGAGAAACATCTCAGAGTTAACATCTCTTTAATCACCAGCAGAAAAAATCAGTAATTTTGTGTTGTTGTTGTTATTGTTGTTGTTTTCATCATTACAGCTTAAGAAATATCTTAGGCCTCATCATTTTCTGTCAGTTTTAGGGACAAAAAAAATAGTACAAGTTAATTTGTAATCCTAAACCAGTTAATTTAATTAATTTACAGAACACATTAACTGGAAAAGAATTAAGAATTAAAGTGAAGAATTAGGCGTGAAACTATCAGGGAGCATTTAGTCTCCAGCGCCAACATTTTACAGAACTGCCACTTTCCCGGAGCCTCCAGAATTACTCTGTGTCAGGTTCTGAGAGACTTAAGATACCAAAAAATGATTTAATTAGAATACCATGAAGTACTGTGAAATACTATATATTAAGACTTTATATATAGGCTTTATGAACAGATTAGAGTGACTCGTGAAGGACCAGCACCACCTCCTCTTATCCGATGGTTTGAGGAATATATCTTCCAGAATCTGGGATTAAGATTTAGGAGCTCATTTTTATTCCATCTCCTTTCCTGAAAAGTTTGTCTTGCAGAATTGACTAAAAATTAATCTTCACATTAATTCCTAATTCTTTTGCAATTCTTTTTGTCAGTTCTTCTCGACCTGTTTTTTTTTTTCTTTTTCTTTTGTGACCTCATGACCCAGTCAGCATTTTTTGCACAATGGTCAAGTCTTAACTTATCCATTTCTGTATTGCATTTGTGTTTGATATTTCTCATGGGGATTTCATATTTTTCGAATTTACAGTTTGAGTTAAAACTCTTTTTTAGCGCATTTCATCTGTAAAAGAAAATACGCCTAAAAACTCTCGAAGAGTTTTTCTCTTCCAGCTTTCCTGGACTATTGTATATCACTCATAAATGATTAAATAAAAAATAATGGTAGTTATTAAGATTGATATGGTTTGGAATTGGTAAAATGTGCTTGGAAAAAAAATCATAATAAAACAATGTTTTAATGTTTAAGTTTGAAATATTAACTGACATGAATGAATGCTATATAAATATTGTTAATGTTTGTAAATGAATAATGCACAATTGAATTGAATGTTTGATATTTATTAAAATACACTGTAAATCATATTTAAATTCTTCTACTTTTTCACATGGGCTCAAACACAAATTTGCAATCATAAAACAATTGAAATGTGTTCATTTAGGTGTCAGCTACAATGCACACCTTATACATTTTTAATATGTATTAAAATAAACTACAAATCATTTAGGTAAAAATGAGTCCCGTTTATCACTTTCAGGCTATATCCTGTGAACGTTTTTTTTTTTTTTTCAGGTTCCTTTAGGAAAATTACCCATGGCTTTAACAATAACACCACAAATCATTGTTCTTGTAGCCATGGTAACTGCAAATTAACCATGGTTTTGTTACTTCAAACAATAATTTACAAAGAAGTATTAATATACTGTAATTTTTGTTGTTGTTGTTGTCATAGGCGCCGATACCGTGGGTACTCCGGGGCTCGAGCACCCACGGAAAATACCGAGCACCCACGGAAAATGAGCACCCACGTGTGCCAGTGCCAGACTGCCAGTAGGCTACATTTATTTAAAATTAAACATTGCAGTTGGCGCTATGAAGCGTCTGCCACACTGTGATTGGTTATGTTGTTGACAGTGACAGTGACATAATCAGTCGCATGCATGTTCCATATCCTATCCACCAATCACAGCGTTTCTGAAAACGTCCCATCCCCCACTATACAGTGCCGTGCGAATATGTAATCATTTACTGCTTTCCGTAATCACTAATCATTAATCAGACTAAGAGTTATTCATTCGCTATGAGACCTTGAGTAACAGCTGGTAGTACAGAGGGAAGAGAACGCAGGTCAGTATATCGCGATATACACTGTACCATAGGCGCCGATTTATGTTTTTCCTCCGTGGGTGCTCAAGGGCGCACGCCATTTAAAAAATAAAAAAAATAGACTAGGCTATTCAAAAAATATTGCATTTCAGAACCTTAGGCTAATGGACAGCGGCCGATACAAACAAACACAACAGCGTCACTTCTCAAAAATACAAACAGGATTGGAGATGAAAAGTTTAACTGACACGTAACCGCTAATGCGTTCAGCTTCTTGGGAAATTGATGTTTTGTAAATATTGATTAAAAAACTATTGCGAAAGGACAGCGTTTCCATTAACTGATTGTTGCGACTAAAATAATGAGTTTCTGGGAATGTCTACCTCATTTATGTTTCGAGGTTTCTTTTGATAGTGGCATGGCTTTTCTTTGAGGTTTCGAATCCATTATTCATATAGGCTAAAAAAATATTTTTTTTATTTTATGTATTTAACAAAGAACTCGTATTCTGTCCAAAAGTAGGCTACTTTTGTGTCCATTAGTTTTTCCTCTTTTAAACCGTATATAGGCCTATACTTGAGCAGAAAAATGTTCCCATTTAAACCCTGTTACGAACTTTAAGGAGTCTAGGGAATGTACCGTTACATTTACATATTAACGTACTGCTGGGTATGAAATGAGGTGGAAGAACATGACAGACAAAACTTTGAAAGAGAAAAAATACTGGACGTTTATTCACAAAAAGCCAAAGCCACTAGATCCAGTAAAATAACAATAATAATGTGCGCTATGTACAAGGTGAAAATGTAAACAAACAAACAATAAAATGGGAAAAGAACGAAAGCGGCGCCAAAGGAAAGAACAAAATATAAGAAAACAATCCTTAATCTAAACCTAATCTAACCCATTGGCGCCCCCAGAAAATGTTAACAGGGGTGGCCAAATGAGGCCACAGTAAATTTTGGGGGTGGCACATTAAAATAAAGAAAAAAAATTAAGGGTTTGCAAGACAAAAAGTTATATCTCTGTAAGTTCTAGGATTTTATCGATAACGATAATTACACTATTTTGCTGAGTGTTATTGTGCTGATATCTTATTTTTAATTGTGCTGACACCTGAGGTTTTTTTTTTTTTACCTTTACACCATTGTTTCTAAAAGTGTGCACCATATTTTAGGTCAAATACTTGCATTTGGGCTGTTACCAAGCAAATGCAATCAGTATCAACAAAATTGATCTTTGCAATGTAGATAAAACAGAAGCTGCATCTGAAGTGCCATTTAGATGTTTTTACACACTGTTTAATGCAGCTCCGTGGAACATGGAATACTTTAACCTGCAGTTACAAATGAATAAATAATGTTTTGATATTTTAAAGATAAAACATTGAAAACTGATGTTTGAAATTATTTAAAAAATGAAAAGGTTCCATTAAATGTGAAATTAAAACCGCCAATAGGTGGCAGCGAGTCACTGTTAATAAGTGAGTCATTGCGATTGAACCGAATCATTTAAACGGTTGATTCATTCAGGAACGAAACACTTTAATGTTGCTCAGACAGGGCCGGCCCTGACCAATTTGCTGCCCTAGGAAAGATTTTACCTGGCGCCCCATGCATCACAGCCCATTTCACCCTGTCATTGTGTTCATGATTTAGCATATATATATATATATATATATATATATATATATATATATACACACACACACACACATTACAGCAGAACTGTTTCCAACACTCATAATAAATCAGAATATTAGAATGATTTCTAAAGGATCATGTGATAGACCGGATGTCACATGTGACACTGAAGAATGGAGTAATGATGCTGAAAATTCAGCTTTGCATCACAGAAATAAATGATAATTTAAAGTATAATAAATTGAAAACAAATTATTTTAAATTGTAATAATATATCACAATATTACATTTTTTTTTCTGTATTTTTGATCAAATAAATGCAGGCTTGATGAGCTGAAGAAACTTCTTTCAAAAACATTAAAAATAGTAATGTTTCCAAACTTTTGGCCTGTACTGTATCCCCTGCACAACTGTAGAGTAAAACATTAATAAAAAAGTGATAATAAAAAATGCGTCTTAAAACTGACATGATTGTACAAAATCACAGTCTGGGGACTCAGAACTCAGAACAACTGCTAACATTAAGTTTAAGGTAAAAATAACTGCAATGAAATTATAGTATCTTACTCCTATGCAATAAATTGTTCTTTCACTGCATCTCTTTACCTCTGTCATTATCCTCTTCTCTTCTTTTTGGCACTGTATCTATCGCAGACTATGCTCATTTATAATGTGTCATGTAAATTCGGCCTTCCGTCACAATCAGGAAACTTTCACCGTGTCTAGAACTGGCGCGAGCTGCCAGGCCCGTTTCTACGAGCTGTGTGTTAACAAAAGCAGTGCTGTCTACATTGGATGCGGGGTCGGGCACGCTATACAACAAATTACCAACAACTGATCGTGCGCGCGATCTGTTTCTGACGCACCTCAAGCACTCAATGGGCGGGGGAAGATTGAAGAGCCGGACTTTTTTTTTTTTTTTGCTTTATTTGGTAGTATTTCGAATGAATGGTTTTTAAATAGTAGCCTATTATAAAAAAAATATGTAAAAAAAAAAAAAAAAATTCACTCGTTCACTCATTCTGGCGCCCCTATGGATGAGTGGCGCCCTTAGCATTTGCCTATACCGCCTATGCCGCGGGCCGGACCTGTGCTCAGAGACGCAAAACTGTGGCTGCAGCAGGTGCTGCACTTTTTTTCACTTCTTAAACTATTGTGAATTTACATTCTGCATTTAAATTAATAGGACCCACTGTAAATAATACTAGGGTTGGCCGCAGGGGTGGCCACTGGCCAGAGTTTATACATCTAACCAAAAGCAAAATGTAGAAAATAAACCGAAATCTTCAGTGCATCCGGCACCTTAACTAAACTGTCTAACAAAAACAGAAATACAATGTGTGGCGCTCACTTCTTACCTAGTGTGTCTATACCAGTGGTTCCCAAACTTTTCCATTCCACGACCCACCTAGACAAGTGTAATATATTTCACGACCCACCAAAATATTAAAAAAAAAAAAAAAACAACGAGTGAAATTACTTTAAACCTAATCTTACTTAAAATTTTTATGACAGAAATTAAGTATTTAAGAAAAATAACCATTTTATTTTAGAGTACAACTGAAAATTTCACTACAAATTTACAAGTTTTAATTTTTGTTTACTGGCGTTAAAATATGTAGTGTCCATAAAAACGTGAAGCAGGCTCACTCCAGTGAAGTGTGATCTGCGCTGCTGTGTTTTGTTGCATTCATGATCCTTCCGTGTGTGTCGGCGAGAACGGAGCACAATCCAACACTTTTTTAGAAAAGCATAAGAAGCAAAGCAGAACTATCTAAAACAGTTTGGAGATTAAAATAATTGTGAAATAGGTAAAAAAAGACCGATTGAACCTTTTAATGACATTGCTCTGAGACCTTCAAAACACGCAACGCACACGGACTTAATTGCAATTTGAAAATCACACTAAGGATATTGCAGTTCATTATTAATGTTGGTGGGCTATATCGTTGTGATGAGTGGGTTCCCAGTTCCCGCCTCCTTCTTCCTGTGATTGTGAAGATTTTAATGTTTTACACTGGTGCCGAAGCCAGGGAGGAAGGAGGGGCGCGCTGCCGAAGATCCTTCGCCGCTGGGGTGAATCCGCAGTGCCATCGAGCAGGGCGAAGGAGTCTGCCGCCGAGGGTGCTCGATGTGGTGGGCTGGAGTGAGTTGCCGGGGGGGGGGGGGGGGGGGGGGCGAACTCACTCCAGCCCACCGCCTCGATGACTCCTTCGTGGAAAGAGGTGGGAACCGGCGGACAATCAAACAAAGTTTTAATAACCAAATAAACACAAAACAGCGCGACAGCCCCTCTCGGATGACTGCCGTGCACAAATAAAAAACAAACACAAAATAAAACCCAGGCCTGGTCCTCTCTCGTCCTTCACTGTCATCGCTCCTCTTTTGTATCTTTCCGATCTCCTCCGTGGTTCTTGAGACCGGTGAGTGTTGCTCATTTCCCAATCACTCCACCGGCCTAGCTCTGTTCCCATGGCACTAGGCCCCGCCCCACTCGTCACATTCGTGCAGCCCTAGACTGAACTGTGTTAGTGTCTGTGTGTCATTGAAACGCAAAATTAGCTGCAGCCAAGTGACTTTGTGCGACCCACCTTGTTCCATTCCGTGACCCACGAGTGGGTCGCGACCCACAGTTTGAAAACCCCTGGTCTATACAATGTCTATCCGGCTCTTCAATCTTCCCCCGCCCATTGAGTGCTTGAAGTGCGTCAGAAACAGAGCGCGCGCACGATCAGTTGTTGGTAATTTGTTGTGTAGCGTGCCCGACCCCGCATCCAATGTAGACAGCACTGCTTTTGTTAACACACAGCTCGTAGAAACGGGCCTGGCAGCTCGCGCCAGTTCTAGACACGGTGAAAGTTTCCTGATTGTGACGGAAGGCCGAATTTACATGACACATTATAAATGAGCATAGTCTGCGATAGATACAGTGCCGAAAAGAAGAGAAGAGGATAAAGACAGAGGTAAAGAGATGCAGTGAAAGAACAATTTATTGCATAGGAGTAAAATACTATAATTTCATTGCAGTTATTTTTACCTTAAACTTAATGTTAGCAGTTGTTCTGAGTTCTGAGTCCCCAGACTGTGATTTTGTACAATCATGTCAGTTTTAAGACGGATTTTTTATTATCACTTTTTTATTAATGTTTTACTCTACAGTTGTGCAGGGGATACAGTACAGGCCAAAAGTTTGGAAACATTACAGAAAAAAAATGTAATATTGTGATATATTATTACAATTTAAAATAATTTGTTTTCAATTTATTATACTTTAAATTATCATTTATTTCTGTGATGCAAAGCTGAATTTTCAGCATCATTACTCCATTCTTCAGTGTCACATGTGACATCCGGTCTATCACATGATCCTTTAGAAATCATTCTAATATTCTGATTTATTATGAGTGTTGGAAACAGTTCTGCTGTAATGTGTGTGTGTGTGTGTGTATATATATATATATATATATATATATATATATATATATATATATATATATATATATATATATATATATATATATATATATATATATATATATGCTAAATCATGAACACAATGACAGGGTGAAATGGGCTGTGATGCATGGGGCGCCAGGTAAAATCTTTCCTAGGGCAGCAAATTGGTCAGGGCCGGCCCTGTCTAAGAGACATTAAAGTGTTTCGTTCCTGAATGAATCAACCGTTTAAATGATTCGGTTCAATCGCAATGACTCACTTATTAACGGTGACTCGCTGCCACCTATTGGCGGTTTTAATTTCACATTTAATGTAACCTTTTCATTTTTTTAATAATTTCAAACATCAGTTTTCAATGTTTTATCTTTAAAATATCAAAACATTATTTATTCATTTGTAACTGCAGGTTAAAGTATTCCATGTTCCACGGAGCTGCATTAAACAGTGTGTAAAAACATCTAAATGGCACTTCAGATGCAGCTTCTGTTTTATCTACATTGCAAAGATCAATTTTGTTGATACTGATTGCATTTGCTTGGTAACAGCCCAAATGCCTAAAATATGGTGCACACTTTTAGAAACAATGGTGTAAAGGTAAAAAAAAAAAAACCTCAGGTGTCAGCACAATTAAAAATAAGATATCAGCACAATAACACTCAGCAAAATAGTGTAATTATTATTAGTGTAGTATGATAAAATCCTAGAAGTTACAGAGATATAACTTTTTGTCTTGCAAACCCCTTAATTTTCTTTCTTTATTTTAATGTGCCACCCCCAAAATTTACTGTGGCCTCATTTGGCCACCCCTGTTAACATTTTCTGGGGGCGCCAATGGGTTAGATTAGGTTTAGATTAAGGATTGTTTTCTTATATTTTGTTCTTTCCTTTGGCGCCGCTTTCGTTCTTTTCCCATTTTATTGTTTGTTTGTTTACATTTTCACCTTGTACATAGCGCACATTATTATTGTTATTTTACTGGATCTAGTGGCTTTGTCTTTTTGTGAATAAACGTCCAGTATTTTTTCTCTTTCAAAGTTTTGTCTGTCATGTTCTTCCACCTCATTTCATACCCAGCAGTACGTTAATATGTAAATGTTATGGTACATTCCCTAGACTCCTTAAAGTTCGTAACAGGGTTTAAATGGGAACATTTTTCTGCTCAAGTATAGGCCTATATACGGTTTAAAAGAGGAAAAAGTAATGGACACAAAAGTAGCCTACTTTTGGACAGAATACGAGTTCTTTGTTAAATACATAAAATAAAAAATATATTTTTTTAGCATATATGAATAATGGATTCGAAACCTCAAAGAAAAGCCATGCCACTATCAAAAGAAACCTCGAAACATAAATGAGGTAGACATTCCCAGAAACTCATTATTTTAGTCGCAACAATCGGTTAATGGAAACGCTGTCCTTTCGCAATAGTTTTTTAATCAATATTTACAAAACATTAATTTCCCAAGAAGCTGAACGCATTAGCGGTTACGTGTCAGTTAAACTTTTCATCTCCAATCCTGTTTGTATTTTTGAGAAGTGACGCTGTTGTGTTTGTTTGTATCGGCCGCTGTCCATTAGCCTAAGGTTCTGAAATGCAATATTTTTTGAATAGCCTAGTCTATTTTTTTTATTTTTTAAATGGCGTGCGCCCTTGAGCACCCACGGAGAAAAACATAAATCGGCGCCTATGACTCAAAATACTATATAAAGGACATCATTATTATCTGTTGTAATGTTACAGTAGTAATTTAGCTGAAAAAAATCAGATTTCTTTTTTATAGGTTTAGGGGGAGCTACGACAGACAACAACACAACCCTTACGAAAATTAACATTTTAATATTTAACTATAAATCCAGAGAAAATGGTTACTATTGTTTAACTGTGATAACCAAAAATTAAAAATTATTTTACAAATGTATTTATTTAAAAATAAATACAAATCCATTTGCAAAAAAAAAAAAAAACCAAGGTTATTTTACTTTTATATAGGCTAATAAAAGCATGGTCAATTTTTGTAAGGGAAAAACCTGACTCGTGTACAGTATTAGGATTTTTCTATAAAGATATTGTAGTATTGTGGAGTATTGTATTGTAAAGTATAGTTTTGTTCAATCGTGAGTATTAAAGTCATGAGAGAGATGGATAACAGGGCAAAATAAAGAGACTGAAGAGAAAATGGAAGTGAAGGTGCAGTTCAGGAGAGAACTTTTAATTATTTAGCATGTCCCCAAATTAAAGATTTAAACCTTTTTTATGTCAGGTCCATACAAAAAATAGTTTTGTCCATGAATTTGTTTGTATGAGTTTGAATTTTCCAGTCTGAATTTTTTTCCCAGTCCGCCCCTCCTGTAAATTAATGGCAAAGACATGGTTTCATTTACTACACAAAGGCCTACTGAAGCTTGCAGTGTTTTCAACCTCTGCTGCCTCAATATAGGAGTACACGAGCACATAAACATAATTTCTAGAACTGCTTTGTGTCACTTCATGTGCATTTTACTTATTTTGAGAAAACTATCATCATATACAAAGAGACAGCAGTTTGAAAAAAAACACCAACGTTTCAGGAGTTTACTACACAGAATACGTCACATGCTTATTAGATAACTGTATTTAAGTTGATGTATATGCTTTTATTTACTATTCTTTAATTTTCACAAATTTAGAAAAGTAATCAAAAAGTACTCAAAAGTAATAAGTTACATTACTTTAATAAAGTAATTGAAAAAGTTACACTACTATTACATTTTAAACAGGGTAACTTGTAATCTGTAACCTATTACATTTCCAAAGTAACCTTCCCAACACTGATTATTTCAAAATACATAATAGCTTGGCGAATATAAACGAAAACAGCCACGTGAACATAAACTGTTGAGAAATAAATCTGAAGTGGATCTACTGGATTTGAATATTAAGTGAGCGCATTTACCAGCTGCTTCTGTCTTCAATTTTAATCTATATATATATAAAAAAGGAAACTCATTCGTCTTGGCTGCTTTTTTTTATGTGTGTACGTATTTATTTATTTACTTTTTTATACATTTTGTACAATTTCATAGTTTATGTATTATAATTATGAAAACAAAAATAAATTTAGACACCCACATAGAAATATCTTAGGCCTTATCCTTTTCTGACAGTTTTAAAGATTTTTTAAAATCCTAAAAAACCTTATTTGTGCTGCAAGTAATAATTTCAAACTAATTTGATACTGACCTATGACATCCTGTGACATGATATTTATTTGAATTTACATGATCTCATGGATGTAACAGTAAATCTGTTCAGCTCACAGATTAAGACTAAGCTGTAATGCAAGCAGAACTTTCACAAATGCTTATAGGTCAATAAAATCATTACAAAACTCTTATAAATCATTTAAGGATTTGATAACACTGTAAAATAATGTCTTATTTGCTAACATGAGTAAATGCATTGGTAACACTTTATAATAACTGCACTCATTAGTAAATAGTCAGTTCATGCTTTATAAAGTCTTGTCCCAGCATTAATAGTCATTAGTAAGCAGCTTATAAATACAGCTATAAAAAACTTTTTCTTGGTTTATAAGGACATATATTAAAAAAGGAGAGTAAATGGTCAGTTATCTTCCTAAGAAAAATAAAAATAAACAAACAACACAGATTGATAAATAAATATTTATTTCAATATGCAATAAAAGGAAACCGTACACTTGAATTATATATATGTTATATATATATATATATATATATATATATATATATATATATATATATATATATATATATATATATATATGTGTGTATGTATATTAGGAGCCATTTTGGGGATGGTAAAGGTTTTGTCCACTGGGTGGTGCTGTGGATATATTTAATTAGAGAACCTGAGCAGAAAGTGTGTGTTGGTATTTGGGAAGCACAGTTTTTGAGTGCACTGCAGACTTGCTCTCAAGGTGGATTCTGGTTGTATGCAGTCCATAAGGTATGGCTTGAGATCATTTTTAATGGTGTTCAAGTAATAAAGAAAGACATTTGTTATGCATCTACATCCGTCTGCATGGACTCTGCTTGTACGTGTTTTAAACTTGCTTACCCCTATTATCAACAGCATTGGAAAGCCAGTACACACACACACACACACACACACACACACATGTATATATATTTTTATCAAGTGTACAACTGTACAGTTTCATTTTATCCATCTTGAAAAAATATTTCTGTGTTCTGTATCCCTCTGTGTTGTGTCTGACTTTTTAATTTGGTAGATGAATGTTCCTTTAAATCTCCTTTGTGAATGCTTTAAATGTATAAATAGTCTTCACTTTAGATGAGCTCACAAAGGACTGTTACCATTAGGACTGCCTATGCATAGGTTCCCGGGATCTTGTGCAGCGCCCCTGCTGACAACTAGAATAACGTTATTATACTTAAAGTATGAAAATACAATGATTGAACTTTATAGCTCAAGAACAAATCATTTATAGCTGTATTTATGAACTGCTTAATAATGCCTATTAAAGGAGTGCTATTATTATTTTTCACTTTTTCAACTTTAGTTATACTGTAATATTGCTGTTTCAGCATAAAAAAAGTTCTCCAAAGTTACTAAGCTGAAAGTCCAGTTCAAAAGGAAATATTTCATTTAACAAAAAACACTTTTTAAAAACTATAATAAACAAATAGTTTGGACTACAACAAATATTGTCCGGGATTTGTGATATCACAAATATGGACGAATGGGATGAGAATTGGTTGAGCTGCACTATAGAAAGCAACGAGTGTGGTATATATGTAGTTGACCATGAAGCCTGGAAGAGAAAAACAAAACTCCTTATATTCAGGTGTGAAGAATTAGTAGGCATTTTGTCCTTTACCGATAAAATAAGCCCAAAAAAAGAGGTTTAACTCAGATTGAAAAATGTGTTACTAAAGTTATATATATTGTTCTGTGAATGTGATTTCAAAGTCTAGATGATTCGAATTAACCCTTTAACTGCCGTATCCCTTAAAATCTGACTGCCAGAGGGCTATTGTGAATGCATGTGCCCGCTGGGCACAGTTTACCTGATGCCACCGGGGTGGCGTTGCACTGATGGCTTGAGCCCGCCATCGCTGCTTGCAGCTATATTTAGGGCCCGAGCACTGCAGTGCGAGGACCCTATTGGAATTGCTCCGTTTATTAGGGCCCGAGCACTGCAGTGCGAGGACCCTATTGGAATTGCTCCATTTCTTCTTCTTCTTCTTCTTCTTCTTCTTCTTCTTCTTCTTCTTCTGCTTCTTCTTCTTCTTCTTCTTCTCCATAATGAAGCGCATTTTTGAGGGCCTAAACATGCTCCAAAACTCACGAAACTTTGCACACGCATCAGGACCGGCGAAAATTTACATCTGATATAGGTTTCAGAAGTGGGTGTGGTAAAATGGCTCGATAGCGCCACCTGGGAAATTTCAACGGAGTGTCCCTCGAGCTACGTTTCACGTACATGCATGAAAATCGGTACGCACGTGTAACACACCAATACCTACAAAAAAGTCTTTTGGTACAAAATCCAAAACCCGACAGGAAGTAAGTTATTTTGAATTTCCTGTACGATTTTTGTGCAGTTTTTGCTTTTCCATGCCTCGTACTTTGACGAACTCCTCCTACAGTGGCTACTTGTGACGTTAAATTGCGAAGCTTTTGAGTTTTCGTCAAGGGGTGTGTCCCTGGAGGCCTGACAAAGTTTGATGTTTCGGCGTGAAACAGGAAGTTGCTGTAACTCAGGCAAGCAATGTCAATGTCAAGCATCAACAAGGGTTAAATAGGCTGGCAAATTTTTATAAGCATGCTAATACATGCTAACAACATTTAGCTAAGTGCTAAAGCATGCTACTAATGCAGTGAAACAAGAAGTTGCTGTAACTCAGGCAAGCAATGTCCGATCTGCCCCAAACTTCACACGTGTTATGGGTGTTCTGTCCTGAACAAACACCCATCACCCAATGCAGTTATAGTCATAGCGCCACCTGCTGGTAACAGGAAGTGACATGGTTAACACAGTTATGGACTCCTAGGAACATATTAAAAAGTGCCAACAAGTGATAAATAAGCTGGCAACATGCTAGTAACCTACTAATACATGCTAGCAACAATTAGCTAAGTGCTAAAGCATCATATTATTGCAGTGAAACAGGAAGTTGCTGTAAATCAGGCAAGCAATGTCCAATCTGTCCCCAAACTTCACACGTGTGATGGGTGTTCTGTCCTGAACAAACACCCATGACCAAATTCAGTAATAGTCATAGCGCCACCTGCTGGTAACAGGAAGTTACATGGTTAACATTGTTATGGACTCCTAGGAACATATTCAAAAGTATCAACAAGTGTTAAAAAAGGCTGGCAACATGCTAGAAACATACCAATACATGCTAGCAACACTTAGCTAAATGCTAAAGCATGCTAGTGATGCAGTGAAAAAGGAATTTGCTCTAACCAATGCAAGCAATGTCCGATCTACCTCAAACTTCAAACTTTTAACAAGAGTCCTGTCCTGGACACATCAACATGCCCATATTTGATTATATTCATAGTGCCACCTGCTGGCAACAGGAAGTGGCATGTTTAACACTGTTATGGACTCCTTGCAAAATAATAAAAGGCATCAACAAGGGTTAAATAGGCTGGCAAAATTTTATAAGCATGCTAATACATGCTAGCAACATTTAGCTATGTGCTAAAGCATGCTACTAATGCAGTGAAACAGGAAGTTGCTGTAACTCAGGAAAGCAATGTCCAATCTGCCCCAAACTTCACACGTGTGATGGGTGTTCTGTCCTGAACATACACCCATGACTAAATTCAGTTATAGTCGTAGCGCCACCTGCTGGTAACAGGAAGTGACATGGTTAACACAGTTATGGACTCCTTGCAAAATAATAAAAGGCATCAACAAGGGTTAAATAGGCTGGCAAAATTGTATAAGCATGCTAATACATGCTAGCAACATTTACCTAAGTGCTAAAGCATCATATTATTGCAGTGAAACAGGAAGTTGCTGTAAATCAGGCAAGCAATGTCCAATCTGTCCCCAAACTTCACACGTGTGATGGGTGTTCTGTCCTGAACAAACACCCATGACCAAATTCAGAAATAGTCATAGCGCCACCTGCTGGTAACAGGAAGTTACATGGTTAACATTGTTATGGACTCCTAGGAACATATTAAAAAGTATCAACAAGTGTTAAAAAAGGCTGGCAACATGCTAGAAACATACCAATACATGCTAGCAACACTTAGCTAAATGGTAAAGCATGCTAGTGATGCAGTGAAAAGGAATTTGCTGTAACTAATGCAAGCAATGTCCGATCTGCCTCAAACTTCAAACGTTTGACAAGAGTCCTGTCCTGAACACATCAACATGCCCATATTTAATTATATTCATAGTGCCACCTGCTGGCAACAGGAAGTGGCATGTTAAACACTGTTATGGACTCCTTGCAAAATAATAAAAGGCATCATCAAGGGTTAAATAGGCTGGCAAAATTGTATAAGCATGCTAATACATGCTAGTAACATTTAGCTAAGTGCTAAAACATGCTACTAATGCAGTGAAACAGGAAGTTGCTGTAACTCAGGCAAGCAATGTCCGATCTATCCCAAACTTCACACGTGTTATGGGTGTTCTGTCCTGAACAAACACCCATGAACAAATGCAGTTATAGTCATAGCGCCACCTGCTGGTAACAGGAAGTGACATGGTTAACACAGTTATGGACTCCTAGGAACATATTAAAAAGTGCCAACAAGTGTTAAATAAGCTGGCAACATGCTAGTAACCTACTAATAAATCCTAGCAAAAATTAGCTAAGTGCTAAAGCATCAGATTATTGCAGTGAAACAGGAAGTTGCTGTAAATCAGGCAAGCAATGTCCAATCTGTCCCCAAACTTCAAACGTTTGACAAGAGTCCTGTCCTGAACACATCAACATGCCCATATTTGATTATATTCATAGTGCCTCCTGCTGGCAACAGGAAGTGGCATGTTTAACACTGTTATGGACTCCTTGCAAAATAATAAAAGGCATCAACAAGGGTTAAATATGCTGTTTAATAAATGTTATAAGCATGCTAATACATGCTAGCAACATTTAGCTAAGTGTTAAAGCATTCTACTGAGGCAGTGAAAAAGTAAGTTGTTGTAACTAAGGCAAGCAATGTCCGATCTTCCCCAAACTTCACACGAGTGATAGGTGTTCTGTCCTGAACAAACACCAATGACCAAATTCAGTTATAGTCATAGCGCCACCTGCTGGTAACAGGAAGTGATAAGGTTAACACTGTTATGGACTCCTAGGAAAATAAATTAAAATGTGTCAAAAAGGGTTAAATATGCTGGCAACATTCTAGAAGCATACTAAAACATGCTAGCAACACTTAGCTAAGTGCTAAAGCATGCTACTAATGCAGTGAAAAAGGAAGATGCTGTAACTCAGGCAAGCAATGTCCGATCTGCCCCAAACTTCACACGTTTGACAAGGGTCCTGTCATAAATAAATCAACATGCCCATATACGGTTATAGTCATAGCGCCACCTGCTGGCAACAGGAAGTGTCATTTTTAACACTTTTATGCACTATTTGCAACACAGTAAAATATGCCATTGTGAGCTAATCATGCTAGAAATATTTTCAAACATTCTAGCAACACTTAGTATGTGCAAAACGATGCTATTAATACTATAAAACAGGAAGTTGTTGTAACTCATGCATACAATTCCCCATCTTACCCAAACATCACATGTTTTATAAGAGTACTGGCCTGAACACAACTAAACGTCAATATTCAATTCTAAGTATAGCGCCGCCTGCTGGCAACAGGAAATGAATAATTTTATACTAACTTAAACATGACTTGTCTGATCTGCCCGAAATTTTGCATGTTTGGTAAGAGTCCTGGCCTGAAGAAATTTACATGTCAATATTCTGTTATAATCATAGCGCCACCTATTGGCAGCAGGAAATGTGGCACAAATATTTACTATTTTATAAGCATATGGCCCAACGTTCACTGTTCCTCCTATGGGCACCGGGTGGTGGTGAGCCCGAGTGCGAGGGCCCTTTCATCGCTGCTTGCAGCTTTAATTAGGGCCCGAGCACTGCAGTGCGAGGACCCTATTGGAATTGCTCCGTTTATTAGGGCCCGAGCACCGATGGTGTGAGGACCCTCTTGGAATTGCTCCGTTTATTATTATTATTATTATTATTATTATTATTATTAGGGCCCGAGCACCGATGGTGTGAGGACCCTCTTGGAATTGCTCCGTTTATTATTATTATTATTATTATTATTATTAGGGCCCGAGCACCGATGGTGTGAGGACCCTCTTGGAATTGCTCCGTTTATTATTATTATTATTATTATTATTATTATTATTATTATTATTATTATTATTATTATTATTATTATTATTAGGGCCCGAGCACCGATGGTGTGAGGACCCTCTTGGAATTGCTCCGTTTATTATTATTATTATTATTATTATTATTATTATTATTATTATTATTATTATTATTATTATTATTAGGGCCCGAGCACCGATGGTGTGAGGACCCTCTTGGAATTGCTCCGTTTATTATTATTATTATTATTATTATTATTATTATTATTATTATTATTATTATTATTATTCTCCAGAATGAATCGCATTTTTGAGGGCCTAAACATACTCAAAAAGTTATGAAACTTTGCACACACCTCAGAACCGGCGAAAATGTACATCTGATATGGGTTTCAGAAGTGGGTGTGGCAAAATGGCTCGACAGCGCCACCTATACATGTTCAACGGTGTGCGCCTCGAGCTATGTTTCACGTACATGTATGAAAATCGGTATACACATGTATCTCTCCAATACCTACAAAAAAGTCTCTTGGAGCAAAATCCGAAACCCAACAGGAAGTCGGTTATTTTTAATTTTATGAGCAAATTTTGTGTCATTTTTGTCATTTCCATGCGTTGTATTTTAACGAACTCCTCCTAGAGATTCATTCAGATCAACACCAAAGTTGATATGCCTAATCTAAAGGCCTTTGCGATGTTAAATTGCGAAGATTTTGAGTTTTCGTTAATGGGCGTGTCCGTGGCTTCCTGGCGAATTTCGATGATTCGCCATGAAAATTGAAGTTGCTATAACTCAGACATACAATGTCCAATGTGCCCAAAACTTCACATGTTTAATAAGACTCCTGACCTGAACATATTTACATGCCCATATTCAGTTATAGTCATAGCGCCACCTATAGGCAACAGGAAGTGACATATTTTACACTGCGACAAACTACTCCTAGAAATTTTATGACATCAATGTTATTTTTGTGGTCAGTCTAATCTAAAGACCTGTGTGATGTTTAGTTGTGAAGATCTTGAGTTTTCGTTAAAAGGCGTGTCCATGGTGCCGTGACGAAGTTCGATGTGTCGCCATGGGAATAAAAGATGTTATAACTCAGGCATAAAATGTCCGATCTTGCCCAAACTTCACATGTGTGATAAGGGTCCTGGCCTGAACAGATCTGAAGGCCAATATTCCATTGGGTGTGGCAAAATGGCTCGATAGCGCCACCTATACACTTTCAACAGAGTGCATATACACTTTCAACGGAGTGCGCCTCGAGCTCCATTTCACGTACATGTACAAAAATCGGTACACACATGTAACACACCAATACCTACAAAAAAGTCTCTTGGTACGAAATCCGAATCCCAACAGGAAGTCGGTTATTTAGAATTTTCTCTGCAAAATTGGCGTTGTTTTTGCCATTTTCAGGGGTTGTACTTTAACGAACTTCTCCTAGAGATTTATTCAGATCAACACCAAACTTGGTCAGTTAAATCTAAAGGCCTTTGCGATGTTAAATTGCGAAGATCTTGAGGTTTCGTTAAAGGGCATGTCCATGGCGGCCTGACAAATTTCGATGTTTCGCCATGAAAAAGGAAGTTGCTGTAACTCAGACATACAATTTCCAATCTGCCCCAAACTTCACATGTTAGATAAGACTTCTGCCCTTAACAGATCTACATGGCCACATTCAGTTATAGTCATAGCGCCACCTGCTGGCAACAGGAAGTGACATATTTTACGCTGAGACAAACTACTCCTAGAGATTTTTTGACATTAATGTATTTTTGTGGTCAGTCTAATCTAAAGGCCTGTGTACTGTTAAATTGTGGCAATCTTGAGTTTTTGTTAAAGAGCGTGTCCATGGCGCCGTGACAAAATTTGATGTCTCGCCACAGCAAGAGAAGTTGTTGTAACTCAGGCATAAAATGTTCGATCTTCCCCAAACTTCACATGTTCGATAAGAGTCCTGGCCTGAACACATCTGAAGGCCAATATTCTATTATATCGATAGCGCCATCTGCTGGCAACAGGAAGATTGGCAGATATATGGAGTAAATTTTGATATATGCCACTTATATTTATGACATTAAATGCATATTTCTCACCGTTCACCTTTTTACTAAAGCCACTCGCTGGCGGTGAGCCCGGGTGCGAGGGCCTGTTCATCGCTGCTTGCAGCTTTAATTATTATTATTAGGGCCCGAGCACCGATGGTGTGAGGACCCTCTTGGAATTGCTCCGTTTATTATTATTATTATTATTATTATTATTATTATTATTCTTCTCCAGGATGAATCGCATTTTTGAGGGCCTAAACATACTCAAAAAGTCATGAAACTTTGCACACACCTCAGAACCGGCGAAAATGTACATCTGATATGGGTTTCAGAAGTGGGTGTGGCAAAATGGCTCGACAGCGCCACCTATACATGTTCAACGGTGTGCGCCTCGAGCTATGTTTCACGTACATGTATGAAAATCGGTACACACATGTAACTCTCCAATACCTACAAAAAAGTCTCTTAGAGCATAATTCTAAACCCAACAGGAAGTCAGTTATTTTTAATATTATGAGCAAATTTTGTGTCATTTTTGCCATTTCCATGCGTTGTATTTTAACGAACTCCTCCTAGAGATTAATTCAGATCAACACCAAAGTTGGTATGCCTAATCTAAAGGCCTTTGCAAAGTTAATTTGCGAAGATTTTGAGTTTTCGTTAAAGGGCGTGTCCGTGGCGGCCTGGCAAATTTCGATGATTCGCCATGAAAAATGAAGTTGCTATAACTCAGACATACAATGTCCAATGTGCCCAAAACTTCACATGTTTAATAAGACTCCTGACCTGAACATATTTACATGCCCATATTCAGTTATAGTCATAGCGCCACCTATAGGCAACAGGAAGTGACATATTTTACACTTCGACAGACTACTCCTAGAAATTTTTTGACATCGATGTCTTTTTTATGGTCAGTATAATCTAAAGGCCTGTGCAATGTTAAATTGTGAAGATCTTGAGTTTTCGTTAAGGGGCGTGTCCATGGCGCCGTGACAAAATTCAAAGTCTCGCCATGGGAATAAAAGATGTTATAACTCAGGCATAAAATGTCCGATCTTCCCCAAACTTCACACGTGTGATAAAAGTCCTGGCCTGAACAGATCTGAAGGCCAATATTCCATCGGGTGTGGCAAAATGGCTCGATAGCGCCACCTATACACTTTCAACGGAGTGCACCTCGAGCTATGTTTCACGTACATGTACAAAAATTGGTACACACATGTAACACACCAATATCTACGAAAAAGTCTCTTGGTACGAAATCCGAATCCAAACAGGAAGTCAGTTATTTAGAATGTTCTCTGCAAAATTGGTGTTGTTTTTGGCATTTTCAGGGGTTGTACTTTAACGAACTCCTCCTAGAGATTTATTCAGATCAGCATCAAACTTGGTCAGTTAAATCTAAAGGCCTTTGCGATGTTAAATTGGGAAGATCTTGAGATTTCGTTAAAGGGAGTGTCCATGGTACCATGACAAAATTTGATGTCACGCCACAGGAAGAGAAGTTGTTGTAACTCAGGCATAAAATGTCCAATCTTCCCAAACTTCACATTTGTGATAAGAGTCCTGGCCTGAACACATCTGAAGGCCAATATTCCGTTATAATGATAGCGCCACCTGCTGGCAACAGGAAGACTGGCACATATAAATGATTTTTACATATTCCACTTATATTTACGACTTTAAATACATATATTTCGCCGTTCGCCAATTTACTAAAGCCTCTCGCTGGCGGTGAGCCCGGGTGCGAGGGCCCGTTCATCGCTGCTTGCAGCTTTAATTAGGGCCCGAGCACCGATGGTGTGAGGACCCTCTTGGAATTGCTCCGTTTATTATTATTATTATTATTATTATTATTATTATTATTATTGTTATTATTATAATTATTCTTCTCTAAGATGAATCGCATTTTTGAGAGCCTAAACATGCTCGAAAAGTCATGAAACTTTGCACACACCTCAGAACTGGCGAAAATGTACGTCTGATATGGGTTTCAGAAGTGGGTGTGGCAAAATGGCTCGACAGCGCCACCTATACACGTTCAACGGTGTGCGCCTCGAGCTACGTTTCACGTACATGTTTGAAAATTGGTATACACCTGTATCTTTCCAATACCTACAAAAAAGTCTCTTGGAGCAAAATCCGAAACCCAACAGGAAGTCAGTCATTTTTAATTTTATGAGCAAATTTTGTGTCATTTTTGTCATTTCCATGCGTTGTATTTTAACGAACTCCTCCTAGAGATTAATTCAGATCAACACCAAAGTTGGTATGCCTAATCTAAAGGCCTTTGCGATGTTAAATTGCGAAGATTTTGAGTTTTCGTTAAAGGGCGTGTCCGTGGCGGCCTGGCGAATTTCGATGATTCGCCATGAAAAATGAAGTTGCTATAACTCAGACATACAATGTCCAATCTGCCCCAAACTTCACATGTTTGATGAGACTCCGAACCTGAACAGATTGACATGCCCATATTCAGTTATAGTCATAGCGCCACCTATTGGCAACAGGAAGTGACATATTTTACACTGCGACTAACTACTCCTAGAAATTTTATGACATCAATGTCTTTTTTGTGGTCAGTCTAATCTAAAGGCCTGTGCAATGTTAAATTGCGAAGATCTTGAATTTTCGTTAAAAGGCGTGTCCATGGCGCCGTGACGAAGTTCGATGTCTCGCCATGGGAATAAAAGATGTTATAACTCAGGCATAAAATGTCCGATCTTCCCCAAACTTCACATGTGTGATAAGAGTCCTGGCCTGAACACATCTGTAGGCCAATATTCCATCGGTTGTGGCAAAATGGCTCGATAGCACCACCTATACACTTTCAAAATAGCGCGCCTCGAGCTCCGTTTCACGTACATGTACAAAAATCGGTACACACATGTAACACACCAGTACCTACAAAAAAGTCTCTTGGTACGAAATCCTAATCCCAACAGGAAGTCGGTTATTTTGAATTTTCCCTGCAAAATTGGCGTTGTTTTTGCCATTTTCAGGGGTTGTACTTTAACGAACTCCTCCTAGAGATTTATTCAGATGAACACCAAACTTGGTCAGTGTAATCTAAAGCCATTTGCGATGTTAAATTGCGAAGGACTTGAGATTTCGTTAAAGGGAGTGTCCATGGCGGCCTGACAAATTTCGATGTTTCGCCATGAAAAAGGAAGTTGCTGTAACTCAGACATACAATGTCCAATCTGCCCCAAACTTTGAATGTTAGATTAGACTTCTGCCCTTAACAGATCTACATGCCCATATTCAATTATAGTCATAGCGCCACCTGCTTGCAACAGGAAGTGACATATTTTACGCTGAGACAAACTAGTCCTAGAGATTTTTTGACATTAATGTATTTTTGTGGTCAGTCTAATCTAAAGGCCTGTGTACTGTTAAATTGTGGCAATCTTGAGTTTTTGTTAAAGAGCGTGTCCATGGCAAAAATGACAAAATTTGATGTCTCGCCACAGCAAGAGAAGTTGTTGTAACTCAGGCATAAAATGTTTGATCTTCCCCAAACTTCACATGTTCGATAAGAGTGCAGCCCTGAACACATCTGAAGGCCAATATTCCATTATAATGATAGCGCCACCTGCTGGCAACAAAAAGATTGGCACATATATGGAATAAACTTTGATATATTCCACTTATATTTATGAGTTTAAATGCATATTTCTCACCGTTCACCTATTTACTAAAGCCACTCGCTGCCGGTGAGCCCGGGTGCGAGGGCCCATTTATCGCTGCTTGCAGCTTTAATTATTATTATTAGGGCCCGAGCACCGATGGTGTGAGGACCCTCTTGGAATTGCTCCGTTTATTATTATTATTATTATTATTATTATTATTATTATTATTATTATTATTATTATTATTATTATTATTATTATTAGGGCCCGAGCACCGATGGTGTGAGGACCCTCTTGGAATTGCTCCGTTTATTATTATTATTATTATTATTATTATTATTATTATTATTATTCTTCTCTAAGATGAATCGCATGTTTGAGAGCCTAAACATGCTCGAAAAGTCATGAAACTTTGCACACACCTCAGAACTGGCGAAAATTTACGTCTGATATGGGTTTCAGAAGTGGGTGTGGCAAAATGGCTCGACAGCGCCACCTATACACGTTCAACGGTGTGCGCCTCGAGCTACGTTTCACGTACATGTATGAAAATTGGTATACACATGTATCTCTCCAATACCTACAAAAACGTCTCTGGGAGCAAAATCCGAAACCCAACAGGAAGTCAGTTATTTTTAATTTTATGAGCAAATTTTGTGTCATTTTTGTCATTTCCATGCGTTGTATTTTAACGAACTCCTCCTAGAGATTAATTCAGATCAACACCAAAGTTGGTATGCCTAATCTAAAGGCCTTTGCGATGTTAAATTGCGAAGATTTTGAGTTTTCGTTAAAGGGCGTGTCCGTGGCGGCCTGGCGAAATTTCGATGATTCGCCATGAAAAATGAAGTTGCTATAACTCAGACATACAATGTCTATTCTGCCCCACACTTCACATGTTTGATGAGACTCCGAACCTGAACATATTTACATGCCCATATTCAGTTATAGTCATAGCGCCACCTATAGGCAACAGGAAGTGACATATTTTACACTTCGACACACTACTCCTAGAAATTTTTTGACATCAATGTCTTTTTTGTGGTCAGTCTAATCTAAAGGCCTGTGCGATGTTAAGTTGTGAAGATCTTGAGTTTTCGTTAAGGGGCGTGTCCATGGCGCCGTGACAAAATTCAAAGTCTCGCCATGGGAATAAAAGATGTTATAACTCAGGCATAAAATGTCCGATCTTCCCCAAACTTCACATGTTTGATAAAAGTCCTGGCCTGAACAGATCTGTAGGCCAATATTCCATCGGCTGTGGCAAAATGGCTCGATAGCGCCACCTATACACTTTCAACGGTGTGCGCCTCGAGCTACGTTTCATGTACATGTATGAAAATCGGTACACACATGTAACACACCAATACCTACAAAAAAGCCTCTTGGTATGAAATCCGAATCCCAACAGGAAGTCGGTTATTTAGAATTTTCTCTGCAAAATTGGCGTTGTTTTTGCCATTTTCAGGGGTTGTACTTTAACAAACTCCTCCTAGAGATTTATTCAGATCAACACCAAACTTGGTCAGTTAAATCTAAAGGCCTTTGCGATGTTAAATTGCGAAGATCTTGAGGTTTCGTTAAAGGGCGTGTCCATGGCGGCCTGGCAAATTTCGATGTTTCGCCATGAAAAGGAAGTTGCTGTAACTCAGACATACAATGTCCAATCTGCCCCAAACTTCACATGTTAGATAAGACTTCTGCCCTTAACAGATCTACATGCCCATATTCAGTTATAGTCATAGTGCCACCTGCTGGCAACAGGAAGTGACATATTTTACACTGCGACAAACTACTCCTAGAAATCTTTTGACATTAATGTATTTTTTTGTGGTCAGTCTAATCTAAAGGCCTGTGCAATGTTAAATTGCGGAGATCTTCAGTTTTTGTTAAAGGGCGTGTCCATGGCGCCATGACAAAATTTGATGTCTCGCCACAGCAAGAGAAGTTGTTGTAACTCAGGCATAAAATGTTCGATCTTCCCCAGACTTCGCATGTTCGATAAGAGTCCTGGCCTGAACACATCTGAAGGCCAATTTTCCACTATAATGATAGCGCCACCTGCTGGCAACAGAAAGATTGGCACATATATGGAATAAACATTGATATATTCCACTTATATTTATGAGTTTAAATGCATATTTCTCACCGTTCACCTATTTACTAAAGCCACTCGCTGCCGGTGAGCCCGGGTGCGAGGGCCCGTTCATCGCTGCTTGCAGCTTTAATTATTATTATTATTAGGGCCCGAGCACCGTTGGTGTGAGGACCCTCTTGGAATTGCTCCGTTTATTATTATTATTATTATTATTATTATTATTATTATTATTATTATTATTCTCCAGGATGAATCGCATTTTTGAGGGCCTAAACATACTCAAAAAGTCATGAAACTTTGCACACACCTCAGAACCGGCGAAAATGTACATCTGATATGGGTGTCAGAAGTGGGTGTGGCAAAATGGCTCGACAGCGCCACCTATACATGTTCAACGGTGTGCGCCTCGAGCTATGTTTCACGTACATGTATGAAAATCGGTACACACATGTAACTTTCCAATACCTACAAAAAAGTCTCTTAGAGCAAAATTCTATACCCAACAGGAAGTCAGTTATTTTTAATATTATGAGCAAATTTTGTGTCATTTTTGCCATTTCCATGAGTTGTATTTTAACGAACTCCTCCTAGAAACTTATTCAGATCAACACCAAATTTGGTTTCCTAATCTAAAGGCCTTTGCGATGTTAAATTGCGAAGATTTTGAGTTTTCGTTAAAGGGCGTGTCCGTGGCGGCCTGGCGAATTTCGATGATTCGCCATGAAAAATGAAGTTGCTATAACTCAGACATACAATGTCCAATCTGCCCCAAACTTCAAATGCTTGATGAGACTCCGAACCTGAACAGATTGACATGCCCATATTCAGTTATAGTCATAGCGCCACCTATTGGCAACAGGAAGTGACATATTTTACACTGCGACTAACTACTCCTAGAAATTTTATGACATCAATGTCTTTTTTGTGGTCAGTCTAATCTAAAGGCCTGTGCGATGTTAAGTTGTGAAGATCTTGAGTTTTCGTTAAGAGGCGTGTCCATGGCACCGTGACGAAGTTCGATGTCTCGCCATGGGAATAAAAGATGTTATAACTCAGGCATAAAATGTCCGATCTTCCCCAAACTTCACATGTGTGATAAGAGTCTCGGCCTGAACACATCTGTAGGCCAATATTCCATCGGGTGTTGCAAAATGGCTCGATAGCGCCACCTATACACTTTCAACATAGCGCGCCTCGAGCTCCGTTTCCCGTACATGTACAAAAATCGGTACACACATGTAACACACCAATACCTACAAAAAAGTCTCTTGGTACGAAATCCGAAACCCAACAGGAAGTAGGTTATTTTTAATTTTATGAGCAAATTTTGTGTCATTTTTGTCATTTCCATGTGTTGTATTTTAACGAACTCCTCCTAGAGATTCATTCAGATCAACACCAAAGTTGGTATGCCTAATCTAACGGCCTTTGTGATGTTAAATTGCGAAGGACTTGAGGCTTCGTTAAAAGGGCGTGTCCATGGCGGCCTGACAAATTTCGATGTTTCGCCGTGAAAAAGGAAGTTGCTATAACTCAGACATACAATGTCCAATCTGCCCAAAACTTCACATGTTTAATACGACTCCTGACCTGAACATATTTACATGCCCATATTCAGTTATAGTCATAGCGCCACCTATTGGCAACAGGAAGATAAATATTTTACACTGCGACAAACTACTCCTAGAAATTTTATGACACCAATGTTATTTTTGTGGTCAGTCTAATCTAAAGACCTGTGTGATGTTTAGTTGTGAAGATCTTGAGTTTTCGTTAAAAGACGTGTCCATGGCGCCGTGACGAAGTTCGATGTGTCGTCATGGGAATTAAAGATGTTATAACTCAGGCATAAAATGTCCGATCTTGCCCAAACTTCACATGTGTGATAAGAGTCCTGGCCTGAACACATCTGTAGGCCAATATTCCATCGGGTGTGGCAAAATGGCTCGATAGCGCCACCTATACACTTTCAACTGAGCGCATATACACTTTCAACGGAGTGCACCTCGAGCTATGTTTCACGTACATGTACACAAATCGGTACACACATGTACCACATCAATATCTACAAAAAAGTATCTTGGTACGAAATCCGATTCCCAACAGGAAGTCGGTTATTTAGAATTTTCTCTGCAAAATTGGCGTTGTTTTAGCCATTTTCAGGGGTTGTACTTTAACAAACTCCTCCTAGAGATTTATTCAGATCAACATCAAACTTGGCCAGTTAAATCTAAAGGCCTTTGCGATGTTAAATTTCGAAGATCTTGAGGTTTCGTTAAAGTGCGTGTCCATGGCGGCCTGACAAATTTCGATGTTTCGCCATGAAAAAGGAAGTTGTTGTAACTTAGACATACAATGTCCAATCTGCACCAAACTTCACATGTTGGATGAGACTTTTGACCTGAACAGATGTAAATGCTAATATTCAGTTATAGCCATAGCGCCACCTGCTGGCAACAGGAAGTGACATGTTTTACGTTGTAACAAACTACTCCTAGAAATTTAATGACATCAACATTTTATTTTGGTCAGTCTAATCTAAAGGTCTTTGCAATGTTAAATTGTGGAGATCTTGAATTTTTGTTTAAGGGCGTGTCCATGGCGCTGTGACAAAATTTGATGTCTCGCCACAGCAAGAGAAGTTGTTGTAACTCAGGCATAAAATGTTCAATCTTCCCCAAACTTCACATGATTGATAAGAGTCCTGGCCTGAACACATCTGAAGGCCAAAATTCCATTATAATGATAGCGCCACCTGCTGGCAACAGGAAGTGACATATTTTACGCTGAGACAAACTACTGCTAGAGATTTTTTGACATTAATGTATATTTGTGGTCAGTCTAATCTAAAGGCCTGTGTTATGTTAAATTGTGGCAATCTTGAGTTTTTGTTAAAGAGCGTGTCCATGGCAAAAATGACAAAATTTGATGTCTCGCCACAGCAAGAGAAGTTGTTGTAACTCAGGCATAAAATGTTTGATCTTCCCCAAACTTCACATGTTCGATAAGAGTGCAGCCCTGAACACATCTTAAGGCCAATATTCCATTGTAATGATAGTGCCACCTGCTGGCAATGGAAATGGAATAAACGTTGATATATTCTACTTATATTTATGACTTTAAACGCATATTTCTCACCGTTCACCTCTTTACTAAAGCCACTCGCTGCCGGTGAGCCCGGGTGCGAGGGCCCGTTCATCGCTGCTTGCAGCTTTAATTATTATTATTATTCTTCTTCTCCAAGATGAATCCCATTTTTGAGAGCCTAAACATGCTCGAAAAGTCATGAAACTTTGCACACACCTCAGAACTGGTGAAAATTTACGTCTGATATGGGTTTCAGAAGTGGGTGTGGCAAAATGGCTCGACAGCGCCACCTATACACGTTCAACGGTGTGCGCCTCGAGCTACGTTTCACGTACATGTATGAAAATTGGTATACACATGTATCTCTCCAATACCTACAAAAAAGTGTCTTGGTGCAAAATCCGAGACCCAACAGGAAGTCGGTTATTTTTAATTTTATGAGCAAATTTTGTGTCATTTTTGTCATTTCCATGCGTTGTATTTTAACTAACTCCTCCTAGAGATTAATTCAGATCAACACCAAAGTTGGTATGCCTAATCTAAAGGCCTTTGCGATGTTAAATTGCGAAGATTTTGAGTTTTCGTTAAAGGGCGTGTCCGTGGCGGCCTGGCGAATTTCGATGATTCGCCATGAAAAATGAAGTTGCTATAACTCAGACATACAATGTCCAATCTACCCCAAACTTCACATGTTTGATGAAACTCCGAACCTGAACAGATTGACATGCCCATATTCAGTTATAGTCATAGCGCCACCTATTGGCAACAGGAAGTGACATATTTTACACTGCGACTAACTACTCCTAGAAATTTTATGACATCAATGTCTTTTTTGTGGTCAATCTAATCTAAAGACCTGTGTGATGTTTAGTTGTGAAGATCTTGAGTTTTCGTTAAAAGGCGTGTCCATGGCGCCGTGACGAAGTTCGATGTCTCGCCATGGGAATAAAAGATGTTATAACTCAGGCATAAAATGTCCGATCTTGCCCAAACTTCACATGTGTGATAAGGGTCCCGGCCTGAACAGATCTGAAGGCCAATATACCATTGGCTGTGGCAAAATGGCTCGATAGCGCCACCTATACACTTTCAACTGAGTGCATATTCACTTTCAACGGAGTGCGCCTCAAGCTATGTTTCACGTACATGTACAAAAATTGGTACACACATGTAACACACCAATATCTACGAAAAAGTCTCTTGGTACGAAATCTGAATCCAAACAGGAAGTCAGTTATTTAGAATGTTCTCTGCGAAATTGGTGTTGTTTTTGGCATTTTCAGGGGTTGTACTTTAACAAACTCCTCCTAGAGATCTATTCAGATCAACATCAAACTTGGTCAGTTAAATCTAAAGGCCTTTGCGAAGTTAAATTTGGAAGATCTTGAGATTTCTTTAAAGGGAGTGTCCATGGCGGCCTGACAAATTTCGATGTTTCGCCATGAAAAAGGAAGTTGCTGTAACTCAGACATACAATGTCCAATCTGCCCCAAACTTCACATGTTAGATAAGACTTCTGCCCTTAACAGATCTACATGCCCATATTCAGTTATAGTCATAGCGCCACCTGCTGGCAACAGGAAGTGACATATTTTACGTTGAGACAAACTACTCCTAGAGATTTTTTGACTTTAATGTATTTTTGTGGTCAGTCTAATCTAAAGGCCTGTGTAATGTTAAATTGTGGCAATCTTGAGTTTTTGTCAAAGAGCGTGTCCATGGCAAAAATGACAAAATTTGATGTCTCGCCACAGCAAGAGAAGTTGTTGTAACTCAGGCATAAAATGTTTGATCTTCCCCAAACTTCACATGTTCGATAAGGGTGCAGCGCTGAACACATCTGAAGGCCAATATTCCATTATAATGATAGCGACACCTGCTGGCAACAGGAAGATTGGCACATATATGGAATAAACATTGATATATTCTACTTATATTTATGAGTTTAAACGCATATTTCTCAACGTTCACCTAATTACTACAGCCACTCGCTGCCAGTGAGCCCGGGTGCGAGGGCCCGTTCATCGCTGCTTGCAGCTTTAATTATTATTATTAGGGCCCGAGCACCGATGGTGTGAGGACCCTCTTGGAATTGCTCCGTTTATTATTATTATTATTATTATTATTATTATTATTATTATTATTATTATTATTATTATTATTCTCTAAGATGAATCGCATTTTTGAGAGCCTAAACATGCTCGAAAAGTCATGAAACTTTGCACACACCTCAGAACTGGCGAAAATTTACGTCTGATATGGGTTTCAGAAGTGGGTGTGGCAAAATGGCTCGACAGCGCCACCTATACACGTTCAACGGTGTGCGCCTCGAGCTACGTTTAACGTACATGTATGGAAATTGGTATACACATGTATCTCTCCAATACCTACAAAAAAGTCTCTTGGAGCAAAATCCGAAACCCAACAGGAAGTCGGTTATTTTTAATTTTATGAGCAAATTTTGTGTCATTTTTGTCATTTCCATGCGTTGTATTTTAACGAACTCCTCCTAGAGATTAATTCAGATCAACACCAAAGTTGGTATGCCTAATCTAAAGGCCTTTGCGATGTTAAATTGCGAAGATTTTGAGTTTTCGTTAAAGGGCGTGTCCGTGGCGGCCTGGCGAATTTCGATGATTCGCCATGAAAAATGAAGTTACTATAACTCAGACATACAATGTCCAATCTGCCCCAAACTTCACATACTTGATGAGACTCCGAACCTGAACAGATTGACATGCCCATATTCAGTTATAGTCATAGCGCCACCTATTGGCAACAGGAAGTGACATATTTTACACTGCGACTAACTACTCCTAGAAATTTTATGACATCAATGTCTTTTTTGTGGTCAGTCTAATCTAAAGGCCTGTGTGATGTTAAGTTGTGAAGATCTTGAGTTTTCGTTAAGGGGCGTGTCCATGGCACCGTGACGAAATTCGATGTCTCGCCATGGGAATAAAAGATGTTATAACTCAGGCATAAAATGTCCGATCTTCCCCAAACTTCACATGTGTGATAAGAGTCTTGGCCTGAACACATCTGTAGGCCAATATTCCATCGGGTGTGGCAAAATGGCTCGATAGCGCCACCTATACACTTTCAACATAGCGCGCCTCGAGCTCCGTTTCCCGTACATGTACAAAAATTGGTACACACATGTAACACACCAATACCTACAAAAAAGTCTCTTGGTATGAAATCCGAAACCCAACAGGAAGTCGGTTATTTTTAATTTTATGAGCAAATTTTGTGTCATTTTTGTCATTTCCATGCGTTGTATTTTAACGAACTCCTCCTAGAGATTCATTCAGATCAACACCAAAGTTGGTATGCCTAATCTAACGGCCTTTGTGATGTTAAATTGCGAAGGACTTGAGGTTTCGTTAAAGGGCGTGTCCATGGCTGCCTGACAAATTTCGATGTTTCGCCGTGAAAAAGGAAGTTGCTATAACTCAGACATACAATGTCCAATCTGCCCAAAACTTCACATGTTTAATACGACTCCTGACCTGAACATATTTACATGCCCATATTCAGTTATAGCCATAGCGCCACCTATTGGCAACAGGAAGTGAAATATTTTACACTGCGACAAACTACTCCTAGAAATTTTATGACATCAATGTTATTTTTGTGGTCAGTCTAATCTAAAGACCTGTGTGATGTTAAGTTGTGAAGGTCTTGAGTTTTCGTTAAAAGGCGTGTCCATGGCGCCGTGACGAAGTTCGATGTGTCGCCATGGGAAATAAAGATGTTATAACTCAGGCATAAAATGTCCGATCTTGCCCAAACTTCACATGTGTGATAAGAGTCCTGGCCTGAACAGATCTCAAGGCCAAAATTCCATTGGGTGTGGCAAAATGGCTCGATAGCGCCACCTATACACTTTCAACTGAGTGCATATACACTTTCAACGGAGTGCGCCTCAAGCTATGTTTCACGTACATGTACAAAAATCGGTACACACATGTAACACACCAATATCTACGAAAAAGTCTCTTGGTACGAAATCCGAATCCAAACAGGTAGTCAGTTATTTCGAATTTTCTCAGCAAAATTGGTGTTGTTTTTGGCATTTTCAGAGGTTGTACTTTAACGAACTCCTCCTAGAGATTTATTCAAATCAACACCAAACTTGGTCAGTTAAATCTAAAGGCCTTTGCGAAGTTAAATTGGGAAGATCTTGAGATTTCGTTAAAGGTAGTGTCCATGGCGGCCTGACAAATTTCGATGTTTCGCCATGAAAAAGGAAGTTGCTGTAACTCAGACATACAATGTCCAATCTGCCCCAAATTTCACATGTTAGATAAGACTTCTGCCCTTAACAGATCTACATGCCCATATTCAATTATAGTCATAGCGCCACCTGCTGGCAACAGGAAGTGACATATTTTACGCTGAGACAAACTACTCCTAGAGATTTTTTGACATTAATGTATATTTGTGGTCAGTCTAATCTAAAGGCCTGTGTAATGTTAAATTGTGGCAATCTTGAGTTTTTGTTAAAGAGCGTGTCCATGGCAAAAATGACAAAATTTGATGTCTCGCCACAGCAAGAGAAGTTGTTGTTACTCAGGCATAAAATGTTTGATCTTCCCCAAACTTCACATGTTCGATAAGAGTGCAGCCCTGAACACATCTTAAGGCCAATATTCCATTGTAATGATAGCGCCACCTGCTGGCAACAGGAAGATTGGCACATACATGGAATAAACGTTGATATATTCTACTTATAGGTATGAGTTTAAACTCATATTTCTCACCGTTCACCTCTTTACTAAAGCCACTCGCTGCCGATGAGCCCGGGTGCGAGGGACCGTTCATCGCTGTTTGCAGCTTTAATTAGGGCCCGAGCACCAATGGTGTGAGGACCCTCTTGGAATTGCTCCATTTATTATTATTATTATTATTATTATTATGATTATTATTATTATTATTATGATTATTATTATTATTATTATTCTCTAAGATGAATCGCATTTTTGAGAGCGTAAACATGCTCGAAAAGTCATGAAACTTTGCACACACCTCAGAACTGGCGAAAATTTACGTCTGATATGGGTTTCAGAAGTGGGTGTGGCAAAATGGCTCGACAGCACCACCTATACACGTTCAACGGTGTGCGCCTCGAGCTACATTTCACGTACATATATGAAAATTGATATAGACATGTATCTCTCCAATACCTACAAAAAAGTCTCTTGGAGCAAAATCTGAAACCCAACAGGAAGTCGGTTATTTTTAATTTTATGAGCAAATTTTGTGTCATTTTTGTCATTCCCATGCGTTGTATTTTAACGAACTCCTCCTAGAGATTAATTCAGATCAACACCAAAGTTGGTATGCCTAATCTAAAGGCCTTTGCGATGTTAAATTGCGAAGATTTTGAGTTTTCGCTAAAGGGCGTGTCCGTGGCGGCCTGGCGAATTTCGATGATTCGCCATGAAAAATGAAGTTGCTATAACTCACACATACAATGTCCAATGTGTCCAAAACTTCACATGTTTAATAAGACTCCTGACCTGAACAGATTGACATGCCCATATTCAGTTATAGTCATAGCGCCACCTATAGGCAACAGGAAGTGACATATTTTACACTGCGACTAACTTCTCCTAGAAATTTTATGACATCAATGTCTTTTTTGTGGTCAGTCTAATCTAAAGGCCTGTGCGATGTTAAATTGTGAAGATCTTGAGTTTTCGTTAAAAGGCGTGTCCATGGCGCCATGACGAAGTTCGATGTCTCGCCAAGGGAATAAAATATGTTATAACTCAGGCATAAAATGTCCGATCTTCCCCAAACTTCACATGTGTGATAATAGTCCTGGCCTGAACACATCTGTAGGCCAATATTCCATCGGGTGTGGCAAAATGGCTCGATAGCGCCACCTATACACTTTCAACATAGCGCGCCTCGAGCTCCGTTTCAAGTACATGTACAAAAATCGGTACACACATGTAACACACCAGTACCTACAAAAAAGTCTCTTGGTACGAAATCCTAATCCCAACAGGAAGTCGGTTATTTTTAAATTTCCCTGCAAAATTGGCGTTGTTTTTGCCATTTTCAGGGGTTGTACTTTAACGAACTCCTCCTAGAGATTTATTCGGATGAACACCAAACTTGGTCAGTGTAATCTAAAGCCATTTGCGATGTTAAATTGCGAAGGACTTGAGGTTTCGTTAAAGGGCGTGTCCATGGCGGCCTGACAAATTTCGATGTTTCGCCATGAAAAAGGAAGTTGCTGTAACTCAGACATACAATGTCCAATCTGCCCCAAACTTCACATGTTGGATAAGACTCTTGACCTGAACAGATCTACATGCCAATATTCAGTTATAGTCATAGCGCCACCTATTGGCAACAGGAAGTAAAATATTTTACACTGCGACAAACTACTCCTAGAAATTTTATGACATCAATGTTATTTTTGTGGTCAGTCTAATCTAAAGACCTGTGTGATGTTTAGTTGTGAAGATCTTGAGTTTTAGTTAAAAGGCGTGTCCATGGCACCGTGACGAAGTTTGATGTGTCGCCATGGGAATAAAAGATGTAATAACTCAGGCATAAAATGTCCGATCTTGCCCAAACTTCACATGTGTGATAAGGGTCATGGCCTGAACAGATCTGAAGGCCAATATTCCATTGGGTGTGGCAAAATGGCTCGATAGCGGCACCTATACATTTTCAACAGAGTGCATATACACTTTTAACGGAGTGCGCCTCAAGCTATGTTTCACGTACATGTACAAAAATCGGTACACACATGTAAAACACCAATATCTACGAAAAAGTCTCTTGGTACGAAATCCGAATCCAAACAGGAAGTCGGTTATTTAGAATTTTCTCTGCAAAATTGGTGTTGTTTTTGGCATTTTCAGGGGTTGTACTTTAACGAACTCCTCCTAGAGATTTATTCAGATCAACATCAAGCTTGGTCAGTTAAATCTAAAGGCCTTTGCGAAGTTAAATTGGGAAGATCTTGAGATTTCGTTAAAGGGAGTGTCCATGGCGGCCTGACAAATTTCGATGTTTCGCCATAAAAAAGGAAGTTGCTGTAACTCAGACATACAATGTCCAATCTGCCCCAAACTTCACATGTTAGATAAGACTTCTGCCCTTAACAGATCTACATGCCCATATTCAATTATAGTCATAGCGCTACCTGCTGGCAACAGGAAGTGACATATTTTATGCCGAGACAAACTACTCCTAGAGATTTTTTGACATTAATGTATTTTTGTGGTCAGTCTAATCTAAAGGCCTGTGTAATGTTAAATTGCGGCAATCTTGAGTTTTTGTTAAAGGGCGTGTCCATGGCAAAAATGACAAAATTTGATGTCTCGCCACAGCAAGAGAAGTTGTTGTAACTCGGGCATACAATGTTTGATCTTCCCCAAACTTCACATGTTCGATAAGAGTGCAGCCCTGAACACATCTGAAGGCCAATATTCCATTATAATGATAGCGCCACCTACTGGCAACAGGAAGATTGGCAAATATATGGAATAAACATTGATATAATCTACTTATATTTATGAGTTTAAACGCATATTTCTCACCGTTCACCTATTTACTAAAGCCACTCGCTGCCGGTGAGCCCGGGTGCGAGGGCCCGTTCATCGCTGCTTGCAGCTTTAATTATTATTATTATTCCACTTCTCCAAAATGAATCGCATTTTTGAGTGCCTAAACATGCTCAAAAAGTCATGAAACTTTGCACACACCTCAGAACTGGCGAAAATTTACGTCTGATATGGGTTATAGAAGTGGGTGTGGCAAAATGGCTCGACAGCGCCACCTATAGACGTTCAACGGTGTGCGCCTCGAGCTATGTTTCACGTACATGCACGAAAATTGGAACACACATATAACACACCAATATCTACAAAAAAGACTCTTCGAGCAAAATTCTAAACCCAACAGGAAGTCGGTTATTTTTAATATTCTGAGCAAATTTTGTGCAATTTTTGTCATTTCCATGCGTTGTATTTTAACGAACTCCTCCTAGAGATTTATTCAGATCAACACCAAATTTGGTATGCCTGATCTAAAGGCCTTTGCGATGTTAAATTGCGAAGATTTTGAGTTTTCGTTAAAGGGCGTGTCCGTAGTGGCCTGGCGAATTTCGATGATTCGCCATGAAAAATGAAGTTGCTATAACTCAGACATACAATGTCCAATCTGCACCAAACTTCACATGTTTGATAAGACTCCGAACCTGAACAGATTGACATGCTCATATTCAGTTATAGCCATAGTGCCACCTATTGGCAACAGGAAGTGACATATTTTATGCTGCGACAAACTACTCCTAGAAATTTTTGACATCAATGTCTTTTTTGTGGTCAGTCTAATCTAAAGGCCTGTGCGATGTTAAATTGTGAAGATCTTGAGTTTTCGTTAAAGGGCGTGTCCATGACGCTGTAACAAAGTTCGATGTCTCGCCATGGGAATAAAATATGTTATAACTCAGACATAAAATGTCCGATCTTCCCCAAACTTCACATGTGTGATAAGAGTCCTGGCCTGAACACATCTGAAGGCCATTATTCCATCGGGTGTGGCAAAATGGCTCAATAGCGCCACATATACACATTCAACGGAGTGCGCCTCGAGCTATGTTCCATGTACATGTACAAAAATCGGTACACACATGTAACACACCAATACCTACAAAAAAGTCTTGTAGTACGAAATCCTAATCCCAACAGGAAGTCGGTTATTTTGAATTTTCCCTGCAAAATTGGCGTTATTTTTGCCATTTTCAGGGGTTGTACTTTAACAAACTCCTCCTAGAGATTTATTCAGATCAACACCAAACTTGGTCAGTTAAATCTAAAGGCCTTTGCGATGTTAAATTGCGAAGATTTTGAGGTTTCGTTAAAGGGCTTGTCCATGGCGGCCTGACAAATTTCAATGTTTCGCCATGAAAAAGGAAGTTGCTATAACTCGGACATACAATGTCCAATCTGCCCCAAACTTCACATGTTAGATAAGACTTCTGCCTTTAACAGATCTACATGCCCATATTCAGTTATAGTCATAGCGCCACCTGCTGGCAACAGGAAGTGACATGTTTTACGCTGCGACAAACTACTCCTAGAAATCTTTTGACATTAATGTATTTTTTGTGGTCAGTCTAATCTAAAGGCCTGTGCAATGTTAAATTGTGGAGATCTTCAATTTTTGTTAAAGGGCGTGTCCATGGCGCCATGACAAAATTTGATGTCTCGCCACAGCAAAAGAAGATGTTGTAACTCAGGCATAAAATGTTCAATCTTCCCCAGACTCTGCATGTTCGATAAGAGTCCTGGCCTGAACATGTCTGAAGGCCAATATTCCATTATAATGATAGCGCCACCTGCTTGATATATTCCACTTATATTTATGAGTTTAAATGCATATTTCTCACCGTTCACCTATTTACTAAAGCCACTCGCTGTCGGTGAGCCCGGGTGCGAGGGCCCGTTCATCGCTGCTTGCAGCTTTAATTAGGGCCCGAGCACTGCAGTGCGAGGACCCTATTGGAATTGCTCCGTTTATTCTTCTTCTTCTTCTTCTTCTTCTTCTTCTTCTTCTTCTTCTTCTTTTCCGTAATGAAGCGCATTTTTGAGGGCCTAAACATGCTCCAAAACTCACGAAACTTTGCACACACATCAGGACCGGCGAAAATTTACATCTGATATAGGTTTCAGAAGTGGGTGTGGCAAAATGGCTCGATAGCGCCACCTGGTAAATTTCAACGGAGTGTCCCTCGAGCTACGTTTCACGTACATGCATGAAAATCGGAACGCACATGTAACACACCAACAGGATCAAACACCAAACACCAAAACCCAACAGGAAGTAAGTTATTTTGAATTTCCTGTACGATTTTTGTGCAGTTTTTGCCGTTTCAATGCCTCGTACTTTGACGAACTCCTCCTACAGTTTTAATCGGATTATCTTCAAATTTGGTGAGGGTCATCATAAGACCTTTGTGACGTGAAATTGTGAAGCTTTTGAGTTTTCGTCAAGGGGTGTGTCCCTGGCGGCCTGACAAAATTTGATGTTTCGCCATGAAAGAGGAAGTTGCTGTAACTCAGGCAAGCAATGTCCGATCTGCCCCAAACTTCACATGTGTGATGGGTATTCTGTCCTGAACAAACACCCATGACCAAATTCAGTTATAGTCATAGCGCCACCTGCTGGTAACAGGAAGTGACATGGTAAACACAGTTATGGACTCCTTGCAAAATAATAAAAGGCATCAACAAGGGTTAAATAGGCTGGCAAAATGTTATAAGCATGCTAATACATGCTAGCAACATTTAGCTAAGTGCTAAAGCATGCTACTAATGCAGTGAAACAGGAAGTTGCTGTAACTCAGGCAAGCAATGTCCGATCTGCCCCAAACTTCACACGTGTTATGGGTGTTCTGTCCTAAACAAACACCCATGACCAAATGCAGTTATAGTCATAGCGCCACCTGCTGGAAACAGGAAGTGGCATGGTTAACACAGTTATGGACTCCTTGGAACATATTAAAAAGTGTCAACAAGTGTTAAAAAAGGCTGGCAACATGCTAGAAACAAACCAATACATGCTAGCAACACTTAGCTAAATGCTAAAGCATGCTAGTGATGCAGTGAAAAAGGAATTTGCTGTAACTAATGCAAGCAATGTCCGATCTGCCTCAAACTTCAAACGTTTGACAAGAGTCCTGTCTTGAACACATCAACATGCCCATATTTGATTATATTCATAGTGCCACCTGCTGGCAACAGGAAGTGGCATGTTTAACACTGTTATGGACTCCTTGCAAAATAATTAAAGTCATCAACAAGGGTTAAATAGGCTGGCAAAATTTTATAAGCATGCTAATACATGCTAGCAACATTTAGTTAAGTGCTAAAGCATGCTACTAATGCAGTGAAACAGGAAGTTGCTGTAACTCAGGCAAGCAATATCTGATCTGCCCCAAACTTCACACGTGTGATGGGTGTTCTGTCCTGAACAAACACCCATGAACAAATTCAGTTATAGTCATAGCGCCACCTGCTGGTAACAGGAAGTGACATGGTTAACACAGTTATGGACTCCTTGCAAAATAATAAAAGGCATCAACAAGGGTTAAATAGGCTGGCAAAATTTTATAAGCATGCTAATACATGCTAGGAACATTTAGCTAAGTGCTAAAGCATGCTACTAATGCAGTGAAACAGGAAGTTGCTGTAACTCAGGCAAGCAATGTCTGATCTGCCCCAAACTTCACACGTGTTATGGGTGTTCTGTCCTGAACAAACACCCATGACCAAATGCAGTTATACTCATAGCGCCACCTGCTGGTAACAGGAAGTGATGTGGTTAACACAGTTATGGACTCCTAGGAACATATTAAAAAGTGTCAACAAGTGTTAAAAAGGCTGGCAACATGCTAGAAACATACCAATACATGCTAGCAACACTTAGCTAAATGCTAAAGCATGCTAGTGATGCAGTGAAACAGGAAGTTGCTGTAACTCAGGCAAGCAATGTCCGATCTATCCCAAACTTCACACGTGTTATGGGTGTTCTGTCCTGAACAAACACCCATGACCAAATGCAGTTATAGTCAATGTCAATGTCAATGTCACCTTTATTTATATAGCGCTTTAAACAAAATACATTGCGTCAAAGCAACTGAACAACATTCATTAGGAAAACAGTGTCAATAATGCAAAAATGAGAGTTAAAGGCAGTTCATCATTGGATTCAGTTATGTCATCTCTGTTCAGTTAAATAGTGTCTGTGCATTTATTTGCAATCAAGTCAACGATATCGCTGTAGATGAAGTGTCCCCAACTAAGCAAGCCAGAGGCGACAGCGGCAAGGAACCGAAACTTCATCGGTGACAGAATGGAGAAAAAAACCTTTGGGAGAAACCAGGCTCAGTTGGGGGGCCAGTTCTCCTCTGACCAGACGAAACCAGTAGTTCAATTCCAGACTGCAGCAAAGTCAGATTGTGCAGAAGAATCATCTGTTTCCTGTGGTCTTGTCCTGGTGCTCCTCTGAGACAAGGTCTTTACAGGGGATCTGTATCTGGGGCTCTAGTTGTCCTGGTCTCCGCTGTCTTTCAGGGATGTAGAGGTCCTTTCTAGGTGCTGATCCACCATCTGGTCTGGATACGTACTGGATCCGGGTGACTGCAGTGACCCTCTGATCTGGACACAGACTGGATCTGGTGGCCACGGTGACCTCGGAACAAGAGAGAAACAGACAAATATTAGCGTAGATGCCATTCTTCTAATGATGTAGCACGTACATAGGTTATTATGGGAAGTGTTTCCGGTTCCGGTTTACCTAATTAATGCAGCCTAAAAATCCTTTAACGGATTTGGATAATAAAAGCATATTAGTATGTTATGTGTATGCCAGGTTAAAGAGATGGGTCTTTAATCTAGATTTAAACTGCAAGAGTGTGTCTGCCTCCCGAACAATGTTAGGTAGGTTATTCCAGAGTTTGGGCGCCAAATAGGAAAAGGATCTGCCGCCTGCAGTTGATTTTGATATTCTAGGTATTATCAAATTGCCTGAGTTTTGAGAACGTAGCGGACGTAGAGGATTATAATGTAAAAGGAGCTCATTCAAATACTGAGGTGCTAAACCATTCAGGGCTTTATAAGTAATAAGCAATATTTTAAAATCTATGCGATGCTTGATAGGGAGCCAGTGCAGTGTTGACAGGACCGGGCTAATATGGTCATACTTCCTGGTTCTAGTAAGAACTCTTGCTGCTGCATTTTGGACTAGCTGTAGTTTGTTTACGAAGCGTGCAGAACAACCACCCAATAAAGCATTACAATAATCTAACCTTGAGGTCATAAATGCATGGATTAACATTTCTGCATTTGACATTGAGAGCATAGGCCGTAATTTAGATATATTTTTGAGATGGAAAAATGCAGTTTTACAAATGCTAGAAACGTGGCTTTCTAAGGAAAGATTGCGATCAAGTAGCACACCTAGGTTCCTAACTGATGATGAAGAATTGACAGAGCAACCATCAAGTCTTAGACAGTGTTCCAGGTTATTACAAGCAGAGTTTTTAGGTCCTATAATTAACACCTCTGTTTTTTCAGAATTTAGCAGTAAGAAATTACTCGTCATCCAGTTTTTTATATCGACTATGCAATCCATTAGTTTTTCAAATTGGTGTGTTTCACCGGGCTGCGAAGAAATATAGAGCTGAGTATCATCAGCATAACAGTGAAAGCTAACACCATGTTTCCTGATGATATCTCCCAAGGGTAACATATAAAGCGTGAAGAGTAGCGGCCCTAGTACTGAGCCTTGAGGTACTGCACTTGTGATCGATAGGATACATCTTCATTCACTGCTACGAACTGATGGCGGTCATATAAGTACGATTTAAACCATGCTAATGCACTTCCACTGATGCCAACAAAGTATTCAAGTCTATGCAAAAGAATGTTGTGGTCAATTGTGTCAAACGCAGCACTAAGATCCAATAAAACTAATAGAGAGATACACCCACGATCAGATGATAAGAGCAGATCATTTGTAACTCTAAGAAGAGCAGTCTCAGTACTATGATACGGTCTAAATCCTGACTGGAAATCCTCACATATACCATTTTTCTCTAAGAAGGAATATAATTGTGTGGATACCACCTTTTCTAGTATCTTGGACAGAAAAGGGAGATTCGAGATTGGTCTATAATTAACTAGTTCTTTGGGGTCAAGTTGTGGTTTTTTGATGAGAGGCTTAATAACAGCCAGTTTGAAGGTTTTGGGGACATGTCCTAATGACAATGAGGAATTAATAATAGTCAGAAGAGGATCTATGACTTCTGGAAGCACCTCTTTCAGGAGCTTAGATGGTATAGGGTCTAACATACATGTTGTTGGTTTAGATGATTTAACAAGTTTATACAATTCTTCCTCTCCAATGGTAGAGAATGAGTGGAACTGTTCCTCATGGGGTCTATAGTGCACTGTCTGATGTGATACTGTAGCTGACGGCTGAATGGTTGCAATTTTATCTCTAATAGTATCGATTTTAGAAGTAAAGTAGTTCATAAAGCCATTACTGCTGTGGTGTTGGGAAATGTCAACACTTGTTGAGGCTTTATTTTTCGTTAATTTAGCCACTGTATTGAATAAATACCTGGGGTTATGTTTGTTTTCTTCTAAAAGAGAAGAAAAGTAATCGGATCTAGCAGTTTTTAATGCTTTTCTGTAGGATATGTTACTTTCCCGCCAAGCAATACGAAATACCTCTAGTTTTGTTTTCCTCCAGCTGCGCTCCATTTTTCGGGCTGCTCTCTTTAGGGTGCGAGTATGCTCATTATACCATGGTGTCAAACTGTTTTCCTTAACCTTCCTTAAGCGTAAAGGAGCAACTTTATTTAAAGTGCTAGAAAAGAGAGAGTCCATAGTTTCTGTTACATCATCAAGTTGTTCTGAGGTTTTGGATATGCTAAGGAATTTGGATACATCAGGAAGATAACTTAAAAAGCAGTCTTTTGTGTTAGAAGTGATGGTTCTTCCATACTTGTAACAAGAAGTAGAATTTACAATTTTGGCTATATGAATTTTGCAAAGAACTAAATAATGATCTGAGATATCATCACTTGGCTGAATAATTTCAACACCATCAACATCAATTCCATGTGACAGTATTAAATCTAGAGTATGATTTCGACAATGAGTAGGTCCTGAAACGTGTTGTCTAACACCAATAGAGTTCAGAATGTCTATAAATGCTGATCCCAATGCATCGTTTTCATTATCAACATGGATATTAAAATCACCAACTATTAAAACTTTATCTGCAGCCAGAACTAACTCGGATGTAAAATCACCAAACTCTTTAATAAAGTCTGTATGGTGCCCTGGTGGCCTGTATACAGTAGCCAGTACAAACATAACAGGGGATTTATCATTAACATTTGTTTCTTTGGATAATGTTATATGAAGTACCATTACTTCAAACTAGTTATACTTGTAGCCTGCCCTCTGAGAAATCCTGAAAACGTTGTTATAAATTGAAGCAACACCTCCACCTTTGCCTTTTAGACGTGGCTCATGTTTATAACAGTAATCTTTGGGGGTGGACTCATTTAAAATAATGTAATCATCAGGTTTTAGCCAGGTTTCTGTCAAACAGAGTACATCTATATTATGATCAGTGATCATATTATTTACAAAAAGTGTTTTCGTAGAAAGGGATCTGATATTCAATAAGCCAAGCTTTATCATTTGTTTATCCATATTGCTTCTGTTTTTTATTTGTTGAACCTCAATTAAATTGTTAATCTTAACTTGGTTTGGACGTTTTTTGTATTTTCTAGTTCGGGGAACAGACACAGTCTCTATAGTGTGATATCTAGGTGAAAGAGTCTCTATGTGCTGAGAATTAACTGACCTCTGTGACGGGAGGCAGCTAGCAGACGGTCGGTTTAGCCAGTCTGTCTGCTTCCTGACCTGGGCCCCAGTTAGTCAAGTATAAACACTAAGACTATTTGCCATATTTCTAGAGAGAAGAGTGGCGCCACCCCAGGAGGGATGAAGACCATCTCTTTTAAACAGGTCAGGTCTGCCCCAAAAGCTCGTCCAATTGTCTATGAAACCTATGTTATTCTGTGGGCACCACTTAGACATCCAGCCATTGAGTGATGACAATCTGCTATGCATCTCATCACCACGGTAAGCAGGGAGGGGACCAGAGCATATTACAGTGTCTGACATCGTGCTTGCAAGTTCACACACCTCTTTAATGTTATTTTTAGTGATCTCCGACTGGCGAAGTCGAACATCATTAGCGCCGGCATGAATAACAATTTTACTGTATTTACGTTTAGAATTAGCCAGCACTTTTAAATTTGCCAAGATGTCAGGCGCTCTGGCTCCCGGTAAACATTTGACTATGGTGGCTGGTGTCTCTATATTCACGTTCCGTACAATAGAATCACCAATAACTAGAGCACTTTCATCAGGTTTCTCAGTGGGTGCATCACTGAGTGGGGAGAACCTGTTTAATGTTTTGATCGGAACAGAAGAGCGGTGTTTTGACCTACGACTACGCTGCCTCACCGTCACCCAGTTGCCCTGCTGCTGGGGCTCTGTTTCCGGAACCGAACAATGTACAGGAATCCCTGAGCTAGACGCATCCAAAGCCGTATATAGAGCCCTAACATTCTTACTGTCCTCAATTAAAGTTTGGATGCGTGTCTCTAATTCTGAAATCTTCTCTGTCAGCCTAACTATTTCCCTGCATTTATCACATGTGAATCCCTCATCAGCGACAGAGATAGATAAACTGTACATGTGGCAAGAGGTGCAAGAAACAATGATAGGAGAAGCCATTACTCACCGTGCTTGATGAAAATTCTTACTGCGGTTGTTTGATGAACTTGTGAAAAACTGGAGCGAGGGAGAGGAGAAAAGAAAACAGCGATAGGTTCAAATGAAAACGCTAATGACAAGCTAACGAGTGCTAACGCTTTGCAGGTGTACTGCACTCACGGAAATAAAATAAAAGTGAACGATCAAAGTTAATCTGATAAGATTGATCGATAATATCAGAAATATGGTGTGAATTAAGTTATATTTTACCACTTTAAAAAACAGAGAGTGATAGTAAGATAAAGATTCTAGAGAAAAAAATAAAATAAAAACAGCTACACGGAGCTACAATTTGCTACAGAAGGCCAACAGGAAGTAGAGAAAACACTGTCCAACAGCGACACCCGCCAATATTATATAGTTATTATATATTAATAATATTATATATTATAGTCATAGCGCCACCTGCTGGTAACAGGAAGTTACATGTTATGGACTCCTAGGAACATATTAAAAAGTGTCAACAAGTGTTAAAAAGGCTGGCAACATGCTAGAAACATACCAACACATGCTAGCAACACTTAGCTAAATGCTAAAGCATGCTAGTGATGCAGTGAAAAAGGAATTTGCTGTAACTAATGCAAGCAATGTACGATCTGCCTCAAACTTCAAACGTTTGACAAGGGTCCTGTCCTGAACACATCAACATGCCCATATTTAATTATATTCATAGTGCCACCTGCTGGCAAAAGGAAGTGGCATGTTTAACACTTTTATGGACTCCTTGCAAAATAATAAAAGGCATCAACAAGGGTTAAATAGGCTGGCAAGATTTTATAAGCATGCTTATACATGCTAGCAACATTTAGCTAAGTGCTAAAGCATGCTACTAATGCAGTGAAACAGGAAGTTGCTGTAACTCAGGCAAGCAATGTCCGATCTATCCCAAACTTCACACGTGTTATAGGTGTTCTGTCCTGAACAAACACCCATGACCAAATGCATTTATAGTCATAGCGCCACCTGCTGGTAACAGGAAGTGACATGGTTAACACAGTTATGGACTCCTAGGAACATATTAAAAAGTGCCAACAAGTGTTAAATAAGCTGGCAACATGCAAGTAACCTACTAATACATGCTAGCAATAATTAGCTAAGTGCTAAAGCATCATATCATTGCAGTGAAACAGGAAGTTGCTGTAAATCAGGCAAGCAATGTCCAATCTGTCCCAAACTTCACACGTGTTATGGGTGTTCTGTCCTGAACAAACACCCATGAACAAATGCAGTTATAGTCATAGCGCCACCTGCTGGTAACAGGAAGTGACATGGTTAACACAGTTATGGACTCCTAGGAACATATTAAAAAGTGCCAACAAGTGTTAAATAAGCTGGCAACATGCAAGTAACCTACTAATACATGCTAGCAATAATTAGCTAAGTGCTAAAGAATCATATTATTGCAGTGAAACAGGAAGTTGCTGTAAATCAGGCAAGCAATGTCCAATCTGTCCCAAACTTCACACGTGTGATGGGTGTTCTGTCCTGAACAAACACCCATGACCAAATTCAGTAATAGTCATAGCGCCACCTGCTGGTAACAGGAAGTTACATGGTTAACATTGTTATGGACTCCTAGGAACATATTGAAAAGTGTCAACAAGTGTTAAAAAGGCTGGCAACATGCTAGAAACATACCAATACATGCTAGCAACACTTAGCTAAATGCTAAAGCATGCTAGTGATGCAGTGAAAAAGGAAGTTGCTGTAACTAAGTCAAGCAATGTCCGATTTGACTCGAACTTCAAACGTTTGACAAGAGTCCTGTCCTGAAAACATCAACATGCCCATATTTGATTATATTCATAGTGCCACCTGCTGGCAACAGGAAGTGGCATGTTTAACACTGTTATGGACTCCTTGCAAAATAATAAAAGGCATCAACAAGGGTTAAATAGGCTGGCAAAATTTTATAAGCATGCTAATACATGCTAGCAACATTTACCTAAGTGTTAAAGCATTCTACTAAGGCAGTGAAAAAGGAAGTTGCTGTAACTCAGGCAAGCAATGTCCGATCTGCCCCAAACTTCACACCAGTGATAGGTGTTCTGTCCTGAACAAACACCCATGACCAAATTCAGTTATAGTCATAGCGCCACCTGCTGGTAACAGGAAGTGACAAGGTTAACACTATTATGGACTCCTAGGAACATATTAAAAAGCATCAACAAGTGTTAAATAGGCTGGCAACATGCTAGATACATACTAATACATCCTAGCAACACTTAGCTAAGGGCTAAAGCATGCTACTAATGTAGTGAAAAGGAAGTTGCTGTAATTCAGGCAAGCAATGTCCGATCTGCCCCAAACTTCACACCAGTGATAGGTGTTTTGTTCTGAACAAACACCCATGACCAAATTCAGTTATAGTCATAGCGCCACCTGCTGGTAACAGGAAGTGACAGGGTTAACACTGTTATGGACTCTTAGGAACAAATTAAAATGTGTCAAAAAAGGTTAAATATGCTGGCAACCTTCTAGAAGCATACCAAAACATGCTAGCAACACTTAGCTAAGTGCTAAAGCATGCTACTAATGCAGTGAAAAAGGAAGATGCTGTAACTCAGTCAAGCAATGTCCGATCTGCCCCAAACTTCACACGTTTGACAAGGGTCCTGTCATAAATAAATCAACATGCCCATATTCGGTTATAGTCATAGCGCCACCTGCTGGCAACAGGAAGTGTCATTTTTAACACTTTTATGCACTATTTGCAACACAGTAAAATATGCCATTGTGTGCTAATCATGCTAGAAATATTTTCAAACATTCTAGCAACACTTAGTATGTGCAAAACGATGCTATTAATACTATAAAACAGGAAGTTGTTGTAACTCATGCATACAATTCCCCATCTTACCCAAACATCACATGTTTTATAAGAGTACTGGCCTGAACACAACTAAAGGCCAATATTCAATTCTAAGTATAGCGCCGCCTGCTGGCAACAGGAAATTAATTGTTTTATACTAACTTAAACATGACTTTTCTGATCTGCCTGAAACTTTGCATATTTGGTAAGAGTCCTGGCCTGAAGAAATATGCATTTCAATATTCTGTTATAATCATTGCGCCACCTGTTGGCAGCAGGAAATGTGGCACAAATATTTACTATTTTATAAGCATATGGCCCAACGTTCACTGTTCCTCCTATGGGCACCGGGGGGTGGTGAACCCGAGTGCGAGGGCCCTTTCATCGCTGCTTGCAGCTTTAATTCTTCTTCTTCTTCTTCTTCTTCTTCTTCTTCTCCGTCATGAAGCGCATTTTTGAGGGCCTAAACATGCTCCAAAACTCACGAAAGTTTGCACACGCATCAGGACCGGCGAAAATTTACATCTGATATAGGTTTCAGAAGTGGGTGTGGCAAAATGGCTCGATAGAGCCACCTGGTAAATTTCAACGGAGTATCCCTCGAGCTACGTTTTACATACATGCATGAAAATTGATACACACGTGTAACACACCAATACCTACAAAAAAGTATCTTGGTACAAAATCCAAAACCCAACAGGAAGTAAGTTATTTTGAATTTCCTGTACGATTTTTGTGCAGTTTTTGCCGTTTCCATGCCTCGTACTTTGACGAACTTCTCCTACAGTTTTAATCGGATTATCTTCAAATTTGGTGAGGGTCATAATAAGACCTTTGTGACGTTAAATTGCGAAGCTTTTGAGTTTTCGTCAAGGGGTGTGTCCCTGGCGGCCTGACAAAGTTTGATGTTTCGCCGTGAAAGAGGAAGTTGCTGTAACTTAGGCAAGCAATGTCCGATCTGCCCCAAACTTCACACGTGTGATGGGTGTTCTGTCCTGAACAAACACCCATGACCAAATTCAGTTATAGTCATAGTGCCACCTGCTGGTAACAGGAAGTGACATGGTTAACACAGTTATGGACTCCTTGCAAAATAATAAAAGGCATCAACAAGGGTTAAATAGGCTGGCAAAATTTTATAAGCATGCTAATACATGCTAGGAACATTTAGCTAAGTGCTAAAGCATGCTACTAATGCAGTGAAACAGGAAGTTGCTGTAACTCAGGCAAGCAATGTCCGATCTGCCCCAAACTTCACACGCGTTATGGGTGTTCTGTCCTGAACAAACACCCATGACCAAATGCAGTTATAGTCATAGCGCCACCTGCTGGTAACAAGAAGTTACATGGTTAACACAGTTATGGACTCCTAGGAACATATTAAAAAGTGCCAACAAGTGTTAAATAAGCTGGCAACATGCTACTAACCTATTAATACATGCTAGCAACAATTAGCTAAGTGCTAAAGCATCATATTATTGCAGTGAAACTGGAAGTTGCTGTAAATCAGGCAAGCAATGTCCAATCTGTCCCCAAACTTCACACGTGTGATGGGTGTTCTGTCCTGAACAAACACCCATGACCAAATTCAGTAATAGTCATAGCGCCACCTGCTGGTAACAGGAAGTTACATGGTGAACATTGTTATGGACTCCTAGGAACATATTAAAAAGTGTCAACAAGTGTTAAAAAAGGCTGGCAACATGCTAGAAACATACCAATACATGCTAGCAACACTTAGCTAAATGCTAAAGCATGCTAGTGATGCAGTGAAAAAGGAATTTGCTGTAACTAATGCAAGCAATGTCCGATCTGCCTCAAACTTCAAACGTTTGACAAGAGTCCTGTCTTGAACACATCAACATGCCCATATTTGATTATATTCATAGTGCCACCTGCTGGCAACAGGAAGTGGCATGTTTTACACTGTTATGGACTCCTTGCAAATTATAAAAGGCAACAACAAGGGTTAAATAGGCTGGCAAAATTTTATAAGCATGCTAATACATGCTAGCAACATTTAGCTATGTGCTAAAGCATGCTACTAATGCAATGAAACAGGAAGTTGCTGTAACTCAGGCAAGCAATGTCCGATCTGCCCCAAACTTCACACGTTTGATGGGTGTTCTGTCCTGAACAAACACCCATGACCAAATGCAGTTGTAGTCATAGCGCCACCTGCTGGTAACAGGAAGTGACATGGTTAACACAGTTATGGACTCCTAGGAACATATTAAAAAGTGCCAACAAGTGTTAAATAAGCTGGCAACATTCTAGTAACCTACTAATACATGCTAGCAACAATTAGCTAAGTGCTAAAGCATCATATTATTGCAGTGAAAACGGAAGTTGCTGTAAATCAGGCAAGCAATGTCCAATCTGTCCCTAAAATTCACACGTGTGATGGGTGTTCTGTCCTGAACAAACACCCATGACCAAATTCAGTAATAGCCACAGCGCCACCTGCTGGTAACAGGAAGTTACATGGTTAACATTGTTATGGACTCCTAGGAACATATTAAAAAGTGTCAACACGTGTTAAAAAGGCTGGCAACATGCTAGAAACATACCAATACATGCTAGCAACACTTAGCTAAATGCTAAAGCATGCTAGTGATGCAGTGAAAAAGGAATTTGCTGTAACTAATGCAAGCAATGTCCGATCTGCCTCGAACTTCAAGTGTTTGACAAGAGTCCTGTCCTGATAACATCAACATGCCCATATTTGATTATATTCATAGTGCCACCTGCTGGCAACAGGAAGGGACATGTTTAACACTGTTATGGACTCCTTGCAAAATAATAAAAGGCATCAACAAGAGTTAAATAGGCTGGCAAAATTGTATAAGCATGCTAATACATGCTAGCAACATTTAGCTAAGTGTTAAAGCATTCTACTAAGGCAGTGAAAAAGGAAGTTGCTGTAACTAAGGCAAGCAATGTCCGATCTTCCCCAAACTTCACACGGGTGATAGGTGTTTTGTTCTGAACAAACACCCATGACCAAATTCAGTTATAGTCATAGCGCCACCTGCTGGTAACAGGAAGTGACAAGGCTAACGCTGTTATGGACTCCTAGGAACAAATTACATTGTGTCAAAAAGGGTTAAATATGCTGGCAACCTTCTAGAAGCATACTAAAACATGCTAGCAACTCTTAGCTAAGTGCTAAAGCATGCTACTGCCCGAACCTTTTTTTTTTTTCTTTTTTTTTTCTTTTTTTTTTATTGCAGTTGAAAGAACAACAACATATTTGAAGCAACAGGGGGCAAACGGACACCATCACAAGAGGTTATGTTAGAGACATAAATTTACAAGACATATTAAAGATAAAAAAACACATACAAAAAAAAAAAAAAAAAAAATGTAAATTAAAGAAAGGATCATTTAAAGATAGCTTACAATAGACTCAATAATGTTACAAGTTTTTAAAGCCTTTGAGTTCAACGGTTTTGACATACTCTTAAAGGAAGTAAAAAGGGACTTTATATCAGATGAAAACATTCTAAAGTTAGGTTTGCAATGGATGGCTCTGGCTTTATGTAGGTGAAATTTACCCAGAAGACAAAGCAATAAAACAATATGCTCCAGATTAATGTCTTTGGAATGAAAATCTGACACAAAAATAATAGATTCTGTTAATTCTATCATTTTGTTACAGCAAGAAAAAATTAACATGATAACTTCAGACCAAAAGGATTTGGAGAATGGGCAATGATAAAACAGATGTAAAATAGATTCTTCATCAGAATTACAAAATGAACACATTGAAGATATATTCTCAGAAAATCTGCTCAAAAATAACTTACAAGGGTAGTATCTATGAACAATTTTGAAATGGAGTTCTTTAATTTTACTGGGGATAAATAATTTGTGAGAAAAGGTCCACAAGTTTTTTAAATCAGAGTTTGGATAACAGATCCTCCATTTAGATTGTGCTTTAGATGGGCATCCTGGAGTTGAAGAAAGAGCATTTCTAATAAAAAAGTTATTGCATTTTTTATCGAATAAATAAACACCATTAACCGCAAGCGTAGGAAAATAATTGTTTACATAGCCATAAAGTAAATGCGCTTTAAACAAAGTTTTTAAACTGACAGGAATACTTTTAGTCACCTTATTAAAATCTCTTAGTGAGATTGTTGCACCTTTCAAAGACACAAAGTCAGGAAAGGAAAGAAGGTCCCCATCAGCATTAAACAAATCAGAAACAAAAAAGATATTTTGATTTACCCATTCAATGAAAAAAAGTGATTTGTTACCAGACAAAATATTTTCATTGTTCCAAAGAATACACGTGTGTGGGGAGAAATTATGCTTAAAAGCAATCTTCCAGGATTCTAGGGCTTGTTTATGAAAATTTGACAGTTTAATAGGTAATTTACTACACTTAAAGTTACAGGTCAATAAAAATTTAAGGCCACCACAACGTTTGAAGACTAGATTAGGGATCCAAAACCAGGGTAACTCGTTATTAGATAAACAATTCTTGATCCAATTAATTTTGAAAGTCTGGTTAATTATACTAAAATCTAAAGCATTAAGACCACCCTCCTTATAGTTTCTTATTATAGATTTCCTTTGAACATATTCGGTCTTATTTTTCCAAATAAAGGGGAATAGCAGACAGTTAATCATTTTAATCGTTTTTTGATTAACATAAAGGGAAAAAGCAGGATAAACTAGGCGTGAAATGCCCTCAGCCTTAGTCAGAAGGACTCTCCCATAAATTGTCAAGTCTCTCTGCAGCTAGCAATATAAAATCTTTTTAATGTTATCTAACCTTGGCTGAAAATTGTGATGGAGACGGTCTGCATCAGATTTGCAGATTTCAACCCCTAGATATTTTACATGACGCTTTACAAGAATACCATCAACAGAATTTTTATTGGATTCGTGTATATATAAAATTTCACTTTTTTTGGGATTTACTACTAATCCTGAAGCTTTGGAGAAAAGAATAAATTCATTCAAGGCAACAGAAACTTGTGAATCATTATTAAGAAAAAGACAAGTGTCGTCAGCTAACTGACTAATTATCAATGTATTCCCTTCAATATTTATACCTTCAATATTGGAGTGTTTTATTTGCAAACTTAACAGCTCGGCGGCTAAAAGAAAAAGAAAAGGAGAGATGGGGCATCCTTGGCGAATACCTCGACCCACCGAAAACTGGGGAGAAGTGCCGGAAGCTAAGGAGACACAGCTATTAATACCGTTATATAGAGTACGAATCGCGTTAATAAAGGATCTTCCAAAACCAAACTGATAAAGGGCTTTAAAAATAAAGGAATGCTCAACAGTATCGAATGCTTTATAAAAGTCGATAAACAAAATTAACGCATCTTTATTTATAAATTCGGAATAATCTAAAATATCTATAATTAATCTGATATTGTTAGAGATGTGTCTACCTTTTAGAAAACCAGACTGAGTGTTAGAAATTATGTCTACTAAGCAAGACTTTAGCTTTTCAGCATAAACAGAAGCCAATAATTTATAATCAGAGTTCAAAAGGGTGATCGGGCGCCAATTATCCAAAATATTGGGATCCTTATTAGGCTTAGGAATAAAACAAATGAGACCTTGTTTCATTGATTCTGCCAATTCACCGTTGTTTATACACTCAATAAGGGCTTCGTAAAGAAGACACTTAATAGAGTCCCAAAAGACTTCAAATGGGAATGGGAGCCCATCTGGCCCTGGAGATTTATTGTGTGGCATTCTTTTTACTATGTTATAAAGATCATCTATAGTAAAGGGTTCCTCACAAAGTTCTCTATGGTGGTCATTAATTTTAGGAATCACAGAATGAACCTTATGGAAAAATAAAGATGAAGCAACAAGATCGAAAGAAGAGGTGTATAGATTTTGATAAAAATTAGAAACATGAGACGAAATCATGGAGGGGTCATTAGATAGTGAATTATTAATATATAGAGAGGAAATCCTCTTATTACTTCCACGTTTTTTCTCTAGGTTGAAAAAGTAAGCAGAGTTTTTTTCCCCAAACTCGAGCCATTTAGCTCTCGATCTAATGAAAGCGCCCCTTGCTTTCTCTAAAAATAAATCATCCAGCCTGCTTTGTAAAGTATAAAGAGATTGCTTGACATCTTCTCCCAGGATGGGATTCATTCAAATTTGGCTCATCTTTCTAATTAAATCTGTAACTTCTTTATTTTTAACAGATGCTCTATTTTTTTGAAATGCTAACAACATGCTAATCATGCTAGAAACATGTTAGCAACGTGCTAGTCAAATGCTAATCATGCTAGAAATATACTAGCAACATGTTAGTCATGATAACAATATGCTAGCAACATGCTATTAACATGCTAATCATGCTAGAAACATGCTAACAACATGCTAGTCGCATGCTAGTCATGCTAGAAAAATGCTAGCAACATGATAGTCATGCTAACAACATGCTAGTAACTTGCTAATCATGCTAGAAACATGCTAGCAACATGCTAGCAGCATGTTAATCATGCTATAAACATGCTAGAAACATGGTAGCGACATGCTAGTCATGCTATTCGCATGTTAATCATGCTCGAAACATGTTAGCAACATGCTAGTCATGCTAGAAACATGGTAGCGACATGCTAGTCATGCTAACAACATGCTAGTAACTTGCTAATCATGCTAGAAACATGTTTGTTGCATGCATTCTTTCTGTCAAACTAATCTATCTATCATTCTTTCTTTTGAACTAATATATATCATTCTTTCTAACTAATCTATCTGTCATTCTTTCTAACTAATATATCTTTCTTTCTTTCAACTAATCTATCAATCTAACTTTAAACTATAAACTTCTAACTTCTTTAAACTTCTTCAAACTTTCTGGTCAGGCTTTCTCAAGCCAACTTAAAGTTTGTCTTAACAAACTTTTTTTTCTAGTTTTTCCCTGAAATCCATAATCAAGTAGAATAGCGACCCCACCTGACGAACTAGAGTTATGACAGAAAGAAATAGAGCTTCCCCACTGGGTACGCCAGAACTTTTCATCATTCACACAAGAGTGTCTCTTGTAAAAAATAAATATCCCTTTTCATGGATTTACAAAACAAAAATAAAGCTTTTCGTTTGTTTAAGTCACGTAGCCCCGAACATTCAAAGAAAAACAAGAGAAATACGAACTAAAAATAGTAGGGGAACTCAACTCTGAGTAAATGGAACTGTTACAAACAGATACGACAAATAAAGTACTTCTTAGAAGATATGCAGAGCATAAAGCTCGAATTCCCAATAAAGTTTGGGAAGGCCAACACACTCTGTTGTGGACCCCGAAAGAAAAGAAAAGAAAAAAAAAAAAATAATAATAATAATCAAAAAAGGTTAATAATAATAATCATCAAAAAAGGTTAATAAAAAAAATATATTTTTTATATACATAAAAAATAAATAAATTGTAATCGGGTTATGAAAAATCAAAGTGTAAGAGGTATACTATAAATCATACACAGAAATTCTCTTCCCGTTAATGAAAGCAACTGGCCCATTAAACCCAGCTTTCTTTCCTTCCTTTCTTGCCTTTTCAACGAGTGGCCAGAGTTTGTTTCTAGCCTCTTTGTCTTCCTGAGTGAGATCTTCCAGGATCCGAATTTTCTTTTGTTTCAGCAGCTCAGATCGTTTGGCTTCTGCCCATACTGCATCACGGCAAGTGCGGGATAAAAACTGGACGATGATACGTCGTGGGTTGGAGTTTCCAGACTTGGGGCCAGGTCTATGTGCGATGTCAACCATGTCCTGTAATTTCTCTGCAGAGTGTGGAGAGAGGTTCCTGAAAAGCTCAATGATAACCATTTTGACGTTTTCCCCTTCACGTTCAGGTATCCCAGCTACACGGAGGTTCCATCTGCGTTTGTAGCAATCCAATCCGCTGCATTTCTCCTTGAGAGACTTGTTTTCTTTTTCGAGGATCTCCACCTTTGATTGCAGACAAAGCACCTTCTCCGTCACGTCATCCACCTGTTTATTCATGGCTTCAAGCGAGCAGGTAAGCTTGCAGATTGAAGAGGTGTTTTCCTTCACCGAGGCCTCGACGGACTGCAGTTTTACCAATGACTCTTCTTGTAACTTGCTGACCTTTTCGATTGCCGTTAGCAGCACAGAGTTAGATATTGTGTCGGGGGTGTTCGCTCGAGATTTCTTCTGAGCAGGGGACTTACTAGGAGTGTCCGGAGAGCTCCCAAATGTATTTTCTAGGCGTCTTGCATAATTATGCACCTTTAGATTATCGCTGTTTGCAGAAAGCTCAAAAGAAGCTGTATCCATATCTTCCTCCATGTTTGTAGCAACCGAGCTACTTAACCCAGGCGTAGAAAGTAACAAAAAACAACAAAAATGGGGTCCCGAACTCGTTAAAGACAGTTTTAAAAGAGTATGCCGAACTTCCGCAACAAGTTATAGAAAAGATTGTTCATAGAAATTCAAAGCTTTAAGCACCGCACATAAATTAGAATGAGAGCGAGATAAAGTTGCTGTTAACGCGGCGCCATCTTGACACCAGTGCCCGAAACTTTGCATGTTTGGTCAGAGTCCTGGCCTGAAGAAATTTACATGTCAATATTCTGTTATAATCATAGAGCCACCCCTATGGCAGCAGGAAATGTGGCACAAATATATGGCCCAACGTTCACTGTTCCTCCTATGGGCCTTTCATCGCTGCTTGCAGCTTTAATTCTTCTTCTTCTTCTTCTCCGTAATGAAGCGCATTTTTGAGGGCCTAAACATGCTCCAAAACTCACGAAACTTTGCACACGCATCAGGACCGGCGAAAATTTACATCTGATAAAGGTTTCAGAAGTGGGTGTGGCAAAATGGCTCGATAGCGCCACCTGGTAAATTTCAACGGAGTGTCCCTCGAGCTACGTTTCACGTACATGCATAAAAATCGGTACGCACGTGTAACACACAAATACCTACAAAAAAGTCTCTTGGTACAAAATCCAAAACCCAACAGGAAGTAACTTATTTTGAATTTCCTGTACGATTTTTGTGCAGTTTTTGCCGTTTCCATGCCTCATACTTTGACGAACTCCTCCTACAGTTTTAATCGGATTATCTTCAAATTTGGTGAGGGTCATCATGAGACCTTTGTGACGTTAAATTGCAAAGCTTTTTTGAGTTTTTGTCAAGGGGTGTGTCCCTGGCGGCCTGACAAAGTTTGATGTTTCGCAGTGAAACAGGAAGTTGCTGTAACTCAGGCAAGCAATGTCCGATCTGCCCCAAATTTCACACGTGTGATGGGTGTTCTGTCCTGAACAAACACCCATGACCAAATTCAGTTATAGTCATAGCGCCACCTGCTGGTAAAAGGAAGTGACATGGTTAACACAGTTATGGACTCCTTGCAAAATAATAAAAGGCATCAACAAGGGTTAAATAGGCTGGCAAAATTTTATAAGCATGCTAATACATGCTAACAACATTTAGCTAAGTGCTAAAGCATGCTACTAATGCAGTGAAACAGGAAGTTGCTGTAACTCAGGCAAGCAATGTCTGATCTGCCCTAAACTTCACACGTGTTATGGGTGTTCTGTCCTGAACAAACACCCATGACCAAATTCAGTTATAGTCATAGCGCCACCTGCTGGTAACAGGAAGTGACATAGTTAACAGTTATGGACTCCTTGCAAAATAATAAAAGGCATCAACAAGGGTTAAATAGGCTGGCAAAATTTTATAAGCATGCTAATACATGCTAGCAACATTTAGCTAAGTGCTAAAGCATGCTACTAATGCAGTGAAACAGGAAGTTGCTGTAACTCAGGCAAGCAATGTCTGATCTGCCCCAAACTTCACACGTGTTATGGGTGTTCTGTCCTGAACAAACACCCATGACCACATGCAGTTATAGTCATAGCGCCACCTGCTGGTAACAGGAAGTGACATGGTTAACACAGTTATGGACTACTTGCAAAATAATAAAAGGCATCAACAAGGGTTAAATAGGCTGGCAAAATTTTATAAGAATGCTAATACATGCTAACAACATTTAGCTAAGTGCTAAAGCATGCTACTAATGCAGTGAAACAGGAAGTTGCTGTAACTCAGGCAAGCAATGTCTGATCTGCCCCAAACTTCACACGTGTTATGGGTGTTCTGTCCTGAACAAACACCCATGACCAAATGCAGTTATAGTGATAGCGCCACCTGCTGGTAACAGGAAGTGACATGGTTAACACAGTTATGGACTCCTAGGAACATATTAAAAAGTGCCAACAAGTGTTAAATAAGCTGGCAACATGCTAGTAACCTACTAATACATGCTAGCAACAATTAGCTAAGTGCTAAAGCATCATATTATTGCAGTGAATTGGTACTTTATTCCCTCCCATATTCTATCAAAATTGGGTGGTATTCACTTTTTTCTTAGCTGTAATTATAATATTGATAAAATACCAGGAAAACTAGCTGAATTTCACCGTCAGGCATTTTTATCATGGTCTTTGATCTACAAGCACAATTTTTCTCCTCATAGATACTATATATGGAACAATAAGGATATAATATATAAACACAAATCGCTTTATCTGAAACACTGGTTTGATAATGGCATCATATTGGTGGATCAGTTATTTAATTTGAATGGTTTTCTTTTTACTTATGGTGAGTTTTTGGCACAGTATAAGATTCCGGTTATACCAGGGGACTATGCCAAAGTTTTTGGGGCTATTTCTCCTGAAGTTTGCATGTTATTTAGACATCAGACAAGAATTAACATTCATCAGTGGTCTCTGCCTAATGTAATGAGTTCTTACATAGGTAACATTTGCTTTTCTTTTAAATCACACAACAGTTCCATAAGAGCTTTATTTCAACGAGGTATTGTGTCTTTGCCTTACATTAATTCATATTGGAATCGCCTGACAGACAATATTGTTTGGAAAAAGGTTTGGTTAATACCTAATAAATATTTGATTACAAACAAGGTTAAGGAAGTATCATTCAAAATTATACACACGATTTACCCAGCCAAACATTATTTGGTAAAATTCAAATCTGACATCGATATAAGTTGCTCTTTTTGTGTTAGTTGCCCTGAAACTGTGGTACATTTGTTTTGGCATTGCCCTTTTGTAAAATTATTTTGGCAAAATCTATGTGATTTTATTGTGCAGAATATTGATCATCATTTTGTTTTGTTATGGAAATATGTATTATTTGGTATGTTGGAAAACAGCAAAGAAAACGTTTACATGATCAATCTTATTGTTTTACATGCAAAATTTCATATTCACAAATGTAAGTTCTCATGCAAAAAACCTTGTTTTATTTCTTTTAGGAAGGAAATGGAGCATTATATTGATACTATACGATTTTCATTGAAACAAAAAGCAATTAAAACATTTAAAGTTTGTAAACGCTTTAATATTTTTATATAAATTAGTATGTGGATACAGCCCCCTAGTGTGAAATTGTTTATTTCATGTGTAATGTTTGTCTATATCATGTATAATGTTTGTCTTATACATGTAATTTTGATTTTGTTAATTAATAAAAGTTTATAAAAAAAAAAAATAAAAATAAAATAAATAAAAAATATTATTGCAGTGAAACAGGAAGTTGCTGTAACTCAGGCAAGCAATGTCCGATCTGCCCCAAACTTCACACGTGTTATGGGTGTTCTGTCCTGAACAAACACCCATGACCAAATTCAGTTATAGTCATAGCGCCACCTGCTGGTAAAAGGAAGTGACATGGTTAACACAGTTATGGACTCCTTGCAAAATAATAAAAGGCATCAACAAGGGTTAAATAGGCTGGCAAAATTTTATAAGCATGCTAATACATGCTAACAACATTTAGCTAAGTGCTAAAGCATGCTACTAATGCAGTGAAACAGGAAGTTGCTGTAACTCAGGCAAGCAATGTCTGATCTGCCCTAAACTTCACACGTGTTATGGGTGTTCTGTCCTGAACAAACACCCATGACCAAATTCAGTTATAGTCATAGCGCCACCTGCTGGTAACAGGAAGTGACATGGTTAACAGTTATGGACTCCTTGCAAAATAATAAAAGGCATCAACAAGGGTTAAATAGGCTGGCAAAATTTTATAAGCATGCTAATACATGCTAGCAACATTTAGCTAAGTGCTAAAGCATGCTATTAATGCAGTGAAACAGGAAGTTGCAGTAACTCAGGCAAGCAATGTCTGATCTGCCCCAAACTTCACATGTGTTATGGGTGTTCTGTCCTGAACAAACACCCATGACCAAATGCAGTTATAGTCATAGTGCCACCTGCTGGTAACAGGAAGTGACATGGTTAACACAGTTATGGACTACTTGCAAAATAATAAAAGGCATCAACAAGGGTTAAATAGGCTGGCAAAAGTTTATAAGAATGCTAATACATGCTAACAACATTTAGCTAAGTGCTAAAGCATGTTACTAATGCAGTGAAACAGGAAGTTGCTGTAACTCAGGCAAGCAATGTCTGATCTGCCCCAAACTTCACACGTGTTATGGGTGTTCTGTCCTGAACAAACAGCCATGACCAAATGCAGTTATAGTGATAGCGCCACCTGCTGGTAACAGGAAGTGACATGGTTGACACAGTTATGGACTCCTAGGAACATATTAAAAAGTGCCAACAAGTGTTAAATAAGCTGGCAACATGCTAGTAACCTACTAATACATGCTAGCAACAATTAGCTAAGTGCTAAAGCATCATATTATTGCAGTGAATTGGTACTTTATTCCCTCCCATATTCTATCAAAATTGGGTGGTATTCACTTTTTTCTTAGCTGTAATTATAATATTGATAAAATACCAGGAAAACTAGCTGAATTTCACCGTCAGGCATTTTTATCATGGTCTTTGATCTACAAGCACAATTTTTCTCCTCATAGATACTATATATGGTTCAATAAGGATATAATATATAAACACAAATCGCTTTATCTGAAACACTGGTTTGATAATGGCATCATATTGGTGGATCAGTTATTTAATTTGAATGGTTTTCTTTTTACTTATGGTGAGTTTTTGGCACAGTATAAGATTCCGGTTATACCAGGGGACTATGCCAAAGTTTTTGGGGCTATTTCTCCTGAAGTTTGCATGTTATTTAGACATCAGACAAGAATTAACATTCATCAGTGGTCTCTGCCTAATGTAATGAGTTCTTACATAGGTAACATTTGCTTTTCTTTTAAATCACACAACAGTTCCATAAGAGCTTTATTTCAACGAGATATTGTGTCTTTGCCTTACGTTAATTCATATTGGAATCGCCTGACAGACAATATTGTTTGGAAAAAGGTTTGGTTAATACCTAATAAATATTTGATTACAAACAAGGTTAAGGAAGTATCATTCAAAATTATACACAGGATTTACCCAGCCAAACATTATTTGGTAAAATTCAAATCTGACATCGATATAAGTTGCTCTTTTTGTGTTAGTTGCCCTGAAACTGTGGTACATTTGTTTTGGCATTGCCCTTTTGTAAAATTATTTTGGCAAAATCTATGTGATTTTATTGTGCAGAATATTGATCATCATTTTGTTTTGTTATGGAAATATGTATTATTTGGTATGTTGGAAAACAGCAAAGAAAACGTTTACATGATCAATTTTATTGTTTTACATGAAAAAAAAAACATATTCACAAATGTAAGTTCTCATGCAAAAAACCTTGTTTTATTTCTTTTAGGAAGGAAATGGAGCATTATATTGATACTATACGATTTTCATTGAAACAAAAAGCAATTAAAACATTTAAAGTTTGTAAACGCTTTAATATTTTTATATAAATTAGTATGTGGATACAGCCCCCTAGTGTGAAATTGTTTATTTCATGTGTAATGTTTGTCTATATCATGTATAATGTTTGTCTTATACATGTAATTTTGATTTTGTTAATTAATAAAAGTTTATAAAAAAAATAAATAAAAATAAAATAAATAAAAAATATTATTGCAGTGAAACAGGAAGTTGCTGTAACTCAGGCAAGCAATGTCCGATCTGCCCCAAACTTCACACGTGTTATGGGTGTTCTGTCCTGAACAAACACCCATGACCAAATGCAGTTATAGTCATAGCGCCACCTGCTGGTAACAGGAAGTTACATGGTTAACACAGTAATGGACTCCTAGGAACATATTAAAAAGTGCCAACAAGTGTTAAATAAGCTGGCAACATGCTAGTAACCTACTAATACATGCTAGCAACAATTAGCTAAGTGCTAAAGCATCATATTATTGCAGTGAAACAGGAAGTTGCTGTAAATCAGGCAAGCAATGTCCAATCTGTCCCCAAACTTCACACGTGTAATGGGTGTTCTGTCCTGAACAAACACCCATGACCAAATTCAGTAATAGTCATAGCGCCACCTGCTGGTAACAGGAAGTTACATGGTTAACATTGTTATGGACTCCTAGGAACATATTAAAAAGTGTCAACAAGTGTTAAAAAAGGCTGGCAACATGCTAGAAACATACCAATACATGCTAGCAACACTTAGCTAAATGTTAAAGCATGCTAGTGATGCAGTGAAAAAGGAATTTGCTGTAACTAATGCAAGCAATGTCCGATCTGCCTCAAACTTCAAACGTTTGACAAGAGTCCTGTCCTGAACACATCAACATGCCCATATTTGATTATATTCATAGTGCCACCTGCTGGCAACAGGAAGTGGCATGTTTAACACTGTTATGGACTCCTTGCAAAATAATAAAAGGCATCAACAAGGGTTAAATAGGCTGGCAAAATTTTATAAGCATGCTAATACATGCTAGCAACATTTAGCTATGTGCTAAAGCATGCTACTAATGCAATGAAACAGGAAGTTGCTGTACCTCAGGCAAGCAATGTCCGATCTGCCCCAAACTTCACACGTTTGACAAGGGTCCTGTCCTGAATACATCAACATTCCCATATTCGGTTATAGTCATAGTGCCACCTGCTGGCAACAGAAAGTGGCATGTTTAACACTGTTATGGACTCCTTGCAAAAAAATAAAAAGCATCAACAAGTGTTAAATAGGCTAGCAACATGCTAGAAACATAATAAAACATGCTAACAACACTTAGCTAAGTGCTAAAGCATGCTACTAAGGCAGAGAAATAGGAAGTTGCTGTAACTCAGGCAAGCAATGTCCGATCTGCCCCAAACATTACACATTTGACAAGAGTCCTGTGCTGAACACATCAACATGCCTGTATTCGGTTAAAGTCATCGCGCCACCTGTTGGTAACAGGAACTGTCATGTGTAAGTTACAAGGTTAACACTGTTATGGACTCCTAGGAATAAATTAAAAAGTGTCAAAAAGTCTTAAATAGGCTGGCAACATGCTAGAAACATAATAAAACATGTAAGAAACACTTAGCTAAGTGTTAAAGCATGCTACTAAGGCAGTGAATAGGGAAGTTGCTGTAACTATGGCAAGCAATGTCCGATCTGCCCCAAACTTCACATGTTTGACAAGAGTCCTGTCCTATACACATCAACATACCTGTGTTTGGTTATAGCCATAACACCATCTACTGCCAACAGGAAGTGTCATTTGTAACACTGTTATGGACTCCTAGCAACATATTAAAAAGTGCCGGCAAGTGATAAATACACTGGCAGCATGCTAGAAACATACTAAAACATGTTAGCAACACTTAGCTAAATGCTAAAGCATCATATTACTGCAGTGAATCAGGAAGTTATTGTTATTCAGGCATACAGTGTCCAATCTGCCCCAAATTGAACAAGTTTGATAAGAGTCCTGTCCTGAACACATCAACATGCCCGTATTCGATTATAGCCATAGCCCCACCTAATGGCAACCGGAAGAGGCATGTTTAACACTGTTATGGACTCCTTGCAAAATAATAAAAAGCATCAACAAGTATTCAATAGGCTGGCAACATTCTAGAAGCATACTAAAACATGCTAGCAACACTTAGCTAAGTGCTAAAGCATGCTACTTTTGCAGTGAAAAAGGAAGTTGCTGTAACTCAGGCAAGCAATGTCCGATCTGCCCCAAACTTCACACGTTTGACAAGGGTCCTGTCCTGAATACATCAACATGACCATATACGGTTATAGTCATAGCGCCACCTGTTGGCAACAGGAAGTGTCATGTTTAACACTTTTATGCACTGTTTGCAACACAGTTAAATATGTCATTGTGTGCTAATTATGCTAGAAATGTTTTCAAACATTCTATCAACACTTACTATGTGCAAAAGGATGCTATTAATACTTTGAAACAGGAAGTTGTTGTAACTCATGCATACAATTCCCAATCTGACCCAAACTTCACATGTTTTATAAGAGTACTGGCCTGAACACAACTAAAGGCCAATATTCAATTATAAGTATAGCGCCGCCTGCTGGCAACAGGAAATGAGTTATTTTATACTAACTTAAACAAGAGATGTCTGATCATCCTGAAACTTTGCATGTTTGGTAAGAGTCCTGGCCTGAAGACATTCATGCCTATATTCAGTTATAATCAAAGCATCACCTTTTGGCAGCAGGAAATGTGGACAAATATTTACTATTTTATAAGCATATGGTCCAACATTCACTGTTCCTCCTATGGGCACCGGGTGGTCATGAGCCCGGGTGCGAGGGCCCCTTTCATCGCTGCTTGCAGCTTTAATGATGGTTACATCTGCATGCTGTTCGAAAAGTATATTGTTTCTCAAGAGACTAGGAGGATGATGATCAAAGAAACTGACCCTGAAGGAGTTGAACACCAGTGCGCACCACCTCTCCTACATCACTAGTACTTCAACCGGGGTCCCAACGCGTTGTAGCATATGGATTCATATGATAAGCTGAAGCCATACGACATCGCCATTAAAGGTTAAATTGATGGCTTCAGTAGGTTTTTGTTGTGGATGGAAGCATACTAAACAAAAAGTGACCCCAAAGTAATTGCAAACTACTTCCACTGTAACTCGCATTTGTGGTTGTGTCGAGCGACTGCATGCCTACCCAGGAACAGAAAATAAACACATCAAAGATATGCAGGTTTTCCAGCGCAGAAACCACACGGACAGTTATGCGGGAGAGAAAAGTTTTATGTATGTATGCAGTACATCAAATCAACGCATAGAGGCATGATGGAGCATCCTGTGTAAACAAAGTGGACAACTTTGGATTGACATCTTTCAGACCCTCAAAGACAGTGGGCATTTCTCTGGTGATTTCTTGGACAAAAATCTTATAAAGTTTTGCTTCTTGAACCTTGTCCAGGTACATAACAATTTAAATAGTGAATCAATTGAGTCCAAAGGCTGATCATACAGTAAAATCCACTTTGAAATGAAGTTCAAATAAATAGACAAACAACTGGATTTAACTATTATGTGAAGTTCAGAGTGTTATTTATGCTACAATGTATTTTCTGCATATAAGTTGTTCAGTAAATAGTTATACTGATAAAATGGTGAATGTTAACAACATTTTTAGTGTCAAAATTCATGAACAATAGCATCTTTTTGGGGGGGATGATTTTGTATGTATGATGGTGGTTCTGTAACTCAGTCTACATTCAGTTTTAATAATGAATGTCTTTATCTGTCATGCAGAATGAGCTAAATGAAGTTGTGAGAACATGGAAGACCCACCAAATAAGACCACGGCCAGGCCAGGGATTGCCCGCAGTTCGCCCAGTTCTGATGTTCTCTTTGCCAGAAATTCATGGTGCAACAGAAGACAAACTCAAGTCTGTTCTTCCTGAGCAGGGACATCGTTAGGCCTATTTTAGGGGGGGGGGGAGTACTTTTTACTTTTACTTAAGTACTGTTTTGACAGCAGTACTTCTACTTGTAATTGAGTATTACTTAATCAATGTAAGTCAAGTCACCTTTATTTATATAGCGCTTTAAACAAAATACATTGCGTCAAAGCAACTGAACAACATTCATTAGGAAAATTTCGGTAGTGTGTCAATAATGCAAAATGACAGTTAAAGGCAGTTCAACATTGAATTCAGTGCTGTCATCTCTGTTCAGTTTAAATAGTGTCTGTGCATTTATTTGCACTCAAGTCAATGATATCACTGTAGATGAAGTGACCCCAACTAAGCAAGCCAGAGGCGATGGCGGCAAGGAACCGAAACTCCATCAGTGACAGAATGGAGAAAAAAACCTTGGGAGAAACCAGGCTCAGTTGGAGGGCCAGTTCTCCTCTGAGCAGACGAAACCAGCAGTTCAATTCCAGGCTGCAGCAAAGTCAGATTGTGCAGAAGAATCATCTGTTTCTTGTGGTCTTGTCCTGGTGGTCATCTGAGACAAAGTCTTTACAGGGGATCTATATCTGGGGCTCTAGTTGTCCTGGTCTCCGCTGTCTTTCAGGGATGTAGAGGTCCTTTCTAGGTGCTGATCCACCATCTGGTCTGGATACGTACTGGACCCGGGTGACTGCAGTGACCCTCTGATCTGGATACAGACGGGATCTGGTGGCTACGGTGACCTCGGAATAAGAGAGAAACAGACTAATATTAGAGTTGATTTTGATATTCTAGGTATTATCAAATTGCCTGAGTTTTGAGAATGTAGCAGACATAGAGGATTATAATGCTAAACCATTCAGGGCTTTATAAGTAATAAGCAATATTTTAAAATCTATACGATGTTTGATAGGGAGCCAGTGCAGTGTTGACAGGACCGGGCTAATATGGTCATACTTCCTGGTTCTATTAAGAACTCTTGCTGCTGCATTTTGGACTAGCTGTAGTTTGTTTACTAAGCATGCAGAACAACCACCCAATAAAGCATTACAATAATCTAACCTTGAGGTCATAAATGCATGGATTAACATTCCTGCATTTGACACTGAGAGCATAGGCCGTAATTTAGATATATTTTTGAGATGGAAAAATGCAGTTTCACAAATGCTAGAAACGTGGCTTTCTAAGGAAAGATTGCGATCAAATGGCACACCTAGGTTCCTAACTGATGACGAAGGATTGACAGAGCAGCCATCAAGTCTTAGACAGTGTTCTAGGTTATTACATGCAGAGTTTTTAGGTCCTATAATTAACACCTCTGTTTTTTCAGAAATTAGCAGTAAGAAATAACTCGTCATCCAGTTTTTTATATCGACTATGCATTCCATTAGTTTTTCAGATTGGTTTGTTTCACCGGGCCGCAAAGAAATATAGAGCTAAGTATCATCAGCATAACAGTGAAAGCTAATACCATGTTTCCTGATGATATCACCCAAGAGTAACATATAAAGCCTGAAGAGTAGCGGCCCTAGTACTGAGCCTTGAGGTACTCCATACTGCACTTGTGATCGATATGATACATCTTCATTCACTGCTTCATTCACTGCTTCATTCAGACCACAAGAAACAGATGATTCTTCTGCACAATCTGACTTCGACATTCTGTCACTGATGGAGTTTCGGTTCCTTACCGCTGTCACCTCTTGCTTGCTTAGTTGGGGTCACTTCATCTACAGCGATATCGTTGACTTGATTGCAAATAAATGCATAGACACTATTTAACTGAACAGAGATGACATCACTGAATTCAATGATGAACTGCCTTTAACTATCATTTTGCATTATTGACACACTGTTTTCCTAATGAATGTTGTTCAGTTGCTTTGATGCAATGTATTTTGTTAAAAGCGCTATATAAATAAAGGTGACTTGACTTGACTTGACTGCTATGAACTGATGGCAGTCATATAAGTACGATTTTAAACAATGCTAATGCCACATATACCAATGTAACCTTACTTGTGCTTAAGTACACATTTTCAGTACCCTTTCCACCACTGGAAATTCAATAGGGTTAGATGTTTTAATCAACACTGTATGTAAATCTAACATTTAAACACAACACATCAGAGTCATGCACAGGCAATTTGAGGGGCAGTGGCCCAAACCAAAAAGGGGCACTTGGGGAGGGGGGGGGGGGGGGGTGCTTGCCAGTCAGATACACCATTTGTCATCTGATTTAACAAATCAATTATTCATTAGATCAACAAATGATCACAGACCCCTCTGCCAATAAACATACTATGTGCCAGGATATCTGTGAATGACTCCAGACCAAGCAGAGGTGGAAAGAGTACGAAAATATTCTACTCAAGTAAAAGTGCCATTACATTAATTACATTTTACTTAAGTACAAGTAAAAGTACTAGTCTAAAAGCAAAAGTAAAAAGTATCTTAATTAAAATTTAATCAGAGTATAAATTACTTGGTTACTTTTTAACAGTGAGAGGGAGGTAAAAAATTGGATAGGCTAAGAGTGATAATTAAACACATATGATCCAACTAATCCAATCATTCATGCTTATTTGAAAACTACATGGTATGCTTGTTGGCTGGAACTAAAATCTGCATGGCGGCAGCCCTCCAGGCACTGAGTTTGACATCCCTGGGATAGGCCTTTAAATCTCAAACCAGTTGTTTTTAATTAAAGGAATCCGTTATTTAGAATAAAATTAATCAGTATCAACAAAATTTATTTTTTCAATGCAGAGGGAACACAGAAGCTTAATCGGAAGTGGGGGTTCGATGTATTTACCCACTGTTTAATGCAGGACATGAATGCATTTAACCTGCAGTTACAAATGCAGAGAAATGTTTTGATATATAAGACATAAAATGTTAAATACTCATTTTAAATTAATAAAATAAATAAATTAAAATCAGAAGTTACTTTAACCCTTATGCGTTGTTGGGGACGTTTCGTCCACTGGGGGTAAAGTTGAGTCTTATTTTGGCCACAACTTTCTCTGTGTTTGAGCAAATGGAATGGTTTTTGGTGACAAATCTTATTCTGACACATATTTTGACATTTTTTGATTGCAAAGTCATGACACCATATAATCATGCATTCTTGATTGTTGGTGGTTTTCCCTGTTGGGAAGAGGTAAAATTTTTAATTTTTATGATTGATCACTTGGTGGGACCATTAATCCCTCAGATAGGCCTGTGCAAAAAAAAAAAGCGTAGTTTCTGGCTTTTATATGGAGCTATATGGAGTATAACAGCATATTATAGTGTGTGTGTGTGTGAGAGAGAGATTCTTGATTGTTGGTTTTCAAGAATGCATGATTTTATGGTGTCATGGAGAATGCATGATTTTATGGTGTCATGGCTTTGCAATCAAGAAATGTTGTTATAATGGAAGTCAATGGGGCAAAACAGCCACGAACAACAAATGAGGGAGAAAAAATTAAAATCTAATGCTGCACAAAATCTAACAATGTATCAAAGCCAATGTTGTTAGTAATCTTTGACATGCCAAGACTGATAAAAAGTAAAAAAAAAGTCCAGCCACAATTACATTTTATATTGAAAATAGGTCACCCCCCCCCCCCCCAATTAGTGACATCATTTATGAACTTGGCAATTAAAGAGTTCAAATATTGGATTTTTTTTAAACATTTGGTAGTTTTGATCAGGACTGAGGTTGATTTAATTGATTTATGCAAAAAAAAATGAAAAAATAATTTATCTGATACATTTTTAACAGCAGTTTCATTTACTGGATGTTTTCATCCCGAACATAACGAAAGGGTAGTGAATTTGAACAGCACACAAAAAAAAAAATTTAAACTTGTAACATTCAGGAATGAGACCGTCATTGCATAGAGAGGCAAAACTGTGCTATGGTGGCTGTGTTAGGAATTATTTTTGTTGTTGAAATAGAGCAAAAACAGGCAATATGGTGTCTAAAACATCTCTTAATTAACTTCTTGTTTATTGAACTGTTGTAAAAAACATTTTGAAGGAAAAAACGGCACTCTTCGTGTGATATTGATTTACTATATGAAGTTGTATACATTTACATATATAAATACATAAATTTTCTGCTCCATATCTTAATATTTTTGTGATCATTTTAAATGCATATTAACACCCTGAATCACGCAGTGAACGAACGCACTCTAAATGCGTGCGCACTAGTCTTATCTACTAGGCTGTCTTTTTGGGTAATTTGTGCAAAATCTTTTGCTAAACTGTCAAAGCTTAATTTTAACCACCAATCCAACAATGCAAGTATTTACCTTACCTCTACATGCTTGCAAAGGGTTGATGTCGAGATTATATAAGCTGCTAGTTTGGTCTTTCTAGGCAAACACAACTTGTACTGCATAATAGAGCTTAAATATGGCCAGGGCTTCACTTCATTTCCTTCTAGTTCACTGGGTCTGCACCATAATGCCTGTCTTGTCCGTCTGCATCTTTCTTGTCATTTTTATTTTATTATTTTTAGTAAAATTACAGATTTTAAAAAATTACTTTAAAAAGTAGAAGTACACAAAAAAGCTACTTAATTACAGTAACGCAAGTAAATGTAATCCGTTACTTTCCACCTCTGTTGCCATGGCAACCATGACACCTCAGCAAGACAAGATAACTTTTAAGACCTAAGAGTATGTGGAGAGTTCTCTCTGAAACATACTGCTATAAAGATGGACTCCTCTCTAATTAATTCATAGAAAAAAACTTTCTTTGAATGAACACACATATAGAACTACTGGTTCTCTTACAAGAGTTCTCTCGTACTGCGTCTTAGCTAAGACGCTACGGGAAAAGTCTCTTTTCACGAAATACTGAAGCAAAAAATTATCCTTAATTTTGAATTGTTGTAAAGCGCATTTGCAGCAGCACGCAGCCATAGGCGAGACTGCTCGCTCGCTCATTGGCTGCTCTGCGGCAACTGCACAAGCCTATCGAGTGCAGGCTGATGCAACATCAGACCAATGAGGGCGCTTCGCGCCCTCCATGCCACTTCCCGCCGAAACGGGTGTGGCCTAGCCCTATAAAGGGAGCTCGAAAAGGCTGACTCACCTGATTTTTCATCTCTTCAGTGAAGCTCACGCATCGTTGGATCACAAGAGGAAGCAAGCGCCGTCAGATAAGCATCTCAGCGGGACGAGCCATTTCTGAAGCCGCTGGCCTACGCCGCCTTCCACTGCCGTTCCTGCTACGCGTTCCGGCGCCTATATCCTTTTTTGTATCCTCATGTGTGTTCGCCCTGCGACACACACTCATAAAAGAGCTGCGTCTTTTTAAAGATGCCATCGTGCGGCTCGTGCAGAGCCCCGCTCAGCGAAGGAGACCGTCACGTCATCTGCGTCTCCTGCCTGGGTGAGGATCATGCAGCGCTCGCTGACGGCGGCTGCCCTCACTGCGAGCTACTGCCGATGGTGACTCTGAGGACTCACCTGGCATTCTTCTCCGAGCCTGCATCCCCCGCTGCGCCGCAGCGCTGTAAAAGGCGCCGCTCCCAGCGAATACCGGAACCGCCTCCAGCTCAACCGAGCTCGCCGGTTCTCCCTGCTTCACCGGCCTCCCCTGCATCGCTTCCCGATGGTCAGCGCCCGCTGTCTGCTGCCACGTCCTCCGAGGAAGTAGATCTCAGGGCCGCGTCGGGGGAAGAGGACACGTGCTCTCTGCTAGCTTCGGGCAGTGAGGGTTGGGCGAGCTCCGGGGATCTCGCGGCTTCTGCTCTGAGGCCCAGCAGACGGGCTGATATTGAAAAGGAGCTGATGCGAGTGCTCACGCTGGCCGCGACGAGCCTCGGCCTCGAGTGGTCTGCACCAGCGCCCCCCTCTCGTTCCCGGCTGGATGGTAGCTTTCTTCCGGATGAGCGTACTTCTCCTAGCTCAAAGCCCGCACCATTTTTTTCCTGAGCTTCATGAAGAAGTGGCGAAAGCTTGAAACGCTCCATACTCGGCGCGAACTCGTTCGTCTGTTTCGCCAGCATTCTCCACACTGGACGATGCTAAAAACAGAGGCTACCAGTCACTTCCGCCGGTGGAACAGGCTATAGCCACGCACCTTTGCCCGCCCTCTGCTGGACGGCGGACGGAAGCGGCATTGCCATCGAAAGCCTGCCGCATGACGTCATCTCTGCTCGCACGGATCTTCTCTGCTGCTGGGCAGGCTGCATCTGCATTACACACCATGGCCACGCTGCAGATTTTCCAGGGTGATCTCCTCCGCAAGCTGGATGAGATGGGACCTGAAGCTATCTGTCTCGCAGATCTGAGGAGTGCTTCGGATCGCTCCCTCCGCGCTACTAAGTCCGCTGCACAGGCCATGGGACGGGTTATGGCTTCCGCTACTGTGGCTGAGAGACATTTATGGCTAACGCTTTCAGACATGGCAGAGTCTGAGCACGCTGCATTCCTCGACGCACCGCTGACTCCTGCTGGCCTATTCGGATCGTCTGTCAACGAGTTCGTTGAAAGATTCGTTGAGGACCAGAAAGCATCGCAAGCTTTTAAGCACTTCTTGCCGAAACGCTCCGGTTCTGCAGCGAGTCGCGCTAGACCGGCCCCGCAAAGCTCTCAGTCACGCCCCCCGCCTCCAGCTGCTTCATCGCGACAGCGCCAGCAACGCAGCTCGGGACCCCGTTCTCGCTCTACCAGCCGTCGCCCCGCGCCGCGGGAGACACGGCAGAGGATTACAGTGAAGCCGGAAGCCCCGAAGTCATCCTAGCACTTCTAGGAAAGTGCCGGTGTACGAGTTCCACTGTGGCCGAGCTCCCACCCAAGCTCGCCACTGTTTCAGTTCCAGGAATTGGGACTGTCCCAGCGTTTTCTGCAACGCGCAAGCCTGCACAGTTGCCCGCTTGCCTGCACACAAAAGCCGTTATCACGGCTACCCAGATATTTCCCGAAAAGAGTGTAATTTCTGGTGACCCGGCCACGGCCGATGGTGCTATAAATGTAGTGACGATGCCCACTCCTCAGTGCCCATCTCCACATATAAGCACAGCCCTGCACACAGGGCTCGCGCCCATAAAGATCGACTCAGATCGATCGCGCGCACTACATAGTAAACGAGCCCACTCCTCGGTGCCCACAAACACTATGTCACACACGGCGCGTGGTTTCTGTAAAAACTAAACCAGTGCACGTACGCTCTGCCCAGGCAGACAGCGAGTTGAAAGCAGTAAATGTGCACGCTTACAGCCCACAGTTACTCGCAGACATCACGAGTCCTACGGGACCCGCTCAGCCCTCCCTCACTCGGTTAAGCACTGTGGCGGGGTCGAGGAAGAGCGATCTGCCCGCTGTGATCAGCGCGCTCCCTGCCTCAAACGCCACAGGCATAACGCCCATGTTGCAGCACATTGAAGCGCCGCCGTTGCCCAGTCAACAGAGCGCGCTTCGCATCCAACCCTTAGCCATTCATGCAGATGCATGGTCAGCGCTTCCAGGGGTTTCGGATTGGGAGCTAGACATTATAAAGAGAGGCTACTCGCTACAGTTTTATCGACGCCCTCCACGCTTTTTAGCACGCGTCGAAACTACGGTCAAAACAGAAGTAGCACACCTACTTTGGGCCGAAATATCAAAACTGTTGAGCAAAGGGGCTGTGGAGCCTGTATCTCAAGCTTAAAGCGAAGGGGAGCTGTACAGCAGATACTTTCTAGTGCCCAAGAAAGACGGGGGTCTCAGGCCCATACTGGATCTTAGACAGCTGAACAAGGCATTGGTGAAACACAGTTTCAGAATGCTTACAACCAGGAAACTCCTCGCGCATATTCGCAGAGGGGACTGGTTCATGTTGATGGATCTGAAGGACGCGTATTTTCAAATACAGATAGCGTCACGTCACAGGCGATACTTCAGATTCGCCTTCGAGGGCCAGACATACCAGTATACAGTCCTGCCGTTCGGCTTGTCCACGGCTCCTCGTACGTTTACGAGGTGCATGGACGCAGCGCTCGCTCCTCTCAGACTCAGAGGCATGTGAGTGCTGAACTATTTGGACGACTGGCTGATTCTGGCTCAATCACGATCAGAGCTCGTGGAACACGGGGCCATTTTACTCGATCACCTCGAGAAACTCGGTCTCAGTGTCAACTGGACGAAGAGTTCGCTGAACCCCAGTCAGACGATACTGTTTTTGGGTATAGTTCTGGACTCACGTTCCATGACGGCGCGGCTGTCGCCACAGTGCGCGTTGGGCATTCAGCGTGCAGCGAGCTCTCTCCGCTGCGGCGCGACCTTCTCGCTCAGAGAATTTCAGAAGATGCTAGGTCTCATGGCCTCAGCATCTCCAGTTCTTCAGTTGGGCCTGCTCCGCATGCGCCCCCTGCAGTTCTGGCTGAAAGCGCGAGTACCGCGCGGAGCGTGGATATCCGGTCGGGTGCGTCTCAGGGTCAATCAGAGCTGTGTTACAGCCCTGAAACCCTGGACAGCGAAGGACTGGTACCAATCAGGTGTAAGCCTGGGGACTTCCTCGAGAGTCAAGATGGTGTCGACAGACGCCTCCACTTCGGGATGGGGAGCGCTGCTCGAGGGCAGACCGTCCTTTGGCCTGTGGTCAGAACGGGAAAAGCTCCAACATATCAACTGTCTGGAAATGCTGGCAGTGGAGAACGCGCTGACGCGCTTTTGTCCCCGAATCAAAGGCCACCACGTCCGTTAGTCCGTTCGGATAACATGTCTGTGGTGTCCTACATAAATCGCCAGGGCGGTCTCAGGTCCCGAAACCTGTACAGGTTGGCAGAACACCTCCTGGTTTGGGCTCAGCGCAACTTGCGCTCGCTGAAAGCAGTTCATGTGCCTGGGCTACAGAATCTGGGTCCAGAAAGGCTGTCCAGAAGCAACATTCCCACGGGTGAATGGTCTCTACACCCGCAGACAGTCCAGCTGTCGTGGGAGAGATTTGGCAGGGCGGAAGTGGACCTCTTCGCGTCCCATGAAAACGCTCACTGCCCCGCGTTTTTTTCCAAGAACGAAAGCGCGCCGTCATGGAGGTGGCCATGCTGCCCGCTCTATGCTTTCCCCCCCGTCTCCTTACTTCCGCAGGTGGTAGAACGGGTGAGGGAAACAAGATGCTCAGTACTGCTTGTAGCACCACTTTGGAAGAACCAACCATGGTTTCCAGATTTGATGCAGCTAGCAGACACTTACCCGTGGCCAGTGCCGCTGAGGAGGGATCTCCTCTCGCAGGCCAGGGGCTCGATTTGGCACCCTCAACCGGAGTTGTGGTCCCTCCATGTGTGGGCGCTCAACGGTTACCCGCTGATCTCTCAGTGGGAGTGCTAAATACCATCACTCAGGCTAGAGCTCCGTCGACACGACGGCTGTATGCCTCGAAGTGGTCGGTGTTCTCCAGCTGGTGCACTGCTCGGGGATGTTCACCCCTTAGTTGTGAGGTGACGGAGGTTCTCTCATTCCTCTAAAGGAGCTGTTGGATAAGGGCAGAGCCCCCTCCACGCTCAAAGTTTACGTGGCGGCTATCGCAGCGTTTTCTGAGACAACGCTCGGTCAGTCAATAGGAAGGAACGATTTGGTCATCCGCTTCCTTAGAGGAGCTAGGAGGCTGAATCCTCCCAGACCTCCGTCAGTCCCTGTATTATTATTTATTATTTATTAGGATCCCCATTAGCTGATGCAACAAAATGCATCCGCTACTCTTCCTGGGGTCCACACACAACATATAACACGAATAAAAAACACACTACATAATCAATACACAAATGAACATATTACCAACATACACAACCAATGCTCAATCATCCACTGAAACAACAAATTCTCATAAAATAAATATATACATACATACACACATATATGTACATATACACTTACACATACACATATACATACACACAAACACATACAATGTACTCTATCTACTAATATAAGCTAACATAAAAAATTTCTTTATTTGTTTTTTAAAACCAATATTATTTTGAGTTTTAACAATATGACCGGGAAGAGAGTTCCATTCAACCATAGCTCTATACAACACTGTACGTTGTTTTGAGTTTGTTCTGGATTTTCGAATAATATATTTACCAATGACGGCATGCCTCGTGGGATAGGTATGTACATTAGAACTCAGAGTAAGTTGCCTATACAGACAGTCAGGAGTCTTATAAAGCCAAGAAGTGATGCTTTTAACCTCCCATCAACCGTTAACCAAAAGAGTTTGCCGTGCATTTTGTTAACATTAGCCCTTATTGTACAACAAAGGGCTAAACGAGCAGCTCTATTCTGAACCCTCTGTAGTTTCCCTAAATTCTTCTTTGTAGTTCCTGACCAAACCACAGAGCAATAATCTAAGTGTGATAACACTAGGGTCTGCAAAACATGTTTAGTTAAATATGGATTTAAAAACGAATAAAACCTTTTAACTACAGATATATTTCTCCCCATCTTTTTCACCACTTCTTCTATATGTCTTGACCACGACAAAGTACAGTCTAAGGTTACCCCAAGAAGCTTTACTTCATGTGCCTGCTCAACAGCAACATTATTTAGTGCTAAATCCAACATGGGCCTTGTTTTTAATGAACATGTAGTTCCAAATAAAATACTTTTAGTCTTAGCTAAATTTAAAACAAGTTTATTATCAGTAACCCAATTAAATACCATCTGCAACTCATTGTTGAGAGCTGCAGTAATATTTTCTAAAGCTGGTGTAGGCATATAAAGCGTTACATCATCCGCATACATAGACACAGAAGCTCTTTTACAGACCAGTGGGAGATCATTCGTAAAGATAGAAAAAAGCAATGGTCCTAATGAAGACCCTTGTGGAATCCCACATGCTACAAACCTCACCTCAGAGAAACTTCCATTGAAATACACCTTCTGTGTTCTATCTGTCAAGTAGCTCTCTACCCATGCTAATGCAGATGGTGTAAAACCATAACATTTGAGTTTCCCTAATAACAAACTATGGTCGATTATGTCAAAAGCAGCACTAAAATCTAATAATACTGCTCCGACAATATTTTGGTGATCAATATAATGTAACCAATCATCTGTCATTTGTGCAAGAGCTGTACAAGTTGAATGTCCTTCTCTATAAGCATGCTGGTATTTGCTTAACAATTAATTCATAGTGAAATAACCTTGTATCTGGTTAAATACAATTTTTTCTAAAAGTTTACTTATAACAGGTAACAAACTAATTGGTCGACTATTAGAGCCAGAAAAAAACAGCACAAGCATTTTTCGCTAAGGGGATTACCTTTGCTTCTTTCCACACTTGTGGGCACACTTTCCTCTCGAGACTCAAATTAAAAATATAATGTATGGGAGTGGCAATATGGTCTGCTACCATCCTCAATAGCTTTCCATCCAGGTTGTTCGTACCGGGTGGCTTGTCATTATTAATAGACAATAATAGTTGTTTTACTTCTTCTCTTGTCACTTCTAGAAATTTAAATGAACAATTCTTATCATTCATTATTTCTTCTGATATACATAAATAAGTTGACTCACAGTATGATGTTGGCATTTTCTGCCTTAATTTACAAACTTTATCAATGAAGTAATCATTAAAATAATTTGCAATGTCTACAGGTTTAGTTATAAACGATCCTTCCACTTCAGTCCATGATGGGATCAAATTACTCTTCCTACCCATGATATTATTTAAGGTATGGGACCTCTCGATGGTTTTGGAGGCCATGAAAGGTTCCCCTTTCGAGCCTATCCGAACGATTAGCCTCAAGCATCTGTCGTTCATTAGACTCAATCAAGCTTTGATGCTAATCAATTTAAACTCATTCAAACTCATCTACCTATTCTAATAATATGCTAATCATGCTAAAATCATACTAGCAACATGCTAGTCGCATGCTAGTCATGCTAGAAACATGCTAGCAACATGCTAATCATGCTAGAAACATGCTAGTCGCATGCTAATCATGCTAGAAACATGTTAGCAACATGCTAATCATGCTAAAATCATGCTAGCAACATGTTAGTCGCATGCTAATCATGCTAGAAACATGCTAGCGACATGCTATCAAAATTGCTAATCATGCTAGAGACAGGCTAGCAACATGCTTATCATGCTAAAATCATGCTAGCAACATGCTAGTCGCATGCTAGTCATGCTAGAAACATGCTAGCAACATGCTAATCATGCTAAAATCATGCTAGCAACATGCTAGTCGCATGCTAGTCATGCTAGAAACATGGTAACAACATGTTAATCATGCTAAAATCATGCTAGCAACATGTTAATCAAACTAGCAACTTGCTAGTCGCATGCTAGTCATGCTAGAAACAAGCTAGAAACATGCTAGCAACATGCTAATCATGCTCACAACATACTAGTCGCATGCTGGTCATGCTAGAAACATGCTAACAACATGTTAATCATGCTAAAATCATGCTAGCAACATGCTAATCAAACTAGCAACTTGCTAGTCGCATGCTAGTCATGCTAGAAACAAGCTAGCAACATGCTAGCAACATGCTAATCATGGTAAAATCATGTTAGCAACATGCTAGTCATGCTAGAAACATGCTAGCAACATTCTAGTCGCATGCTAGTCATGCTAGAAACATGCTAGCAACATGCTAGTCGCATGCTAATCATGCTAGAAACATGCTAGCGACATGCTAGTCGCATGCTAATCATGCTAGAAACATGTTAACAACATGGTAGCAACATGTTAATCATGCTAGAAACATGCTAGCGAAATGCTAGCAACATGCTAATCATGCTAGAAACATGATAGTCGCATGCTAGTCATGCTAGAAACATGCTAGCAACATGCTAATCATGCTAAAATCATGCTAGCAACATGCTAGTCGCATGCTAGTAATGCTAGAAACATGCTAGCAAACATGCTAATCATGCTAAAATCATGCTAGCAACATGCTAGTCGCATGCTAGTCATGTGAGAAACATCCTAGTAAACTTGCTAATCATGCTAGAAACATGCTAGCAACATGCTAGCAGCATGTTAATCATGCTAGAAACATGGTAGCGACATGCTAGTCATGCTAACAACATGCTAATCGCATGTTCATCATGCTAGAAACACGCTAGCAACATGTTAGTCATGCTAGAAACATAGTAACGACATGCTAGTAACTTGCTAATCATGCTAGAAACATGTTAGTTGCATGCATTCTTTCTGTAAAAACTAATCTATCTATCATTCTTTCTTTTGAACTAATCTATATCATTCTTTCTAACTAATCTATCTGTCATTCTTTCTAACTAAAATATCTTTCTTTCTTTCAACTAATCTATCAATCTAACTTTAAACTTCTAACTTCTTTAAACTTCTTAAAACTTTCTGGTCAGGCTTTCTCAAGCCAACTTAAAGTTTGTCTCAACAAACTTTTTTTCTAGTTTTAACTATGTAATCTTACCATGTTTAGTATCTATGAATTCATGTTCTGATGATCTAAACGAGAGTGTATATTATATGTTGGTACATAAGCAATATATTAGCATTCTAAAAATCTTGAAGATTCTTCTCTTGAACCGTCACTCGAGTTCCATTTTGCAAATTGCCACGCTTTCACAAAAGGCTGTAAAACTCTTCATTAGTTCCAACCTCCTGCTTGGAATTGCAGCCTTTCTCATTGGACAAGCCCATCCTGAGGCGTGAGGCAGAACCTGATTTTCCCAAGTGAGACATGTTCCTGGGACAACATCTTTCTTGTCCCTGGAACAACATTGTGATTAACCAATCAGATTTGAACAACCAGTTTATAGATTTTGTGAAGTTTATGCTTAAAATCACTGTTTGGTGCTTGTACCAGTGTCATTTCCTCTGATTTTAGGGATTACTCATGGTTAAGGTTAGGTTTAGGTGTAGGGATATGGTCAAGAATACATTTTTGGAGTAAAATGTTGTTCCAGGGTCAACAAAATATGTTGACCTAGGAACACATCTAACTCAGCAAAATCAGGACGTGCGAGGCGTGAAATGTCTGAGACTTTAAAAAGGCCCACACACAGTTCCACCTCCTTTTTTCGATCTCTTTTCCTTTCTTCTGCTAAGAGTATGTGAGCTAGAACTGTCTTAATGATGACACGTACTGCCCCTAAGTCTGCGCCAGGCCTTGTGCCTTGACTTTCCATTCACCAAAGATCTTAGGATCTCAGCTGATGTCTCTCTTAGCTCTTTTCCACTGGCAAGAAACTCTCAATCACCATAGATTCAGGACACCTTTAGAATTCATCACTCTTCAAAACCGGAAGAACGTGATCGCGACTCCTACACCACCAGACCTCCAAACCATTAAGACTTTGCATCCAGACGCTCATTCCAGGCCAAGGAAATGCAAGTATCATACCTTAAACTAAACGAAACGTACTCGGTTACTAAACGTAACCTCGGTTCTCTCTAGAAGAGCGAACGAGTACTGCGTCTTAGCTAAGACGCTACGGGAAAAGTCTCTTTTCACGAAATACTGAAGCAAAAAATTATCCTTAATTTTGTATTTTTGTAAAGCGCATTTGCAGCAGTACACAGCCATAGGCGAGACGGCTCGTTCGCTCATTGGCTTGTTCTGCGGCAACTGCACAGCCTATCGAGCGCGGGCTGATGCAACATCAGACCAATAAGGGCGCTTCGCGCCCTTCTTGCCACTTCCCGCCGAAACGGGTGTGGCCCAACCTATAAAAGGAGCTCGAAAAGGCTGACTCACCTGATTTATTTCATCGCCGAAGCGAACCAGAGTGAATCGTACGCACGGCAGAGAACGCAGTACTCGTTCGCTCTTCTAGAGAGAACCGAGGTTACGTTTAGTAACCGAGTACGTTCTCTTACGAGAGCTCTCTCGTACTGCGTCTTAGCTAAGACGCTACGGGAACCCGATGTAAAACGCCGTGCGCGCAGGGATCACACACCGATAAACCTGAAGCAACGCCCAGGATTTACAGTGCAGTCACCTGAGGGACTCACAGAGAGTCCGGGACAGAAAAAAGGGGGAAAAACCCTCCGTCCCATATCTAGCAGCATCCGTAGATGCGGCAATATGACATCACACAGCCGAGGCAAGGCCTGACCAATGTGGCAATGCGGGTCTTACGCAATACTGCCCATATAACAGTCGGCAGCGCCTAGCGCTCATGAATTCAGAATTCCCCTCAGGGCCCTGATTCTTCTATACCGACAGCAGCCTTGCTTGCAAGGCGGGAACCTCCAGGTTATAGAACCTGATAAATGTAGACGGCGAGGCCCAACCCGCCGCCATACATATATCCTGCAAGGAGATCCCAGTAGACCACGCCCACGACGAGGCGACGCCTCTTGTGGAGTGTGCTCTGACGCCCAACGGGCACTGAAGGCCCCTGGAAGCGTAAGCTAACGCTATGGCGTCAACTATCCATCTGGATAGAGTCTGTCTCGAAACAGCCATTCCTTTGGAACGTCCACCGAACGAGACAAATAGCTGCTCCGTCTGCCGAGAGGCAGCAGAGCGAGACACATAAGCTCTTAAAACCCTGACAGGGCAAAGAAGACTCGAGTCTCCATCCTCCCCTGACACCGGCAGGGCAGACAGGGCAATAACCTTACCCCGAAACGGTGTGTTGAGGGATTTCGGCACATAACCGTGCCTAGGTTTGAGTATGACCCTTGAGTCATTGGGCCCAAACTCCAAGCACGACTGGCTCACCGAGAGCGCGTGCAAATCACCCACACGCTTCACAGAAGCGAGAGCCAACAAGAATACTGTCTTGAACGACAGATGCTGAAGGCTAACCGATTGGATAGGCTCAAAAGGGGGACCCTTCAAGGCCTCCAAAACCGCCGCGAGGTCCCACATAGGGACTGACGGATGTCTGGGAGGATTCAGCCTCCTAGCTCCTCTGAGGAACCGGATGACTAAATCGTTCCTTCCTATTGACTGACCGGACGCCGTTTCAGAAAACGCCGCGATGGCCGCCACATAAACTTTGAGCGTGGATGGGGCTCTGCCCTTATCCAACAGCTCCTGTAGGAAGGAGAGGACCTCCGTCACCTCACAACTAAGGGGTGAATAACCTCGAGCTGTGCACCAGCTGGAGAACACCGACCACTTCGAGGCATACAGATGTCGTGTCGACGGAGCTCTAGCCTGAGTGATGGTATTTAGCACTCCCCCTGCGAGATCAGCGGGTAACCGTTGAGTGCCCATACATGGAGGGACCACAACTCCGGTCGAGGGTGCCAAATCGAGCCCCTGGCCTGCGAGAGGAGATCTCTCCTCAACGGTACCGGCCATGGGGCGACATCTGCTAATTGCATCAAATCTGGGAACCATGGATGGTTCTTCCAAAGAGGTGCCACAAGCAGTATTGAACATCTCGTTTCTCTCACCCGTTCTATCACCTGCGGAAGGGAGGGAGACGGGAGGGAACGCATAAAGCGGGCAGCACGGCCATTTCCGTGACAGCGCGCTTTCGTTCTTGGAAAAGAATGTGGGGCAGTGAGCGTTTCCGTGGGACGCAAAGAGGTCCACCTCCGCCATGCCAAATCTCTCCCACAACAGCCGAACTGTTTGCGGGTGTAGAGACCATTCTCCCGTAGGGACATTGCCTCTGGACAGCCTGTCTGGACCCAGATTCTGCAGTCCAGGCACATGCACCGCTCTCAGCGAGCGCACGTTGCGTTGAGCCCAAATCAGGAGGCGTTCCGTCAGCCTGTACAGGTTTCGGGACCCGAGACCGCCCTGGCGATTTATGTAGGACACCACGGACATGTTGTCCGAACGGACTACGACGTGGTGATCCTTGATATGGGGACAAAAGCGCGTCAGCGCATTCTCCACTGCCAGCATTTCCAGGCAGTTGATATGATGGAGCTTTTCCCGTTCTGACCATAGGCCAAAGGACGGTCTGCCTTCGAGCAGCGCTCCCCATCCCGAAGTGGAGGCGTCCGTCGACACCATTTTCACACTCGGGGAAGTCCCCAGGCTTACACCTGATCGGTACCAGCCGTTCGCTGTCCAAGGTGCTAGAGCCGCAACACAGCTCTGATCGACCTTGAAATGCAGCCAGCCAGACGCCCACGCTCTGCGCGGCACCCGAGCCTTCAGCCAGAACTGCAGGGGGCGCATGCGGAGCAGGCCCAGCCGCAGAACCGGAGATGCTGAGGCCATGAAACCCAGCATCTTTTGACAGTGTTTGAGCGACACAGTCGCGCCACAGCGAAAAGAACTCGCTGCACGCTGAATGCCCATCGCGCGCTGTGGTGACAGCCGCGCCGTCATGGAACACGAGTTCAGAACTATACCCAGAAACAGGATCGTCTGACTGGGGTTCAGCGAACTCTTCACCCAATTGACACTGAGGCCGAGCATCTCGAGGTGATCGAGTAAAACGGCTCTGTGGTCCATGAGCTCCGCTCATGATCGGGCCAGAACCAGCCAGTCGTCCAAATAATTCAGCACTCGTGTGCCTCTGAGTCTAAGAGGAGCGAGCGCTGCATCCATGCACCTCGTAAGCGTACGAGGAGCTACGGACAAGCCGAATGGCAGGACTGCAAACTGGTATGCCTGGCCCTCGAAGGCGAATCTCAAATATCGCCTGTGGTTTGACGCTATCTGTATTTGAAAATACGCGTCCTTCAGATCTATTGACATGAACCAGTCCCCTCTGCGAATCTGCGCGAGGAGCTTCCTGGTCGTGAACATTTTGAAACTGTGTTTCATCAATGCCCGTTCAGCTGTCTTAGATCCAGTATGGGCCGGAGACCCCCGTCTCTCTTGGGCACCAGAAAGTATCTGCTGTACAGCCCCCCCTCGCTTTGAGACACAGGCTCTACAGCCCCTTTGCTCAACAGTTTTGATATTTCGGCCCGAAGTATGTGTGCTACTTCTGTTTTGACCGTAGTTTCGACGCGCGCTGAAAAGCACGGTGGGCGTCGAGAAAACTGTAGCGAGTAGCCTCTCTTTATAATGCCTAGCACCCAATCCGAAACCCCTGGAAGCACTGACCATGCATCTGCATGAATGGCTAAGGGCTGGATGCGAAACGCGCTCTGTTGACTGGGCAACGGCGGCGCTCGAGTGTGCTGCGCATCTGAGGCGGGGAGCGCGCTGATCACAGCGGGCAGATCGCTCTTCCTCGACCCCGTTCCGGCGCTTAACCGACTGGAGGGAGGCTGAGCGGGTCCCGTGGGACTCGATATATCTGCGAGTAACCGTGGGCTGCATGTGTGCACTTTTACCACTTTCAACTCGCTGTCTGCCTGTGCCGAATGTACGTGCACGGGTCTCATTTTTACAGAAGCCCCGCGCCGTATGTGACATAGTGTATGTGGGCACTGGGAAGTGGGCACGTTTACTATGCGGCGCGCTCGACCGATCTGTGTCGATCTTATGTGCGCTAGCCCTGTGTGCAGGGCTGTGCTTACATGTGGAGATGGGCACTGGGTAGTGGGCATCGTCACTGCATTTATAGCACCATCGGCCGTGGCCGGACGAGCATGCACGGGTTTCGTTTTTACAGAAACCACATGACGTGTGTGACATAGTAATTGTGGGCACTGAGGGGTGGGCACGTTTACTATGCAGTGTGCGCGACCGACTTGAGTCGACATTATGGGCGCAGGCCCTGTGTGCAGGGCTATGCTTACATGTGGAGATGGGCACTGAGGAGTGGGCATCGTCACTACATTTATAGCACCATCGGCCGTGGCCGGACGAACGTGCACGGGTTTCGTTTTTACAGAAACCACATGACGCGTGTGACATAGTGATTGTGGGCACTGAGGAGTGGGCACGTCTACTATGTAGTGCGCGTGATCGACTTGAGTCGCTTTTATAGGCGCGAGCCCTGTGTGAAGGGCTGTGCTTATATGCGGAGATGGGCACTGAGCAGTGGGCATCGTCACTACATTTATAGCACCATCGGCCGTGGCCGGGACACCAGAAATTACACCTTTTTCGGGAAATATCTGGGTAGCCGTGATAACGGTTTTCGTGTGCAGGCAAGCGGGCAACCGTACAGGCTTGCGCATTGCAAACAACGCTGAAACAGTCACAATCTCTGGAAACTGAAACAGCGGCGCGCTTCGGTGACAGCCCGGCCGCAGCGGAACTCGTACACCGGCGCTTCGATGAAGCAGCCATCGTGTGTAGTGCCGACGCAGCGTCATGCAGCATGCGTAGATGGCTTTCCCAGGATGGCTTCGGGGCTCCCGCCCTCACCGTAATCCTCTGCCGCGGTCCCCGCGGCGCGGGGCGACGGCCAGTAGAGCGAGAACGGGGGTCTCGAGCTGCGTTGCTGAAGCTGTTGTGATAACGGCTTTTGTGTGCAGGCAAGCGGGCAACTGTGCAGGCTTGCGCATTGCAGAAAACGCTGAGACAGTCACAATTCCTGGAACTGAAACAGCGGCGCGCTTGGGTGAGAGCTCGGCCACAGCGGAACTCGTACACCTGCGCTTCGATGAAGCAGCCATCGTTAGTAGTGCCGACGCAGCGTCACACAGGAGGCTTTAGATGGCAACACCGCTTTTGCCGCCGTCCAGCAGAGGGCGGACAAAGGTGCGTCGCTATCGCCTGTTCCACCGGCGGAAGTGAGTGGTAGTTCCTGTTTTTAGCATCATCAGTGTGGAGAATGCTAGTGAGACAGACGAACGAGTTCGTGCTGAATATGGAGCGTTCCAAGCCTTCGCCACCTCTTCGTGAAGCTCAGGAAGAAATGAGGCGGGCTTTGAGAAGTACGCTCATCCGAAAGGGAAATACCATCCAGCCGGGAACGAGAGGGGGGGGCGCTGGTGCAAACCACTCGCGGCCGAGACACATCGCGGCCAACACGAGCATTCGCCCCGGCTCCTTCTCGATGTCAGCTCGTCTGCTGGGCTTCTGAGCAGAAGGCGCGAGATCCTCGGAGCTCGCCCAGCCATCACTGCCCGAAGCCAGCAGAGAGCGCGTGTCCTCTTCCCCCGACGCGGCCCTGAGATCGACTTCCTCGGACGACGCGCCGGCAAACAGCGGGCGCTGCCCACCGGGAAGCGATGCAGGGGGGGGCCGGTGAAGCAGGGCGAACCGGCGAGCTCGGTTGAGCTGAAGACGGTTCCGGAATCCGCTGGAAGCGATGCTTTTACGGCGCCTCAGCGCAGCGGAGAATGCAGGCTCAGAGAAAAAGGCCAGGCGAGTCCTCAGAGTCACCATGGCAACAGCTCGCAGTGGGGGCATCCGCCGTCAGCGAGCGAGCGCTGCATGATCTTCACCCAGGCAGGAGACACAGATGACGTACCGGTCTCCCTCGCTGAGTGGGGCTCTGACGAGCCGCAGGAAGGCATCTTAAAAAAGACGCGAGCTCTTTTACGAGTGTGTGTCGCAGGGCGAACACACACACACACATAAAGAACAGCTTGTATATAACAGGATTGAAAGGATATAGGCGCCGGATAGCGCAGCAGGAACGGCAATGGAAGGCGGCGATGCCAGCAGCTTCAGAATGGCTCGTCCTGCTGATGTGCTTTCTCAGACGGCGCTTGCTTCCTCCGTGATCCAGCGATGCGTGAGCTTCGCTGAAGAGATGAAAAATCAGGTGAGTCAGCCTTTTCGAGCTCCTTTTATAGGTTGGGCCACACCCGTTTCGGCGGGAAGTGGCAAGAAGGGCGCGAAGCGCCCTTATTGGTCTGATGTTGCATCAGCCCGCGCTCGATAGGCTGTGCAGTTGCCGCAGAACAAGCCAATGAGCGAACGAGCCGTCTCGCCTATGGCTGTGTACTGCTGCAAATGCGCTTTACAAAAATACAAAATTAAGGATAATTTTTTGCTTCAGTATTTCGTGAAAAGAGACTTTTCCCGTAGCGTCTTAGCTAAGACGCAGTACGAGAGAGCTCTCGTAAGAGAACAGAGGTTTAGTATAAGCTATACACCCTGTTATAAATGGCGCTGATGGTTTTACTCAGGTGGTTAATTCTCTGGTTTTCCTGATGGTATCATCCATCAAATCTCATTTGCCCTTTCCCCTGTATGAGTGATTGTATGTTTGTTTGTTCGTTTGTTAGACTAGTTTTAGTTAGTGTTTAGTTAATAAAAATCTTTTGCACCAATTACATGAATTACTGATTCTGCCTTACAAATCAATGTCCCTTTACGATTCTGATTTTGCTACATGCTCTAATGCATTAATACTGTATGAAAGTATTTTCTGTGGCCACCGAAATATCCTTTCTTAGAGTTGATATGAAATTGCGCTAAGGGTTCGCTGGACGAACAGATTAGTTGATGTCAATTTAATGCTGCTACAGTTACTACTAGCACCTCATATAAATAATTATAATTATAATTAACTGTAATTATTTATATCCATTTCCCTTTTGAGTTTAATTTACTACATGAGAGTGGGGTAATTTAAGTGGATCCACCCTGTTTCTTGGCAGCTGTACACTCATGGAACCACCCATCATTTCTGCCAGACTGTGAAAAGGAGAAACACATGGGGGGAATGGAAGGCACCCATTTACTTTTTTGGCTTGTCTAAGTACAATTTTAGCATAACAAATGTACTGGTTGTTACATCAAAGCAACTTTATCCAGGTCTAAAAATATTTTTGATACATACTGTATGTAATTTAATTTTAATAAGAGTAATCATGGGTATGTTTTACTGGAGATTGTGGATCTGATATGTATTAATTTTTACATTACCATTTTCAAATGAGAACTATAAGTGATGCAAATATAGTGTGTGTTTCGCGTCAGCACTGATTAGTTTGAGGGCATCTCCATTAATTGTCATCAGCAGCAGCTGTCACTCATTACTCATCCCCTATATATTTGCTTGTCTCACGTCTTGTGTTTGTGAGATCGTTGTTTAATGTCGTTTATCCTGTTTGTCGGCTTCAGTGTTGTCTGCGTTGGATGTCCGTGTTTCCCAGAACCTCATCCACTCTATGCACTTCCACTCAGCTACAAACACTTTACAAACACCTTCGGCGCTATTCCCCGCAGTTCCTGTGCCATCCTCTCCTGCTGCCTTCTCACCGCCATCATCCGGATTCCTCATCTCCTCACCACCATCTTGGATTGTCGTCTTCCCAGCTTCATTGTCCCTTCGTGTTTGTTTGTTTGTTTATTTTCATTAAAAACTGTTAACTCGCATTTGTTTCCAGCCTTTCCTTCACCCCACCGTCACACAAAGACAGTGATATAAATTACTTGTTTTAACGCAAAACTTTGCGTGTTGCATTTATTCTGGGCTCACCTGCTTGCCTGTACATATTAATTATGTAGTTTAAAAATGTAGAGAAGCATATTGAGTTCGGCCTTTATCATCTTAGTCCATTATGCCACATTTTGCAGTATGTGAGGAAAATACTATGTACATATTCATTAAAATAATGAACTCTATATTTAATTGGATATTTGAATAGCATCTTAATACATTATGCCATATTAAGTGTTTATGTTTTTCTACGTGAGGAAAACGCTTAGCAAGAGACTTTGCGCAAGCGTTCATATTCTGCTGTTCTGTGGCCACAGATTTGCTGGTAGCACTTTATTTTACAGTCCTGTTCCTCATGTACATACTATGTACTTATTATAGTAATTACAATAACTATGTAATAACTAGGTACTAACCCTGAACCTACCCCTAAACCTAACCCTACCCCATGTAGTTACCTTGTATTACCAGAACTTTCTTAGATAAATACACTGTAAGTACACTATAAGTACATGTTAGTACACGTACTGTAAAATAAAGTGCAACCGATTTGCTGGTCTTGTTTTTTTTCTTGCAGGACCCTGTACGTTATAGTACTAAATTAGGTTTAATTGGCAACATGCACAAATTGTGTCGATTGCAAGTGTCACAGGTAGCAGAGAGTGCAAGTAGCAATTGCAAGTGACATTGTAATTTAGTTTCTTTTTTTCTTGTCTTCGCCACCTGGTTACTGTTATAAAATATTGGAGAATTCAAACAAAAAGTAATAAATTCAACAAAATAAAGACTGCAAGTGATGTCACTAGCGGAAGTGCAAGTGTCTGAGAGTGCAAGTCTGAGTCTGCAGTCAGACCCTCTTGAACAACATAGGGGTCCTGGTCTGTCTCGATCTGAGGATCGAAGACGGGCACAGAAGGCTAGTGTCGTGACTCGCACTCCTCCCCCACCTGCGGGCAGGGGTAAGAGGAATCGTGAGTCACAAGGAGGTAAGCAGAACCTAAGGGATGTGATCCAGAAGAGGCAGCGTTCTCGTCCGAATCAGAGTGATACCTAAGTATTTACTTGTTCCCTTTAAGGGTTTTTAACTTCTACTTTTATCCTCCCCTTCCTAATTCCCCTGTAACCACCAGCTCTCCACCTGATCAAGGTTAGGTGGAAACCTCTCGCATAACAGTCTCCTATGCTGGACCTATAATGTTTTTAGCTGGTTCTATGTTCATAGCAACCACCTTACTGATGGTCCGGACTAAAAGGAGGCGCCCCTTGAGCAGGGCTCCAGTGCAGGAGGGTGGGTGAGTATGTAACCTTTTCTGTATATACTTATGTGTATTAAATTGCTGGTGGTTATGTGTCTACTAGTAAACTCTGTGAGTTTCCTTTGCAGTGCTCAGTTAAAGTGTTTACGAAACACTCGTCAGCACCAGCCATCCGGCTTCATGTTCGGATATTAGGCGGCTGAGATCACATATTTCTGCAGGAGCCTCCTTGATCATCAGGCCTGGCACAACACTGCAGTGAATTCCATGTCCAGCCAGGTCATGCTGAGGGGTCTCCTGGCCGCTTAGTTGTGCTGTCGCATCCAGCAGGAAGTGAAGGTGGCACTTACAGAAGTCTTCTTGTATATGCTGCCTTAGGTGATGCTCCCCTCGCCAGAGGTTTGTAAAATTTGAGCTTGCCTCTCCTGTGCGGTTCAGCGTCTCTGCGATGCTTAGGAACCTTTAGGTACTCACGCTAAGCTTTGTGTACTTCCTGAAAACCACATGGTGGTTAGTGTGCACGTGAACATTTTGCGCACTTTTTAAAATCCACGTAAGTGGTAAGTGTGCATGCAATACCCTGTGCACTTTCTGAAATCCTGTACGGTAAGGGTTACGCACTCCGCCTCATTCCTTTTCTTAAGATGATAAGACCTTGGTTCCTTGGGCTCCATTCAACCAGTGTGTATTTGTTTATACACTTCATGCATCGCTTCCCTCAACATGAGGGGCTATTTGGGTGATTCTCGTGGTAGTTTAGCTGTGCTCCCCTATTCAAAGAAGGGTTGCCTATGAGTGCGCTACTCTGAATTCGGAGTTCTCCTCTCATATGATACTGAGTTCTCTGTTTTTTCCTCTTAGCGCTGCAGCATTATTTCTACAGATCGAGTTGATGACTCTCTTTTAAGATGCACCAATCCATCTACGAGCTGCTCAATCAGAGTGCCACGAGAGCCTGTAGCTAAACGCAGGAGCTAAACCATTTAGGGTCTTATATGTAAGTAATGATAATTTGTAACTGATACGGAACTTAATAGGTAGCCAGTGCAGAGACTTAAAATTGGGGTAATATGATCATATTTTCTTGACCTGGTAAGGACTCTAGCCACTGTATTTTGGACTACCTGTAGCTTATTTATTGAAGATGCAGGACAACCACCTAGAAGTGCATTACAATAGTCCAGTCTAGAGGTCATGAATGCATGAACTAGCTTTTCTTCATCAGAAACAGGTAACATGTTTCGTAGATTGGCAGTGTTTCTAAGATGGAAGAATGCAGTTTTTGTAACATGGGAAATATGGTTTTCAAAACAAGTTGAGACAAGTTGCTGTCTAATGTAACACCCAGATTTTTTACTGTAGAGGAAGTAACAGTACATCCGTCTAGTTGCAAATTTTAATCTACAAGATTCTGTGTACTGTTTTTTGGTCCAATAATTCATATTTCTGTCTTATCTGAATTTAATAGGAGAAAATTATTGGTCATCCAATCTTTTACATTTTTAACACACTGTTAGCTTAGATAATTTATAAGTTTCATCTGGTCTCGTTGAGATATATAGCGGAGTATCATCAGCATAACAGTGAAAACTAATCCTGTGTTTTCTAATAACATTACCAAGGGGCAACATGTATATTGAAAATAGAAGGGGACCTAGGACGGATCCTTGTGGCACTCCATATTTTACTGGTGATAAATGAGATGACTCCCCATTTAAATAAACAAAATAGTAGTGATCAGACAGGTAGGATCTAAACCATCTTAGAGCCTGCCCTTGAATACCTGTATAATTTTGTAATCTATCTATGAGTATGTCATGATCTATGGTGTCGAACGCAGCATTAAGATCAATTAAAACTAGCAATGAGATGCAGCCTTGATCTAACGCAAGGTTATTTGTAATTTTAACAATTGCAGTTTCTGTGTTATTGTGGGGCCTGAAACCTGACTGAAATTCATCATACAGATATTTTTTCTTGCAGGAAGGAGCTCAATTGAGCAGACACAACTTTTTCTAAAATTTTAGACATAAATCGAAGATTTGAAATAGGCCTATAATTTGGCAGTTCACTAGGATCTTGTTTTGGTTTTTTTAATAAGAGGCTTAAATAACTGCGAGCTTAAATTGTTTTTGGACGTGACCTAAAGATAACGACGAGTTAATATTGAGAAGCGGTTCTTCGGCTACAGGTAAAAACTCTTTCAGTAATTTAGTGTGTACAGGATCTAATAAACATGTTGTTGGTTTAGATACAGTGATAAGTTTATTTAGCTCTTCCTGTCCTATAGTTGTAAAGCACTGCAGTTTATCTTTGGGTGCGATGGATGAAACTGAAGTATTAGATGCTGTAGAATCTACATTCGCTATTGTATTTCTAATATTATTTATTTTATCAGTGAAGAAATTAATGTACTATTAAACGTTGATGGAATATTTGAATCAGGTGGTTTCTTGGTTATTTGTTAATTTAGCCACTGTGCTAAATAAAAACCTTGGATTGTTTTGCTTATTTTCTATGAGTTCCTCAGCCCTGGCAGTTTTTAGAGCCTGTCTATAGCAATTCTAAAAACTTCCAAGTTAGTTTTTCTCCATTTGCGTTCAAGACTACGAGTTTCTGTCTTGAGAGAGTGAGTATTACTGTTATACCATGGCACAGTAAGTTTTTCTCTAAGCTTTTTCAATTTGATGGGGGCAACAGCTTCTAATGTATTAGAGAAAATAGTGCCCATGTTGCCCAGAGTCATTTCTATGAGTTCATGTGTATTTTGGGTACAAATAGCAGTTGAGATAAATCAGGCAGGTTATTTGCAAATCGTGATAATTACGTTGCTGTCTATGGGTGGGTCAGAGAGGTCTCAGAATTCATCAAAAATATCTTAATTTGTGTTCCAAAGATGAACAAGTTGTCTTACAAGTTTGGAACAACATGAGGGTGAGTAATTAATGACAGAATTTTATTTTTGGTTGAACTTATCCTTTAAGCTTAGTGAATATTATGTACAGGAAGCACTAGAAGTAGAGACTTATACTGCTTGGGGTAGTGTACCAAATAAACCTTTAATTTTGCTTTTTTGTGCATAAATTATCAAAAGGAAAGAAAAGATGCAGATCTTGTGCATTGTTTTTTGTAGTAATTCAATTGTTTTAATTTGAATATTGTTTTAATAGAGTGTTTAAAAAAAAAATAAAAAGAAAGTGACATGACATACGGCCAAGTTATGGTGACCCATACTCTGAATTCATGCTCTGCTTTTAACCCATCCAAAGTGCACACACACAGCAGTGAACACACACACACCGTGAACACACACCCGGAGCAGTGGGCAGCCATTTATGCTGCAGCACCCGGGGAGCAGTTTGGGGTTCGATGCCATGCTCAAGGGCACCTTATTCGCTCAGTCGTGGTATTGAAGGTGGAGAGAGGGCACTGTACATGCACTCCCCCCACCTACAATTCCTGCTGGCCCAAGACTCGAACTCACAACTCTTCGATTGCAAGTCTGACTCTCTAACCATTAGGCCCCGACTTCCCCAGTAAGTGTTCAGTACAGTAATTGTCTATACATCTAAATCAGTACTTTAAACGTTTTGTTATCTTAAGAGCTTCGTATAACAACTTAACAAATGAAAATATCAGTGCCATAAGACAGTAAAATATTTAATTATCTATTATGTAAGATGCTTGTAATGATTGCTTTAATGGTATTAATTATTTCTTCTTAAATACAGTCATAATCTACTTATATGATTTGTATTATCAGGTAACTGTACAAATACTGTGGTATATGGACATTACTTTTTTATTTGTAACAACGAAACATGCATTTTCTGTAAAGGTGTTCTGAAATATGTATTGTGAAAAGTACTATCCAAATAAACTAACTGTATTTGAATTCTAGATATGTATGCAACTTATTTGTGTGTGTGTGTGTGTGTGTTTTAGCATATATATATATATATATATATATGAGCTGGCCCAGATCCGGCACGGTTCTGGACCAGATCCAAAATGGACCAGATCCGCCCCACATTTAGGCCAAATCATCATAAAGGAATCCAGAGCTGGCCCAGAGCAGGCCCTCGGCCCGAGTCCGTTGCGCGGATCTGAGCCAGATCTTCCGATTGGCCCCGGCCAGATTTGGCCCAGATGAGTTTTGCTGTCTGGGTATGTTGTCGGCATAAGGCAGGGAATACTTTGAGACCAATAGGCTAATGCAATAAAAGGTTATTAGCATTTTAATAAGTGTAATTATTAACCATTAATGAATGGTTTATTACTCTTGACCAATAGGTGGCGCTGTTACAAAATTGATGTGGCATGGTCAGTGTGAGGTGACAATGACACATACAAAGGTTGGTGCAAATATGTCAAAGCTTTGCTAAGATATAGACTCAAATGCATTTTGGCATCCTTACAGCAAATTCATTGATGAGCTAAATGAGAAGCGGTTCGTATATCAACACGAAATCCATAAATTTTGGCCAGTGGGATCTGAAGATGATCCGAGTAAAATTTGTTGAAAATTGGACTAACGGTCTAGGAGAAGTTAAAAAAAAAAGTAGAGTTTCAACATTAATCAAAATGGCGGACAGGAAACATGGCCAATTTTGGCATAATTGGTATCGATGTTCTCGGCATGACCCAAAGAAGGGAGACCATTTTCATTTCAATAGTCTAATTTATTCAAAAGTTATTAGCATTTTTTAGATATTTAATTATAACTTTTGACCACAAGGTGGCGCTGGCACGAAGCTTTTTGAGTACCTTCAGGGCATGGAGCCGAAGATTTTTAGGGGCCAAGCACCGAAGGTGCGTAGGCACCTATTGTAATCGTTCTTCTTCTTCTTCTTCTTCTTCTTCTTCTTCTTCTTCTTCTTCTTCTTCTTCTTCTTCTTCCGTTTCTTCCGCCGCAAGTCTATGGCAGCCCACAGAACCGATTGCGGGAAAGTTGTATAATTTGGCACACTTATAGAGGACAGCCCCAACATTAACTATAGCAAGTTTGAAGTCTCTAACTCCAACTCTCTAGCGCCACCACTCAACCAAATGTTCAATATTTTTATGCTAATAACTCTTGAACCGTAAGCCAGAAAATAAAAATTATTTTTTCCTCTGAATCCTTGGCTTAGTTTTTTCGCTATTTTCAATTACCTAGACTGTTAGTCCGATTGTCACGAAAATTGGCTCACATCATCTTCAGACAATGTTAGCAAACAGTTATGGAATTCAAGTTGATTCGTTCAACCGTTCTCGAACGACACGTGAACAAAATTGACAAAGCACGCAAAAATGCATGTGAGGCTATATCTCGGCAACGGTTTACCATATTGAGACCAAACTTGGTGTGTGTTATAATAACCATGACTTGAGACACAGCACCACCTAGTGTTCAGGAGACATGAAAAATGCATATTTTTGGTTATAACTTCTGAATGGTTTGGCCAAAAATCACACAACTGGTCTCTTTAGTTTCAGTGAGTCATGTCAAGTCGAATGATATCAAATTGTCCCGTGTAAGCCATTTTAGGCGTCAGCCATTTTGAATTGTTTTAAGATGCTGTATTTTTTAACACATTATTGTATCATTACGAAAATAATGACAAAAAGATTTGGCTCCATGCCATGAAGGTACTTAAAAAGTTTAGTGGCAACGCCACCTTGTGGTCAAGAGTTATAGTGAAATATAAAAAAAATGCTAATAACTTTTGAATTAATTAGACTATTGAAATGAAAATGGTCTCCCTAAATTCTTTGGGTCATGCCGAGAACATCGATACCCATTATACCAAAATTGGCCATACTTCCTGTCCGTCATTTTGATTAATGTTGAAAACCTACTTTTATGAACTCCTCCTTAGACCGTTAGCTTATTTTCACCAAATTTGATGCTGATCATCTTCAGACCCCACTGGCCAAAAATTATGGATTTCGTGTCGATATACGAAACGGTTTTCATTTAGCGCATCAACAAATTTTCTGGAAGAGTGCCAAAATGTATCTGAGGCTGTATCTCTGCACAGCTTTGACATATTTACACCAAACCTTGAATGTGCCATTTTCACCTGAAATTGATCAGGCGACATCAATTTGGTAACAGCGCCACCTATTAGTCAAGAGTAATAAACCAATCATAAACCATTAATAATTATACTTGTGAAAATGGCCCCAAAATATTCCCTGGTTTATGTCGACAACATAGATACCAAATATGCCAGAGTAAGCTGAACTTCCTGTCCGCCATTTTGATTTATGTTGAAAATCTACTTTTTCAAACTCATCAACCGTTGGTCCGATTTTCACCAAAATTGAGTCAGATGATCTTCAGACTGTGCTGACAAAATGATATGGATTTCGTGTCGATAGACAAAACTGTTTTTGCATTCCACTGAGAAGAATTTGAGACATGATACCAAACTGACTTGTAATCGTTGCCGTTCTTCGTCTTCTTCTTCTTCTTTTTCTTCTTCTTCTTCTTCTTCTTCCGCCGCAAGTCTATGGCAGCCCATAGAACCGATTGCGGGAAAGTTGTATAATTTGGCACACTGATAGAGGACAGTCCCAACATTAACTATAGCAAATTTGAAGTCTCTAACTCCAACTCTCTAGCACCACCACTTGTCCAAAGTTTCAATATTTTTATGCTAATAATTTTTGAAACGTAAGCCAGAAAATGGAAATTCTTTTTTCCTCTTAATCCTTAGCTCATGCCAAGTCGAATGAACCCCAAAATTAAAAAATCACAAGGTTTAGTTTTTTCGCTATTTTAAATTTTTTGAAAAACCTACTTTTTTAAACTCGTCCTAGACAGTTAGTCTGATTTTCACGAAAATTGGCTCACATCATCTTCAGACAATATGTTACATCCATAAATATTCCTGTGAGTGCCTGCTCTCTCTCGCTCTTTCCCTCCTTGGGTGTCAATCTCTTAGGCGCCTCCCTTGTATGCTGATTGGCTCTGGAAGCTGTCCGTCTTCATTAATCAATGTGACACCAACCTATCCAGTGCCAGTAAAGTTTCCACCATCAGATAAAAGGACGTGCAAGGAAGTGAACTGGAGACCTTTTTGCTTCCTGGGGTTTTGTTGTTATGTTACTTGTTTCTTGATTTGATTTGCTTCTTTGTTTATGCCAAATTTCAATTTGTTTGTTTTAACCATTTTTCTTTTGAACCTTACCTCTTTTTGATTTGCCATTTTGTTTGTTTTTGTCACTTTGTGACTTGGATGGCGTTGCTCTTTGAGCTTTGCTGAGCTTATGCTCTAGGACGTTTACTTCTTACCCAAGAGGAAGGTGGATAGGAAAGATGTTGTGCGACTTCCATTGTGCAACATTGAGGTAACTCGATCTGTTTAGACACCCTAGGTAAGAGGTGAACGCCACCCCCTGTATGTTTGGGTTTTATTAGTTGAGAATAGGGAAGTTTATGGTGCTTGGCGCTGAAGATTTGCTTTCTTTTCTTTAGTTAGGTTAGAGGATTAAAATAAGTTAAAAGTGCTTTTGTTTCGTTTCTTTCTTTCTTTTGGCGTCACTAGCGTCCTCTTGGTTTTATTTGTATTGTTCTTTTGTTTTTGTTTTCTGAGTTGTAAAAATTTGTATATATTGGTTGTCTCTTTAATGATTTATATACTTTTTGGTAGTTATTTGGATTTTCACGTCGTACAATAAATCACATTTGTTGGCAACTGGTGTCTCTGCATTGTATCTTGCTGCCTCCTTCAGTTTTACAGGTTTACCGCAAAATTTTTGAATGTTACTCCCTTTACCCCTAGACCATTTTTAAGAGGGTCGTAACACAATGCTAGCAAAAAGTTATGGAATTCAAGTTGATTCGTCCAACCGTTCTGTGCGTAAGGGTCAAGGCCGGAAAACCATACTGGAAGCCCATGATCTTTGGGCCCTTAGATGGTACTCCATCACATACAGGAATGCTACTGTAATGGAAATCACAACATGGGCTCAGGAATACTCCCAGAAAACATTGTCGGTGAACACAATCCAACTTGCCATTCGCCGTTGCTGGCTAAAACTCTATAGGTCAAAAAAGAAGCCATATCTAAACATGATCCAGAAGCGCAGGCATTTTGTCTGGGCCAAGGCTCATTTAAAATGGATTGTGGCAAAGTGGAAAACTGTTCTTTGGTCAGACGAATCAAAATTTGAAGTTCTTTTTGGGAAACTGGGATGCCATATCATTCGGACTGAAGAGGACAAGGACAACCCAAGTTGTTATCAGTGTTCAGTTCAGAAGCCTGCATCTCTGATGGTATGGGGTTGCATGAGTGCGTGTGGCATGGGCAGCTCACACACCTGGAAAGGCACCATCAATGCTGAAAGGTATATCCAAGTTCTAGAACAACATATGCTCCCATCCAGATGTCATCTCTTTCAGGGAAGACCTTGCATTTTCCAACATGACAATGCCAGACCACATACTGCATCAATTAAAACATCATGGCTGCGTAGAAGGAGGATCCGGGTACTGAAATGACCAGCCTAGAGTCCAGATCTTTCACCCATAGAAAACATTTGGCACATCATAAAGAGGAAGATGTGACAAAGAAGACCTAAGACAGTTGAGCAACTAGAAGCCTGTATTAGACATGAATGGGGCAACATTCCTATTCCTAAACTTGAGCAACTTGTCTCCTCAGTCCCTAGACGTTTGCAGACTGTTATAAAAAGAAGAGGGGATGCCACACAGTGGTAAACATGGCCCTGTCCCAACTTTTTTGAGATGTGTTGATGCCATGAAATTTAAAATCAACTTATTTTTCCCTTTAAAATTATACATTTTCTCAGTTTAAACTTTTAATATGTCATCTATGTTGTATTTTTACAATTATGTAAAATAATTTACAATTATTATTAGTTTTTTTAGCTAAAACAGAACAATAAGTGTGTTAAACTTTACTGTGTGTGTGTTCAATAACAGGTGAGTATTATAGCAAACCAAGGTTAACGAATCTCACACCTAACATACAGCATTATGGAAATTTCAAGCTGCCACCAATTTGTTTTATTTGGTCAGTGCGTTCACCTTGTTGGAGTATGGCAACTGTGAAATGGCTTTTAGATGCTTTGAGGGAAAATAATATATATATATATTATTTTCCCCCAAATCATCTAAAAGCCATTTATATATATATATATATATATATATATATATATATATATATATATATATATATATATATATATATATATATATATATATATATATATATATGAAAAGTTAATTAGCAAAAACCTAAATATGTTTGGTAAAAAAAACTTTCCCACTATTCCACTTTCAAGGCATAATTTAATTCAGTATAATTCAAATATTAACAATACAGGACTCAAAACATATTTGATATTTAATTGATATATTTTTTAATATCTGATCAACTTTTGAATGTTTGTGGTTTTTCTTACTAGTCAGATGGTTCATAGTGCCTGGAGAAGTTCTTCAACAAGAGGTCCACTCCAACTCTGCTGCACTGTCATCAGCATGGAAGAATATAGGAAAATAAACAGACAATGATCGAGGTGATTGATATGAAACTCCTGGAGTAAGGTAGGGTCTAGAACATCCTCATGTGGAATCCAGGACCTTTCTTCAGGATCGAAACCCTCCCAGTCAATGAGATATTCCAGTTGGCCTCCTCGTCGCCGTGAATCCAGGATGGCACGTACAGTGTAGATGGGGTCTTCCTCCAGTTTGATTGGAAGAGGAGGTACCTCAGCCACATCAGACCCTGTGGGAGGAGGGAGAAGAGAAGGGTCGGTGAGGTTTTAGCAGAGATACATGGAAGGTAGGAGAAATTCTGCAATTTGGGGGTAATTTTAGATGATAAGTGACAGGATTGATCTGCCTTAAAATTGTGAATGGCCCTATGTATTTGGGACTCAGGCAGGGCAGCCGGAGGCGTATGGCCCTAGTAGAGAGCCAGACCTTCTGACCAGGGAGGTAAGTAGGTGTTACTGCTCTGTGAACGTCTGCCTTGTTCTTCTTGCTCCTAACTGCTCCTTGCAGATGGATATTTGCAGAGTCCCAGACCCTCTCGCTTTCCTGAAAAGCGGGGACTGCTGGGACCTCAGAGGGCTCTCCTGACCAGGGGAATAGAGGTGGCTGGAAGCCAAACACGCATTGTAATGGTGTTAGGCCTGTGGTGGACTGGCGGAGAGAGTTTTGAACATACTCTGCCCAGGGACGATACCGGCTCCAAGTTTGGTGGCCATGGCAGTACGATCTCAGGAAGCGTCCGATCTCCTGTATCTTTCTTTCCGTCTGACCATTCGATTGTGGATGGTAGCCAGATGTTAGGTTTACTGATACACCTAGGAGACGGAAGAAGGCCTTCCAAACTCTGGAAATAAACAGAGGTCCTCGGTCCGAAATTATGTCTTCGGGTAGCCAAGATGGTGTGGTACGCTGGAGATGGCACAGGTGGAACATGAACAAAGCGTTTGATTTCTCCGGACATACCAGGCCACCAATATTGGTTGCGGATGAGCGAGAGGGTTCGTTGGCTGCCGGGATGTCCTGACCCTAAGGAAGAGTGTACCGAGTTCATGAGGGGCAGTCGTAGAGCTGATGGGACACAGGTTAGCCTTTTGGGAACTCCCGGTGGAGCAGGTTCAGTAAGAGTTGCTTGGGTGATCTGATCATTTAGAGCCCAATGGATGGGACTGACGAATGATGGCTGGAGGGAGAATGGATTCTGGTAGATGGGTAGCTTGGTCTGGGGCATGAAGGCGGGAAAGGACGTCGGCCCCTTGGTTCTTTGTTCCTGGACGATACGTCACTGTGAATCTAAACCGGGTGAAGAATAATGCCCATCTGGCTTGACGAGGGTTTAGGCGTTTAGCTTCCCGGAGGTACTTTAAGTTGCGATGGTCAGTGATAACTTCAAACGGATGATTGGCTCCCTCCAGCCAGTGACACCATTCTTCCAATGCTAGTTTGATGGCTAGCAGTTCTCGATTGCCAATATCATAATTCTGCTCCGCCGAGGATAACTTCTTGGAGAAGAAGGCGCACGGATGGAGCTTCGGTGGAACACCCTCCCGCTGTGATGACACCGCTCCCACACCTGTCGTAGAGGCATCGACTTCAACAATGAAGGGTAATTCCGGGTTAGGGTGGACCAAAGTGGGAGCTGTAGTGAAGGCTAATTTTAGCTGGGAGAATGCCTGTGATGCTGCTGGAGACCATGATAGATGCGTGGGCGCCTTCCGTAGGAGGGAAGTGATGGGGGCTGCTAAGGTACTAAAGTTACCGATGAAGCAGCGATTAAAAATTACCAAAACCCAGGAATCGTTGGAGTCCCTTGATAGAAGTGCGAATGGGCCACTGCCGGACAGCTTCCACCTTCTTCAGATACATTTGTACACCCCTGGCGTCAATGATGTAGCCCAAGAACTGAATAGAGGAGCGGTGAAATTCAAATTTTTCGATTTTGAGGTACATTTGATTTTCCCTAAGTCTTTGGAATAACCTGTGTCACCTGGAGATGATGATCGGCCTCGTTTTGTGAGTACAGTCGTGGCCAAAAGTTTTGAGAATTACATAAATATTAGTTTTCAAAAAGTTTGCTGCTAAACTGCTTTTAGATCTTTGTTTCAGTTGTTTCTGTGATGTACTGAAATATAATTACAAGCACTTCATACTTTTCAAAGGCTTTTATCGACAATTACATGACATTTATGCAAAGAGTCAGTATTTGCAGTGTTGGCCCTTCTTTTTCAGGACCTCTGCAATTCGACTGGGCATGCTCTCAATCAACTTCTGGGCCAAATCCTGACTGATAGCAACCCATTCTTTCATAATCACTTCTTGGAGTTTGTCAGAATTAGTGGGTTTTTGTTTGTCCACCCGCCTCTTGAGGATTGACCACAAGTTCTCAAAGGGATTAAGATCTGGGGAGTTTCCAGGCCATGGACCCAAAACTTCAACATTCTGGTCCCCGAGCCACTTAGTTAACACTTTTGCCTTATGGCACGGTGCTCCATCGTGCTGGAAAATGCATTGTTCTTCACCAAACTGTTTTTGGATTGTTGGAAAAAGTTGCTGTTGGAGGGTGTTTTGGTACCATTCTTTATTCATGGCTGTGTTTTTGGGCAGAATTGTGAGTGAGCCCACTCCCTTGGATGAGAAGCAACTCCACACATGAATGGTGTCAGGATGCTTTACTGTTGGCATGACACAGGACTGATGGTAGCGCTCACCTTTTCTTCTCCGGACAAGCTTTTTTCCAGATGCCCCAAATATGACTTTGCCCCAGTCCTCAGCAGTCCATTCACTATACTTTCTGCAGAAGATCAATATGTCCCTGATGTTTTTTTTGGAGAGAAGTGGCTTCTTTGCTGCCCTTCTTGACACCAGGCCATCTTCCAAAAGTCTTCGCCTCACTGTGCGTGCAGATGCGCTCACACCTGCCTGATGCCATTCCTGAGCAAGCTCTGCACTGGTGGCACTCCGATCCCGCAGCTGAATCCTCTTTAGGAGACGATCCTGGTGCTTGCTGGACTTTCTTGGACACCCTGAAGCCTTCTTTAAAAGAATTTAACCTCTTTCCTTGAAGTTCTTGATGATCCTATAAATTGTTGATTTAGGTGCAATCTTAGTAGCCACAATATCCTTGCCTGTGAAGCCATTTTTATGCAACGCAATGATGGCTGCACGCGTTTCTTTGCAGGTCACCATGGTTAACAATGGAAGAACAATGATTTCAAGCATCACCCTCCTTTTAACATGTCAAGTCTGCCATTCTAACCCAATCAGCCTGACATAATGATCTCCAGCCTTGTGCTCGTCAACATTCTCACCTGAGTTAACAAGACGATTACTGAAATGATCTCAGCAGGTCCTTTAATGACAGCAATGAAATGCAGTGGAAAGGTTTTTTTGGGATTAAGTTAATTTTCATGGCAAAGAAGGACTATGCAATTCATCTAATCACTCTTCATAACATTCTGGAGTATATGCAAATTGCTATTATAAAAACTTAAGCAGCAACTTTTCCAATTTCCAATATTTATGTAATTCTCAAAACTTTTGGCCATGACTGTATATTAGGATTTCATCGATGTAAATGATCACAAACCGATGTAGGTAGTCCCGGAACACCTCATTCATGAAGGCCTGGAATTATAAAAGCCTACTTCCTCCCATCTGCGATCTGAACACAGTTAATGATTAGCTGAGGAAAAACAATGCTCAAGAGTGTCTGGACCCCTTTCCTGTCAAGGAAAGAAATGGCTAATTTCTTTGCGACATTAAGTGAAGTGATAATGTGTTCATACAACAGAGAAAAGGTCTGTTGTGAAATGCCCCCACTCATGAGGAAACTAATGGGACATCAACATCCTGAATCTCAAAAGGACAACCATTAAGAAATCTGAAGGTTTAACTATATTCACAAATAATGTTTTATGTCTTTATATATGTTTGATGTGCTCAAGGTAATCGGTGCAACTTTAACCAATGTTTTATGTATGGTTTTTATAACTGTAACAGATAGTGCTATTAAATGTGTGTAAGATATGGAAAGTTTAGTATTGAATGAAAGCTCACGTTATTTACCTAAACTTGGAGCAAATGCAATTTCCAGATTCTGTATTGTGTGCATATTATGATACTTAATAAGGTATTAACCCAAAGATCTATCCCACATGACAATGCCACATGATGTTTAATCGAGAAACAGTACGGGGTTTATCTAAGCTCTGCAACAGCATCCCATTGGGAGATCGCATCGTGGGATGGACCAAATCTGCTTCGATAAAACCCCAATGCTTGAACTAGTCTCTAGTCTAGTCTCCAAGTGCATCGTCTCTTGTCGAGGGTGGTGTCGTGTATCGTGTCGCTTTAATGCAGTGCGCTACACTGCTCTTCCGTCTTGGCCATGGCTTGAACAGCCTACACGCTGCTAGTGTTCTTGCCATCCAGAAATCAAAACCACTCCGTTGAAACTTTGTGACATTGAAACCATGCTTGCTTACCCCTCTTCAACCCCGGCTCCTAGCCATCAGCGTGCTTGCAAGTCATAAAGAACTTCAACTTTCCGTGACAGAATCTCCAAAGCTCACGCTGCGCAAACGAGAGGACTCGGAAGAAACTTTGTCCACTGTCAAGGCAAGAGCTGTTGAATCTCTCAAAATCGCCGGGCAGTCAACCAACCAATCAAGGCAAAGGGCATCCCCAGACGTCATCTACGCAACCGCGAATCCCAGCCGGGATTCCCCTTTCAGCTCAACGCGAGCCAAGGAGACGAAACAACACCGCAGCCAGCTGCACAACCACAAGTAAAGGCAAACAAAAACCTCTATCTATTGCTGAAATGGTGCAAGGTCATTATTAAGTTGTAAAGATAGACTAGGGCTCTGCTTTTATTGATTCTTGATACGCCTGTGAATTTGGTAGAGATTTTCTCATTAACTCACCTCATAAATCCGTTGCAACTGTGTGTGTATGTGTATGTATGTTTGTGTGTGTGTGTTCATTAGTTTTAGATCCATATAATCTATAGAATAGCTCAATAAATTCTTGTTTCATTTATAAAGAAGTATTGACTTGTGTGGTGTATTTTAAGATTAAACTTTGCCCAGATCATGTGCTACCTAGCCTGTAGCGTATAAATTATACTTTCTGTTTGTATTATCTTGTTCATGAAGTAAACTTAAGCAGAATGAAGGATATACTGAATTTTAAGTTCGGTGGACGAACTGTTGATGAAGTATAAACTAAATCAATTTGGCCTCAGTTCGATTAAAGCAATTTGAATCTTTAGATTTGATTCTTCTCAAAATAAATGAGCTAATATTTCCAAAACCAAACATTTTTTTGGTCCACATCCAAAACATTTTGCATTGTATTTGTTCTATTTTATCCAGAAGAATAGATCAAAGACAGAGAAACAGGTTGTTGCTATTATAGGTACTTTATTATGGCAATGCCAGTGTGTGAATGAATGACTCGACTTGTTGTTTGAAGCTGAACTGCAGTAAAGCATTTAATTGTCCTCAGAGACAAAATAAGTCACCCTAAAGCGCATAAGAAAGAAGCGAGCGTGTTCCTCGTTTTCCTTTTTTTTAAGATAAAGGCCTCCATAGTTCGATTTGTTTGTGGGTGTTCCACATCAAATTCGTCTATGTAAGTTATCTCCCCTGTTTGAGACATTAATCTAGCTAATTAATGTTCTCTTGTCAGTTAATTCACTAAAACTAGTGAACTTGGGAACGCGGTGCTCTGAGAGAGTGTCTGAACGTTATGTTTATGTTATGGGAGAATTATGAAATCTTGATCAAGTAAATCATTGTGGTTAAATCCATGTGTGTTTTTGTCTGTAGACTTAAACAAGTGCTGAGATCCGCCGAGATCTCAATAACGTATTTTATTAATTACAGTAAATCTGTAGATTAGTTTACCTCACTCTAACGAGCTGAGATGTTTCAGCACTCAGTATACATTGCCATAGTAACAGCCGTAACCCAGAAGTTCTAAGAAACTTTTACAGGGGCAGTTTGAGCTATTTGTAAACAAATAGCCTAGCATGAGCTAAGCAATCTGAAGCTAAAGCCTTTGCATTGAAGCATATGCAAACGTAAATAGCCTTGAAGGCTAGCAGTTAGCACATAGCATTTTCAGTTAGCACCTGACCCAACAAACCACAGAGAACAGCACTCCTTCACCTCACTCTCAAAGAACTATAACTACCCTAACTTAAGATGGACAAGAAATCCTACCTGAAAACCCAGCCACAGAGTTAGTCCCTAACTCAACACCTGATGTTCCAGATCATAGCAGAGTCCAACAAACACCTGCTGACGAAACCTCTCAAGTCCCTGAAAGTGCTGTCTTGGTCGTCTGCCACTCCTCCGAAGAGCACCCGATCAGTCCTGGCATCTTACCGGTTTCCTCCCAAACTCCAGTCCCTCAACTCCTAGGCAACCTCATTGAGAAAGGTATATCAAGAAAGTTTTACAACCCGAATTCCGGAAAAGTTGGGACGTTTTTTAAATTTTAATAAAATGAAAACTAAAGGAATTTCAAATCACATGAGCCAATATTTTATTCACAATAGAACATAGATAACGTAGCAAATGTTTAAACTGAGAAATTTTACACTTTTATCCACTCAATTAGCTCATTTAAAATTTAATGCCTGCTACAGGTCTCAAAAAAGTTGGCACGGGGGCAACAAATGGCTAAAAAAGCAAGCAGTTTTGAAAAGATTCAGCTGGGAGAACATCTAGTGATTAATCAAGTTAATTGATATCAGGTCTGTAACATGATTAGCTATAAAAGCTTTGTCTTAGAGAAGCAGAGTCTCTCAGAAGTAAAGATGGGCAGAGGCTCTCCAATCTGTGAAAGACTGCGTAAAAAAATTGTGGAAAACTTTAAAAACAATGTTCCTCAACGTCAAATTGCAAAGGCTTTGCAAATCTCATCATCTACAGTGCATAACATCATCAAAAGATTCAGAGAAACTGGAGAAATCTCTGTGCGTAAGGGACAAGGCCGGAGACCTTTATTGGATGCCCATGGTCTTCGGGCTCTCAGACGACACTGAATCACTCATCGGCATGATTGTGTCAATGACATTACTAAATGGGCCCAGGAATACTTTCAGAAACCACTGTCGGTAAACACAATCCGCCGTGCCATCAGCAGATGCCAACTAAAGCTCTATCATGCAAAAAGGAAGCCATATGTGAACATGGTCCAGAAGCGCCGTCGTGTCCTGTGGGCCAAGGCTCATTTAAAATGGACTATTTCAAAGTGGAATAGTGTTTTATGGTCAGACGAGTCCAAATTTGACATTCTTGTTGGAAATCACGGACGCCGTGTCCTCCGGGCTAAAGAGGAGGGAGACCTTCCAGCATGTTATCAGCGTTCAGTTCAAAAGCCAGCATCTCTGATGGTATGGGGGTGCATAAGTGCATACGGTATGGGCAGCTTGCATGTTTTGGAAGGCTCTGTGAATGCCGAAAGGTATATAACGGTTTTAGAGCAACATATGCTTCCCTCCAAACAACGTCTATTTCAGGGAAGGCCTTGTTTATTTCAGCAGGACAATGCAAAACCACATACTGCAGCTATAACAACAGCATGGCTTCGTCGTAGAAGAGTCCGGGTGCTAACCTGGCCTGCCTGCAGTCCAGATCTTTCACCTATAGAGAACATTTGGCGCATCATTAAACGAAAAATACGTCAAAGACGACCACGAACTCTTCAGCAGCTGGAAATCTATATAAGGCAAGAATGGGACCAAATTCCAACAGCAAAACTCCAGCAACTCATAGCCTCAATGCCCAGACATCTTCAAACTGTTTTGAAAAGAAAAGGAGATGCTACACCATGGTAAACATGCCCCGTCCCAACTATTTTGAGACCTGTAGCAGAAATCAAAATTGAAATGAGCTCATTTTGTGCATAAAACTTTCTCAGTTTAAACATTTGCTATGTTATCTATGTTCTATTGTGAATAAAATATTGGCTCATGTGATTTGAAAGTCTTTTAGTTTTCATTTTATTAAAATTTTAAAAATGTCCCAACTTTTCCGGAATTCGGGTTGTACCTCTCCATCATCATCGAACGCCACATCAAAGTCGAAGCCCTTCTTGACACCGGAGCCGACATCACTCTAATGTCGTCAGAACTCCTTGAAGAAGTCCAAGAAAGAACAAAGAGGTCTAATAGCACCCTCAAACTTCAAAGGTGTGAACTGGACCTCCACGCATATTCCCACATGGGCCTAAAACTAAAACATGTGGCCCCAATTAACCTAACTGTGGGACCAATGAATCTCGTCCACCCAGTGTACGTTTCACCACTCAACACCTATCCACTCCTCATTGGGAAAGACCTGCTTAATCGCTTTGAACTTTTGATAGACTTCAAGCACCTGAAGATCTGGACTCAAGTCCGCAAGCCTCTGCCCTTCCAGTCGGTAAACCCCAACGAGTCACAGTGTCAAGCTATTGACACCGCACCCCATTCACTGACTGACGATGCAAGGTCAAAGCCAAGAGCAAGCTCAACTCGGAGTAGCAAGAACCAAGACCCTTTCCTCTGCTCATTGCAAGCATCTGACTCAGACTCAGGTTTTCTTCAAATCATGACTACCATAAACGTCCAAGATACACCAGTGTCTGATGCAGCACTAGCCCTGTGGTCTGAAAACTCAGCCATCAGCCTAAAGCTTTTCAAAACATTAAAGCAGAGACATCAGAGCCTACCACATGTCTCAAAGCACAGCCGCATCCCTCTCAGTCCAGGGTCAACAACCAGGACTACCTCAAAGACTGTCTGCGCTGTAGACCTACGCTGGAACAACAGACTCTTGAGTCACTACCTCGTTGTCCCCAACCTACCTCATGACATCTACATAGGACCAGACATCATGGTTTGTCTCAACGCCTGCATTGACACCGTGAACGACGTCAAATGGGCTCCCCCGTCACACCAACTGACCACTTCAGTCAATCTCAAGAACCTTCAATCTGGCCAAACAATCCCAGATGCGTGCGCAATGATCAGTGAGCAAGAGGTCACAATACCTGCCTACAGCAAGTGTGTCAGCGTACACCTCAACATACAACCCGGCCAAACTCTCAACAGTAAGCTAGGTTTCTTCCAACCTTCCAGGACCTGCCTAAGACTTGGACTGACCTTGGAAGCCACACCTCTCATGGAAGTATCATCTCATGCTGTGTATGTGTTGATCAACAACTGTACGGCCAAGGACATCAACATTCCCAAAGCCAGTTACCTGGGATGGCTCATCAACCAAGCGTTCCATGACTTTGAGCTAACAGTACCTGTCATTGGCCCCATTCCAGCCGAACTAATGTCGGATGAATGCGACTACCCCGTACCATTCACAAAGCCCCATGAAGTCATTGCGATCACTTGTGTTCTGCCAGTGTCCAAAGCGTCTGTCAATCAGAACTAACAGATTACACTCACCTCGCTGTCTATGCTGTCTCAACACAGTCTGCGACAGAATCACCTGAACAGGTGATCACTGAGGCCCAGAGTACCTCAAATGATTCAACAGAGGAACCCTACGGTTCAATGCGCAAGTCCAACAAATCCTGAGTGAGGCGGATGCCCTCCACAGCGAAATGGATCGCCAAGGACTTCGAGAGGTTCTATGCAAATACAAGGACTCCTTCGCAAAGGATTCCCTGGACTGTGGCTTGACTGATATCCACACGGTGCGCATCCCAACACATCCAAATGCACCACCCACATTTGTGCGGCAGTACAAAATTCCGATAGCATCATACGAATCGGTCCAGGAGATTATTGACTCCATGTTGGAAAAGGGGGTCATCCGGCCTTGTAACAGCACCTACTCTGCCCTAATATGGCCAGTCCTAAAGCCCAACGGCAAATGGCGGCCCACCATAGACTAACCAACAAGTTCCCTTATCGCGATGGCCCATGACTCAGTTGGACCAAGAGATTCCCAAAATTAAAGGCTCAACGATCCTGTCCACACTGGACGTTGCTTCCGGATATTGGACAATCCCTGTCCACCCTGATGACCAACACAAACTGGCATTCACTTTTGGCAATCGACAGTACACCTTCACACGGTGCCCTTTCTGCTATGCCAACTCACCAGCAGAATTTAACATCTTCCTAAACAAAGCATGCCCTGATGCCAGAGCCAGAGGTAACCTTGTTTATGTGGATGAGGTCCTTCTGAAAAGCTCAAATGTGGCAGACCACCTCAAAGAAATTGATCACGTCCTGAATCAGCTGACAACAGCAGGAGCGAAAATTGCCCTACACAAAGGACAGTGGTGTAAAACTAAGGTAAATTATGTGGGATTGCTCATCAAACGTGATGGCATCGAACCACAGTCCAGCCGTACGCAAGCTATACAAAACATAAAGACACCCACTAACATCTCTGAGCTACGAAGCTTTCTTGGAGTGTGCAATTACTCACAACAGTTCATTGAGAACTACACTGACACTGAGAACTTCCCTCCTGAAAAAGGATGAACCCTTTGCTTGGTTGGAAGCTCAGGACACAGCTATGAGCAAGCTCAAAGAATGCCTATGCTCTGCACCATGCCTGGCCTACCCCGACCCAGAAAAGGAATTCTATCTGGAATCTGGATTCTCCAATCATTGCCTCAGTGCAGGCCTCTACCAGCTCCATGACACACACAAACGAGTGGTCGCTTATGCCAGCAAAACATTGCTTCCCCCAGAATGCAAATACATAGACTGTGAAAAAGCGTTGCTTTCCACTGTGACCTTCCTTAACAGCCAACAAATCAGGGATGGCGTGGTAACCAACGCACGCATAGCCACATGGCTAATGACGCTCCAAGGACGGGACGTCGAGGCAAGATATGCCCAAAACCACAAGTCATCTCTGGGCAATGGGCTAGCAGCCTGCTTCGAGGAGAATGTGTGTGAAGGCATACCCACAGCATATGTCGATGGCTGTTCTTACAATAAACAGGGCAACTTGAAGGCTGGAGCTGGTGTGGTCTGGCTCAACAATGACCCTTGCCCACCACAACAATTCAAACTGGGCCCTCAATCATCACAATATGCAGAAATAGCAGCCATCCTCATCACACTACAACTTTTACTGCATCCCACAACATCAGAGAACTCCTCATCTGTACCGACTCCAACTATGCCCGTCTAAGCTTCACATGCCATCTATCTGGATGGAAACAGAATGGATTCAAGACAACTAACAACAAGCCAGTCAAACATCAAGAACTCTTCCAAGCATGCGATACCATTGTCAACGACCATGACATGATCGTTTATTGGAAAAAGGTCAGAGGTCACTCACGTCAACCAGGAGAAGACAAAGATCTCAATGACCAAACAGATGCCCTTGCCAAAGCAGGTGCATTACATGGAGAGTCCTGGACATTTTCTGACCTCTCACCCACCACATCAGTGGCAGCCATAACCCGCCACCAGCACGCCACTGGCGCGCAAACCCCCTCCTCCCACATTGAGCTCTCACCTCAATTCACCGCTGAAGATCTCCTCACCCTCCAAGCATCGGATCCAATCCTACAAACCATTGCCACTCACATTTCTGACCTACTAACTCATCCCATTTCCTCCTCCAATCTATCCAATTCATCCGATCTCCGCCAACTTCACTCAATCAAGCACATGCTGCATTTTAAAGACAGCGTTCTCACATATGTCCCTGAGCCCCTAACTTCTCCAAAGCTTGTAGTTCCTCAGGGCTTCATATAAGCCATCACCCAATTTCCTCAGGTCAGGTCGAACAAGTCAACAGGATGGTGGCAAGCATGTTGAAGAAGTATGTGTCCGCCAATCAAAAGGATTGGGATGTCAAGCTTCCTCTTGTACTGATGGCCATCAGGGCCACCCCTCACCGGTCTACCTGAGTACCCCCGTTCGAAATGATGACGGGACGGCAAATGACACTACCGTTACACCTGCTGTACCAACCTGGTGACATGAACCTCGTCACCGCCTACACCACTCACCAGTACCTGGAAGAGTTGCATCAGCACCTGAGAGAGACTTTCACCTTCGCACAACGAAACCTCCAAAGAAGCGCGGAAGGTCGAAAAGCCTACTATGACCAAAAGGCCTCTCATCACGAACTCTGTGTCAGAGACCGAGTGTGGTACTACAGCTTCGCCCAACCAAGGCATAATGCTCCTCATCACCTGTCAAAGAAATTCCTACCTCACTGGACAGGACCCCACAAGATTGTAGACAAGCTCTCACCTGTTGCCTATCGGATCAAAATCAGACAAGGGCGCAGTGAGCCAGTCCTTCGATGGGTCCATCGAAACCAGATAAAGAGGCACCAGGGCTCCAACCAACAGGAAAAGGGGGAGATCAAACCAACTGACATAGACTAACAATCTATACCCCCTTTACAACATGCTCTATACCCCTAGTTATAACTATCCTTTTAAGGAAACATATAATTTTATTTTACACAAAACCTACACACACTCCTCAACAGCACTGCTAGAACCAACTCCTAGTGGAGAGGAGTCGCTCCACACATGTGACATTCTGTTTACATTCTTAAATCTCAGTCATTGTCCATGTGTCCCTCTTGGTTTTATTTTTATTTTTCCCCTTCTCTGTGTTTTTCCCTTTCTTCACTTACTATAACTTCCTTCCCTTCTAGTCCCCTTCAGGAACTCCCTTAGATGATCCAGGTCCGGATAACAGGATTGACTCCTTTCACCAAAATATTTTTTTTCTCTTCTCTCCTTTTTACAAATCATTGTGAAAATCTGTCCAAGCTATCCAAATTAAGGCAATCCAAACCAAAATTGTCGGAAAATGATGGCTAGTCAACACCTCAGTGTGTACAGCTACCGTCATCTACGATCAATTATCTCGCCTAACCTAAACTTTAGGGATCAATGTCCCTAAGGGCTCGATCCTCCATATGATCTAGCATTGTATCACCTCAACGACAATGAGTATTAAACTCGAAAGAAAGGATCAGGGAGGAAGGAACACAACTGATTGATTTGTAAAGGTAATCGGTGCAACTTTAACCAATGTTTTATGTATGGTTTTTATAACTTTAACAGATAGTGCTATTAAATGTGTGTAAGATATGGAAAGTTTAGTATTGAATGAAAGCTCACGTTATTTACCTAAACTTGGAGCAAATGAAATTTCCAGATTCTGTATTGTGTGCATATTATGACACTTTATAAGGTATTAACCCAATGATCCATCCCACATGACAATGCCACATGATGTTTAATCGAGAAACAGTACGGGGTGTGTCTAAGCTCTGCAACAGCATCCCATTGGGAGATCGCATCGTGGGATGGACCAAATCTGCTTCGATAAAACCCCAATGCTTGAACTAGTCTCTAGTCTAGTCTCCAAGCGCGTCGTCTCTTGTCGAGGGTGGTGTCGTGTATTGTGTCGCTTAAATGCGGTGCGCTACGCTGCTCTTCCTTCTTGTCCATGGCTTAAACAACCTACACGCTGCTAGCGTTCTTGCCATCCAGAACTCAAAACCACTCCGTTGAAACTTCGTGACAGCAAAACCATGCTTGCTTACCCCTCTTCAACCCCGGCTCCTAGCCATCAGCGTGCTTGCAAGTCATAAAGAACTTCAACTTTCCGTGACAGAATCTCCAAAGCTCACACCGCGCAAATGAGAGGACTCAGAAGAAACTTTGTCCACCGTCAAGGCAAGAGCTGTTGAATCGCTCAAAATCGCCGGGCGGTCAACCAACCAATCAAGGCAAAGGGCATCCCCAGACGTCATCTACGCAACTGCGAATCCCAGCCGGGATTCCCCTTCAAGCTCAATGCGAGCCAAGGAGACGAAACGACACTGCGGCCAGCAGCACAACCACAAGTAAAGGCAAACAAACCTCTATCTATTGCTGAAATGGTGCAAGGTCGTTATTAAGTTGTAAAGATAAACTATAGCTCTGCTTTTATTGATTCTTGATACGCCTGTGAATTTGGTAGAGATTTTCTCATTAACACCTCATAAATCCGTTGCAACTGTGTGTGTGTGTGTGTGTGTGTGTGTATGTGTATGTGTGTTCATTAGTTTTAGATCCATATAATCTATAGAATAGCTCAATAAATTCTTGTCAGAGAATTTATATGATATTCTTGTATCATTTATAAAGAAGTATTGTCTTGTGTGGTGTATTTTAAGATTAAACTTTGCCCAGATCCTGTGCTACCTAGCCTGTAGCGTATAAATTATACTTTCTGTTTGTATTATCTTGTTCATGAAGTAAACTTAAACAGAATGTTAAGGATATACTGAATTTTAAGTTCGGTGGACGAACCGTTGATGAAGTATAAACTAAATCAATTTGGACTCAGTTCAATTAAAGCAATTCAAATCTTTAGATTTGATTATTCTCAAAATAAATGAGCTAATATTTCCTTACACCAGGGTATGAGTTGCAGGCCCAGCTTGTTCCCAGATGGTTTTAGCCCACAGGAGAGCTCGACCAGAGAGATACTAAATGCGATCTTGGCTCTATCTGTGGGGAAGCGCTGAGGTTGCGTCTCAAACAATAGGGTGCATTGAAGTAGAAAGCCACTGCAATTCTCCGCCGTGGCGCTGGTAAGGCCATGGGACCGGCCGGCAGTTCAGGTGAGGAAGCGGTGCATGGAGGAAAGAGTGACCGCCGGAGCTGATTTACGAGTTCGGCAAATGGATCGATTTGTGACGTGGTCGAAGAACCGGGGTCCATATCCATCGTAAATTGGTCTGGTTTTCTGTCACACACCATTGATGCACAGGAGACAAGATGAGAGTTCACTGAGTTTTAATGAAGAGATAACACTCAGGGTAAACACAGCAGAGGTGAAATGATGTGAATGCCCAACATCCGAGAGACTTAACTTCCAAAACCCAAGTCCTGGCGTACTTCAGGGAGGAAGAGAATCATAGGCCACTGACCAATGGCTGATGAGGACGAAGATGACGATCACGATGAAGGTGATCTGCGGACTGGAGATCGGGAGTCGGGTAAGTCTTACACACACAAGCGATAGACGAGACCAGACGGTTAGGTGTCGGTGAGTGCGGGTTTATATGCATGTCTTCATTGGTCAACTGCAGGTGCAATGACTTAATACTCAGGTGAGCAGGAACGGGAAGGTTGAGCTGTAGGGTCTGACACTGCTTGGTTGGCTGGATCCGTGACAACAGGTATATTAAAATATAAATCTTTTAGATTTGTAATGTTTTTTTTATGGAAACTCTTATTCTCATCAAGGCTATATTTAGAAAAACAGTTATATGGTGAAGAATTTCTAATATTAGTTTCCTATCATATTATACTTTTAAAAATCATTTTTATTAATTTTCAGTATCATTACTCCAGTGTTCAGTGTCACATGATCCTTTAGAAATTATTCTAATATGAGGAGTTATTATCAGTGTTGATTTTATTATCAACTGTTGTGCTGCTTAATATTATTTGGAACCTGTGTTCCATAAACAAAATAAAAAGTTAAAAACAACAGAATTTATTCAAAATAGAAATTCTGACAATATTCTAACAATATCACTTTTGATCCATTTAACACCTAAATCCTGGCTGAATTTTCTTAAAAGAAAAAAAAAAGAAAAAAGAAATGTACTGACACCAAACAGTAGTGTATATTTAACACACACACACACACACACACACAACATATTTTGAATAAATACTGTTATTTATACTTTTTATTTATCAAATAATTCTTATTAATATCACAGGTTCCAAAAAATAATAAGCAGCACAACTGTTTCCAACATTGATAATAAATCAGCATATTTTAATGATTTCTGAAGGATCATAATGATGCTGAAAATTTAGCATGGCTTTACAGGAATAAATTATACTGTATTTTAAAGTATATTAAAATATAAAACTGTTATGTTAAATTGCAATAATAGGCTATTTCACAAAATTACAGTTTTTTATTTATTTTATCTTTTTTTTATTATCTGTTCACATCTTATTTTTTAGTATCTGTGTGTTGTTGTTTTCTCAATGCTCTGGAAGCTTGTGACACTAAAACAAATTCCTTGTATCTGCAAACATACCTGACAATAAAGCTCTTTCTGACTCTGATTTGTGTGTGTGTAATAGCTATACAGTAGGCCTACTACAGTACAAATGGAAATGCTTATTTTTCAATTAAAGATAACTTATAGAATTAATGGACTGCTTTCATTGGTCATTTTGTGTTTTAAGAATGATATTCAAGGTTAAGAGTACGCTGTAATTTATTTAAATATAAATTGTTTCATCTAGGTATTAAGCATTACCTACTACATTAAAGAAAGACGACTTTCCTTATTGATTATGTCTTCCCTAGGTCGAAACACGGACGTTAAGTCCAGCTCGCTGTTTAGAGGGAGCGAGCGACCAGCCGGCAGAAGATAGTCTTAAAGCCTCCCTCGAATGGCTATGCTCACAAATCAAACACTTGTCAAAAAAAGAAAAAAATATTATCAGCTTAGAGTTTGATATTCGTATGGTCTAGGTGGTCATATGGCATATGCATTAAATATGAGACAAACTGCGTTCTGTATAACTTTCATAATGCTTCTATGATGCCTTAAATACAGGACGATTCCATATTATACGGAATGGTTGTCAACCCTAACAGTACAGTGCATACCTTTAGGTTAAATTAATTCGTTTTTTTTATTCATCCATTAACAAATTGTCAGCAAAACATTTACAAAGCTATAAAAAAAACTAATTTACACATAATATGTGATTAAAATCCCAAACTTTCATAAATAAGAGCTAATATCTATAGCTAGCTTACCTCTTATAGTTACCCTCTGTTAGCTCAGGGTTGTGATGCTAATGGACTCATTCCCATGACACTGAACCATTTCTATAAAATAAATATTCAACAGAAGCGTGTCAATTACATGTAAGAAAGTGTCAGTAGACAGTGGCGGACTGGGACAGTAAATCAGGCCGGGAATTTGACTCCACCCCAGGCCACCTCTGTTGCTGCAGTCACCACCACCCAATTCATGTGTCCACCAGACTGCTAAACTCTTTGGCTCTTTCAGCTGTTTGAATTTGATTATACTTAAAAAATAAATCAAAATCCTTAGACTGTGGACAGGCAAAATAATCAAATGAAGTATCAAGAAGTATCAAGGCATTCACTGTCTCTATCATCTTTCCTTTAATCCCTCTCTCGTTCTCACTCTGCACATTGAGTTTCTCTGCAATATGAAATAAGCACTTTCAATAATCTATATTAATTATGCAGCCATCAATTTTATGTCCCCGTGATCACAGTTCTACTACTGATGATCTTATAAATCATAAAAGCACATATTTTCTAAGAGTATAGCCAGCATGTTTAGTTTTGCTTATAGCTTAAATTATACCTGAAGGTTCCTGCTCTGACTCAAAAGCTGAACTGTCCACCCTCTCTTGTTCAACAGCAGGAGCACTAGTGCTACTGTTGCTTCCTTCGTCACCTTCAAAATAAATAAGCATTGTACACTAGGCTACATATTGTAGGCTAGAAATGGACTCAATTTCTGGTCAATTTTGGCACAAAAAAAATACTGTATCCCCATATGTAAAACAGTCTGTTAGTTTGTCATTAAGATGCTCTTTTAAAACATCTATCATTATATACATTTGTAATATGTATATATATAATTTTTTTTAATAATTTTTTTTTAATAGATTTTATCTATTGTAAGTCGCTTTGAATGAAAGAGTCCATCTGCCAAATGATTATGTAAATATTAGGGTGCAACAGTTCAACTGTTTCAAACAGTTCGGTTTGTTTCAGGGTTTTAGATTCACGGTTTCGGTACAGTTGTATTTGCTATGTTTATGGAAAAACTATACTTTCAAAAATATATATATATATATTATATTATTAAGAATATTCTAACTACAAGCAACAGCACAAATAAATACAATAGAGTAAAGATACAAATAAAATAAACTGACTTCCAGGTTTTTTTTTTAGGTAGGTCTTGCATTAGTTTTTAGGTACAGAAATTAAATAAAGTAATCAAATATAAAACATTGCATTTTGGACTATAAATTAAAGATTATTCTTTATTAAAGTAAAAAAACTTTTTAGTCAAGAGCAGTGAGTGATTTCTTTGTTGTTGCTTTTCGATTAATATAAAGACTGTCACTTTAAGAGAATGCACTGACCCAGTGTTCGAATTAGTATTGAACAAGAGTGAGTTTTTTTTTTTTTTTTTTTTTTTTTTTCATCATCTTTGTTGTTGTAATGTCTGGGAATCCAGAATGCGCATCCATCAACAGAAAAATATATTATTTGAACCCTGTTTGTTTTACCTTTTATTTATAGTAAACCATATTACAGATGCTTTGTCAGATTTAAGTTGAACAGCGGTCCCAGTGCGTGCCAAACAGTGTGTGGAGAACTGAACGGTTTGGTTTTTTCAGTGAACCTTCCCATCCCTAGTAAATATAACTGTAATTCTGACCGACCTGCTCCCTTACTGGCGAACATGGCTGGGATTTTGCAGCAATTTGCTGCGTCTGTGGCAAGGGCTTTTCTCCTTTTTATACGTTCCTTCTCTGCTCCTCCTTTGCATTTACGCTCCATTTTCTAAGATAAAGCCTGCCTCTGGATATAGCCAATTAGGCAGTGCTTCGCTGATGTTTGGTCATGTGGTGGTGTTATTTTCACTCAGCGATCGCCTGATTCATATATTCATAAGTCCGTCAAATAATTCGCAGTTGCATAACAGCCTATTACACGTCAGCCTGATCGACTGCACAGCGGCAGCCGGCAGGCCAGAAGGACCGTGAGGCCACCGGCAAATGTCCCGGTGCTCCCGATGGCCAGTCCGCCCCTGTCAGTAGAACTTCAATGTATTATTTGTGTAATTTTAGGGACTAAACTTAACTGAAAGCAGTAAAAACAAACGTGAGAGAGGAGGAAGATTGCTACTTGTCAGCTGAGCTGCCGCCCAGTTTCCATGGTAACTCCCTCCACTCCAGTTTAAATGCGCCTCGATGTTCAACGCACGTGAATCAAACACATTACACAGCGTTTACATAGTACATAAAATTATAAACTTACCCTGACACTTGATAACATAAACTCACCTAAAGGATTATTAGGAACACCTGTTCAATTTCTCATTAATGCAATTATCTAATCAACCAATCACATGGCCGTTGCTTCAATGCATTTAGGGGGTGTGGTCCTGGCCAAGACAATCTCCTGAACTCCAAACTGAATGTCAGAATGGGAAAGAAAGGTGATTTAAGCAATTTTGAGCGTGGCATGTTTGTTGGTGCCAGACGGGCCGGTCTGAGTATTTCAGTTACTGGGATTTTCACGCACAACCATTTCTAGGGTTTACAAAGAATGGTGTGAAAAGAGAAAAACATCCAGTATGCGGCAGTCCTGTGGGCAAAAATGCCTTGTTGATGCTAGAGGTCAGAGGAAAATGGGCCGACTGGTCAAGCTGATAGAAGAGCAACTTTGACTGAAATAACCACTCATTACAACCAAGGTATGCAGCAAAGCATTTGTGATGCCACAACACGCACAACCTTGAGGCGGATGGGCTACAACAGCAGAAGACCCCACCGGGTACCACTCATCTCCACTACAAATAGGAAAAAGAGGCTGCAATATGAACAAGCTCACCAAAATTGGACAGTTGAAGACTGGAAAAATGTTGCCTGGTCTGATGAGTCTCGATTTCTGTTGAGATATTTAGAATCAGAATGAGCTTTATTGCCAGGTATGTTAAAACATACGAGGAATTTGTTTTCGTGACAGAAGCTACGCAGTGCAACATAAGACAGCGATGGAACAAAAAACACAATACGGAATAAAAAAATGTAAATAGGTAGGTAAGGAATGACAATATACAAATTGACAATGTATGGCAGGTATATTACAATGAGCATTTATGTATGTACAGGTATATTATGTGCAAAACAATTAAGTGTACGCTAAGTATGTGTGTTAGATAAATAAGTGTATGTGCATATAAATAGTGTAGTGTGTTCCACAGTTATTATCAGCTGTTCATAAGATGGATTGCCTGAGGGAAGAAACTGTTCCTGTGTCTGGTTGTTCTGGTGTTCAGAGCTCTGTAGCGTCAAACAAATGGCAACAATTCAGAGAGGGAGTGTGCTGGATGTGAGGGGTCCAGAGTGATTTTGCCAGCCCTTTTGCTCACTCTGGATTAGTACAGTTCTTGAATAGAAGGGAGGGTTGTACCAATGATTCTCTCAGCAGCTCGGACTACCCTCTGTAGCCTTCTGAGGTCCGATTTAGAAGCTGAGCTGAACCAGACAGTTACTGAAGTGCAGAGGATGCATTCAATGATGATGGAGTAGAACTGTTTCAGCAGCTCCTGTGGCAGGTTAAACTTCCTCAGCTGGCAAAGGAAGTACAACCTCTGCTGGGCCTTTTTCACAATGGAGTCAATGTGAATGTCCCACTTCAGGTCCTGAGAGATAGTGGTGCCCAGGAACATGAATGACTCCACTGCAGTCACAGTGCTGTTCATGATGGTGAGTGGGGGAAGTGCAGGGGGGTTTCTCCTGAAGTCCACGATCATTTCCACTGTTTTGAGTGTGTTAAGCTCCAGGTTGTTGAGAGTGCACCAGACAGCCAGCTCTTTAACCTCCTGTCTGTAAGCAGGCGCATCACCGTCCTGAATGAGGCCGGTGAGTGTGGTGTCATCTGCAAACTTCAGGAGCTTGACAGAGGGGTCCTTAGACGTGCAATCATCAGTGTACAGGGAGAAGAGCAGTGGGGAGAGAACACAGCCCTGGGGAGCTCTGGTGCTGATTGTACTGGTACTGGATGTGTATTTTCCCAGCCTCACTAGCTGCTGCCTGTCTGTCAGGAAGCTGTTGATCCACTGAGAGATGGAGGTGGGCACGGAGAGCTGAGTTAGGTTGGGCAGGAGGAGGTTTGGGATGATGTTGTTAAAGGCCGAGCTGAAGTCCACAAACAGGGTGGTCACATAAGTCCCCGGTTTATCTAGGTGTTGCAGAACATAATGCAGTCCAATGTTTACTGCATCATCCACAGACCTGTTTGCTCTGTAGGCAAACTGAAGAGGATCCATCGGTGGAAGCAGCTTCAAAAATACTCCAGTCAGTGAGGTCAAAACAAGCTTGTAAATCCTGCTCTGCTTCATTAGTCCATCTTTTTACAGTCCTTAAAACAGGTTTAGCTGATTTTAGTTTCCATCTTTTTACAGTCCTTAAAACAGGTTTAGCTGATTTTAGTTTCTGCCTGTAGGTCAGTATAAGATGAACCAGAAGGTGATCAGAACGTCTCAAAGCTGCTCGTGGAACAGAGTGATATGCATCCTTTATTGTTGTGTAACAGTGATCCAATATATTACTGTCTCTGGTGGGACATGTGATGTGCTGTCTGTATTTTGACAGTTCACGGGAGAGATTGGCTTTATTAAAATCCCCAAGAATGAGTAAAATGGAGTCCGGGTGTTGTTGTTCTGTCTCTGTGATCTGCTCAGCGAGTTTCTGTAAAGCCAGGCTTACATGTGCTTGTGGAGGAATGTAAACACTCACCAGAATGAACGAGTGAAACTCCCATGGCGAATAGAACTGCTTGCAGTTAATGAAGAGTGTTTCGAGATTTGAGCAGCACATCTTCTTTAACAAAGTTACATCTGTACACCACCATTCATTGATGTAAAAGCATATCCCGCCACCGCGCGATTTCCCCGTTGATTCTGCGTCGCAGTCCTCTCTGAACAGCTGAAAGTCCGGCAGATAGAGCGCGCTGTCCGGTATGGCGTCATTCAGCCAAGTTTCTGTGAAACACAGAGCAGCAGAGTGTGAGAAATCCTTATTTGTCCGGGAGAGCAGAAGCAGTTTGTCCGTTTTGTTGGGTAGAGAGCGGAGATTTGCCAGATGGATGCTAGGCAATGGCATTCGAAATCCGCGTTTTCTGAGTCTCACAAGCGCGCCAGCTCTTTTTCCTCTTCTGCGCGTCCACTTGAAGTGTGTGATCAGTGCAGCCACTCCGCCAACAAGAATATCCAGCAAAACATCAGAATAGTCGAAAACCGGTGATATATCGGGAGATGTGTGTTGCCGAATCTCCAGCAATTCGTCCCTGGTGAAACTGATTGCAGGAATATAACTAAACACAGGACAAACTAACAAAAACACAAAAACAACTGCAGAGCACGTCACGGAGGCAGCCATCCTGTATCGGCGCCAGTGAGCCTTTCAACTCTCCTTTCAACTCTTATTCAGATGGTAGAGTCAGAATTTGGTGTAAACAGAATGGATCCATCATTAATTGTTACCACTGTGTAGGCTGGTGGTGGTGGTGTAATGGTGTGGGGGAGGTTTTCTTGGCACACTTTAGGCCCCTTAGTGCCAATTGGGTATCGTTTAAATGCCACAGCCTACCTGAGAATTGTTTCTGACCATGTCCATCCCTTTGTGACCACCATGTACCCATGCTCTGATGGCTACGTCCAGCAGGATAATGCACCATGTCACAAAGCTCAAATCATTTCAAATTGGTTTCTTGAACATGACAATGAGTTTACTGTACTAAAATGGCTCCCACAGTCACCAGATATTAACCCAATAGAGCATCTTTGGGATGTGGTGGAATGGGAACGTCTTGCCCTGGATGTGCATCCCACAAATCTCTATCAACTGCAAGATGCTATCCTATTAATATGGGTCAACATTTCTAAAGAATGATTTCAGCACCTTGTTGAATCAATGCCACGTAGAATTAAGGCATTTCTGAAGGCAAAAGGGGGCCAAACACAGTATTAGTATGGTGTTCCTAATAATCCTTTAGGTGAGTATATTGTTTAAGTTGATAGTAGAAGTAAATTGAATTAGAACATAGGATCTATATAATATAATATAATATAATATAATATAATATAATATAATATAATATAATATAATATAATATAATATAATATAATATAATATAATAGCTTTAAAAATGGTAAACAGTGTAAAAACAAAATGCATTGCTGCACTGCAAAAACAAATTGATTAAAAGTTATTTGATGCATGAATATAATTTCACAAATAGCCTATGTAAACACACGCACAATACAACATATGTATTTTTAAAATATATTTTCAAAATATATTTCAATATATTTAACAGTGTGCCTTTCAGCAGTCTGAAGGAAGAGTTTATGGTAAAAGAGACGTGCTACTGTACAGAGACTCCAGTGACAACAAGGTCTCTTTGGCAGGCATAGAGGTCAGAACCGGCAGGAAGTGGAAGGCCCAAGAGGCAGTAGACCAGGGTGTCACGACTGCGACACAGTGAGCTGGTGGGGGCAGTGGTATCTGGACGGGCAGGCCTTGGGAGCAATCCAAGACCTTGATTTAACAAGGCACAGGGTAAGGAAAGGCGACAACTGATCCAAGATGAGGTCCGAGCTGGGGTGGAAGAAGACCGCAGCAGTAGGACAGTAGGGATGCATGAGCAGGGGGCATTGACCCGATGGGAGCAGGTGGCAGACCGGAAGATATCATGGACAGAATTGTGGAAGTCTGAGCCACATCGGAACAAATTCCTGGTTCAGTCTGTGTATGATCTTCTCCCCAGTCCATCCAATCTCTTCCGCTGGGGCCTGGCAGAAACACCATTGTGCCCGCTTTGCCAGAGAGGAGGTTCCGTGGAGCACATCTTGAGTTGCTGCCCAAAAGCACTGGGAGATGGGTGCTACCGTTGGTGCCATGACCAAGTGCTGAGGATCATTGCAGAGATCATCAGTTCTGGGATCGCCTGCAGTAGACACCTGCAACCAGCAAGACAAAACATTGCCTTTGTTAAGGCTGGGGAGAAGCCACAACAACACCTGAAGCAATCAGGGGGGGCTGCTCTCAACAGCAAAGGACTTGCAGCTGAAGGTCGACCTAAGGAGACAGCTCAAATTCCCAGAAAACATTGCAGTGACCACACTCAGGCCAGACATTGTTCTAGTGTCAGAAATAACAAGGCAAGTGGTCCTGCTGGAGTTGACCGTTCCCTGGAAAGACCGGATGGAGGAGGCTTTTGAGAGGAAGAGGGCCAAGTACAAGGAGCTGGCAGGTGAATGCCGAAGCAGGGGGTGGAGGACCCGATGCAATCCCATCGAGGTCGGGTGTAGAGGATTCATTGGCCAGTCACTCATCAGGGCCCTCAAGATGCTTGGAGTGAAGGGACTGCACATCAGGAAGGCCATCAAGAACATCACGGACGCCGCCGAAAAAGCATCAAGGTGGCTGTGGATCAAGCGGGGTGATCCGTGGATCACACAAGCTACTCAGACACAAGCCAGGGTCTGATAAACCCTGGCTGGGTCGCCTAGGTGAGGGTGTATGATGTTGTGAGATCCGAAACACCCAATGTCAAGTCAAGTCACCTTTATTCATATAGCGCTTTAAACAAAATACATTGTGTCAAAGCAACTGAACAACATTCAATAGGAAAACAAAGCGTCAATAATGCAAAATGACAGTTAAAGGCAGTTCATCATTGAATTCAGTGATGTCATCTCTGTTCAGTTTAAATAGTGTCTGTGCATTTATTACAATGAACCAAGGATACATCACTAATGATATGTCTGAGTTGCACCAGAGGTGTATTTTAATAAATAACAGTGTGTTACGATCCCCGGCATTTTTGTATCTTGTTGTATGAGTGTTTGTGTGCAGGTATTGGCTGGACATCCAAGAATGCGATTGGTGGATCCCGAAGCGGATGACTATAAAAAGGGCGGCGCTACCAACACACGGGAGCTCACTCCGGCATTTGCCTCTGTGGCGTGAGGAGCTCTGGATTCCGTCTCTGTCAACAGATTGCCAAATCACCAACAGCTTTGGGGTTGTTGTTTGTAGTTCTTACTCCTTGAACTATTCTGTTTATTCTAAGATCACTCTGGGAGCGTAGGAGGGGTCTGCCGTTTATTTTGCTCTAATTTTGTGAAGTGTTTTTGTTTAGGGAGTTAGGGCAGTTCATTTGTACTTTTGTTTTCATTATCAGGTAAATTATATCTTACTTTTATTTTATTAGTAGTTTTGTTTGTTATTTTGGCCTTGGGCCTCTCTGAAGCTAATCCTCCATATCTTCATCTAACTTCTCTTTAAAGGCCATCTTTCAATATAATTTTATAACTTAATTTATACAGAATATTGTATGAAAATGTAAATTTAAAAAGACGTACATAAGAATACATATGTTTTACAACACCCACGGGCAGAAATTAAGGAAAAAAAGTGCCTATTCTAAGCTACGCGCCAAAAAACCGCCTTTTCCCAGAGAACGCGTCATATGACGTAACGACAGGCAAACATAGGTGCTGCAGCCCTGGTTCTCAGTGTGGGTTTACGTAGTCTGAGTGGTGGAAACAGAAAATAGAGATTGTCGTTATCGTTATTATAGTTATAGTAGGTTTGAGTTGTCACAATGGTGAATTCTTGTGTTTGTTTTGGATGCAACAACTCCAACTTGTCTGGCCATCGGGTCCACCGATTTCCAAACAAGAAACACAAAGATTTCCGTGCTTGGATACGTTTCGTCCAGGCAAAGAGAAGCAATTTCGCTGCCTCCTCGTTGACTAGACACACGGTGGTATGTGAAAAACACTTCACACCGGACAGCTACAACCAAGGAGATCTTATGGAATTTCGCATGGGATTTCGACGAAAAGAGTGGGTTAGGCTGGCAAATGGAGCTGTGCCATCGGTGCATGCAAGTCCACCTGCAAAATCTGGCGGGAGTGAAGAGTCTAACGTTAATGTTAGCACTAGCAGAGAATCTGCGCGTCGAAAACGGGAGCTTTGCACAGTAAGTCTTATAATACCATATACAAATTGTTGCATCGAAATGTAGCTCTGCATGTAATCTCTGCAAATGTATTTTTCTTGACGTTATAATGGATTAGTCTTGGCATGGCACGAAAGCCCGCCTAGCTGCCGTCAGCTTACTCTTGTTACACCCTGTGAGGCTGCACATGAGCCTCCTGCCACTTATTTTATTGAGCTATTAAGACAGGGTTCCAGAAAATTTATTTTTTTTTAATTATAATTTTATGTGGTCGCATTCGCATATTACTACTCGGTTAAATTCACGCATGAATTTTCCTGCATTTAACTTTTTTTAGCGCCCGCCAAATTGATTTTTTTGTCCCGCCAAAGTCTTATTTGATCGGTGAGTAATGTAGATGAAACGCTGCCCTTGTGACAGGGCGCATGTTTGACTGAAAGAAAGAGCGCGCACTTTTCACCGTCTCCAAAACGCATCCAAGTAATTCTTTACAATATTAGTTTTCTTAGTTAAATCGGATTTGCCTTGGTTTTCTTTGACTAATCGAAGCTGGTATCAACAAGGCACATGCAAGGGAATGCAGCTCGGGACTAACGTATTTTAAAAAGATTTTGAAAAGATTAACAGTCTTTTAAATAATGCATGAATGGGGGATTTTCATGAAAGGACTACATTTTTTAGAGTTCAAAGTTGTGATCTCGGTCTGTTTTCAGATTATGGGAGAGAGTGCTGCCAGCAAAGACGGGGCGGGTGCAACTGCCACTTCAGATCCTGATGGAGATGGAGACATCTCTACAATGGACCCTGTGCCAGAACTGGTCCATCGTGGATCACAGTGTAACATAAGATGTTTACATCATTCATTAGGTAGTTAGCTTATATATCTAGCATTCAACATACATGCCATAAACAATCACAAATAAGGATTACGTCAAAATATTTCATGATCTCCATGGTTACTATTTTGTCATTTCCACTTTTCAGACAGTAAACATTAAAAATTAAGAACTTCATAATGTTAGAAAAATACATTTTTACTGGGTTGCATTAGATAGTGCATGTGTTGTTACCAATGAATGTACAATTGGTGAACAATTATTAAGATGAATCTCTTTCATCTAAGGTGTTCAGGTAAAGCCTCAGATGGTGGATGTGGGGACTCAAACCGAAAGGTTTGAGCATCGCAGATCAACTCCACTGGCCAGTCCTGAACAAAGTGATGATGAATGGTCATTTTCTGATATTGTCAACCATTCTGGTGATATGTCATGGAGTCCAGGGGAGGAGATGTTGAGAGAGTCCTCTGAGGAGGAACCAGAAGAGCTGGAATCTCTCAGTGACCCAAAGTAAAAACCTTTTTATTAATGGAAACTGTTTCTGATGTCATAGTCAGAATTAATGAGTGTTTTCCTTTTCTTGTTTTCAGTGCTGTTGACAAGTTCATTGTTTGCCAGAGGCAGTTGCTGTCCTTGTTCACAGTTTGCCCTGCATGCTGTGGGGAAACCCAGGGACGCATAATGCACCCGGAAGGAACTTTCATAAAAGTCAAGCAGGTAATGTCTTAATTGTCAACTGTCTATGAGGAGCTGAATTATAGTCTGTGAATGTACAGTATGTATATTCATTATTTGTGTCTTAACTATACAGGTTTTTTACTGGCTCATCTTAAAGCTGCTTGAGTATTGAATCTTCTATCATCTTTCATCTTTCAGGCTACTCAGACAATCAGGATGCTGAAGCTGTTTGGACTGCAGTGCATAAGTCCCGGCACTTTTTTCCGCCATCAGCGCTATTACACTATCCCTACCATCGTGCAGGCCTGGAGGAATGAGCAGAGTGGGATCATCAGGGAGTTGAAGGAGACTGGGGGTGGATTGATCCTGTCTGGTGACTGCAGGTAGAATGGTCCAGCTCACGTCACTGATGTAGAACAGGTCAATGTGTTTTTGCATTAACCTATAAATGTAACTGTTTTTGACGTTCTTAGATCAGATTCTCCTGGACACTGTGCCAAGTATGGTAGCTACTCCTTGATTGAGGATCGAATTAACAAAGTTTTGGATGTTCAGCTTGTCCAAGTAAGTTGATGTCACACAGAAATCTTGTGTCTGATTTAGTTACTGATATTACAGTTACTGTTCAGTAATAATCAGTTGGTTTTACAGAGCTCAGAAGTCCCAAGCAGCTCTTGGTGTGAGCTAGAGGGTCTAAAGCGGAGTATGCAGTTCCTGATGGACCAAGACATGCAAGTGTCTGCTCTGATAACAGACAGAAATCGGCAGGTAATGATGCTAGGAGAGATCTAAAGCTGAACAGCATTGACAGGCACAGTATCACTCAAAATAAATTCTATAAAATCAATTTGTGTTTTAGGTGGCCAAGTGGGTACGTGAGAAAATGTGTTCAGAAGGAACAAAGCATTTCTTTGACGTCTGGCATATTGGGAAAAGTATGTATTGTGATGCTGGTAGTTCTATATAACAGACTTGTTTTTGTAGTTAAATTCACTTTCCTAATAATTAATTTGCTCTGCTCTGTTTGTCTGCTCTGGAACAGGTGTACAGAAAGCACTGGATGCTGCTGCAAAAGAGAGGGACTGTGAGGATCTGAAGCTGTGGAGGCCTGCCATTATCAACCATCTCTATTGGACCGCAGCTTCCACCCCTACAGGAGATCCAGATGAGATGCAGGCAAAATGGCAGAGTATGATAAATCATGTACAGGACATACATGAACACAGCTCTCCAGCATTTACCAGCTGCGCACATCCACCGTTGGAAGGAGAGGCAAGAAACAAGGAGTGGCTGGAACCAGGTACAACATAATAGCCTATGTTAAAAGATGTCAAATGTTTTGAGGCTAAACTTTTTTCAGTGCTTGTAAATTTTAGTTTGGTTTTATCAATACGTAACCCCATGTGTACTAATAATTACTTGTGTTATGAAATGCGAGAGATTATATGACAGAATACGTTTTATTCAGGATCACCAGCAGCCACTAAACTGGAGAGTGTAGCTGCCAGGAAAGCACTGGTAAAGGATATTCGACAATTGTCACCTCAGCATCAGACATTCTCCCTGGAGGCCTACCATTCCCTTATTCTGCACTTTGCTCCCAAACACACTGGCTTTTCTTTTCTTGGGATGTACAGCAGGTAGTGTTATCACTTAAAAGTATCGATACTAATAAAATTAGTTTTTTTTTTTTTTTTTTCAATTTCAGGAAATTATGACAGAATGAATATGGCTAAAAACTAATGCAGTCTTGTATAGCAGACCAAAATGTTATAGATTGATAACAGCATGACATATTGTTTGCAAAAAAATAATTGCAAAGATGAGTCATTGTCTTATACCCATTTGAACTGAAAACATTAATGTCATATTTCTGTTGCATTTCACTGCATTGGGTTAGCTTTGGAGACCTAATGTTTTATCTACTTATCTCGTACAGAATTCTCTTGGCAGCCCTACATTTCAATAGTAATGGCAACAGAGATGTAGCGCGTACTAGTGAGGGTGAGGTACGCTATGCTGTTCGCTACCCACGGTTTCGGAAAGGTGGCTGGGTAGTCCACCCCATCAAAGAGAAACCATCTTACGGTTAGTAGTTTCACTTAGTTTTTCAATATCTTTTTTGTGTGAATCTATCTTTATGCGAGTCATCCATGTTACTAAATGTTTTCTAAACATTTCTCTCCTCAAGGATACGCAACAAATCTTATGGTCTCTCTGGTAGAGGAATACTGCAAGTCACCACAGGCCCTACAAGAAAGCAGTGCCGTCTTGTCCTCTGCTGCACCGCCCCCCCTCACCTCTTCCGTCCAGAAGGTTGCCAAGGATGAGGCAGTAAGCCTCCATCTCGCACGACACTCACGTTTTAACATGTAATAAAAGATCAATTGTACCAGTACAGTTTGTTTCACTATGTATTTATTAATCGTCTTCCAAGCGGGGCCACTGGAAACCTTTGTATGTTTGTCCCTCCTCTGCAAACTGCCTCCTTATTGCTGACACAACACATGAAGGTATGGCTTTCCTAATGTTCCTGCCTATTATTCCGTACGCCCAGCGGACAACCTGCCTGTATGCTGTGTATCGGAACTGCCTGTGGTGTAGGTTGGGACATAATTACATTTTGATCATACCATGTTTTCATAGTAAACAATTCCAATGGTAAATATTGCATGTCCTGTTGGCTGATATTCTACTGTACTACACAACACCAAAGTTGTTTTTATAGGAAGTATATGGAAACCACTGAGTTTAAAAACCTGCTTAACAGGATTTACTATTTTGGTGTAGAAAAGCTGTTTCTTTGAATTGCAGTGTGAAATAATTTTTGCTCAAAACCTACTCTGGTCTGCTGGCTTGAAGAGGGCCATGCTCCTGTCTGAAGTTCATGTATGCTATCTGCAGCACAAAAGGATTCAGACAGGATGCTTCAAACCCTGGATGGAGTGTGAGGCAGGTAATGTCTTCTGGGGGATCTAGGTTTTGGACAAGGGACCAATAGGCGTCGACCTCCCTACAGCACACACTCTCCACTGCTGATGGCATAGCCTCACATCTACCACACAAGCACCTGTTAAACAAATGTGCTAAGATAAACTCACTCTCCTTCCCTCCTTGTAGCTCTAATGGTTGGTGTAAGACCTTGTAAGAAACGACATGTAGACTACTTACTTCCTAAAACTTGGGTAAATATGCACTGTAAAAAGACACACCCCCTGTACAGTATAGGCTGTCAATTAGATGCATTTATCTGCATGCCTTACAACCAGTATCCCTTCACATGACAATAAAAGATCCTTGTTACAATGACTGTATTTACATGAACAGCATATTCCCGTCCTAGCCGGAAGACTAACCGCTTTCATATACGTACTCCACAGTACATGTGAGCTCATTTACATAATGTCCGTCGGAAATACTAAGGTGAGTAGTATAACAGCCGACTAAGTTCGGAATTCCAGCTGTCCGGTTATGTTGTTTAGATATACGGCCCAAACGCTTGACATCTGCAGAAGCAGAACATGCGGACACCTAGGTCTAAAAGCAGTTACTGATTAAAAATCAGTTAGCAATTTCTACAAAATTTCACATTAAACTGTGTTGAATAGAAATGCACAGAATTTCTATCCCTATCCAGACTAGCTGACCGTCACATATGTAAGCTATAGCCTGCATCCTACAACATTCATTTAAAATCTGGGATCTAAATTAATTATTTTAAGACACATGTTGCTGGCATGAATGGTGACAATCTACATGGATGCTTGAAAAACAACAAAGTCGACAGCAATATTGCTAAATATGATTTATTAAAAATACTGCAATGTGTTAAACATGGAGACGTTAGCCACAATTGGCTTTAGCCTGTGGTCACTCACCAAGACACCTGCCCAATTCTCAACCGATTCTCCTCACACCACAACTCTATCTCTCTCCTCTGTCCATTTACCCTTCCCCTTAACTCTGCCTGACCCCTCTCTCGCCTAGGCGGCTCGTAATTATACGGCAATGGCCCATCGTAAGAGTTGACATTTATCCCTACTGCAACCTCTTCACTGTCTGACTCCATTACGAAGAGACGATGTTTACCGGCCGTTGCGTCACTTCCGATCAGAGCGTTTTCACAACGGAAGTAATTTTACTCACAATTTCTTTTAAAAAACTGTTTTAATGCACATTTATGATTAATTTCTTCACACAAGTCGAATTCCTACACTATTTATCTACACGTTCATTCACAGGGATCTTCAACTTGAAAGATAGGCTTTAATAAAATGCTTTAAAAGTGATATATGTGTTTTTGGAGATCTGTTGACTGAGGGCGCAATCCCGTTGCCACTACTCTTCCGCTTCGCATCGTATTGAAATGGGCCGTAACACAGTGCTTCACATATATGTGAATATACTAACTTTCCGTATGGGTGTGGCACTTGTGGCTGTGCTGCACAGTCAGTGAACCACTCTTTTCACATCAAACATTTTATGCAAGTATTATGGCCAGTCCTTTATTTGATCCTGTTCTGCAAAATGTTTGATTTAGAATTTTTGCATTCCGCTAGGCCAGGGGTAGGCAAGTTCGGTCCTAGAGAGCCGCAGTCCTGCACAGTTCAGCAACCCTGAAAAAAAAAACTCACCTGCCTGTACTTTAGTAATCCTGAATGGATTGATGAACTTGTTCAGGTGTGTTTGATTAGGGTTGAAGCTGAACTCTGCAGGTCTTCGGCTCTCTAGGACCGAACTTGCCTACCCCTGCGCTAGGCCTATTTGTTTTAAAAAATCCAGCATTTACAGTGCATTAGATCATGACAGTGCATGCGTCCTTGCATACGAGGACGAGCGAGCGCGGGTTTGGCTAGATGTATTTGGAGGTTATTGCTCACGTCTCGTTCTGCACATATCTAAATGTTTCCATATTTGCAATGTATCTGAATGTTAAACTATAATATTTTACATTTTTTTAATGTAAACTAGACGGAAAAGATCATCCTCTTCACATGAGCAAAAACTTCCTTGGCATAACAGCAGAGTGGACCGGTATACTACGGTCTATTTAAACTGAACAGTGTAACATTTTATATGTTTGGTTGACTGTACTTTATTTTAACAATGAACAGACTGCGATGTAAGTTTGAAATTAGAAAGCACTTTAGATGTTCTGTGTCATTTATACCAAACACAAATGTTGCTGGTTGCTAGTGTGTTTGCAGCACTAATATTATTTTTTTTTATTTTTCAGTTTAATTGATTTTTATTTATACAATTTTATTTATTTTATTTAAATGTATATTTAAGTTTACATTTATTCATTTATTTATATACATTTATTCCAACAAACTTGAAAAATTCTGCTTGATAAATGCTCTAAAACTTTTATGTAAATTATGACTTTTATTGGCTCATTAAAAATTAATCTTGCTGCCGCGTTCTGAATTAATTGTAAAGGTTTGATAGAATTGGCTGGAAGACCTGCCAAGAGGGCATTGCAATAGTCCAGCCTGGACAGAACAAGAACTTGAACAAGGAGTTGTGCAGCATCTTCCGAAAGAAAGGGCTTGATCTTCTTGATGTTGAATAAAGCAAATCTGCAGGATCGGATAGTTTTAGCAATGTGGTCTGAGAAAGTCAGCTGATCATCAATCATAACTCCAAGGCTTCTAAATGTTTTTGAAGGAGTTAAAGTTGATGTGCCTAACTTGATGGTGAAATTGTGATGAAACGATGGGTTTGCTGGAATCACAAGCAGTTCTGTCTTGGCAAGGTTGAGTTGAAGGTGAAGGTCCATCATCCAGGAAGAAATGTCTGTTAGACAAGCTGAGATGCGAATAGCTACCGTCGGATCATCAGGATGGAATGAGAGGTAGAGTTGAGTGTCATCAGCATAGCAGTGGTATGAAAAGCCATGTTTCTGAATGACAGAACCTAATGATGCCATGTAGACAGAGAAGAGAAGTGGTCCAAGAACAGAGCCCTGAGGCATCCCAGTAGTTAGATGTTGTGACTTGGACACCTCACCTCTCCAAGATACTTTGAAGGACCTATCTGATAGGTAAGACTCAAACCTTTGAAGTGTGGTTCCTGAAATGCCTTTTGCCAGTAGGGTTGATAGGAGGATCTGGTGGTTAACCGTGTCAAAAGCAGCGGACAGATCAAGCAGGATAAGTACTGAAGATTTGGATTCCGCTCTTGCCAGTCTTAGAGCTTCAACAACTGAGAGCAAGGCAGTCTCAGTTGAATGTCCACTTCTGAAGCCAGATTGGTTGCTGTCAAGGAGGTTGTTGTGTGTGAGAAATGTAGAGACTTGGTTGAACACAGCTTGTTCAAGTGTTTTTGCAATGAAAGGAAGAAGGGAAACTGGTCTGTAGTTCTCTAAAAGAGATGGATTGAGGTTGGGTTTTTTAAGTAGTGGAGTTATACGTCTAAATGATGAGGGAAAAACACCAGTGTGGAGGGATGTGTTGATGATGTGAGTGAGTGCAGGTACAACTGCAGGAGAAATGGCTTGAAGGAGATGAGATGGAATAGGATCAAGCAGGCAAGTTGTAGGGTGATTAGAAAGGATGAGTTTTGAGACTTCTGCCTCAGAGAGTGAAGAGAAGGATGTAAATGAGTGTAAGTTTGCTGGTGATATGAGCTTGACTGATTGTGGTGTGGAAAATTGTGCACTAATGTGTTTAATTTTATTAATGAATATAATATATATATATATATATATATATATATATATATATATATATATATATATATATATATATATATATATATATATTACCTGTTTTATATATTTAATACTTGGTCAGTTTATTGATTTGTTTGGTTAACTTTGGATAAATTTTTTTTATTTGAATACGGTGCAGTGCACACAATTAAGATTTAAGAGATGGTTCAGTTCAGTGCTCAATAAATGATGATAAGTTTAGAAATGTTGTGCATCCACTTATTATTAGTGTGACATTTTAGCATGCAAATGAAGGGGAAAACTTCAAGATATCAGCCCTTAAAATTGGCAGCACATATCAGCCATCGGCTAACCCCGACCTCTAAATATCGGCATCAGCTATAGAAAAACCCATATCGGTTGATCTCTACTAGAAAGTGGGCCAATTTAGTCCCAAGAAGTATTGAAACAGGGTGGTTCCAGATCATTTCTGTGCAAAATATCTCTTATGGTCACAACCAAATCATTCTCCACAACCTGGTGTATAGACTCACGTGCGTTAGCAGCCTTTAGTCTATCCAGCTGTCTTTGTGTAACCAGGTACATCCTTTCATCATGTTCCATCCCAGATATTATTTATTAGATGCTATCGAACTTATAAAAGGGACTGCAACACTTAAAAGAGGAAGAAGAAACCCTCCTTGTTGGTCAATGAAATGTGTCTTTCTTTTGACTCCGACTGATGTTTGAGGGAGTAGGCATGTTGCGATAGTCGACAAATCAATTAATCGCACGTAAAAAAAAATGAGCTCGATACATTTTTCGGTCGCGATTTTTCAATTTTTATTAAAAAAAAATGTAACATGTCATGATGTGGGGTTTAGTCTGGAGCGCAGCCTGTGGACAGCCCGCAGTAGAAAACACCTTCTCCGATGGCACTGATGTCCCGGGAATAAAGACATAATGTCTCGCTAGAGTGACCAGCTTTGGGAAGCGCCTTTCATTTGCTTGTGGAAGTTTGCATCTCAAGTGATATTGCATTGTACTTGCACTAATGATTTATTTTAATACCGCGTAGCATATTTAGCAAGTAACTTGCTAAGGAACTTGCTTTCTCTCTAAATGGGCCTACTTTTCACTCGCTTCATTTGGCTTGCTCAGCTAAATATGTCTGTAGGTGTGTAGTTGCGTGTGTCAACGCGCCCAGTGTGTTCACACACACACATTCTTATGTATCGGCATAAGCGTTAACACTCGTTAGCTTGTCATTAGCGTTTTCATTCGAACCTATCGCTGTTTTCTTTTCTCCTCTCCTTTCTCTCACTCCAGTTTTTCACAAGCTCATCACACAACTGTGGTAATAATATTTCATCAAGCACGGTGAGTAATGGCTTCTCCTGCTTTTGTTATTTGCACCTCTTGTCACATGTACAGTTTATCTATCTCTGTCACAGATGAGGGATTCACATGTGATAAATGCAGGGAAATAGTTAGGCTGACAGAGAAGATTTCAGAATAAGAGACACGCATCCAAACTTTAATTGAGGACAGTAAGAATGTCAGGGCTCTAGATACGGCTCTGGATGCGTCTAGCTCAGGGATTCCTGTACATTGTTCGGTTCCGGCAACAGAGCCCCTGCAGCAGGGCAACTGGGTGACAGTGAGGCAGCATAGTCGTGGGTCAAAACACCGCTCTTCTGTTCTGATCAAAACATTAAACAGGTTCTCCCCACTCAGTGATGCACCCACTGAGAAACCTGATGAAAGTGCTCTAGTTATTGGTGATTCTATTGTACGGAACGTGAATATAGAGACACCAGCCACCATAGTCAAATGTTTACCGGGAGCCAGAGCGCCTGACATCTTGGCAAATTTAAAAGTGCTGGCTAATGCTAAACGTAAATACAGTAAGATTATTATTCATGCCGGCGATAATGGTGTTCAACTTCGCCTGTCGGAGATCACTAAAAATAACATTAAAGAGGTGTGTGAACTTGCAAGCATGATGTCAGACACTGTAATATGCTCTGGTCCCCTCCCTGCTTACCGTGGTGACGAGATGCATAGCAGATTGTCATCACTCAATGGCTGGATGTCTAAGTGGTGCCCACAGAATAACATAGGTTTCATAGAATTGGACAAGCTTTTGGGCAGACCTGACCTGTTGAAAAGAGATGGTCTTCATCCCTCCTGGGGTGGCACCACTCTTCTCTCTAGAAATATGGCAAATAGTCTTAGTGTTTATACTTGACTAACTGGGGCCCAGGTCAGGAAGCAGACAGACTGGCTAAACCGACCGTCTGCTAGCTGTCTCACGTCACAGAGGTCAGCTAATTCTCAGCACATAGAGACTCTTTCACCTAGATATCACACTATAGAGACTGTGTCTGTTCCCTGAACTAGAAAATACAAAAAACGTCCAAACCAAGTTAAGATTAACAATTTAATTGAGGTTCAACAAATAAAACACAGATGCAATACGGATAAACAAAAGATAAAGCTTGTCTTATTGAATATCAGATCCCTTTCTACGAAAACACTTTTTGTAAATAATATGATCACTGATCATAATCTAGATGTGCTCTGTTTGACAGAAACCTGGCTAAAACCTGATGATTACATTATTTTAAATGAGTCCACCCGCCAAGATTACTGTTATAAACATGAGCCGCGTCTAAAAGACAAAGGGGGAGGTGTTGCTTCAATTTATAACAATGTTTTCAGGATTTCTCAGAGGGCAGGCTTCAAGTATAAATCATTTGAAGTAATGGTGCTTCATATAACATTATCCAGAGAAACAAATGTTAATGATAAATCCCTGTTATGTCGATGATATCTCAGATCATTATTTAGTTTTGTGCAAACTTCATATAGCCAAAATTGTAAATTCTACTTCTTGTTACAAGTATGGAAGAACCAACAGTTCTACCACAAAAGACTGCTTTTTAAGTTATCTTCCTGATGTATCCAAATTAGCATATCCAAAACCTCAGAACAACTTGATGATGTAACAGAAACTATGGACTCTCTCTTTTCTAGCATTTTAAATACAGTTGCTCCTTTACGCTTAAGGAAGGTTAAGGAAACCAGTCTGACACCATGGTATAAAGAGCGCACTAAAGAGAGCAGCCCGAAAAATGGAGCGCAGCTGGAGGAAAACAAAACTAGAGGTATTTTGTATTGCTTGGCGGGAAAGTAACCTATCCTAGAGAGAAGCATTAAAAACTGCTGGATCCGATTACTTTTCTTCTCTTTTAGAAGAAAACAAACATAACCCCAGGTATTTATTCAATACAGTGGCTAAATTATACAGCGATATCGTTGACTTGATTGCAAATAAATGCACAGACACTATTTAAACTGAACAGAGATGACATCACTGAATTCAATGATGAACTGCCTTTAACTGTCAATTTGCATTATTGACACACTGTTTTCCTAATGAATGTTGTTCAGTTGCTTTGACGCAATGTATTTTGTTTAAAGCGCTATATAAATAAAGTTGACTTGACTTGACGCACACACACGCGCACGCGCACGAGCACGCACGTGCTTCTTTCCAAAGTGCTCGGGCAGTTGCGCTCCTGAGGTGTCTGTCGTTGCTAAGCATCCATCAGCTGTGATCTCCGTTACAACAATGACATTTCAGTAATGGATTTCCACCACCGAAAAACCCTTGCTGTAACTCTGCTACAAGATTTTTTTTCGAAGCTGATTGAGTTGTCTCTTGTCACATGACCTGGTGTGCTTGCTTCATTCTGAAAAGCTGAGATGTTTTTAACCAGATGCGGCGTGGAGGGGCCTGGAAAAACCGAGCGTGTTGCGACCGCGTCTCTTCCCTTATGAGCGCGCATACCGCATTTGAAATAATGAACTTGAGCACACAAAAAAAGACGTGATATGTGAATGGCCCCTTTATCGGTTAAAATGTTTACTTTTGGTTAAAGGTTAAACGGTCAATATGAGCGTCCCTAACTGGCATATAAACACAATATAACATACAAAATTAATTAATTTTAAGCCACACAAACATGTTGGTATTTCTTGCTCTGAATCTGCCATAAAATAAGTGCTGGTAGCATCTTCATAACTTTCCATAAAAAATTTTGTCTGGCCAGAATACCGACCTTGTGGTGTCTCTTGAATTCATGAAGAGGACCAAATAATTTGTGTTCAAACTAATGGTTCTGCTGGATTTACCTTGAAAAGATTTATTCTGTAGAATGTAGATAACACTTACATTTTTATGGTGTACATAGACTCTTTTTTACTGGATGCCACAAGCATAAAATCATCAATCCCGACCAGTGATGCCTTATTGACAGGAAACAAAACAACATCATCCAGAGTTTGTGGAATTCCTTCAATAAATTTAATATTATTATTATACATCTTCAACAAATCATCATACAAATGTTGCCATACAGAACATGAAAACAATATTAACTTTCCAGCATTTTGCAACTGCATTTTTACAAAAAATGTTTTGCCACTATTGCTACGCCCCACGATAACAGGGCTCTAGATTAACTTTTTGCACTTAACTTTCTTGGGTGCACTAGCACCCAAATTTTCAACCGCATCGGATTTAACACTGCAGTTTTACAAGTTCTCTTTTTTTTAAATTGCTGTCCATATAGGCAATATTGACTTGTAGCCTTAATGATTAGCTAACAATCTGGTCAACATAAAGTTCTTAATTTGAAGCAAAATTCTACAAGAAAGGTAACTTACTGAAAAATGGGGCTTAAAGTGCTTCACTGAGCTGAAATGTAAACTTAAAACTCAAAATAAATTAAATAAAAATAAAATATTAATTAAGTGTTTTAAGGGCTTCAAATTGAACATCTCATGGCTTAATGTCTTATGGACTATCCTCCATTGCAGTCTCATGTCCCTCGGATGCCCAACTTCTGTAGTTTGGCCGTCTTGATCTTTGGCCTTGGATATCTTCCAGACTTGGCCCCTCTACACTGATTCTTATCAGATCTTCCACTGTGTCTGAATGAAGGGATGCTCTAGTGTCTGATTTGAAAAGTTTTAGTTTTTTAAAAAGTAACGACCAAGCGGCCAGCGGCAGACAGTGAGCCTTCTTTTATTATTTGATTAATTTAGCCTTCTCAAATCATCACGACTTGCCTAAAATAAAATCTATAGATACAAAACAGTTCATACATATAACAATATTTAAATGTTAGACCCAGATAAATGTGTGCTATATCCAATAGTTTGTGCGGAGACGCTTAAGGACATGGAGACGCCAGCATGATCACTTGCATTTTTTCAGTGGATAGGGGATAATTTTTTTTATAAAGATATGAATAATACATCATTCGTAACTGCAAAGGGTCTACTTTATTTGTTTACACTCACAATATCAACAAAAATTTGTGCTTTTATAAAATAAAGAAAACAAACATGATGCGCATTCTGCTGTCTTGTCTTTAACAGGAGTACAAAAATTAACCGAAATTCAGTGATGATATATGATATATCTATAGAAAGCTTTAAATGACTACTTAACAAAATAAAACAAATCGAAACAAAAAACTCTTTCATTATAATCATAATTTGTAAAGATGCCCTTCTCTCTAAAGGCGCGTCTAATGAGGAGATGACGAGTCACGATCGGCATCCTTGCGACACAGACTCAGAAAACCCTAGTTTATTAGTAAATAATTCAAATATCTCCTTACTATTTCTCCCTGTCACATTTATGGTAATTACTTTTACCGGTGCTTTGCAGCAAGCTTAAGCCTATTGCATGTATTTGAATGCAGAACTGTTCAGCTGCGCTGACGGCACGCACCATACTGCTGCTGGCAGGACATTAAACACTGTAGAGCCGCTTTTGACCATTGCAGTAGCACGGCCTCGTATTGTTTCCACCATTGCAGCATTTTTTTCAGCACTAATTGATGGATGTCTAAAATATAAAAGTAAGGAGAAATCTAAAACGGATGGGAGGCCCATCTGAACTATGACGTGAAAATTGTCCTGAAGCCCAGCTTGAGGCCCATCAAACTCCTCTGTGTCGCGTATACCCACAACAAAAACGTTGTCAGAAGCCATATGGAATCGTGGTAAAGTCAGGGACTAATACACTCTTGTCGTACACATATTTGAATTTCTTTACTTATGTAACATCAAATCCTTTTTATTTCACACAATAGTGTCGTTGTGTGCAAGAATGTGACGACTATCGTCCCGCCCCTTTACATAATGACTTACAAGCCCAATCAGTGAATCTAACATGATGGCTTCAGAGTTTAAAGCACTAAGCATTATGCCTTTTACTTTCATACACATCTTAACCTTAGCTGTGATCAAGCCATAACTTTTGGGTTCCAATGTAACAAACAGGGTAATGTGGTCATCGGGTCCAACTTCATCAGTAAGAGGGCTTTTACACAGGCTCGTTTCTGTGGTCTGAGTCCGAGCACGATTGTTCATGGTGCCCCCACAGCGTTGGTCTGCTTTCACACTCAATAGTTGTATCGAACCCAGTTGCGTTTGCAGTCACCTTACGTTGTCGCAAACGCACACGGAAAACGCATGGAGAACACAATGCGACTGAGCATAGTTGTAATTTTGTTGTTTTTTTTGTGCTATTATGCACAGTATAATAATTAATTATAATTATTTTAATTATTCAATTTTAATTAATTCCATTTAGATTTTTAGGATTGTGTGGAATAAACCTCAGCTCTCTCGTGTGTTGAGGAAACAATGATATTGACAGTGTTATGCATGCGCGGGATACTTTACTTCCTGAACAAGTCTGCACCTGAGTCCGTGTTGCGAACCACTCCAGAGCTCGGGAGCAACCGAACCCAGACCACCTTCTCCAGGTAGTCTTGGGTTCTGTACCCCAGTGCGCACTAGGATCTAATGACAGCATTCACATTAGCGATTTTTCATGCGAACCGTGCCCCATTCCGCACTAAACTGCCGTAGTGGTGATTCATTTTCACCTTCTTTTGATGTAAAGACAACACTGTATCACAATAAAGCAATCTATCCCCCAGCCTATCCATAAGCTCATGGAGTTTTAAACGGGCATGGGCTGTTTTAAAAGCTCAGGTAAAGACATTGATGAGACATAGATGAGTCTGGGCATGATTCCCATCTGCATAAGACCACTAAACAATTGCAACAGTGTCTGACACAAATGAGAAATGTCTGATGTTGCGCTCAGCACCAGAAATTTATTGTGCAAACTGTTCTGGATCTGTAAGTATTTCGGTTTGTAGGTAGAACCATCCCCCAAGTGTGTTTAAGACCAATTTCAGTATAGATCTACGTGTTCCACTCAATCTTATCCACATTCAGCCTAATCCCTTCTCTCTTTAAGTAATCTCTGATACAAGATTATTTTTCAGAATCGGTCACCAAATCTTTTGGAAACCCCGAACTCTGCTTTTTGAACTATGTTTTAACAGAATCACAGAACAGTGTTTCTGATTTCTGGGGAAAATGCCAGACCTCATCTAGATGTACTATAACATAACCTTTTTCAATAGGTTTTAGCACTTCGATGCTTACCCAACAGCCACTGATGGCTCTTTCCTCATCTGTGTGCATACACGGTGGTGTCTGGTTCTGCTGTTCTGAACACAACATACAAAGCAGAAAAGTAAATTTTTGGTTCACACAATGGGGAAGCACTGGGTGGAGTAGTTTTCAGGACGGTAGCATTGTAGCCTTGATATATCCATAATAGTTTTCAAGATTATCAAAATCTTTGAAGATTATTTGTGGGTGCCCTATTGGGAAACACTTTGTAGCCTGACAAAATGGCTAGAGACTTGTGAAATCCACGTACACTATGACCTCAACTTCTGCTACCTTGTGGTACAGTATGAATGAATGCATTTGTTCTCCCCCCATACAATGCTTCCTGAGGTTTCAATCACTCAGGGTGTTTGTAGGTGGACAAGATCGCAATCAAGTCAGTATTGGATTGTTTAGCGTGGTTCCAACTACATTCCCATCGAATCTCTGTTTGTAAATTGTATGCATGCTGCAAAATTTTGTCAAGTCACCTTTATTTATATAGCGCTTTAAACAAAACAGATTGTGTCAAAGCAACTGAACAACATTAATTAGGAAAACAGTGTGTCAATTGTGTAGATTGTTTTGTGCATATTTTTCCATCACTAGCAGATGGGTCTGACCCAACAAAAATCCAGTTTGGCGCTGTTTGACAGTGCACGCGCGCTTCGGGTGTACGCGCTCAGAAATAGTGCTTCATGTGAGAACAGAAAGCCAATCAAATGTTTACCTGGCAGAGCTTTAGAGCATTGGCATGTCCAAAAGTGCCACCCCAAAGCAGCGTATGGGATCGAAGTGCATTGAGAGCTGAACAGCCTGATTTTGTCTGAAACAGGTTTTTTTGAAAGTCAGAATTCTGGTTTCCACTCGCTGTCGGAGTGCTCTATTACTGCTCAATCAATAGCACAATTAATACTGTAACTATAGCAGTTCTAAACAAGTTCTGCTGTTGGTTGGCTCTAGCCCCTGCTACTTTGAGGTCCAACGCTAAAGTGCCCTTGTGGTCCAGTAGGTCCCCTGTCCTCGATTTCTGCCGAGGGTAGGATGTTAATATTTTTGGTTGTGGACGATAAATATGTCTCTGTCTTTTGAGGATATATCGTTGTATTGTGCTGCAGCGCACATTCTATCAGCTGCAGTTCTGACACCACCAATTGAATATACTGCGACATACATTAAGATCAGTGTACTGCACTTATTCACAAAAGTTTGTAATTTCTTTTTTGTTATGTTTGTTTTTTTTGCATCTGCTTTAAATCCTTACTGGTTATTTAAACGTTTCATTCATGTGCTTTTCTGAGGTGCGGTTTTTCTGAGCAAAATCTAAACGCGGCACAAAAACGAAAAAGCCCTTCAAACTGTGCCTGATTATTTTATTAAGTTATTTTTTGTGCTAATACTGTAAAGACACACAAGGTTTATGTATAGACTCAGTTGGATATGTCTAAAATGAAAGTAAACAATGAAAAGAAACCAATGCATGTCCATATATCAGATGCATGCAGGTCTTAAAGGGACAGTAGGCTACATTCTGCCGTGTGAATTAAAGGGATATTCCACACTAAAATTTAATTTCTGTCATTGTTTATACACTCACATGTTGTCCAAAACCTATATGAACTTTTTTTTCTTGTGCTGAACACAAAATATATTTTGAAGAAGCTGATAACCAAACAGTTGCTGGTCCACATTGACTTTGATAGTAGCAAAAAATACTATGGAAGTCAACCAGCAACTGTTTGATGTTCCACCTTCTTCAAAATACTGTTTATGTTTAGCAGAAGAAGGTAACTCATTCAGGTTTTTTTCTTCACTATTTTATTTTTTGGGTGAATTATTCCTTTAAGGTTAATAAAACACCAAACATACAGAGAAAAATCACTCAATACTCTTGACTGAAAAACTTTAATACAGTTACTTTAATAGGAATCAGTGTATATAGTGTTTCATTTTTATATTTGTTCATTGAATTTGTTTAATGCTCCTGCTAAATTTACTCTTGTACCTGAAAATAAAACACTTTATTTGTATAATGTCACGGTTGGTAAACCGTAATCTCTGGGTTTTTCACTATATGGGTGAAGTCTGTGTGTTTCGCGTCAGCACTGATTGTTTCATGTGGGCATCTCCGCTAATTGTTATCAGCAGCAGCTGTCACTCATTACTCCTCCCTATATATTGCCCTGTCTAGCGTCTTGTGTTTGTCAGAGCGTTGTTTCAGTTCCTCGTCTCATGTTCTGCTCTCCTTGTGTTGTTTTCGTTGGATTCTCTTGTCTCCCCGGAACCCCGTCCACTCATCTCATCTCACCAATGGAATCTTCACTTACCTTCTCGGCTCGCTTCCCCGCAGTTCCACTGTCACCCTCTCCTGCTGCCAACTCACTACCACCATTCGGATCATCTGCTCACCAGCACCTTCCCGGACTGTGTATCCCCAGCCAAGTATCACCTGTGTTCCTGTCTTTATGTACTGTGTTATTCATTTCATTAAAGAACCACTAACTCGCACTTGCTTCCTACCACTCCTTCACCAGTCATTACAGAACGCTCTGACCCACCATGGAAGCAGCGAGCACCACTTCACTCTCCGAGGTCATCCACCACAGCGTCACCCGCATGGATCAGCAGCAGGAGAGTATTGTAAACACCGGACGCGCGATCCAAGCGCTGGTGACACAGGTGTCCGAGCTCACCCAGCAGATCCATCAGCTGACCTCTCCCGCTGCGCCACCCGCACCGCCTGCACCGCCCACCCCCCGGGACGTCTTCTATGACCACTTCCGGCCTGAACCGTGACTTCCAGCGCCAGAGAGTTATTCCGGTGAGCCTGACTTTTTCAGAACTTACATTAAACAAGTGTTCCATGCACTTTGCATTACAACCCCGCACCTTCGCGACAGAAGAGTCCAAGGTCGTGTTTGCTCTCACTTTGCTCTCTGGCAGGGCCACCTTATGGGGGACGGCGGTGTGGGAGAACCATCATCCGTGTTGCATCTCGTTCCACGCCCTCTCCGAGGAGATGAAGAGGGTATTCAACCATGCTGCGGCCGGCAAGGAAGCCGCTCATCAGCTATCAGACCTCCGACAAGGGGACTTGTTGGTGCCGGACTATTCCATCCAGTTCCGCACCTTGGCGGCCGCGTGCCAGTGGAACGAGGAGGTGCAGTGGGATCGATTCCTGCATGGGCTGGCCGACCGTGTTCATAAGGAGATCTACCTCCTCGAGTTACCTTCAACTCTCAATGGTCTTATCGACTTGCAGGGGCGGGATTCTTTTTTGTGGGTAAGAAGGATGGTTCTCTGCGACTTTGTATTGACTACCGAGAGCTGAACAACATCACGATAAAGAATACCTATCCTTTGCCGTTGATGTCTTCAGCCTTTGAGAGGTTACAGGGAGCATCCATATTCACAAAACTGGATTTACGTAATGCTTATCATTTGGTCCGCATCAGGAAGGGGGATGAGTGGAAAACCACCTTTAACACCCCTAGAGGGCACTTTGAATATTTGGTGATGCCATTCGGGCTCTCCAACTCATCAGGGGTTTTCCAAGCACTCGTTAATGACGTGTTGAGAGACATGGTAGATCAGTTTATATATGTTTACCTGGATGACATACTGATTTTTTCTTCATCTCTCCAGGAACATGTGCAACACGTCAGACGAGTGCACCAGAGATTACTTGAGAATTGTCTTTTTGTCAAGGCGGAGAAATGCGTATTCCATGCACAGTCTGTTCCCTTCCTAGGGTATATCGTCTCGTCCGAGGGAATACGTATGGATCCTGACAAGGTTAAGGCTGTGATAGATTGGCCAAGTCCAGATTCCCGTAAGACCCTACAGCGGTTTCTGGGGTTCACCAATTTTTATCTACGTTTTATTCGTAATTTCAGCCAACTAGTCTCACCTCTGACCGCCTTGACGTCCCCCAGTACTCCGTTCGGTGGTCTAATACAGCCGAAACTGTATTTACCAACTTCAAGAGCCGCTTCGTTTCAGCACCCATCTTAGTAGCCCCTGCTCCCACACGGCAGTTCGTGGTGGAGGTCGACGCATCAGAGGTGGGAGTAGGTGCAGTTCTTTCTCAACGTGCTGCCTCGGACGATAAGATGCATCCCTGCGCGTTTTTCTCCCATCGTTTATCTCCTGCTGAACGTAATTATGACATTGGTAACAGAGAATTGTTGGCTGTGAAATTAGCTTTAGAGGAGTGGCGCCACTGGTTGGAAGGGTCAGAGGTACCTTTCATTGTTTGGACCGATCATAAGAACTTAGAATACATTAGAACTGCCAAAAGACTCAATTCCAGGCAGGCTCGGTGGGCACTTTTTTTTGGCCGTTTTGATTTTTCTCTGTCGTACCACCCAGGTTCCAAAAACGTTAAACCCGATTCTTTGTCACGGCTTTTTGATCCTTCCGAATGCCCGGTGACTCCCGAGTGTATTTTACCTGAGAATATAGTCGTCTCTACTACCACCATTCGGATCATCTGCTCACCAGCACCTTCCCAGACTGTGTATCCCCAGCCAAGTATCACCTGTGTTCCTGTCTTTATGTACTGTGTTATTCATTTCATTAAAGAACCACTAACTCGCACTTGCTTCCTACCACTCCTTCACCAGTCATTACAGAACGCTCTGACCCTACATGGAAGCAGCGAGCACCACTTCACTCTCCGAGGTCATCCACCACAGCGTCACCCGCATGGATCAGCAGCAGGAGAGTATTGTAAACACCGGACGCGCGATCCAAGCGCTGGTGACACAGGTGTCCGAGCTCACCCAGCAGATCCATCAGCTGACCTCTCCCGCTGCGCCACCCGCACCGCCTGCACCGCCCACCCCCCGGGACGTCTTCTATGACCACTTTCGGCCTGAACCGTGACTTCCAGCGCCAGAGAGTTATTCCGGTGAGCCTGACTTTTTCAGAACTTACATTAAACAAGTGTTCCATGCACTTTGCCTTACAACCCCGCACCTTCGCGACAGAAGAGTCCAAGGTCGTGTTTGCTCTCACTTTGCTCTCTGGCAGGGCCACCTTATGGGGGACGGCGGTGTGGGAGAACCATCATCCGTGTTGCATCTCGTTCCACGCCCTCTCCGAGGAGATGAAGAGGGTATTCGACCATGCTGCGGCCGGCAAGGAAGCCGCTCATCAGCTATCAGACCTCCGACAAGGGGACTTGTTGGTGCCGGACTATTCCATCCAGTTCCGCAGCTTGGCGGCCGCGTGCCAGTGGAACGAGGAGGTGCAGTGGGATCGATTCCTGCATGGGCTGGCCGACCGTGTTCATAAGGAGATCTACCTCCTCGAGTTACCTCCAACTCTCAATGGTCTTATCGACTTGCAGGGGCGGGATTCTTTTTTGTGGGTAAGAAGGATGGTTCTCTGCGACCTTGTATTGACTACCGAGAGCTGAACAACATCACGATAAAGAATACCTATCCTTTGCCGTTGATGTCTTCAGCCTTTGAGAGGTTACAGGGAGAATCCATATTCACAAAACTGGATTTACGTAATGCTTATCATTTGGTCCGCATCAGGAAGGGGGATGAGTGGAAAACCACCTTTAACACCCCTAGAGGGCACTTTGAATATTTGGTGATGCCATTCGGGCTCTCCAACTCGTCAGGGGTTTTCCAAGCACTCGTTAATGACGTGTTGAGAGACATGGTAGATCAGTTTATATATGTTTACCTGGATGACATACTGATTTTTTCTTCATCTCTCCAGGAACATGTGCAACACGTCAGACGAGTGCACCAGAGATTACTTGAGAATGGTCTTTTTGTCAAGGCGGAGAAATGCGTATTACATGCACAGTCTGTTCCCTTCCTAGGGTATATCGTCTCGTCCGAGGGAATACGTATGGATCCTGACAAGGTTAAGGCTGTGATAGATTGGCCAAGTCCAGATTCCCGTAAGGCCCTACAGCGGTTTCTGGGGTTCACCAATTTTTATCTACGTTTTATTCGTAATTTCTGCCAACTAGTCTCACCTCTGACCGCCTTGACATCCCCCAGTACTCCGTTCGGTGGTCTAATACAGCCGAAACTGTATTTACCAACTTCAAGAGCCGCTTCGTTTCAGCACCCATCTTAGTAGCCCCTGCTCCCACACGGCAGTTCGTGGTGGAGGTCGACGCATCAGAGGTGGGAGTAGGTGCAGTTCTTTCTCAACGTGCTGCCTCGGACGATAAGATGCATCCCTGCGCGTTTTTCTCCCATCGTTTTTCTCCTGCTGAACGTAATTATGACATTGGTAACAGAGAATTGTTGGCTGTAAAATTAGCTTTAGAGGAGTGGCGCCACTGGTTGGAAGGGTCAGGGGTACCTTTCACTGTTTGGACCGATCATAAGAACTTAGAATACATTAGAACTGCCAAAAGACTCAATTCCAGGCAGGCTCGGTGGGCACTTTTTTTTGGCCGTTTTGATTTTTCTCTGTCGTACCACCCGGGTTCCAAGAACGTTAAACCCGATTCTTTGTCACGTCTTTTTGATCCTTCCGAATGCCCGGTGACTCCCGAGTGTATTTTACCTGAGAATATAGTCGTCTCAGCACTCATATGGGAGGTCGAATCGAAGGTCAAGACGGCCTTAGAAGGGGTAACGCCTCCGCCTGGATGTCCACCGAATTGTTTATTTGTGCCGGAGGAGTTATGGTCCGATGTTATTCAGTGGGGTCACTGCTCTAATGTAGCTTGTCATCCAGGGATAAGCCGAACCAAGGGTTTAGTTAAGCAAGATTCTGGTGGCCACTTATGGCTCGCGACGTTCACGATTTTGTTTTGGCTTGCTCAGTTTGCGCCAGTGGTAAATCATCATACCGACCTCCAGATGGGCTTCTTCAACCGCTGTCTGTCCCTTCGAGACCCTGGTCACATATCGCTCTAGATTTTGTTACCGCCCTCCTGCCCTCTAATGGCATGATGGTCATTTTGACCGTAGTGGACCGGTTCTCGAAGGCGGCACACTTTATTCCCTTGCCCAAATTACCTACAGCCAAAGAGACAGCGGTCACTGTAATTGACCACGTCTTTCAGTTACATGGCCTCCCGGTAGACGTAGTTTCTGACAGGGGATCCCAATTTATATCCAAATTTTGGAAGGAATTTTGCAAATTGCTAGGAGCGACGGTTAGTCTGTCTTCGGGTTATCACCCTCAAAGTAACGGGCAATCTGAGCGAGCCAACCAGGATTTAGAGAGAACGTTGCGATGTTTAGTCTCCAAGAAGTTTAGTCTTCTCTTCTCCCTTTACTTGCTTCCTTTAGGTTCCATCTTAAAAAAGCATAACATTAGTTTCCATCTGTATACATTATGCCTGTTCTTGCCTCTCTTCATTGGCTACCTGTTTGTTTTATAATACAGTTTACGATTTTATTGTTTGTTTTTAAATCTCTTCATGGTCAAGCCCCAGCTTACATAGATGATCTACTGAAGATGCATGCTCCTCTAAGGTCATTGAGGTCTGCTGACCAACTACACTTATCTGTTCCTAGAACAAGACTTAAAAATAGGGGAGATCGAGCTCTTTAAGTCGTGGCCCCTAGGCTGTGGAATGATCTGCCTATGCGTGTCAGAGTGGCTCCCAGCCTTGACAGTGTAAATCACGACTTAAAACTCACTTTTATTCATTGGCCTTTAAACCAGCCTGAGAGTTCATTTCTGCATTTTATTATTTTAGTTTGTCACTTGTTTAAACTGTGTATTGTGCTCATGTTATGTGTTTTTAATTTGTTGCAATTATGTCAGTGTCCAGCACTTTGGCTAACCTCTGTTGTTTTAAATGTGCTTAACAAATAAAATTGTAATGTATTGTATAAGAATCCTTCTTCCTGGAGCCAACAAATCTCTATGGTTGAGTACGCTCATAACTCGTTACCAGTGTCAGCCACGGGCCTCTCTCTCCGTTTCAGTGTAGCATAGGTTACCAGCCACCTGTTTTTCCTAGTCTGGAATCTGAAGAGACTCTGCTCCAGATGAGGGAGCGCACTAAGGCCAAGGCTGATCGCCACCGGTCGAAGCCTCCCGTATACGTTGTGGGTCAAAAAGTGTTCCTGTTGTGGGTCACCTGTGTTCCTGTCTTTATGTACCGTGTTATTCATTTCATTAAAGAACCACTAACTCGTACTTGCTTCCTACCACTCCTTTCACCAGTCGTTACATATAATCTCTGTATTTGTAATGTGTATCTTTGTTCTCATTTTTTAACAAAGATAAAATATTTATATTATCATGACAAAGATTTCTATCTTTACCCATGCACTTTGGCCTAAATATCTGCCATACTTTTTCATATTTTGTTACCTTAAAAGGCTTTATAAAAGGGAACTTAGTTTGGCTGTGATGCACAAACAGCTTGCAAAATAGAAAAACCAACATGACAAATAATCTGGATAAAATCATGATATTTCTAAAAAAAAAAAAAAAATAAAAGATTTGTTATATTTTTATTATATCTCCCACCCACCTGCCCACCCCTAGCTGAGGGAGAACAAACCCACACAGACTCCAAACCCCCATACAATAATTATAATATTTGCCTATGGCAAGCATCACTGATAATAAAAAAAATAAATAAAATGGAAAAAAAAATCAATAAAAAGAAAATTAATACAACTATATATATAAAAAAAATATGTTGCCTCTGCTAATCATATCATAATTTAAATTATTATAGTTTCACAAAAATAGCCTTTATTTCAACTCTTTAGGTCTCCTGACCGCCTGTAGCCTAATGTTTCCTTGTTTCTAGACCTCCATGTTTACATTTACATTTATTCATTTAGTAGACACTTTCATCCAAAGCCACTTACAACCAGAGAATAACATTCAAATACTGTTCTCATACTGTTCAAATGAGCATAATTTATTATAAACAATATAATGTACATGCTCCTTCAAAGTCTTCAAAGGGCACCAACGTCCCGACAATCGTTTCCAGATTTCACTGTGCAATCTAAAACATTTGGAAAAAAAGTTTTATGACAGAAATGCTACATCAGTCATAAATCCTTGAATGTGGACATTAAAAGTTTTTCAGAGTTTTTCATTATGTTCAGCCATTTCACTGAAACTATCTGTTCAGCTTTCCCCCATAGACGGCGTGAATTAAATAAGGGTTCATGATCAAGCAGAAGCAGCTTATTGGATTTGTCAAACAATTACGCAAAATAATTCTCATATCATCTAGTCTTTTAGACAACTCTTTGTTTTGAGTATTGAACTCCCTGTCAGGTACTGCAAGAGTGCTCCAGGTGGAGCAAATGTTTTTCTTGAGTACTGAATTCCCATCAGATGCCATGACAGCCTCCCAGTAGAGCAAACCCAAGAACCACTATTTTTAGATGACTCCAAAAAAATTTCACTTGCTTCTGGTTCCAAAAACATCTCAGATCTGTCCTGCAATTCCCAGCAAAGAATTTCTCCAGCCATTCTTTTCGCATTGAGGCAGCAACATCAGCAGCACATAAAGGCCTCCCCAAGCAGCAGATCCAAACTCTTGGGATATGGTTTTCAGCCTCTAATCAAATCTACATCAGAACTAACCAGTTTCACATTTAAAAAGCCAACCAAAACCTCAGATGGTCATTAATCCAATGAATGTAATCATTCATTAAAAAAAAATAAAAGATAAAATCTTTTCTTTTCCATTCTACGGTCGGCAAGGTTTACCCATCCAATACCATGAGTATCGAGCTTCCACCGAATACTGCCGAGAGCCTCCCGGCCACACAACCTTACCTTTTCCATTCTACAGTCAGCGAGGCTTACCCGTCCGATACCATGAGTATTGAACTCCCGTCGGATGCTGGTCGAGAGCCTCCTGGCCTAACAACTTTACCTTACCACCTTACATCTGGAGAAGCTTACCCATTCGATGCCATGAGTACTGAGCTCCCGTTGGACATCAGCAAGAGCCTCCTGTCTAGACAAACTTACCTTTCCATTCTACGATCAGTAAGGCTTACCCGTTCGATGCTGTGTGCTCCCGTCGGGTGTCGGCGAGAGCCTCCTGGCCAGACAACTTTACCTGTTCCATTTTATGGTAGGTGAGAGGCTTACCCGTTCAATGCTGTGTGCTCCCGTCGGATGTCGGCTAGAGTATCCCGGCCACATAACTTTACCTTTCCATTCAACAGTTGGCGAGGCTTAGCCATCTGACGCCATGAGTCTTGACCTCCTGCTGAACGGTGTCCGAGCCCTCTCAGCTATCCTCATGTCTTTTTCCCCCACCTGGCGATGCTTACCCATTCAATGTTCTGAGTTTGATACCCCATCGGATGCAGCGAGAGACCATTTTCTTTTCTCTCTCCCCGCCTGGCGAGGCTTACCCATCTGATGCAGTGAGTCTTGATCAACCGTCAGATGTCAAACGAGAGTACTCCCGGTTGGGCTTCTATCCTTGCCATCTGCAAGTGAGACTTATCCATCTGATGCCATGAGGCTTGATCTCCTGTTGGATGTCACAAGAGTCCTCCTTTCTGGACGGCCCAAAGCCTTTTTATCTGCCAAACTCAGAGGACCCACACATCCATTGTCCTGAGTCTTGATCTCCAGTCAAAGGCTTCATGGGCCTTCTCGATCATGCATTTTGCCCTCTGCCCACTGATTAGCAGGGCCCTCTCAGCCAGTAGGGACTGAACCCAACACCACAAGCTGTTCCCATAGAGGCAACTCCTGGTAGTGTATACAATCACACTGCTCCTCCCCCATCGGACGGTAGGGGTCACCCGTTCCAATGCTGTGAGCTCCCATTGTGCATCGGCTCAAGCCTTCCTAGACCAGGTGCCCAAAACCACATAGTCCAATACCAGCAGCTGGTAGGTCCTACCCTTCAAACGCATAAATCACTCCCACCCAAGTATGTAGGCTCTTCCGGCTTGCCAACCAGGTAACTTATCAAAACATCAGCCCCCACCAGTTCTCAGTGCTTATTTTGGGGAGGTGTTCTTAGTCTGGTGGCTGTTATTTTGCTCAATTGCTTTTTCAGGCTCAGAGCCCTTCCCTGGACAGCATGCCAAATATGCATTACCATACTTCAGCTAAAAGCTACGTCAGATACTTAGCCTAATTAACACCAGTGAAATGCACTCAAGTTAATCAGTGCCATGGTTTAAATACTTAACTGTATCCATTGACAGTTTATCAGCATATCTCCTCACTTCAAGTTCATTCTACAGTTATTAGGGGGGGTGAGGGGAGCTCTAGGTTTGGGCCATTCCTGAGCTCGGTGCCCTTCCTGGGACTGCACGCCAAATATGCCTTATCATACTTCAGCTAATAACAGGTGCTGGTCATATAATTAGAATATCATTAAAAAGTTGATTTATTTCACTAATTCCATTAATAAAGTGAAACTTGTATATTATATTCATTCATTACACACAGACTGATATATTTCAAATGTTCATTTCTTTTAATTTTGATGTTTATAACTGACAACTAAGGAAAATCGCAAATTCAGTATCTCAGAAAATTTGAATATTGTGAAAAGGTTCAATGTTGAAGACACCTGGTGCCACACTCTAATCAGCTAATTAACTCAAATACCTGCAAAGCCTTTAAATTGTCTCTCAGTGTAGTTCTGTAGGCTACACAATCATGACGAAGACTGCTGACTTGACAGTTGTCCAAAAGACGACCATTGACACCTTTCACAAGGAGGGCAAGACACAAAAGGTCATTGCAAAAGAGGCTTGCTGTTCACAAAGCTCTGTGTCCAAGCACCTTAATAGAGAGGCGAAGGGAAGGAAAAGATGTGGTAGAAAAAAAGTGTACAAGCAATAGGGATAACCTCACCCTGGAGAGGATTGTGAAACAAAACCCATTCAAAAATGTGGGGGAGATTCACAAAGAGTGGACTGCAGCTGGAGTCAGTGCTTCAAGAACCACTATGCACAGACGTATGCAAGACATGGGTTTCAGCTGTAGAATTCCTTGTGTCAAGCCACTCTTGAACAACAGACAGTGTCAGAAGCATCTCACTTCAAAAAGGACTGGACTGCTGCTGAGTGATCCAAAGTTATGTTCTCTGATTAAAGTACATTTTGCATTTCCTTTGGAAATCAGGGTTCCAGAGTCTGGAGGAAGAGAGAAGAGGCACACAATCCACGTTGCTTGAGGTCCAGTGTAAAGTTTCCACAGTCAGTGATGGTTTGCGGTGCCATGTCATCTGCTGGTGTTGGTCCACTGTGTTTTCTAAGGTCCAAGGTCAACACAGCCGTATACCAGAAGTTTCATGCTTCCTGCTGCTGACCAACTTTATGGAGATGCAGATTTCATTTTCCAACAGGACTTGGCACCTGCACACAGTGCCAAAACTTCCAGTACTGTTCTTAACTGGCCAGCAAACTCACCTGACCTTAACCACATAGAAAATCTATGGGGTATTGGGAAGAGGAAGATGCATATTTGCATAAAGCTGAGGAATGCCCAAACTCTCGGCTGCTCTCAACAGTTTCTCAGCACACCTTTCGATCCCATAATGCACAACACAAGTGATTAAGGTCAACTTCCAAAGGAATGTATTAAAAAATGCTTGCTTTGCTGTGCTAGTGGAAACGCACCATAAGAGTCTTAATTTTCTCCCAACATCTGAGCTGCCGAGAACGCTGTTGATTACTTTCATTTTTTAAGGTAATGTGCCTCTGTGATGAGTGGGGCGGGGCCGAGAGCCGTGGGAACGGAGCGAGGCCAGTGGAGTGATTGGAAATGAGCGACACCTGCTCGACCCACTGGTCTCGGGTCCCACGGAGGAGATGGAAGGATATTCTACCTGCTGTTTATTGCTGTAGCTACAATGCAGAGAGACGAATATGCAATGCCTTCTTCTGGGGCCAGGTGGGAATATGCATCTTATTTGCATTTCAAGTGATACCCTCCAAAACAGCTCTTTTTTTAGACACATTCCAAAAAATTAATTCCAAAAAATTCCACATTTTCCAGCTGTTATAATAAATGATCTGTTGGGTATTTATACTCAATTTACATAAGATCGTTTACTGTATATTCATAATAGGTTCCCTTTAAGATTGTTGTATAATCTGTTACCTAAACAGCATCCTCAAAAACATCCTCAAAATGATGCAGTTAAAATGTTCTAGTTTTGTTAACATCACATTGTCAGTACATTTTTATAAAAAAACATTCCTGTATCTCAGACCTCAGTGATATCCTTATGTTTTCCTAATGTGGCTGAGAAAATGTTCTTCTTTAGTTATCATGAAACATTGTGTCAATGTTTTATTAATAATATTGTATAATCTGTAACCTCAAAAACATTCCCAAAACCTCCTTGAAAAGTTACAGTTGTATGTGTTACTTTTGTTCACATTTAACATTGTAGGAACATTAGTTGAAAAAAAAAAAACTTCCTTAAAACAATTACATTCAGTCTTTAAACATTATATTCAATTTTTTTCTTTAAACCATTAACCAAACGTGTACAGAATGTTAGGTAAAGTTCTGGGAACGTTCCGTTAGCCACATTTTTTGCGAGAGGAATGCACACATATGCCTCGTTGGTGTCATGAAAACATGTTGAATTCGGAACAGATGAAATTGTTGAATAAAATCATTATTTTTGTTTTCTTTGTGCACAAAAATATTCTCGTAGCTTCATAAAAATAAGGTTGATTTCACAGAGACTATTAACAATGTCCTGAATATGTTTCTGGGCCTTTGCTGTCTATGCCGAGTCAGAAAGCTATCAAATTTCATCATATCTTGATTTGTGTACCGAACAACATGTTTGGATGATATATCCCTTTAAATATCACCTAATATGGTAGGTTTTATCAATAGTGTGTGATTGTTAAATGACTTTAAGCTCTGAAAACAGGCTAAACAGAAGTAGTTTTTTTCTCATGTTTGAAATTTCACATTTACTTTAAAGAGCCCCTATTATGGATTTTTGAAAATTTACTTTCATGCAGTGTGTAACAGCTCTAAGTAAATGAAAACATCCTGCAAAGTTTTAAATCTAAGTGTACACTGTGTATAAAGTTATTGCCTCTCAAAAGAAAGAGTCGAATCTGAATCATTGAAACCCTATGACAACAACATGAAACATCAGTATATTGCCTGCCCACTTGTTGGTCTTTTTGCTTTGGTCTGAATGAAAATGTCATTCTCTGCCACTAGGTGCCACTTTAGGAGTGGTAAAAAAAAAATTATCAAAATTTTCCCCAGTAACGCTGTACACAAAGTAGCACTGCCCACACAAAGGTTGTTTATCAGGCAATGCAGGCATGATGACATCGAAATGAGAGTGCTTTAAGTGGGCCGGTACACACCGGTACTCAGTACCGCCACTTCCAAATATAGCTCTTGAGCGTACCGCCACCTCTCCGACACCTACAAGAGCCGGCTCTTAGAGTCGGCTCATTCGCGAACGACCCATCACTACTCTGTGCACCCAGAACGTGCTTTTAGCGTACCGGTTCACTCATTTGGACATCTGTTTTCATAGAGGTTTTAATCCTTTGCCAGCGCTGCTGCTTTTCAGAGCGCCCTTCACAATGCACGTCCCACATATCGGGCGCCGTTTGTAAAGCTGCTCATGCTGAAAATAACAGCAACATTTTGTCACATTTAGCTTCAAACAATGTAAAAAAAAACGGTATGAATTTTTTGACGGTCACTTTTTAGCACATTTACAACAATATTTGTCAACTTAGAGATATTTTAAATAGTTAAATCTAAATATTAAATGTTAAACCTAAATGTTAAATGTTAAATCTAAATGCTAAATCTAAATCTAAATATTAAATCTAAATCTAAATGTTAAATCTAAATATAAAATCTAAATGTTAAATATAAATATAAATGTTAAATATAAATGTTAAATATAAATGTTAAATATAAATCTAAATATAAATGTTAAATCTAAATCTTAAATCTAAATCTAAATATAAATGTTAAATCTAAATCTTAAATATAAATATAAATGTTAAATCTAAATATTAAATCTACATCTAAATGTTAAATCTAAATGTTCAATCTAAATGTTAAATCTAAATCTAAATGTTGAATCTAAATGTTAAATCTAAATCTAAATCTAAATGTTGAATCTAAATGTTTCGGTTGAAACTAAATATTTAGCTAATATGCAAATTCAAAATGCCGGAAGTGCCAAAATAAAAGCTCGATGAGGTCAGGGTGTGTTTATAGTATTGTGTTAAATAAGGAACGAATAAAAATCATCTCATCCGAGGAAATTGACTCTTGGACATGGATTATCGTGATAATGACTACCGTTTTTTCCGGACTATAAATCGCACTTTTTTCATAGTTTGGCTTGTCCTGCAACTTATTTATCAAAATTAATTTGACATGAACCAAGAGAAAACATAACCGTCTACAGCCACGAGAGGGCGCTCTTTGCTGCTCAATGCTCCTGTAGTTTTTATATTTTTAACTCCACTGATGTTATTTTTTTATATATAATTAGAAAACCCCAAATCGTTATCTCTATAATATTTTTTTAATTATTTTATGTGATTTTATTTTTCTTGTATAGGATCTCATATGATGAACACGTTAAATTTTGATTTACTGTTTTATGGCGTTATGATTGTTATTGTTAAATACAACCGTCTTACCCTGATCTTTTATGTTATAAGTTTGGCAATAATAATAAAAAGAGGTACAGGTGCACTACCACTTCACAGCATCACTAACTCCACAGTCCAGTACAGTTTCTCTCAGCGACTCTGCAATGTCTGCACACGTCGAACAGCTGCTCAAAGATCTCACCTTTGGAGAAGACTGATGATTTTATACTCTAAAAATGTAAGTATTACTACTCAACAATGAAGATTACCCCATAATGAACTGCATCCTTTGCCCACCCCAACACTTACTTGCAATAATAATGATAAATGCCAACCAATAATTATATACATTTTTTTTCCTTAAAATTACATTTTAGTAAAAGAAGCCAAATGTATTTTCTGTCGTGACATAGCTATACATGAATATACACTAATGCAGTTGATGTGAATGCATCAGTTTTCAGTCAAGCAATTAATACACGAATAGATAAAATATTTATATTTTATTTACTGACAACAAGAAACATGTCTAAATGATTAAAATAATGTATAAATGTTAGCATCACAATAAATGCATACATGTACAAATCAACAACACATGAAACAAAGCTTCATTCAAACTTACTGTTCTAACAATCATGTATTTACAGATGGTGAACCCCACATCTTACTATCATCTCAACACAGCTGTTCTGATTCTGCTGCTGCGCTGTGCTTCACAGTCTCACTCTTCTCAACGGGGATGTCTTTGAGCAACAGGATGAGGAAGACCATGATGTTGGCTCTCTGAACCACACAACCTTGAAGCGAGAGCAGAAGAACACGTGCAGGACAATCTGACTGCTTCTGTGTCTGCTCCAAAACAATCGTGTGCCTGCTCTCCACGAGCACCACTACCTTTAAAACATTTACACATAGTTTACAAGTACATGAATTAATTTATTACTTTTGTAGTGGGCTAAACCACTGAACTGGTTCAAAACCACCAGTAAGTCTGTGAGCACGGCTCTTTTCTCCAGGTGGATCAGAGGATTGTAGGCCCCTGTAATAAGAGCACTGTCAACCACTTCAGATAAATGCTTTTGAAGCTTCTGAAAGTCAGCCTTCATTGTATAAACAGAAACCAGCAGAACAAACTTTACCAAAATCAAATCCTCCGTGTCTTTTGGTTTTTCTCTAGATGCTCTCGCTGCTCTGGGGACACCGATGATGAAGAGAACACTGCAGCATCTGGTCCTGATGAGACAGTGAGAGCTGGAGTGATGGAGCGTCTCATCTATATCTCTGGACCATTTCCGGATGCTGCAGTGGACTTCTCCATCCTCAGTGCACACACCAGTCTGCAGACATTTTCATAACCTACACAAATACACACACACACAATACAAAAAGTCATTCCTTTATTCTTTTGTTTCAGGTATTTCCTTTTTTCCCCTTTCCTTGCAGGTATTGCTCCACCACAAAAGATCTGCAGCAAATGCACAGAAATCAACAATAAGAAAAGTGCTGTTATAACTCTTTGAAATTACACTAATTAAAATGTTTCATTTATTTTTGTAGTGTTCTTACACAAATCCTTTGATGGCAGCATTCCTTCATTATTCACTCTACAGCAGATAAACATAATCTGTTCCTGTAACATCCAGACAAGAGTCAGTCTCCTCTGTGATTTATCTGTGATATACTGCATCTGCATGTTGAGTTAGTAAATGATGTAACTCGCTTTTTATCCAACACAAATGTTCCTAAAATTATCAATATTGCAAATGGACAAATAAAATAGATAACCTGTGTTTAGTTACTGTATGTAGGTTTGTTTGATTACATGACTTACACTCATCTAAAGCAGTGTTGAAAACAATGAGTGAACTCAGATGCCTGTTTCATGTCTGTTAAATGTGCTCACCTGCGATACTTATCAAAGACTATCCTGTCAGATGACAGACATTTAGTAATAGTCTTCAAGATGTATATATGGTTTATGTAAATCCACTTTTGAGTCGTGTACTTAATGGAACTCCCCTGTTAGTTATTCATTATAAAACGTGTTTTTACAGCACAATCACAAATATGCTATATTATGTAAGTAACAAACAGGGTTTAGATTAAGCCAGGATCAGGCCATGGCTCAATTAGTCTTGCCTTTGATAGCGTCTTTACACCTTTTGCTTATATGTTGCTGACTTTACACCTTAGATTTAATAGATTATTAACTCCAAAATCAATACCACTGTATGAAAATAACTTGTACTCTTAAATTTAAATAATTATTTCGTGAAAAAAAAATATTCTCACCATTGTAACACACAGCAAGCCGTCATATTCGTCTTCTTCCCAGTTTAACGGCGGTTGGCAACCAGCTTATTGGCGCAATACCGCCCTCTTCTGTTCCGGAGTGTGGATCAGATAATAAAACTAAACGTACACATCTCTCACATTGTTCCCTAACATTAATATCTACATACACTAGCGTAGGCCTACTCTTCAAATACAGTTTCTCCAAACGTGTTTATTACTTTAGGTAGTATTTATCAAGATAATCCATGTCCAAGAGTCAATTTCCTCGGATGAGATGATTTTTATTTGTTCCTTATTTAACACAATGCTATAAACACACACTGACCTCATCGAGCTTTTATTTTGGCACTTCCGGCATTTTGAATTTGCATATTAGCTAAATATTTAGTTTCAACCGAAACATTTAGATTCAACATTTAGATTTAGATTTAACATTTAGATTTTACATTTAGATTTAACTTTTAGATTGAACATTTAGATTTAGCATTTAGATTTAGATTTAACATTTATATTTAACATTTAGATTTAACATTTAGATTTAGATTTATATTTAACATTTAGATTTAACATTTAGATTTATATTTATATTTAACGTTTAGATTTAACATTTAGATTTAAATTTATATTTAACATTTAGATTTTATATTTAGATTTTATATTTAGATTTAACATTTAGATTTAACATTTAGATTTAACATTTAGATTTAGATTTAGCATTTAGATTTAACATTTAACATTTAGGTGTAACATTTAATATTTATATTTAACTATTTAAAATATCTCTAAGTTGATAAATATTGTTGTAAATGTGCTAAAAAGTGACCGTCAAAAATTCATACCAGTTTTTTAAACATTGTTTGAAGCTAAATGTGACAAAATGTTGCTGTTATTTTCAGCATGAGCAGCTTTACCAACGACACCCGATACCCACAGAGAGCAGAGACTACAATACCCATACACCCTTGAGTTTTACAAGTGAAAAGCGCATGCTTCGCTTTTGCCGTTGTCAGTATCAACAACTTAACGTGGTTGGAGAGGGTGTGTAAAATGCGCACACTCGGCTCGGTAAAAATACAAATACAGTGAACAACACTTAATATGCTCTCCTGGCTTCAGACTCTGAGTACTAAAAGAACACAGTCAGAATCAGATGCCTCGCTGGCTTGACACCCCACCAAGCCAGAATGATATCTCTGCAGGTCAGACGCAAGCTAATGAAGTAATGCAGTAGCTCTTTCTAAGGGTATTTTTTCAAAATCCTTTTGCACATTTTATTTATGCTCAGTAGCTCTTTCTAAGGGTATTTTTTTTAATCCTTTTGCACATTTTATTTATGTTCAGTAGCTCTTTCTAAGGTTATTTTTTCAAAATACTTTTGCACATTTTATTTATGTTCAGTAACGTTAGCTCTTTCTAGCTCAAGCAAATCCACAAACTAATAAAAGGATTTATTATTTTTTATAAGGTTGTCTGTTGACCCCTTCAATATAGTTGTTGTTACCTCAGGGGATGAGGGGAGTCATCAAACAAAACAAAAAAAACCCAATGCATATTATAAAACAATGACCTGTTGCTGGGGATGCCCAATCCTAAATACTAATCTTTCATTACCCTTAATAGGAGCACTTTAAGATGAGATCAGTATGATGGATTCTAATAATTAATCAGTGATCTTGATGAAAGCATTTCTGAGCATAATGCACCGAGGTGTCTCCTGTGATTTTGGGATTCATTTTAACTATAATCTTAGGTGTTGTATGATTACCACAGGGATTAAGTGCACTTGGATCCCGGAAGCTCAGCATTGCCACAAACTTTAAAGATTTACCTTTTCTTTAAAATAAATAGTCAATAAAGTGTGGCAATTTCCATATTTTTTAAAACTATTTTAGTTTGTAAGTTAACTTGTACACCAAAACTGATGTTAATTTTAGTACACAATGTGATAAATAAGATGAATATAAAATACTGCATGTTGCATAAATATCTAAAAAAAAATGTTTAGTCTTTATTCTTTATTGTTACACACTGAATGTAGACTATTAAATGGCACCTTACATAAAGTAAACAATTACATACAATTTTGCATAGATGCTAGGTGACCATGTTCTATCAAAGTAGCAAGTAAGTAGCATTTATGAATTTATGAAATTATCAAAACCATCATATATATATATATATATATATATATATATATATATATATATATATACACACACACACACACACACACACACACACACACTTTTTTTCTAAATATCTGCCCCCTTTAGGTTACACAACTGTTTTGTCATTATATAAGTGAGCTACATAACACACCAATGAGCCGTCAATCCTGACGTCACGTGCTTCTTATGTGAATGAGAGTGAGGCAGACGGTATCACTCTTTCCCGTGTCAGAGAAGACCGAATGGTAACGTCTTAGCTGTCTCCATTTTATTAAGGCAACTGATTAATATTTACCGTTTCTACTGGTTCGTATAAGTCATGGACATCCTTTAGAATGATCAGAATGAAAGGGACTCGGAAAAGGACCGTTTCAAAGGGTATATTAAGACAAAGAATTCGGGAGGATTACGCAAAGTGCCGCTGCCAGAGACATTGAGTCTTACATAAACCTAATGGGTCATCTAAATGTTGGTCATGAATATGCTTCATTCGCCCGAGATCAAGAAATTCATCATCAGCACTGACGTCGATGTGTTAAAATCAGCTATCAACTTTCTCTTTCGTCGGTTGCTCACTTGTTTTGAGACTCGTAATTTCAAAACAACCCCAACGAACTCATTCTGGTTTGTTTTGAAGACACATTTATACGTTTGTCTCGTTTTTTATATTACAAACTTACATGAAAATATTGATAGATCTGTTGTATTGTTTTGTCAGAGGTTAGACTGTTTATTTTATTTTTATTTATTTATTTATTTGCTTTACAGAGAAATGAACAGTCAGTCATTTATGGTTTTTGGTGGACATAACGTTAGCAGTGGTAAATGGGAAATGAATGGTGTTTATAAACATTAAGCTTTTGGTCTCATGTTTATTGATTTTCGCCAGTATTCCGATCTTGTTGCGTTAAAGGTGGTGTTTTTGTGAAATAACGTTGACTAAAATAGGACTATATTTGATATTTTATAGCCTGAATTCTACTAAATATTTAAGCCCGAGCCCATACGTTGTACTTTTGTCCGCTTTCTTAACAATTATTTGCATTTTATGCGGTGTAGCAGACAATGGATGCTGGGATTCAAAACCACACCGAACATTATGTGCACGACCCCTCCAACCCGACCGCACCGGGATTGTGTGCGGAAATGCTCGGGGTTGCGGACGAGGCTTGCCGGGCTGGGGACTTCGATCTGGCCGCGGAGATCTATATCTCTCAGCTCGCCGAGCTCGAACACCCCGACCGTGGCCTCTGCCTGCGGAAAGCTGACGCTCTAGCCCGTGGGGGACGCATAGCCGATGCGCTGGACTCGTATTGCATTGCTGCAAACCTCCAGGCACTGAGACCTGACGAACTGCAGATTTTAGTTGAAGTTATAGCACATACGATACGCACTAAAGAGCAGAGTGACAGGAAGACAATAAGCGGGGGCTCTACCTTTGAAAGCAGATGTTTTGAGAGTGATGAGTTAGACGATGAACAGAACTTGGACTTGTTTTCATGCCGCGTTTGCAAGTGCTTATTGACGGAACCAACGTCCTTGGTGTGTGGACACACTTTTTGTAAGTGCTGTCTGGAAGATGACCTTTCAAAAGACTGCAGAAGCTGCCGTTTAAAACCCAACAAATCACCCAGAGAATTTACTTTGGGCGGACTCAGAGTAAATGTTATTGCCAGTGGCTTGATTGAAAAATGGTTCAATTCGGAAAGCAAAGCGAGACGATACTGGTTGGAAGGGGAAGGTCTTTGGAAAAAACAGGACGTATCCAATGCAATAATGAAGTTCAACAAGGCGATTGAACTAGGTAAGACACTGTTACAGCCTTTCACTTAATTTATTGCAGCGGGTATTTTATAAAGAACTGACCTACTTTCAGAGACTGACGAAACAGCCACAAGGGGCGACATACGTCTCATTCTTGATGACACCGTTTTGTAACAACGTGACCAATATCATTTACATAATCCAGTTGAATTTGGTTTGAATTGGTGTTCATTGGACTATCACGTAGATGGAAGATGTGTACTATGTTTAGTTGATCACAGCAATTAGCAAACAACATAAGTTGAATAGTTGTTTGTTATTAACCCAACCTACAGCCTTCTGAACATGTATTGCTTTCTATCTGCACAGTTAGGCACAATATTGTTTAACACTGAAGTAATGCAGAACTTTTGTATAGACTTTGTAGATGAAGTTAGTTTAATTTTGTTTAGGTGGCTGTTAGACTCCTGTTTTAAGGTGCCATAGAATGCAAAAAAACAAACAAACAAAAAAAAAAACACTTATGAGGTGTTTGAACACCTTTGAGTGGCTGCAGTGTGTGAAAACAACCAGCCTATAATGGTAAAAATCCATCCACTCATTGTTTTATAATCACAATAATTCATAAACCGTCTACCCACACTAGCAGTTCCAGTTTTTTTCTCAGTACTATGACATCATACTCGGGGAAAGTCCCACCCATTTGTGACACTCTCTGCCCTATTAGCATATACACAGCCCTGAGTAAGAAGCTGTGGTCTGCCATTACTGTTTTCTTGCTGTAGCTGCTGGAGATACAATGTCAGCACCAAAGAGCCATTAAAAGTGTTGTGTGTTGGGATGCCCCAATGAACATAGGAGTCTCCATAGACCGCTGAGGAGACAGTGGTTAAATTTCATTTTTGAAGGAAATGTCCCGAAAAAAAAAAGTCCTATACATTTGTGCTAACATTTTAAGGTGGGCTGCCTCACAGACAAGGGTCAGTTTAGCACTGGAATTTGCAAAGATTACTTCTGAAAGAGGGATCGACTTTGTGCGCCAATGTCCAGACTCTAGACAAAGTAAGCATTTTGCATCATATTTTGTTTACAAAAAGAGCTTCTTGGCTCTCTGTAAGGCTAATGTTGCTAAAGCTACCATTGTCTCTGCAAGTTTTCACTAATGCTGCCTTCAAGTGCTACCAGAATAATCATAAATAAGAATGTGGTAGTGAAAAATTGCATTTGGAAGCAATGTGAGGTCAGTAACATGGTCACCACCAGTTAAACCATAACACTGGTGTGCCTGTGAGTAGGGCTGGGTAAAAAAAAAAGTTTTTCCGTTTAAACGTTTTTTAAAGTGTGGTAGATTCTAAATCGATTCTCAAAGGCCACACATTTTTTTTCATGTTTATTTCCACCAACATTGAACGCAAGATTAACGTTAATCTAATAACTAGTCTTCTCCACTAGATGTCACACTCTTATTTTCCTTGCACGATGTTACCAAGGAGCGAGAGGCGAACCTGTCATTTAATCATTCAGTGCTTAAAGTGGCGGTTTCGGGTGCTTTGTTGACATTGATGCCGCCTTCACATAAAAAGTCAGAAGTATGGAAGCATTTTAGATATCGCAAGATGACAACGATAGTGTTGTGGAAAAGAACAAAGCTGTTTGTGTGATTTGTAATGCAGAGGTGAAATGCTGTAGTAATACTACAAATCTGAATGTCATTTTAAGACCAAAAACAGTTTGGTTCCCCATATTTTTCAAAATATCATCTTTTTTTTCAGCAGAAGAAATTATTATACATGATGAATAATACATACATACATGATGATTTTTTTTTGGGGGGGGGTGAACTATCACCAATAAGCCAGTATTATTTGTCCTACATTGTTCATAGGCTTGTAGCCTCAATGTTGCAGCAAATTTTGTACAATTGTATGATTATTTTATCTTAAAAATTAAATAACATGATCCTGTTTGATCAAGGAATGCGACTGTTCTGACTTTTTTCAGCATAAATTTTTCATCTTGCATCAAACAAGTATTGTTAGTAAGTTAAAGTAAAGTTAATAAGTATTTGTATTAAATCTGTATTGATTGAGTTGAATTGAGAATCGAGTATAGAAAATCGAATCAAGAATCGAAATCGAAAATCGAATCAAGAATCAAATCGATTTGAGAGCTTGTGAATCGAAATCGAATCGATCTGGAACATCTGAATCGATACCCAGCCCTACCTGTGAGCACAACTCTTGATGCGCCACACTCTTCTGAAAAGGGAGACAGGAGCACCAGCTCATTTTCATTTAAAGGGGACAAACACAAAAAAATGCTCGTTTTGGCTCATAACCTAAAAGTGGTAATTTCAACAAGCTATAAAACATTTATCTGTGGGGTATTTTGAGATAAAACTTCGCATACACACTTTGGGGACGTCAGATAACAAGTTAAAATATTGTATTAGTGCATCCTATGGCACCTTTAGGTCATGTCTGGACTTTTCAAAAGTAGGTCAGTGCATTGGACCTGCTCATTTTTTGAAATGGAAGAAATGTATGCTGTCTCTAGTTTCAAAGGCTATTACATTCCAAAGAGTAATAGTCTTCATAATAATTTTATAATGGTTATTTTTCTGAAACGCGACATCTTCTGATGAGACACAGCCTTAATGAACCTATTGAGCAACAAAGACTTTTAACGGATGCATGCTCTATCCATCAGCTATAAGATTTTCCATATATATAAATACATACAGAATGTCAACTGTAAAATATGATAGTCCTAGTTGAGGGGTTCCCATTCCTGTTCTTGGAAAGCTACCTTCCTGCAAAATTAATCTCCAACCCTGATCAAACACAACTGAAATGTCTAATAAATATTCTGAAGTAACACTTGATGATAACCAACAGGTGAGTTTGATCAAGGGGTGGAACTAGAGATTATCTTATTGGGATATGAGAGGTTCTGTATTTACGCAGGGCGTAAATAATACAGGTACCACAGACGATCTCTAGTTCCACGCCTTGATCAAACTCACCTGTTGGTGTATGTGTGTGTGAGTGTGTGTGTATATCTATATATATATATATATATATATATATATATATTTATATTTATATTTTAACTAGGGATGTAAAATATCAGTTATTTTCATGATCGATCGTCATTTAAATTAACGATCAATTAATCGTTAATCATAATGCTGCAAAAGGATGTGCAAAAGCCACACACACAAAATGCTTTCTCACTTGAATTAATGGGATTTTAGTCTGAATAAAATGCTAGTAGCAGGATTATAAAATGAATAGATGTGATTATGATCATTTGATAAAATGAAGAGAGTGTGTCGTACGTTTGACATCATTTGACTTTGTTGACTGTTTTCTGGCACGGAGACCGCTGAACGCACCTCTTTAAATGGTTTTGTGGTGCTCGTTGTTGTATTTTAAAACACAATTGCAATGTTTTCAACTGACATTATGGCATTTAAAATAAAATTATCCCAAACGTAACTGTGTGACTGTGCTGCACAAGTGAGCTGCTTACATTGGCGCTGCTGCAGCAAAACACTGTTTCTCACATTAAATTAATCCTGCTGGATTCTGTTCTAGAAAATGTCAGATTTTGAATTTTTGCGTTCCGGTAGGCGTATTTGTTTTTAAAAATTCAGCATCTAGTGCATTACATCATGTGCGTGCATGCTTGCATACGAGGACGAGATGGATTTATGGCTGGATTTTTGGCTGGATTTATTTCAGGGTGTCCGTGGGGTTGTAAAAGGTAGTAAATGAAATTAGCCAAAATTAAGGGCATTAAAAAGTAATAAACATCATCTGATGAGGTATTATATTTTTGAACCCAATTTTTATTAGATTTTCAATTTGTGTTTAGTGCAGGCCTTTCTTGTAAAATTTGCGTGGATTTATTTATATGTTGAGAGTATGACCTGAGCGATATCATGTGATGTGTTCGTTGGCGTGCGCTGAAACAAACAGGGTAACCGGCTGGCTTGCTGCCAAACATGTACGAGAACTTGCTTCTATTCAGTAATAAAAACAAGGTGAATGCAAGTTTTCTGATAAATTTTTGCAAAAGATCACAAATTTTCATAATTGCCACAATTTCCACAGAATCTGGGCTTGCTACTACTTAGGGCTGCGCAGACCGTTTATCTGGAGCCAGAGCCGTTGGCTGATCTTGATCACGAGACACCGTTATACACAGCGCTGGGAGATACAGTGTGAAGAAAGCAGTTGAATTCCCCATAGAATCAATAACATCTCTGCGAAATCTTGTTAGAAGCATTCAAATTCAGCAAAGAATTCTGTTAAAGCTGATATCGGAACAAACGCCACTGATGTGGACACCAGAAAGAACATTGTTCAAATAAACACAAAATGTCCACCATTGACCATGGATTTAACAGTAAACTACAGGAACAACTTGTGGCAGAAATTGTCTAATGGTTTCTAGTGATTTTAAATGCTACACACAACTTTTCCCAGCACTTCAATGCTTTAAGTATTACTGAATTTTAAAGTTATTTATAATGTTTATCTTTAATAGGTTTCCCACATGTATAAAACTAAAAGTTTTAAAATGTAGAAAAGAAAACGCTTACTTTAAAAAAAAAAAAATATATATATATATATATATATATGTATGTATGTATGTGTGTGTGTGTGTGTGTGTATATGTAATATATTTAATAACCACTAGTTCTTATAGGTAGTACTTATAGATCATTTCCACTCCCTAATATACACTGTAAAAAATAATTCTGTGGCTTAGTAAATATTACAGAAATTTTTAACTTTATTAACTTAATAAAATCTCTGAATATCGTGTACTTGATTGTTTGAGTTAAACATACCAAATTAATTGAGTAAAAATCCAACAGTTCATTTTATCTAAAATTTACAGATATATTTAAGTTGTTTTCAATAAAATTTAGTATTTGACTAACCAATTATTTCTTTATAATATACTTAATATATTTGTGAGATTTCTATCAAAATATTTGAGAATGTTGAATTAAACTGATCTGTTTCAAGAAACAAAAATATTACTTAATTCAAATCAATATTATTAATATATTTAACACACTCTTAAAATTTGAGTAAGTTTACTCAATTAAAACAATGCACCCCTCCCCCACCCTCTGACCTGACGACAACTCGAAGGTTGGTTGAGTCGGTGAGCGCTGGGCAGTTTGAACTCTCCAGTCTCCAGACAACAGCTCTCTTCTCAGCATCGCAGATTTGGTGCATTTCTTCTGTGAAATTCAGGTTTGTGTATGTTTTATTTTATCTATAAAATCTTTACTGTGCTTTAAATCATATTTAATGCAAAACAACATACAGAGGCGTAATTCGACACCTAAACGAGAGTCGCGCCTGTCTTTTTGCATGATTGAAACGCTTTGCATAAACACATGACTTCATTCCTAATGATAATAAATATAATTATTATCATTTGGATGATAAAATGTCCTCAGAACTGTCACTGTTTGTTTATTGGCAGGTTATGTCAGTCACTCGCAGTATCTATCGGCTGTGAGTGAAACGCAGGACGGCGGTATGAAGTTCAAAGTTCACCCGCAGAGGCGAGTCCGTCTCCGGCACGAGGACCAGCGCTGATCCGGTGGATATTGGGTTGATTTGATTACACTTGAATTAGGCTACCTGAATTTTTAAATATTTAATTTTTACTTATAAAATGTTTGTTAAATGAGTTTAAATGTAGGCAATATTGTATACAGTGTAAAATGTGCTGTATTGCTGTACTCATTGACAATAAAGGCCAATGTCATGTATACTGGTGGTTGTGTGGAGTACTATTTTACAAAGGTTTAGAGAAAATAAAAAGTTAATATTACTCATTAATAAAAACAGTTAATATTACTCATAAATATTGTTTTTAAATGTTCAATTATTTCTACTCAATTTTATTTGTTAATGTACCAGATGCAGTTACTCAGATTTACTTAATTTTTTTACTTGCATTTACTCAATTCATACAGTATATTTCATTGATTTCACAGCTTTAAAATTTACTCAATTTTTTTGAGTGTAAAAATGTTTCACCAATAAAATTGAGTAAATAATAGTTAAACTTTTTACAGTGTAGCCTATATATTTTTGTATTCATTAAATTATATTTAGACATTATGAATGAAAAGTACATTTTAACAGATGTAATATATTTATTACATGTAAGACGTCTGCTAAAGATCTGGGAATCATGTGCTGTGTATTCTGATAAAAGGCTCCGAGGCACTTTTACATGCATTCTAATAAATGTCTATTTGACATCTGACAGGAAACATCTTAGAGACTTACTGCAGATGAACAAGCACTCTTAAAAATAACTAAAGGGCTTGAGCCCTAATAATCCTAAGGAAAACAACAGGGCTTGAGCCCTAACAAGAGGATTAATAAAATGCAATTTTATAGGAGGTGTTGAATCATGTAGACAACAGGTTAGGTAAAAATATTAAAAATGCAATAGCACATAAATATAGCAAAATGCTCCTCTTTATAGGCCTAGTTATTATTCTAGCTGACTGATAAGATTGTAAAGTTGTATTGTAGACTGTCTTATAAAATAGTCTATCCTTTGATGTTAATTCATGTTCATTATGTACTGTAGTAGTAAAGAGAAAGATAAAATGGGTTCACTTGCTGCTTGAACTGAGGCGCTAAAGCGATCGCCTTCCGAATTCAAAAGCCTGTATTTATTATTTGTATTTTATGAATTTTGAATTATTTTAAAACTTTTTAACAAAGCTTTTTGCAATTACTTGATGGCAAGTGCGCTTCAAATAATGAAGTCCACATAATAACACAGCATAGACCTAAGTTCTATTCTAAGAATTTTTAACTATATTACCAGGATCCACACAGCTGGCAGCTTTACCTGTTGTAGTTTGTTGAAGTTGTGCATGAAATAATTGCTGCTTTTATGAACTTTCACTTGTCTCGGTCATGTCGAGCTCTCTCACATTGCTCATCTGAGCTGTGTTTATCATTTGGCCGTCAGCGATGTTGTGCAGCAGAGTTAAGGACTGTTTGAAACCCCTTATTTTTTCTTATTTTTGTTTTTCCCCACTTAAGCTTTGATGTGCATCATCTCAGTTTAATACGTGAACATAGCAATTGATGTGATCGCAGAACAATCAGGAAAAAAGGCATTAGATGCACATTTTTATAACATGTAAATACATAGGCCTAGTCACCAGTGACAACCTAAACAAAAACTTTGTTTTTGGTTGCAAATGCCACCGTTTTGGTCACAGTTTTAAGCCCTGTAATGGCTAACTTGGATCATGTGAGTTCTATGACAGTCAGTAGCAGTTTACTTTTGCACAGTAAAAAAAAAAAAAAAAAAAACACTAATTCTGTTCGTTTAAAAAAAGCAGGATTGGGCAGTACACAATACTGATACTAGTCACTGGAAATGTAAAATATTAGTTGAAATCTAGAAGCCATAGAAAGAATATCTTTTCATTTATATGTAAAAAAAAAAAAAAAAAAAAAAAAAAAACTTGTGCTGGTCATATAAATAGAATATCATCAAAAAGTTGATTCATTTGACTAATTCCATTCAAAAAGTGAAACTTTTATATTCATTCATTACACACAGACTGATATATTTCAAATGTTTATTTCTTTTAATTTTGATGATTATAACTGACAACTAAGGAAAATCCCAAATTCAGTATCTCAGAAAATTAGAATATTGGGAAAAGGTTCAATATTGAAGACACCTGGTGCCACACTCTAATCAGCTTATTAACTCAAAACACCTGCAATGCCTTTAAATGGTCTCTCAGTCTAGTTCTGTAGGCTACACAATCATGGGGAAGACTGCTGACTTGATAGTTGTCCAAAAGATGACCATTGACACATTGCACAAGGAGGGCAAGTCACAAAAGGTCATTGCAAAAAAGGCTGGCTGTTCACAGAGCTCTGTGTCCAAGCACATTAATAGAGAGACGAAGGGAAGGAAAAGATGAGGTAGAAAAAAAGTGTACAAGCAATAGGGATAACCACACCCTGGAGAGGATTGTGAAACATAACCCATTCAAAAATGTTTGGGAGATTAACAAAGAGTGGACTGCAGCTGGAGCTTCAAGAACCACTACGCACAGACGTATGCAAGAAATGGGCTTCAGCTGTCGCGTTCCTTGTGTCAAGCCACTCTTGAACAACAGACAGCGTCAGAAGCATCTCACTTCAAAAAGGACTGGACTGCTGCTGAGTGGTCCAAAGTTATGTTCTTTGATTAAAGTAAATTTTGCATTTCATTTGGATATCAGGGTCCCAGAGTCTGGAGGAAGAGAGGAGAGGCACACAATCCATGTTGCTTGAGGTCCAGTGTAAAGTTTCCACAGTCAGTGATGGTTTGGGGTGCCATGTCATCTGCTGGTGTTGGTCCACTGTGTTTTCTAAGGTCCAAGGTCAACACAGCCGTATACCAGGAAGTTTTAGAGCACTTCATGCTTCCTGCTGCTGACCAACTTTATGGAGATGCAGATTTCATTTTCCAACAGGACTTGGCACCTGCACACAGTGCCAAAGCTACCAGTACTTGTTTTAAGGACCATGGTATCCCTGTTTTTAATTGGCCAGCAAACTCGCCTGACCATAGAAAATCTGTGGGGTATTGTGAAGAGGAAGATGCGATATGCCAGACCCAACAATGCAGAAGAGCTGAAGGCCACTATCAGAGCAACCTGGGCTCTCATAACACCCGAGCCATGCCATGCTGCATTGCTGCAGTAATTCAGGCAAAAAGGAGCCCCAACTAAGTACTGAGTGCTGTACATGCTCACACTTTTCATGTTCATACTTTTCAGTTGGCCAAGATTTCTAAAAATCCTTTTTTTGTATCGGTCGTAACTAATATTCTATTTTTCTGAGATACTGAATTTGGGATTTTCCTTAGTTATCAGTTATAGTCATCAAAATTAAAAGAAATAAACATTTGAAATATATCAGTCTGTGTGTGATGAATTAATATAATATACAAGTTTCACTTTTTAATGGAATTCGTGAAATAAATATGACCTGCACCTGTGTGTGTGTAATATATATATATATATATATATATATTTTTTTTTTAATCTAGATTAATCTCACTGATCTTGAAATTAATCTAGATTAATCTAGATTAAAATGGCTCATTTGAATTCTGCCGAAGGCATTCGGAATATGTGTGTTACCCAAATAAAATTAACAAACAGTAAGTCTTTGAGAAGGGGTTTATCAAGCTAGGTGGTGCAGGGGCTCATCTCCTGTTTCCAAAATGCATCACAAACTGCTTGAAAAAGCTGTAAACTAATTCCACATTGCACAAGGTGCAAACAACCTTACGCCTGTTTCACACATACTCCGTCTGCAGTGCGTATGCGTTGCATATTTTTTTACGCACCCATGTTAATGGATTCCAGTTGCGTTCCAGGAGCGTTGCGTCTGCAGCAGTGCAGCGATCGTTTACGTACCGAGTAGCGGACTGCAAACACGTCCTGTGTGAAAGCACATCGAGTCCGTGCTGCACCACATAAGTGATGCACACAGACTGCATACGCACTGCAGATGGAGTATGTGTGAAACAGGCGTGAGCAGGGCTGTAGCTGGGGTCAGCGGGGACCCGGTGAAGGTTGTACCAGTGGTCCCTGTTTGAAATTGTTTAATTTGTATGTTCGTTTATTTTTATTTATTTGTGCTATTTACACAATGTATAAGTTTTTTTTCAAGTTTGTAGGTGTCAAGGTACAGAAACCAAATAATTAAATGTAAAATAGCACTGGATAGTCTTCAATGTAAAAATGAAATATACAATCAAACCTACATTTATTCAGACACCTTCAACATTTCTCACATTATTACATTTTTGCTATATATATATATATATATATTAAAATTATATCTGGTGTCTGAATAATTTTTGGTTTGACTGTTAAAACGTACTTGGTTACTAACGTAACCTCGGTTCTCTCTAGAAGAGGGAACGAGTACTGCGTCTTAGCTAAGACGCTACGGGAAAAGTCTCTTTTCACGAAATACTGAAGCAAAAAATTATCCTTAATTTTGAATTGTTGTAAAGCGCATTTGCAGCAGCACGCAGCCATAGGCGAGACGGCTCGCTCGCTCATTGGCTGCTCTGTGGCAACTGCACAAGCCTATCGAGCGCAGGCTGATGCAACTTCGCGCCCTTCATGCCACTTCCCGCCGAAACGGGTGTGGCCTAGCCCTATAAAGGGAGCTCGAAAAGGCTGACTCGCCTGATTTATTTCCTCGCCGAAGCGAACCAGAGTGAATCGTGCACACGGCAGAGAACGCAGTACTCGTTCCCTCTTCTAGAGAGAACCGAGGTTACGTTAGTAACCGAGTACGTTCTCTTACGAGAGTTCTCTCGTACTGTGTCTTAGCTAAGACGCTACTGGAACCCCATGTAAAGCGCCGTGCGCTCAGGGATCACGCACCAATAAACCTGGAAGCAACGCCCAGGATTTACAGTGCACAGTCACCTGAGGGACTCACAGAGAGTCCAGAACAGGAGGGGGGGGGGCCTCCGTCCCATATCTAGCAGCGTCCGTAGGCACGGCAATATGACATCACACAGTCAAGGCAAGGCCTGACCCATGTGGTTACGCGGGTCTTACGCAATACTGCCCATATAACAGTCGGCAGCGCATAGCTCTTGCGATCTCAGAGTTCCAATCAGGGCCCTGATTCGGCTATACCGACAGCAGCCCTGCTTGCAGGGCGGGAACCTCCAGATTATAGAACCTGATAAATGTAGACGGCGAGGCCCATCCTGCCGCCATACATATATCCTGTAAGGAGATCCCACTACCCACGACGAGGCGACACCTCTTGTGGAGTGTGCTCTGACGCCCAGTGGGCACTGAAGGCCCCTGGAAGCGTAAGCTAACGCTATGGCGTCAACTATCCATCTGGACAGGCTCTGTCTCGAAACAACCATTCCCTTGGAACGTCCACTGAACGAGACAAACAGCTGCTCAGTCTGTCTAAAGACAGCGGAGCGAGACACATAAGCTCTTAAAGCCCTAACGGGGCAAAGAAGACTCGAGTCTCCATCCTCTCCTGACACCGAAAGGGCAGACAGGGAAATAACCTGAGCCCGAAACGGCGTGTTGAGGGATTTAGGCACATAACCGTGCCTAGGTTTGAGTATGACCCTTGAGTCATTAGGCCCAAACTCCAAGCACGTCGGGCTCACAGAGAGCGCGTGCAGGTCACCCACATGCTTCACTGAAGCGAGAGCCAACAAGAACACTGTCTTGAATGACAGATGCTTGAGGCTAATGGTTCGGATAGGCTCGAAAGGGGAACCTTTCATGGCCTCCAAAACCGTTGAGAGGTCCCATACAGGGACTGACGGAGGTCTGGGAGGATTCAGCCTCCTAGCTCCTCTGAGGAAGCGGATGACAAAACCGTTCCTTCCTATGGACTGACCGAGCGTTGTCTCAGAAAACGCTGCGATAGCCGCCACGTAAACTTTGAGCGTGGAGGGGGTTTCTGCCCTTATCCAACAGCTCCTGTAGGAAGGAGAGAACCTCCGTCACCTCACAACTAAGGGGTGAACATCCCCGAGCTGTGCACCAGCTGGAGAACACCGACCACTTCGAGGCATACAGCCGTCGTGTCGACGGAGCTCTAGCCTGAGTGATGGTATTTAGCACTCCCACTGAGAGATCAGCGGGTAACCGTTGAGCGCCCACACATGGAGGGACCACAACTCTGGTTGAGGGTGCCAAATCGATCCCCTGGCCTGCGAGAGGAGATCCCTCCTCAGCCGCACTGGCCACGGGGCAGTGTCTGCTAGCTGCATCAAATCTGGAAACCATGGTTGGTTCTTCCAAAGTGGTGCTACAAGCAGTACTGAGCATCTCGTTTCCCTCACCCGTTCTATCACCTGTGGAAGTAGGGAGACAGAGCCACCTCCGTGACAGCGCGCTTTCGTTCTTGGAAAAGAACGCGGGGCAGTGAGCGTTTTCGTGGGACGCGAAGAGGTCCACTTCCGCCCTGCCAAATCTCTCCCACAACAGCTGGACTGTCTGCGGGTGTAGAGACCATTCGCCCGTGGGAATGTTGCTTCTGGACAGCCTGTCTGGACCCAGATTCTGTAGCCCAGGCACGTGAACTGCTCTCAGCGAGTGCAAGATGCGCTGAGCCCAAACCAGGAGGCGATCTGTCAGCCTGTACAGGTTTCGGGACCTTAGACCGCCCTGGCGATTTATTTAGGACACCACAGACATGTTGTCCGAACGGACTAAGACGTGGTGGCCTTTGATTCGGGGACAAAAGCGCGTCAGCGCGTTCTCCACTGTCAGCATTTCCAGACAGTTGATATGTTGGAGCTTTTCCCGTTCTGACCACAGGCCAAAGGACGGTCTGCCCTCGAGCAGCGCTCCCCATCCTGAAGTGGAGGCGTCTGTCGACACCATCTTCACTCTCGAGGAAGTCCCCAGGCTTACACCTGATTGGTACCAGTCCTCGCTGTCCGGGGTTTCAGGGCTGTAACACAGCTTTGATTGACCCTGAGATGCAACCGACCGGATATCCACGCTCTTCGCGGTACTCGCGCTTTCAGCCAGAACTGCAGGGGGCGCATGCGGAGCAGGCCCAACTGAAGAACTGGAGATGCTGAGGCCATGAGACCTAGCATCTTCTGAAATTCTCTGAGCGAGAAGGTCGCGCCGCAGCGGAGAGAGCTCGCTGCGCGCTGAATGCCCAACGCGCGCTGTGGAGACAGCCGCGCCGTCATGGAACGTGAGTCCAGAACTATACCCAAAAACAGTATCGTCTGACTGGGGTTCAGCGAACTCTTCGTCCAGTTGACACTGAGACCGAGTTTCTCGAGGTGATCGAGTAAAATGGCCCCGTGCTCCACGAGCTCTGATCGTGATTGAGCCAGAATCAGCCAGTCGTCCAAATAGTTCAGCACTCGCATGCCTCTGAGTCTGAGAGGAGCGAGCGCTGCGTCCATGCACCTCGTAAACGTACGAGGAGCCGTGGACAAGCCGAACGGCAGGACTGTATACTGGTATGTCTGGCCCTCGACGGCGAATCTCAAGTATCGCCTGTGACGTGACGCTATCTGTATTTGAAAATACGCGTCCTTCAGATCCATCGACATGAACCAGTCCCCTCTGCGAATATGCGCGAGGAGTTTCCTGGTTGTAAGCATTCTGAAACTGTGTTTCACCAATGCCTTGTTCAGCTGTCTTAGATCCAGTTTGGGCCTGAGACCCCCGTCTTTCTTGGGCACTAGAAAGTATCTGCTGTACAGCCCCCCTTCGCTTTGAGCTTGAGATACAGGCTCCACAGCCCCTTTGCTCAACAGTTTTGATATTTCAGCCCGAAGTAGGTGTGCTACTTCTGTTTTGACCGTAGTTTCGACGCGCGCTAAAAAGCGCGGAGGGCGTCGAAAAAACTGTAGCGAGTAGCCTCTCTTTATAATGTCTAGCACCCAATCCGAAACCCCTGGAAGCGCTGACCATGCATGTGCATGAATGGCTAAGGGTTGGATGCGAAGCGCGCCCTGTTGACTGGGCAACGGCGGCGCTTCGATGTGCTGCCACATGGGCATTATGGCTGCAGCGTTTGAGGCGGGGAGCTCGCTGATCACAGCGGGCAGATCGCTCTTCCTCGACCCCGCCACGGTGCTTAACCGAGTGAGGGAGGGCTGAGCGGGTCCCGTAGGACTCGTGATGTCTGCGAGTAACTGTGGGCTGTAAGCGTGCACATTTACTGCTTTCGACTCGCTGTCTGCCTGGGCATAGCGTACGTCCACGGGTTTCGTTTTTACAGAAACCACGCGCCGTGTGTGACATAGTGTTTGTGGGCACTGAGGAGTGGGCACGTTTACTATGTAGTGCGCGCGATCGATCTGAGTCGATCTTATGGGCGCGAGCCCTGTGTGCAGGGCTGTGCTTATATGCGGAGATGGGCACTGAGGAGTGGGCATCGTCACTACATTTATAGCACCATCGGCCGTGGCCGGGACACCAGAAATTACACTCTATTCGGGAAATATCTGGGTAGCCGTGATAACGGCTTTTGCGTGCAGGCAAGTGGGCAACTGCGCGGGCTTGCGCGTTGCAGAAAACGCTGAGACATTCACAATTCCTGGAACTGAAACAGCGGCGCGCTTGGGTGGGAGCTCGGCTACAGCGGAACTCATACACCGGCGCTTTCCTAGAAGTGCTAGGATGACTTCGGGGCTTCCGGCTTCACCGTAATCCTCTGCCGCGTCTCCCGCGGCGCGGGGCGACGGCTGGTAGAGCAAGAACGGGGTCCCGAGCTGCGTTGCTGGTGCTGTCGCGATGAAGCAGCTGGAGGCGGGGGCCGTGACTGAGAGCTTTGCGGGGCCGGCCTAGCGCGACTCGCTGCAGAACCGGAGCGCTTCGGCAAGAAGTGCTTAAAAGGTTGCGACGCTTTCTGGTCCTCAACGAATCTTTCAACGAACTCGTTGACAGACGATCCAAATAGGCCAGCAGGAGTCAGCGGTGCGTCAAGGAACTCTGCCATGTCCGAAAGCGTTAGCCACAAATGTCTCTCAGCCACAGTAGCGGAAGCCATAACCCGTCCCATGGCCTGTGCAGCGGACTTAGTAGCGTGGAGGGAGAGATCCGAAGCACTCCTCAGATCCGCGAGACAGATCGCTTCAGGTCCCATCTCATCCAGCTTGCGGAGGAGATCACCCTGGAAAATCTGCAGCGTGGCCATGGTGTGCAACGCAGATGCAGCCTGCCCAGCAGCAGAGAAGATCCGTGCGAGCAGAGATGACGTCATGCGGCAGGCTTTCGATGGCAACGCCGCTTTCGTCAGCCGTCCAGCCTGTTCCACCGGCGGAAGTGACTGGTAGCCTCTGTTTTTAGCATCGTCCAGTGTGGAGAATGCTGCCGAAACAGACGAGCGAGTTCGCGCCGAATATGGAGCGCTCCAAGCTTTGGCCACTTCTTCGTGAAGCTCAGGAAGAAACGGGGTGGGCTTTGAGCTAGGAGAAGTACGCTCATCTGGCAGAAAGCTACCATCCAGCCGGGAACGAGAGGGGGGCGCTGGTGCAGACCACTCGAGGCCGAGACTCGTCGCGGCCAGCGTGAGCACTCGCATCAGCTCCTTCTCAATATCAGCCCGTCTGCTGGGCATCAGAGCAGAAGGCGTGAGATCCCCGGAGCTCGTCCAACCCTCACTGCCCGAAGCTAGCAGAGAGCACGTGTCCTCTTCCCCCGACGCGGCCCTGAGATCCACTTCCTTGGAGGACGCGGCAGCAGACAGCGGGCGCTGACCATCGGGAAGCGATGCAGGGGAGGCCGGTGAAGCAGGGAGAACCGGCGAGCACGGTTGAGCTGGAGGCGGTTCCGGTACACGCTGGGAGTGGCGCTTTTTACGGCGCTGCGGCGCAGCGGGGGATGCAGGCTCGGAGAAGAATGCCAGGCGAGTCCTCAGAGTAACCATCGGCATTAGCTCGCAGTGAGGGCAGCCGCCGTCAGCGAGCGCGAGCGCTGCATGATCCTCACCCAGGCAGGAGACGCAGATGACGTGACGGTCTCCTTCGCTGAGCGGGGCTCTGCACGAGCCGCACGAGGGCATCTTTTAAAAGACGCAGCTCTTTTATGAGTGTGTGTCGCAGGGCGAACACACACGAGGATACAGAAAAGGATATAGGCGCCGGAACGCACAGCAGGAACGGCAGTGGAAGGCGGCGTAGGCCAGCGGCTTCAGAAATGGCTCGTCCCGCTGAGATGCTTATCAGACGGCGCTTGCTTCCTCTCGTGATCCAGCGATGCGTAAGCTTCGCTGAAGAGATGAAAAATCAGGTGAGTCAGCCTTTTCGGGTTCCCTTTATAGGGCTAGGCCACACCCGTTTCGGTGGGAAGTGGCATGAAGGGCGCGAAGCGCCCTCATTGGTCTGATGTTGCATCAGCCTGCACTCGATAGGCTTGTGCAGTTGCCGCAGACCAGCCAATGAGCGAGCGAGCCGTCTCGCCTATGGCTGCGTGCTGCTGCAAATGCGCTTTACAACAATTCAAAATTAAGGATAATTTTTTGCTTCAGTATTTCGTGAAAAGAGACTTTTCCCATAGCGTCTTAGCTAAGACGCAGTACGAGAGAACTCTCGTAAGAGAACTAAAAAGTAATTCAGTCAAGAGCAGTGAGTGATTTTCATTTTCATTTTCTTGGATTAACATTACAGCAGCCAGTAGCTAAATTAGGCACGGTCACTTTAAGAGACGATGAACGCATCCAATATAATACTTATCCCATTTTTTTCCTCAACTGTTTACTTTCACTTAAGAAATAACTGACAGAGAAATAACTTCGAACATAATTTCCAAGGTGGATATTTTGACACATTTTTTATGTATTTGTCGGCACAAAAGCAAAAATTAGCAAATTTGATGTTCAAGCGTTTTGAGACGCCTTTCTCTGCGTGAGCCCTGAACACCAGAACACCGCGAGTACTGAATTGGGCTCTTTCACTTCTTTTTGTTTGTTCAAACTGCGATTTGTATTTGTTCGTTCAGGTGTAGGAGGGACGTTGAGGAGAACTTCGCAGAAGAGAGCTCGGTTCAGTGCCGCTGTTGGTGATCTCGATCTCTCTCGTGCGCACCGAACACAGCGCGCGAGTAACCAGCTACTCTGTTCAGCTTTTCAGCGTCTTGTTTTTGGATGCTTTAATGTTTAAATCGAAAAGCAGTAAGGCTTAAAAACACGTGAAAAAGATAAGCTTTCGTGACGATGCACACGTGGCCCGTCAACTGTCCTGAGCATCTTTTTAGGCTGGCCTCAGCCAGTCAGTTATATAAAATATCAAGGTGAAAGTCATCATAGCTTGCTAAGTATAGACCCAGCTCCCAACCCAACTTTGAGAATAGTTTAACGGCGATTTTTTTTATCGCCCGATAAGAGTCTCACGTTAACGCAGCACGTTAACGCAGATAACGGCCCACCACTAATATATATATATACAGTACAGACCAAAAGTTTGGACACACCTTCTCATTCAAAGAGTTTTCTTTATTTTCATGACTATGAAGTCACACTGAAGGCATCAAGAGCTTGTTGACTAAGAATGAGAGTGATGGGGTGCTGCGCCAGATGACCTGGCCTCCACAGTCACCGGACCTGAACCCAATCGAGATGGTTTAGGGGTGAGCTGGACCGCAGACAGAAGGCAAAAAGGCCAACAAGTGCTAAGCATCTCTCGGGGAACTCCTTCAAGACTGTTGGAAGACCATTTCAGGTGACTACCTCTTGAAGCTCATCAAGAGAATGCCAAGAGTGTGCAAAGCAGTAATCAAAGCAAAAGGTGGCTACTTTGAAGAACCTAGAATATGACATATTTTCAGTTGTTTCACACTTTTTTGTTATGTATATGATTCCATATATAAGTCTACATGTGTTAATTCATAGTTTTGATGCCTTCAGTGTGAATCTACAATTTTCATAGTAATGAAAATAAAGAAAACTCTTTAAATGAGAAGGTGTGTCCAAACTTTTGGTCTGTACTGTATGTATGTATGTATGTATGTGTGTGTGTGTATATATATATATATATATATATATATATATATATATATATATATATATATATACAGTATATAACTTTTTTATTTTATTTTTTTACACACACACACTTAGAGTCTTTAAGAAGCTTTATCATACACAGCAGTCACAAGGCATTGCAATTCAAGTCTATTTACTGAAACTTAGAATATTTTATTTTCATTGAACATCATACAATATAATACAATTATTTAAGTAATGGTGACACAATAGTCATTACAGTTCGAGTTTAATAGGTAAAACCTGAAAACCAAAGAAAGAAAACCGTATTTTTAGACCATACACAATATTACATTATCTTTTATTAAATAGTAATGTGACACATGTTTGCTTTTCTTAAGCAATAAACATTTTCTTAAGGAAATATCTAGTTTCAAATGAGATTCCTGATTACAGTAACAAAAATATTTGTACTTGATGAGGATGCATAAATTCCACAGATCATACTTGACCTAATTTTGCCTGTCTAGACCTTGAATTCCAAGCTTTATGTGTAAGGGGTGGTTGAATGCAGACACCATAGCAGGCCACTCACAGAGACCGCATAAAAGAGCAGAAAGCCGAGCTTGTGTCTCATAGTGAGCATCTCTGTTATATTTGTGAATTAGAGTTTTGGCAGAAATATCTTCTGGTCTCTCATATGGTTGTATGTAGGCGTTTTGTGGGCTGTATGTTTTCTTATCTCACAATATGCTGCCTAGGCAGTTAGACAGTAAACACATATGTTTCCTGCTTGTCCAGTGCTGGTACACAGTCTGTCACAGTCTGTGGCTTCAGAAACACAGTTGAGTCATATCAAATCCTGTTAATGCTGAAAAACATTTCTCTCAGTTATTTTCTCACTGCTAAACTACCGTCTTAATACTTAATACTTAATAATTTGAACTGATTGAACTCTCTGAAGTCTCTCTGCTCTTCAGAGTAGAGATGTTCCGATACCCTTTTTCTCTTCCCGATACCGATTCCGATACCTGGGCTCAGGGTATCGGCCGATACCGAGTACTGATCCGATACCTGGGTGTGTATCTGTATATACAGCTGTATATACTACTAGCCCTGTGTAAATTTCTAGAATTATTTTATGGTGTGCTCCAGACTTATCCCTTGATAAAACATGAACAAATACATGGTTAACTACTGTATTTATTACAGTATTTTTATTATCTGACATGAATTTGACAGTAATATTATTTAATTTCTTAAGCGAAAAAGAACTTCAAATGCAGCCAAAAATCTAACACCGCAAACTAAAAAAGGTATTTTAGTATTTTAGTTTTACAATATTAGTGTATAAAAAACTGCAACAAATAAGTCTAGGAATATAAAAAATTCTATATTAATCAGATAATCTCTTTACAACAAAACAAGTAAAAAACAAGCAACCGTCTAGGCATAATTATTATTAAGACATATTATTACTACATAGAGACGTAGCTAAATCTACTGTAGGCTACAACAGAAGCTTAATATATTGTCAATTTACTCGCCATGAAGATCTTTGAGTGTCTGTGTTTATGATATGACAGTTTTCTCAAATGAAACGTTAAATTCTCATGAAGTGACGGTTTATGCGTTCATGTCCTCATATAGTGACACACGGCAGAGGCCACAAAACAGCGAGCTCCCGTGCCTTTGCGCCCGTCTCCCACAGAGATGTAGACTTTGCAGGAGTAATATTTAAATAGTATTTTGCAGTTTAATATTCACAGACACTAGTATATATATTCGGCTACAGTCTGGAGCCCTGCGCTTAGACTAACACGGAAGCGACTGAACGCAGCTGCGGGTAACGAATATACTCAAACTTACTACCGGTTCTACAGAGATGCTGGTATCATCACATTTTAAAATTTTCAGCACCGTCTTGGTAGTGAAGTGCCAGTACTTGTGGCATCCCTAGTCGCCGTTTTACTGTCTGGTTGGTCCAGTCTGAAATACTGCTAAACAGCGGACATACTGCTAACCACTGATCTGTAATATAGAAGCGGCTTCACTGTCTGTTGGCAGTTTAGAACGCGATGAGTGATCCAGTCATATATAGATCAGTGCTGCTAACGCGTTTTCATTTCTTCTTCGCTGCTCTAAACAGGAGTTGCTTGTGGCATTACATCACATCGTCCTGTGTTTGCAATGCATTCTGAGCAGCGAAGAAGAACCGTGCAGCGGTTAGGCAAAGCTAGCGTTCATAACTAGGTCTTGAAAATGGTATCGGATCGGTATATGGGTTCATGTACTCGCCGATGCCAGAATTTGTTGTGGTATCGGAGATATTTCCGATACTAGTATCGGAATCGGAACAACTCTACTTCAGAGATGGGATGGGAATCAGTTTCTTGCTGCTAAAAATCCAAATGGGATTAGTATAGCACAAATACACTTTATATGAAGTTAAAGGGTTCAAGTTTTTTTTAAATGATTATAGATCCTCCGTTTATGTGATTTATATCAGAGTCCAGTATCTTTGAAGGTAAACTTTAAAAATGTTTTTATTTTTATTTTTTATTATTATTATAAGGAGTTTATTATAAGTGTGTTTCCAATTTTACTTGTTTCTTGCCATAGATATGGCTGTGGCGTGGTGCTAAATTATTTTCAAACAAACTGTTTCTGGCTAAGTTTGCTCCTAAGGCTTGCTTAGTTGGGGTCACTTCATTTACAGCGATATCGTTGACTTGATTGCAAGTGAATGCACAGACACTATTTAAACTGAACAGAGATGACATCACTGAATTCAATGATAAACTGCCTTTAACTGTCATTTTGCATTATTGACACACTGTTTTCCTAATGAATGTTGTTCAGTTGCTTTGACGCAATGTATTTTGTTTCCCCCATGAATTTTACTTTTGAATTGTTTTGCCTTGCTTTTCAAAGAATAAATCTATAAAAAAAACTACAATTTAAAATATTTAACCCTGAACATTTTTTAAACCTTCCAGCAGTTTCCCTGAAAAATACAAGGCATTAAATACAAACACTATTAATACAATGCATGTTTTTTTAGTTGGTGCAATTCAACATGCTTTTTTGTTTCAAAGACATTTTTCATAATTTTTCTTCCATATTTGCTCACATATATGAGTTGAACCACTCCGAAAGCGTTTGCAGGACTCAAACGAACTAGGTGTGAAAATGATATTTTATTAACAGGGTTCGGGAGAAGTGCGTCAGATAGCCTAATCAACACAGGTGGACCACAATCAAGTAATCAATACCATAGTATAAGTATCGCAGACTTACCTCTATCCATTGACGGTTTATCAGCATCCCTCATCCACCCCATCTGCTCACTTCGAGTTCACTTTATAAATTGACGGGGAAGGGGGTACTCTAGGTTCGGGCCATTCCCGAGCTTGGAGCCCTTCCCCGGACAGCACGCCAAATACGCATACCAAACTCAGCTAATTATATGTAAGCGTGAACTCGTGAAACACCCTTTAATGATGCAGAAGACGCAGACGCAGTGACAGGCGAATATGAACGTCTGAGCGGCATATCAGACTTCTCTTGTCTAGCTGATGTTCAGTGTGCATACTGCTGCTTTCCTTTTCTAGTCACTAATAAACTCTTCCCTCTCTTGACTAAAGCGGCAGGTGAAGGATTGCCAGCTATCACAAAAAGAGCAAAACAAGCCACTTAAATATGCAGTATAATAAGCAGATACCAGGAAACTAATTTAAACAAAATTATTAATGTAGGCCAGTGGTTCCCAACCTTTTTCAACTCGCAGCCCACACAACCAAACACATGTTTGCACGGCCCACTGCAAAAAAATTAACTGACCTCTGCTATTGTTGAGTTAATAACTTAGTACTCAGAAGCTAGATTGTCTTTATTGAATGAACTGGCAAGGAACAGAAAATAACTCTGGCTGGCACCACTTGGCACAAATGCTGATGTTCTGTAGCATATGCAGCAATGGCGGTTTATTCTTAATCCAATCATTGAGCTCGAATAGTGGAAGCATAGTTACAGTTTAATATTTATTTTTTGTTATTTAATTATATAAATGAAATGTTATTATGTTATGACTTAGACATTTTTACATATATGAACAACATTATTTCTTTTAATAGTAATTGGCGGCCCACCTGCAATACCATCGTACATGTAATGTATTTTAAATTTCAATATGAATGTAGATATTATAAACGGTTTGAAGTGAAATTATAACATGAGATTTAAAAATATTTTAGAAACACCTTATTTATAGTTTAATTTTAATGCTAATCAGTTGGATGCGGTTAATCTAGGCTATAAATTGAGTTGAGTTTTTGCTAAATAAATAATTTACCAAATAAAAGAAAAATTCATTTATAAAGTATTTGAGTTATTATATAAAGTCATTTTTGTCAATATTCAGAATAATTCCCTATATTAAGTACTATATCATGATATCATGTCATACCTAGGCATGGGCCGATTACCTGTTTCAAGCTATACCGCGATTTGAAAATTTCACGGTTTCAAAACCAGTAATATTTTCAATTTTACCGTTCCTGCTGTATGCACTGTTTTCCATGTCTCCTCAAGTCACGTATCAATCAGTCACGTATGTGTAGGATGGCCGAACTTAAGGCCCGGGTAAACTTTACATTCAGCGCTCCTTTCCATCTCGCACACAGCCATGTCCGCACAGCTTTCAAAAATATTCTCAACCCTAGATGAGCGTGGTCGGAAGAACTCACATGTGCAGTACCACGGGCTGCGCGGCTGTCCGTGAGCTCTCTTTTGATGACGAAAATAACGTAATGCCGATGGTGCACGGACGGCCGAATTATACTTTGGCCTTTACACGATTGGCAACCGGCCATTTTTTTGCCTTATTGCAACTCTCTGTTCTGGACTTAAACAAACTACGTTGCAATGCAGTCATTTTCCAAAATGTAATTTATGTGAAAATATGAAGTCTGTTAATGCCTGTTAACACATGCCAGAGACGCTGAAGACGGATGCACTAAGAAAGATACTGTAGCAGGCAGATCACTCACTGTTCATGATGCACAAACTATTGGAAGAAAATCCTCAATACTGATTTGGGGGTTTATATGAATGTGTTTCTGAGGGGAGCTGACTGTCTTCTGAAGGTTTACGTGGTATAATTTCACAAAGCTTGTCAGAACATTCTGTTTTTGCTTCAATTTGGGTTATTATTAAATTGTGTGTGATTATTATTATATAACTAATTGATAATTAGATAAATGATATGTATATGCATTATAACTAAAATTAATTAACTATAAATTCCAGATTTAGGTTAAATAAAGATGTTTTTTTTTCTTCTTCTTTTTAGGAAACAAATCAAAGAAAAAAAATAATTTATTCTACTGTTTCTAAGGTTCTGTATGTTGCTCAAAAACAAAATATATTGTGTACAGCGGAAATGTTTTATTTTTATTTTTTACCCAATCATTTAAAAATAACATATTTATGAGCTGTAACAACAATACCGTGATGCTGTGAAACCGTGATATTTTTGCTTAAGGTTATCATACCGTCAAAATCTCATACTGGCTCATGCTTAGTCATACAAGACTTAGTCATACAAGACATACAAGGTTTTCCTGGGCGGGATAAATACTATACCAACCAATCATCCTACTTGTACAACAACTGAACAACAGAGAAGTTAATATTGTTAGTTACAGCATTTTTACATTCAATAATATTCTTCAATATGAGATAGTGGTAATATGTTACTGCCATGCATATTTCAAATTATAGCCACCAATGCGTTTTAGGCTGTGCCACCAAAACATTCTCCAGCACCACCATCTGGCCATTTAAAGAAGAGCACCTAACATTTTTTTCAGATGGATAAAAGTGCATTGGTGGTGGACACACCTTGTTGAATATTTATTGTTGCGCCCTATTTATGAATGATTATTATTCATTAACATACACGTTTAACTATCAAATTTTTTGTGTACGAAGTGTTTGTGAATTTGGAGGGGGGGGGGGTTTGGGGAAGTCAATTTTACGCACATATTACTTAGAATTTACTCTTATATAATGTTTCATGAATGAGGCTCAATGTACCCTTCAACTGGCTGAATCAAACACTTTTTACATGCAACGTATTAAAGGTGGTATAATTATACTATTGAAAAAAAAGACAATTAGAAAGTTACATTTTACAAAAACAAACCTGTTGAACATTAAATTAAATACAACATACCAGCTAAAAGCCCTTTTGTTGTATAGGTAAACATAACATACAATACAAACAATACAACAACCTCATGAAATTGAACATATTTATCCACTCCTTATTCTCCTGGTCCACTTTCCTTTGATCCAATATACATTTATCCAAGTGTCTTTCTAGAAAACATAACATTTTCTTACCTTAACCTTACGTGAATTCTTCTGGTAGACTACATCATGAAATGCAACAGTTGTATTAGAGCTAACATTAGTACCAAGCTTAGATTTTTTTTTTTTTTTTTAATTAATAGTAAGCTTTTATTCAAATCTCACTTCAAACCAGCATTGAGTGTTGGTAATAACTTATGATTGCAACCTAATGTGGATTGAATGATCATGTAATGTTGTTGAAATAAGTAATTTGTAGTTTTTATATATAAGATTTTATATATAATTTTATATATAAGATTTTTTACATAAAATTTTCCTTGAACAGTCCATTTCATTTAAAGAACCCAACACCACATTCCACAGTTCAGAACGATTCCCCATCGAACCATTAGTGCATCATAAAAAACATAGTCATGGTGCCAAAATGGCTTAAGGAGATGTCACCCCCCCCCCCCCCCCCCAGGACAGCAGGAAAAGATTTTTCTTTGTTCCCCAAACTTAAGACCAAATGGCCAGGAACCCTGTGGTGACCCCAATGCATAAATCCCCAGCCTTATCATGAAAGGAAGGATGCTAAGGCATTCCTTTGGCCCAGGATCACCAAAAACCAATAGACTGAAATTTAACCCACTTGTGGTTTAATAAAAACAACGGTCTCAAAATTGCTTCCAATAAGCTGAATTGATTACCAGTATTTACCTCACACATTTCTTAAGTATCATGTATGTGCTATATAACCTGTGGAATTATTTCTGTGTGTTTAACTTTCATTACAGCCTATTCGTAGGGTTTTCTACCTCAGTTATAGAAACTAATCACCAGAAGTTGCCTCATGCGTATTCTCTGTATTATGCATGCTTTATATTACTCAAGTAATTTTGTGTTTTAAACACTTATCATGACTAAATCCTTATATTTCCCATAGTTGAGGTGGAAGTAAATATGTATTTTGGTACCTACTTGATGGGATGAAGTGATTTCTAGAATTTTTATATAAAGTAGATGTGTGTAGGATGCACCATATTTAAACTATTAAGTTTGCTTATTAGAGCGTTTAAACTCTCAGACGTTTTGGACACACGCGATCACGTGGACATTACGCTAATTACATGCAAGAACCGGAGAACGGGGCGTAGGCCTCGTCCAAGACAATATCTGATTGGCTGTCGCACTAAGAAGGACGGGTCAGATGGAAACGCTTATAACCCAATGACAGGCTTTTTGCCTTACCTTTTTGCCTCGCTTTTGCCCTGCTTGCAGTGACTTGGGCTCTTGCCTATGGTTTGTGCTGACCTTTCCATCGTCCAGCGTGTACTCTTCAAACCACCTTCCATAAGATCCTTCGCTGAACGTCGTCAACCCTCTAAGAGTCGCTCCAGACTTAGTGGAAACTCTGTTGCATAGCAACCCGCAATCAAGGAAGTCTCGCGAACGAAGCGCCCACCCAGCAAAGCCAACCAACCAATCCCCATCGAGTGCTTTCCCCTCAGAAAGCGTCATCGACCGACTGCCAGCCAATCAGCACCAAAGAATACCTCTCCAGCAACTTTGTTACAGAAGGGAACGCACCCAAAGCCACAAGGAGCATCCAAACGCAAGTACACAATATCTCCTAATTCTGGCTGAAACAAATCTTATTAAGAAAACAAACTAGTATATTGATTCTCTCAGGTTGCGGTCAAGAAATAGAGTCTAACGCTAGACACTGGGACTCCATTCACCCTCCGTTAATAACATCACTTTTCTATGTCACTGTTTGAATGAATGTTTGTGTGTTTTCGTTAGTTTAGTTTGTGTGTATTAGAGTAGTTCAATAAAGTCTTGTTTGATTTTACATACCAGTGTCTTGTGCTGTGTGCTTACAAGTTACTGCCTTAAACTGTAGATTCTGTTACCTTGCTCATAATCAGTTATCATATTTTCAAGATATTATTACCGTAGGCCACGGGATAATATTTTTTCCAGAATTGATAAAATACCCTAACCTCAACTTATCGGTGGACGAATAGTTGATAGTGTTAAATATTAATTCTGAATAATTTGCATACTAATTCGGTTCTTATTTACTGTAATTCAATCCCCTTTGAGTTATATTGATCTTAATTCCCTTATTAATCTTACATATACTAAGCTAATAGTTACACCATCTTGTCATTTCTCATATAAATATTATTTATTGTTATGAAAATACCCCAAATCTAATGAAAATAACATTTTTTTTTATTCCATTTTGTTCCGTTCTAATTTTCTGAAATCTAATTAATTAAAATCATGAAACTTGTGCAAATTCACATTAGTTTATTAAAAGTTTAACAAAAATTAAGTTTAGAGCCTTATGAAATGTTTTATTTTCTTTCACCATATGTTTAATTGTTACCAAATTCTAGTAGTATGTCTAATTATTTGAATGCATAAAAACTCCTTAATTTGTTCAAATGTATTCTTAAAATAGTGTTATGAAATGTTTTCTTTTTTCTTCAAAATTCTGTGTTGTGTATCTGGTTATAAAATAAAGGCATGACAGTGGTCTCAAACTCAATTCCTAGAGGGCCACAGCTCTGCAGAGTTTTGGCTCCAACCAGCTCCAACTCACACCTGCTTGTAAGTTCCTAGTGATCCTGAAGACACTGATTAGATGGATAAGGTGGGTTTGAGCAATACTGCAGAGATGTGGCCCTTCAGGAATTGAGTTTGAGACGAATGGCATAAAACATTAATTTAATTGATTTTTCAATAATTTAAAAGAAATGTTAAATATTAAAATATTTATTTATTTCGGCAAACTTAAAATTTATTAAATTAAATGTTGTGATCATTAATAATAATAAAAAAAGTTTTAATCATTTTAGTATTAGCGTAGTAGTAACAGTATATACATTCTGCTGAATAATATATTTCTGCCGCTGTGACTTCAAGTAAAAACAAACTTTTATTTTGATGGGTTTCCATGAATACCTTTACAGTTTGGTGTGTATATGAAATAATGCTAGTTTTACTTAAATTAATCCGTAAAATGAGGGGTAGGCGATATCTCGATTTTTAAAATTTATTAAGATATTTTTTAAACACGATATGGATTTTGACATATCGTATATATCAATATATTGTTTATATTTAATTCTGATTCTGCCACTTTGCTTGTTTGCCTTCTCTGTGCTGTGCTCGCCCCCATTCGCTCGCCCCCCGCCTCCTTGATTTGGTCCCCCCTCCCCTCGCATGTACAGAACTAGTCTCAAAAAAGTCTTAAAAAGGACAACTGGCTACATTATATGGAGATGCTTCGGTTTTAAGGCGTAGGGAGAACAGCAGGCAGATGTCTACTGTAGGGCCCTATGATTTCCATGATGCAGAAAACGCGGACTGAATCATGTCATAAATACGGAATTTAGAGTTTAATGTGGAATGTCACGGAATGTCAAATTTTGAATGAATTAATCAAAAGTAGGTCATTCCACTTACATCAAATCGTGATTATGGACTAACATCTGCAAATATTAAGCCGGAAAAGTCTATTTAAATATGAATCCTGCATGTTCTGCATGTCTGTGTTAATGAATGGTGCAGAAGCGCGTCTTCGTTTATCACACACACGGAAAAGCACGTGACACTCGCGGTGATTTCAACGTCTGTCGTCTCACTAAATGAGGATGTGAACACATGAACAACATCTCCAGAACTGAACTAATAGTCACTTCATGAGCATCTGACCATTTGACTCGAGTAAAACTAGCGTCATATCACATCATGGACTGTAGTTTCACATACACAGAACTCTAAAGGTAAACCTGTCAAAATAAAAGTATTTGCCAGAAATCTATTACTATTGTTCAGCAGAATGTAACTAGCCCACTACTACTACTATTAAAATGAAACGAACATAATTTTTTAAGGAATAATCACACAACATTTCTTCAATGTTTTATTTTTAATAGTAAATCCCGTTTGTTTACCAAAAAATAGTTTGCTTAATTTTAAATAATTAAAATATAAATTAAATTAATGTTTTATGCCTTTATTTGATAACCAGAAAAATGTAAATACACAGAATTTCTGAAGGGAAAAACAATTTCACATAAGGCTATTTTAAGAATTTTTTTTTAACTAATTAAGTTGTTTTTATGCATTTAAATAATTACACATGCTAAAACACAGAATTAGGTAACATTAAAACATAAGGTGAAGAAAAAAATAAAACGTTTCATAGGGCCCTAAACATGTAATATTTGGCATTAGGGATATGCCGGTATCAAATTTTCCTGTTGCGGTTAATTGATAATGCTTTTATCACGGTATACGTGAAATATTTTGTTTTAAAAAAGTGGTCATAATACAGTATAACAGGTTAAATAACTTTTTTTCTCATAAAAAATAGTGCTCATTCAATAAGTGCACAGCTAAACAATGAGCAATAGCTTAATTTACTATAGAAGTTATTAATCTTTGTTAAAAAATACAAGTCTTAGTTCATGTTAGCTCATTAAATAACACAGTTGCAACTTTCAATTTCAACAATGTGTTATTAAATATTGGAATACCTAAGATGCCCTATGAATAATATCTAATGAATGTTCAGAATAATTTTTTCATTGGCAGTTTATGTTAACTAATGAAGCCATAATGTAAAGTGTGAATGAACAATGCAAGATCAAAATCCTTTCAAACAATATCTATGGCATGTTGTTGTCCAGATTTAAAAAAAAAAATGAATGTTTGTGTCAGAAACCAATCAGCTGACTCTGCATCACGATCCACACAACGTTCAATCTCCCCAGAATTCTAATCACCCACACCTGTTCACAATCAGTAACCTCATCAACCAGCTCCATAAAACACTCACACTCACTGCAGTCTAGCGTCAAGCCTCCAACAGGAACTGACCGTATTTCCTCTGTCATCTGTCTATTAGAGAAAACCTGTTGAATAATCTGTTCACTGAAAATACTCACCTGTGTATCACTAACCTCTGACTCTGTCTGTAATCCTCAGAAGAGCTGCTGTTGATCACCGATGTCCTAGCTTCCAGCACTCATCCAAGGCTCATTGATACCTCGGTTTCTCCCGCTGAACCCTCACCTTATCCTGTAAGAAATAAGGCCAGTGTTATCATTCTGGGATTGGATTCACGGAATACATGATTTCAAGAATGTGCATTACCCTGTTGTGGATCCCGCATCTTATGTTCACTTAAATCCTCTCGTCTGGAAAAGACAATTCACATTCACTGATCTGAAGAGGAATACTCACCCGTGGTGGATTCTGATACCCTTTGTTGAACTATTCTGAAAGATAATTTGAGTCCCTAACCCGTTGAGTGAAAAATTACCCGCTGTGGATCCCGAATGCCTATGTTTTGTTGCTCCGGGGTTTTTTTCCCCGAATCCCTTACACCTGCTATCCTAAAATTCAATAAAGTTGTGTTATTTAACATCACCTCGATCTCTGAGTCCATTGTATCCTGACAGAAGGCTTGACCCACTAAACTCCAAATCGATGGTATGGATATAACACAGCCAACACCCGCCGCTATTCCCATACAATCTGCAAGCAATGCTACCGCTTCAGCAACATCAGCTCCCGGTACTTCCGCAAACACTGCTCCCACGCTGGTGTGCTTGGCTAACTCCGCCTCCCGACTAGCGCCATTCTCCGGCCGGGCGGAGGACTGCAATGGATTCCTGTTGCAGTATTCACTTGCTCTTGAAATACAAGCTCAGACGTACTCCACTGATCGATCAAAGATCTCGTTCATAATTCAACATCTATCTGGATCAGCATTAAGATGGGCAGAGTCACTGTGGATGCAACAAACAGAAGTTACTACATCATTGCAGAGTTTTGTCAATCATTTCAAGGAGGTGTTTGGACAACCCATCAGTGATTCCTCCATTAGTGACAAATTGTTGCAGCTCCGCCAGGATAACAAATCTGTTTCAGAATATTTCATCGAATTCCGGACACTAGCCTCTGCAAGTGGTTGGAATGAAAAGGCCCTCATCTCTGTGTTTCGTCGAGGTTTAAATCCTGCTCTCCGCCTACAACTCGCCATTTATGATGATAATCTAGGGCTAGAAAAATTCATACAACAAACCCTGCGCATTCATCAAAGATCACAGAGTTGTTATCACGATTCCCGATTACCCAATACACATTTCAATCGACCTCCATCTGACTCCACTTCTGAGAGTTCACCCGAAAAGATGCAGGTCAATGCTCATAGAATCTCCCTGGCTGAACGTACCCGAAGAAGAGAACTGAAGTTATGTCTGTACTGCGGGACAGCAGGTCACTTTCTCAAAGCATGTCCTACTCGTCCGCCTCGACTGATGGTGAGTTCAGTGCACACTTTAATTCCAGTTTCAACTCCTCTCACTATTCCAGTAATTCTGAAATTCCACAATCTCCAAGTATCCGCAGCTGCCATCATTGATTCCGGGTCAGCGGGGAACTTCGTATCAGGGAAGCTCTGTAAGAGACTCAAACTCCAGAGGATCAACATTCCAAAACCATACTCCATCCACGCTGTAACTGGCGAATTTATCAACCAGGGGTACGTTACCACTCAGACACCACCTATCACTTTGTACACTGATAACACTCACCAAGAAAGTTTCGAACCATTTATCCTGGAAAACAGTCAGATTGAGGTTATCTTAGGACGGCCATGGTTAATCCGTCATCAACCTGATATCAACTGGCAGACTGGCAAAATCAATAGATGGGGCTGTCAGTGTCTCCTTTCAGAAGAACCTCACTCCGTTCAGGCCAACTCCCAATCACCAAAAATCATTAGTTTGAGTTCCACTTCTATTGAAAGTCCCACAGAAAATGTATCTGTCACTTTTCCCCACTGTTACTCCTCGTTCTCCGACGTTTTCAATCCAGTTGCGGCCTCCAAGTTACCCCCACATCGACCCTGGGATTGCGCAATTAATCTGATTCCCGGAGAATCTGTCCCAAAGGGTCGCATCTATTCCCTGTCAATTCCTGAGCAAGAAGCCATGCGAGCATACATTGAAGAAGCCTTACAACAAGGTTATATCCGTCCTTCCACTTCCCCCGCAGCGGCTAGCTTCTTCTTCGTATCCAAGAAGGATGGAGGTCTAAGACCCTGTATTGATTACAGAGCTTTAAATAAGATCACCACAAAGTTCAGTTATCCATTACCATTCATTCCCTCAGCCCTGGAGCAACTCAGAGAAGCCAAAATTTTCACCAAGCTGGATCTCCGAAGTGCCTATAATCAAGTTAGGATTCGAGAAGGGGATGAGTGGAAGACGGCATTCATCACTCCTGCAGGACACTATGAATACCTCGCCATGCCTTATGGCCTTGTAAACGCTCCTTCGGTCTTCCAGAGCTTCATGGACGAGGTATTCCGAGACTTCCTGGGGCACTTTAAGTTGGTGTATATTGATGATATCTTAGTTTTCTCCAAAAATCCAGTAGAACATCAACATCATGTCTCCTCAATACTCCAAAGACTCCGTGAATTCAATCTGTTTTTAAAGGCTGAAAAGTGCACTTTCCATCAATCTCAGGTTGAATTCTTGGGCTACCAAATTAGTGAAAGAGGTGTGGAAATGGATAATAGGAAGACTGATGCCATCATGTCCTGGCCCACTCAAACTTCGATCAAAGAGCTCCAGAAATTTCTCGGCTTCGCTAATTTCTACCGAAGATTCATTCACGGTTACAGCATGTTAACAGCTCCTTTAACCTCTTTGCTTAAAGGTAAACCCAAGACCCTTCTATGGACCCCAGAGGCTGACCGTACCTTTCACTCACTCAAGACTGCATTCACCACTGCTCCCCTGCTTAAGCACCCAGACCCTGAAAAGGCGTTTATCGTTGAAGTCGATGCCTCTACCTCAGGTGTAGGAACTGTCTTATCTCAATACTCTGAGAGCTCCTCCAGGCCCTTACCTTGTGCCTTCTTTTCAAAGAAGTTGTCCACTGCTGAAAGCAACTACGACATAGGTAATCGCGAACTCTTGGCAGTGAAACTTGCCTTGGAAGAGTGGAGGCACTGGTTGGAAGGAGCTAAGCACCCGTTCATAGTCTTCACTGACCATAAGAACCTCCAGTACCTAAAAGAAGCAAAACGACTTAATCCACGGCAAGCCAGATGGGCATTATTCTTCACTCATTTCCATTTTAGAATTTCTTATCGTCCGGGCTCCAAGAATATCAGAGCAGATGCTCTTTCTCGTATCCATGCCCCTGAAGATCCGATCGCAGAACCAGAGACCATTCTACCAGAACAGATATTCGTCAACCCCATCCAATGGGACATCAATGAACAGTTACTTGAGCTATCTCAACAGCATCCTGGACCTCCAGAATGCCCTCCAGGAAAGATTTATGTGCCTCAAGAATTCCGCAATTCCTTGATTTCTTCGGCCCATTCATCAGTTGGCACAGGGCATCCAGGGGTACACAAGACATGCTCCACGCTCCAACTCCGGTATTGGTGGCCAAACATGCAACAAGATATCACAACCTTTATCCAGGGATGTATTCCATGTGCCATGTCCAAGGTCCCAAGAAACCTTCCAGCCGGTAAACTGGCCCCACTCCCTGTTCCAAATCGACCCTGGTCCCATATCGGGGTTGACTTTGTCACCGATCTCCCAAACTCAGCCGGGAATACCTGTATCCTCGTTGCCATCGACCGGTTCTCAAAGGGTTGCAAATTAATCCCACTCAAGAATCTTCCTACGGCCTTTGTCACGGCACAGTTATTAATGGAACACGTCTTCCGAAACTTTGGAATACCAGAAGACATTGTGTCCGATAGAGGTCCCCAATTTATCTCTCGGGTTTGGAGAGCATTCTTCAACCTAATGAATGTGACGGTAAGCCTCTCATCTGGTTATCATCCACAAACTAATGGACAAACTGAAAGGAAGATCCAGGATGTAAGCCGGTTTTTGCGTACATTCTGCCACTACAATCAACACATCTGGAGTCACTACTTGATTTGGGCAGAGTACGCACAAAACTCTCTCAGACAGTCATCCACTCAACTCACACCTTTCCAATGTGTGTAATGGGGTATCAACCTCCTTTGTTCCCATGGTCTGGGGAACCATCTGAAGTACCTGCAGTCAATGAATGGTTTAGGGAGAGTGAAAATGTTTGGAATCAAGCCCATCAGCACCTACAACAAGCAGTTAATCGTCAACAACATTTTGCAGATGCTCATCGACGCCAAACTCCCGTTTACCAACCTGGACAATTGGTATGGCTTTCTACCAAAGATATGCGACTCCGACAACCCTGCCGTAAACTTAGCCCAAAATACATCGGACCGTTCCCCATTGTCAAGCAGATCAATCCGGTCACATATCAGCTTCAACTCCCCGCTCAGTATCGGATCCACCCTACCTTCCATGTTTCCCTTCTCAAACCTCATTACCCACCTGTACCTGGCTCCCCAGCAGAATTGGCTCCCGGAGACGATCCTCCTATTCCACCTATAGAACCGGATCCCATCTATACGGTTAAAGAAGTGATGGACTCTCGACGTCGAAATGGTCCATTGGAGTATTTGATCGACTGGGAGGGATATGGACCGGAAGAGAGATGTTGGATACCTCAAAAGGATATCCTCGATCCTACTTTGCTTCTCGAATTCCATGCTCAGCATCCTGACAAACCGGCACCTCGACCCAGAGGCAGACCTCCAAGACATCGATGTCTAAGGTCCGCTGGCGCGGACTCTAGAGGGGGGGGGGTAATGTCCGAAACCAATCAGCAGACTCTGCATCACGATCCACACAACGTTCAATCTCCCCAGAATTCTAATCACCCACACCTGTTCACAATCAGTAACCTCATCAACCAGCTCCATAAAACACTCACACTCACTGCAGTCTAGCGTCAAGCCTCCAACAGGAACTGACCGTATTTCCTCTGTCATCTGTCTATTAGAGAAAACCTGTTGAATACTCTGTTCACTGAAAATACTCACCTGTGTATCACTAACCTCTGACTCTGTCTGTAATCCTCAGAAGAGCTGCTGTTGATCACCGATGTCCTAGCTTCCAGCACTCATCCAAGGCTCATTGATACCTCGGTTTCTCCCGCTGAACCCTCACCTTATCCTGTAAGAAATAAGGCCAGTGTTATCATTCTGGGATTGGATTCACGGAATACATGATTTCAAGAATGTGCATTACCCTGTTGTGGATCCCGCATCTTATGTTCACTTAAATCCTCTCGTCTGGAAAAGACAATTCACATTCACTGATCTGAAGAGGAATACTCACCCGTGGTGGATTCTGATACCCTTTGTTGAACTATTCTGAAAGATAATTTGAGTCCCTAACCCGTTGAGTGAAAAATTACCCGCTGTGGATCCCGAATGCCTATGTTTTGTTGCTCCGGGTTTTTTTTCCCCGAATCCCTTACACCTGCTATCCTAAAATTCAATAAAGTTGTGTTATTTAACATCACCTCGATCTCTGAGTCCATCGTATCCTGACAGTTTGAAGATAAATAGCCTATTAAGTCTAAATATTTCAGTAGTTGGCACTGTTAAAAACACCATAGGGAAAACACAAATCTGAATGTTTTTTTTTTATTATTTAAATATGGTTTAGAAAGTAACAGCTGCTTTATTTACTATGTAAGGGCTGCTTATTAGCGCCATCTGCTGTCAGAGAGTGAATGTGCTTTCATTCAGCGCGTCTCTCACATGTTCCTCCATGTGCTTCTCATACGCTTGTTTACATCAGAGCGCACGCGCTCTTTCAAGCAGCATACAACGATGTTGTGCATTTTAAGCAGCTGATGGGAAAATTATTCTTAAAATGCATTCCAATTTCTGAATAATTTGTAATGTATAGTTTATTCACGGTATTTAGAAGTGCCCACAATAACAATATCGTGCATATTAATCACCGCAGTATATCGCATTACCGAATACCGGCACAAGTCTATTTGGCATATTTGTTTTTCCAGTAGTTTTTGGGGGGTTATTTTTTCTGTAAAGATATCGAGATCTATATCGTATATCGAGATATAGCAAAATATATTGACATATATTTTTTGCTCCATATCGCCTAGCCCTATGTAAAATACTCATGAAACGACTCTCAGAGCAGTTCTGTTCTGGAGATGTTCATGTATTTATGTCCTCATTTAGTGAGACAACATCACCGCGAACATCACACACTTCAGTACGAGTGTAGTAAATAAAACCGTTTTGAACCCCTCGTCAGAACACTACATTTGAATAAGGGTGTCGGATTGTAGACTCTGATTGCATGATTGGCTGGTGTATGTTTAACAGTCTACATCAGGGGTTGCGAACATCTGTCCTGGAGAGCCGCAGACCTGCAGAGTTTTGGTTCAACCCCAATCAAACACAGCTAAACAATCTAATCAAGGTCTGAAGGGTTACAAGAAAGCTACAGGCAGGTAAGTTTTAATTAGGGTTGGAGCTGAATTATGCAGGGCTGTGGCTCTCCAGGACCGGAGTTCACCACCCCTGGTCTGTGTCCTTCACAGATGGACGCTATGATTTTTAGGTAAAAAATGCATAAATACTCCATACATATCAAACAATCTGTTTAACAGACAAAGCAATAGTGATCACGTAATAAATAGTTACACCCACCTGTGTTGTGACATGACCATCAGATAGGTAGACAACCAGAATGGGTAATACCGCCGCCACAGGGCCGCAGCGTTAACTGCAAGTCGGTCGCGTGTTAAAATCATTCACGAAACTATCGCTGGGTGGCGCAAATAGACGGATTGCGAACTGATTGCAAATATAAAATGTTGGTTTGTTAATGGAGATGAAAGGAGGAAGTAAAACAACAATAACATTATAATATAACATTGTAACATCCTTAAAAACCATTTGAAAATTTACAGTGAGTTAATTTCAAAACATGGGATAGTCTTAGGCTACAACTATGCATCAAAAATTAAAAGGAAGACCTTTTAATTTAAAAGGAAGATGCTGTTGATGCTTACTGCATGCTATTGTTATTAAACAGTCATTAAATAGTAGGCCTATATATATATATATATATATATATATATATATATATATATATATATACATATACATATACATATATATATATATATATATATATATATACATATACATATACATATACATATATATATATATACATATACATATACATATATATATATATCCTTAAAAATATTCTTGTTTGCCGTAACCCGACCGACCCTGTCAATTTAGCACGACTCAATTTATTTTATTTTTTTTTGGTTTAAGTCCGACCGACTTGCCGATTGTAAATTTGCGTTATGACCGACCAATTATTTTTTTACTCTTCAAACAACTAATACAAACGCAATAAAATACTATTAATTATATTTAAGTAAGTATTGTAAATATATAAATTGCCTTGGCCTACATACAAATGAAGGCTATCTTCTTTAATTTAAAAAAAAAAACCTTGACGTCATCTGTGTTTACACGGATGTCACACTGTGTCCTGGGCGTTTGCTCCGTCTCATACTCTCTCACTCACTGTCAGAGTCAACGGTTCGCGCTTGGTAATGATGGCTGCGGCTGCAGTAAACTAAATGTTCGCGGTCACTGTTCAAAGTCATACGGGTTCGGGCACCATAATACATCTAAAAAAATTCATTAAAACAGCTCGACACCGCTTTAACTTGGCACAAAGTTCTGGAAAAACTGTGCCCAGATCTTTTTCCATCCCTTCTCCTCTCTAGTCTAATACCGTGACCGTGTCGACTGTCACTTTATGTTCGAAAATCTATTGCACGAATCAAACACGAATCAACCAACACAAGTTTCAAAAACGAAAATAAGAAAATTATTTTAACGACCCTTTCTCGAAACGCGCTTCCAGGTTTTTTTTTTTTTTTTTTTTTAACAGGCGTCACACAGCAACTGCAGCTTCGGACAAACACGCATAACAGCAAATAATACTTCTGCACAATGTTTCTCTTTTTACAACAGAAATGTGAATTCAGCCGGTATTCAGTCTCATACAGTTTCGGGCTTGAATCGCCTAGGGCTGTCAAAATAGCTGAAAAAACTAAATTAGAATTTTTTACTTAAATATGATCAAAATTCGAATTGTATTCGCATTTTAAATGCATAATTTCAGTTAGGGTGAAGAAAAGCTTTTTGCTTCTCTTCTGAGGCTCAAGAAAATATTACTGCATGTTTATTCAAAGCATTAGAATACATGACTTAAAAAAACATAATATTTAAAATAATGTTTATGAACCAATTATTATTAATTAAGTTGCTTAAAGAACTATAAACAAAACAGCATCATGTATGCATGCATTGTTTAATAAATAAAATAGGGCGGAAAACCAGTCACACAGGATACATTTTTTCATTTAAAAACATGAGATGCGCCAAATATGCGTTCTGTGTGAACGGCTTGGTTTCAGTTTTGATGTAAACAAGATCTTCTCCACATTGATTTTTTTTATTTATTTTTTTTAAGTGGCTTCAACTGGATAGGCTAACATAACCTTATAATGCAATGACACATATATTGTCATCGCATCTCGTGCGCGTACACGAGGTGAAAGATGAGAAAGCAGATACTACGTGTCGAGCACGTCCGCCTTTGAAAGTTGTGTAGACACAGCTGTGCGTGCGGCGAGATGGAATGGAACACGTACCGGGGCTCATAAGGCAGCTTCCTTAATGCACACCTAAAATTCATATGCGCATTCGAATGTAGGTTTTTATTTTAAATTCGACGAATATTCAAAAAAATATTTTTTTTGATAGCCTAAGAAAATCGCCTATGCAATTTTTTTTGTTGTTGTTGAAATTGAATCGTAAACACAGCCATGTTTAAGCCTGCAGTAAATGTTTTGCATTATGGCAGTCCACTCTGCTTATTGTTTTTCGAAAATGTTGCACTCCTGTTTGTCATTTTGCACGTAACTTCACGACAATAAATAATCAGAAATATTGGTCTTTACCAATATATTGAATCTTTACATTCCTCTTGCCTGTTGTCCGTGGATTTACCTATATTTGGTGTTATTTGCCATATAAAACTTTAGACATGCAAAATCGATTTTACAATCGATTCAATGAACACTCGTCACTCAAATCAAACAGGATTTTTTTCACAAAAGTGACAACCCAAGAAAGCAAAGTAAACGTTCTCTCATTTGTAGGTTGCATTGATACGTAGCGGTGGATGCAAGTAAAACAGTACCTTTTTTTTTCTCACCTGAAATTTATGCAATAAACATGTTTTTGACAAAGATTTAAATTTGTTTGTGGTCTATATAGCCTGCATCAAAATGAGGTTTGCAATGATGCGCCCGAAGGCACGGGTTGAAGACCCAGTCAGTGACATCACGATATGCTAATTTGTTTAAATTCATACCGACGTCATCACCATCACAAAAATTTACTTTTTTTTTTTACATTGAAACTTGAAAAAAAAAATATAGACCAACCTACCGACCCTTTTTTTTTTTTTTAATTACTATTACTGCAAACCAACATATTTTTAAGGATGGCCTCATTGGAAACAGTGCAGTTGTTCAGTGTGCCATTCAGTGCAACAGCTGTCCACAAGTCACCTTTATTTATATAGCGCTTTAAACAAAATACATTGCGTCAAAGCAACTGAACAACATTCATTCGGAAAACAGTGTGTCAATATGCAAAATGACAGTTAAAGGCAGTTCATCATTGATTTCAGTGATGTCATCTCTGTTCAGTTTAAATAGTGTCTGTGCATTTATTTGCAATCAAGTCAACGTTATCGCTGTAGATGAAGTGTCCCCAACTAAGCAAGCCAGAGGCGACAGTGGCAAGGAAACGAAACTCCATCGGTGACCAGAGGTGGGTAGAGTACCCAAAAACTGTACTCAAGTAAAAGTACTTCTAGAAATATTTACTCAAGTAAAAGTAAAAGTACTAGTCTTGAATAGTTACTTGAGTAAGAGTAAAAGAGTATCGGATAAAAAATCTACTCAAGTAGTTAGTTACTAGTTACTTTGGGTCATATATACTGAGCCTATTTTTATTTAGATATATAGATAAAATGTATGTAATGTATGTGTGCGTGTATAAATGTATATATTTCATCAGCCTTTACTCCAATTTATGTAATTTATTATAAAACCCTGTCTGTTTACTTAAGTAACAGATATAGGTGTCATGCCATAACATATTTTTAATACGACTGACTTTATATTAAATGTGAATTTAACATTGAAAGTTAATGTGATATAAATATTGCTACTAATCTTTCATTGTTCAGAAAGAGAGCAAATAACATTTACATTATTAAAGATAATTTTCACTGACAGTCTAGATTTCAATCACTCTCAGAAACTCCCATTAAAATCACTGAAACTGTTAACACTGTGAAATCAATATCTTTATTAAAGATTCGTACACACATCTGCACTTTGTTGTTCCTGCGAGAGAATTCACCAGAAAGAGGTATTCAGTCAGTGAGCGAGTGAAGGAAGCACCGGCATTTTAGCGATGACTCATCTGAACGCCTCTGATTGGCCAATGCTTTAATAAGCTCAAAAGAATCATGTGTGATTTGTTATAATGCGCAGCGCTGTATAAATGCATCTATCTCTGGCTAAGCGCCAGCAAGCAATCACAGATCTGAATTTAGCAGCTGATAATATGACTCGCTGAACGTACTTGCACCAGTGTGATTGTATTAAAATTAATAAAATCTTAATCGGCTATTTTTTGTCTTTTGGAAGCTGCATTCAACTTGACTCCCCTCTGTTATAAGCCACACACGTACAACAAACTAATGTCACAGTGGTATCGTGTACTGTAATCGAATGTAGCCCAAGTTATTATCTGTTATACAGTAGACAGCACACGCGGTGTTCATCTAATAAGGATCTCCATTGCTAGCAAATAATAACCTTTGCAGATTTCAATTCAGTGCAGTTCCAGCCACGTTTTCAACGCTCTTTCTGTTCTTAAACGTTACAACTCCGAGTGAACCACTTCAGACGCTCAGCGCGTGCGGCAGGGAACTGAACGACTCATTCAAACTGATTCATGAACCAATTCACTCGTTTGCCAATTGGTTTGATCAAGCCTTTGAACAGAATTGACTCAATGAATCATTCGCGAATGGGCATCGCTCATTGCCCAGAGAAAAGTAGACGGCGCGTTTGGAATAAACTGAAGCATTATAACATTTATTGCATTAAGATAAAGTAACGAGAGGAGCGTCGCCCACAGTAACGAAGTAAAAGTACAGATTTTTCCCCAAAAATTTACTCAAGTAAGAGTATAAAGTACCCATCTTTAAATATACTCCGAAAAGTATACGTTACCCCAAAAAATTAATCAAGTAAATGTAACGAAGTAAATGTAACTCGTTACTACCCACCTCTGTCGGTGACATAATGGAGAAAAAACCTTGGGAGAAACCAGGCTCAGTTGGGGGGCCAGTTCTCCTCTGACAAGACGAAACCAGTAGTTCAATTCCAGGCTGCAGCAAAGTCAGATTGTGCAGAAGAATCATCTGTTTCCTGTGGTCTTGTCCTGGTGGTCATCTGAGACAAGGTCTTTACAGGGGATCTGTATCTGGGGCTCTAGTTGTCCTGGTCTCCGCTGTCTTTCAGGGATGTAGAGGTCCTTTCTAGGTGCTGATCCATCATCTGGTCTGGATATGTACTGGATCCGGGTGACTGCAGTGACCCTCTGATCTGGATACAGACTGGATCTGGTGGCTACGGTGACCTCGGAATAAGAGAGAAACAGACAAATATTAGCGTAGATGCCATTCTTCTAATGATGTAGCAAGTACATCGGGTGGTATGGGAAGTGTTCCCGGTTCCGGTTTACCTAATTAATGCAGCCTAAAAATTCTTTAATGGATTTGGATATTAAAAGCATATTAGTATAGTATGTGTAAGCCAGGTTAAAGAGATGGGTCTTTAATCTAGATTTAAACTGCAAGAGTGTGTCTGCCTCCCGAACAATGTTAGGTAGGTTATTCCATAGTTTAGGCGCCAAATAGGAAAAGGATCTTCCGCCCGCAGTTGATTTTAATATTCTAGGTATTATCAAATTGCCTGAGTTTTGAGAACATAGCGGACGTAGAGGATTATAATGTAAAAGGAGCTCATTCAAATACTGAGGTGCTAAACCATTCAGGGCTTTATAAGTAATAAGCAATATTTTAAAATCTATATGATGTTTGATAGGGAGCCAGTGCAGTGTTGACAGGACCGCGGTAATATGGTCATACTTCCTGGTTCTAGTAAGAACTCTTGCTGCTGCATTTTGGACTAGCTGTAGTTTGTTTACTAAGCATGCAGAACAACCACCGAATAAAGCATTACAATAATCTAAACTTGAGGTCATAAATGCATGGATTAACATTCCTGCATTTGACATTGAGAGCATAGGCCGTAATTTAGATATATTTTTGAGATGGAAAAATGCAGTTTTACAAACGCTAGAAACGTGGCTTTCTAAGGAAAGATTGCGATCAAATAGCACACCTAGGTTCCTAACTGATGACGAAGGATTGACAGAGCAGGGTAGCATATAAAGCGTGAAGAGTAGCGGCCCTAGTACTGAGCCTTGAGGTACTCCATACTGCACTTGTGATCGATATAATACATCTTCATTCACTGCTACGAACTGATGGCGGTCATATAAGTACGATTTAAACCATGCTAATGCACTTCCATTAATGCCAACAAAGTGTTCAAGTCTATGCAAAAGAATGTTGTGGTCAATTGTGTCAAACGCAGCACTAAGATCCAATAAAACTAATAGAGAGATACACCCACGATCAGATGATAAGAGCAGGTCTTTTGTAACTCTAAGGAGAGCAGTCTCAGTACTATGATACGGTCTAAATCCTGACTGGAAATCCTCACATATACCATTTTTCTCTAAGAAGGAATATAATTGTGAGGATACCACCTTTTCTAGTATATTGGACATAAAAGGGAGATTCGAGATTGGTCTATAATTAACTAGTTCTTTGGGGTCAAGTTGTTGTTTTTTGATGAGAGGCTTAATAACAGACCATTTGAAGGTTTTGGGGACATATATCCTAATGACAATGAGGAATTAATAATAGTTAGAAGAGGATCTATGACTTCTGGAAGCACCTCTTTTAGGAGCTTAGGTGGTATAGGGTCTAACATACATGTTGTTGGTTTAGATGATTTAACAAGTTTATACAATTCTTCCTCTCCTATAGTAGAGAATGAGTGGAACTGTTCCTCAGGGGGTCTATAGTGCACTGTCTGATGTGATACTGTAGCTGAAAGCTGAAGGCCTCTAGTTTTGTTTTCCTCCAGCTGCGCTTCATTTTTCGAGCTGCTCTCTTTAGCGTGCGAGTATGCTCATTATACCATGGTGTCATACTGGTTTCCTTAACCTTGCTTAAGCGTAAAGGAGCAACTGTATTTAAAATGCTAGAAAAGAGAGAGTCCATAATTTCTGTTACATCATCAAGTTGTTCTGAGATTTTGGATATGCTAAGGAATTTGGATACATCAGGAAGATAACTTTAAAAGCAGTCTTTTGTGGTAGAAGTGATGGTTCTTCCATACTTGTAACAAGAATTAGAATTTACAATTTTGGCTATATGAAGTTTGCACAAAACTAAATAATGATCTGAGATATCACGAACATCACGAATATGGAAACGTTTGGATTTCTCCTGACTAAGAGAACCCAACCTTACCTTATGTTTCCTTTTAAATTATTATTATTATTATTATTATTATTTTATAACTAAATATATTATTATATACTGCAATTATATTTATTCATTAGAATTATTTAAATTCTTGTTCTGTTGTGATATTTGTTAAATTTAAATCAATCATTGTAAAGTGAAGGGAACTAAAAATATCCTGTTTTTGTACATTATAACATGATTAGGCGTGCCATTATAATTTAAGAATGTATTATAATGCAACTTATACATGACTTAATTTTTTCCTCTCACAAACTTACTTTTTTTGCGTAAAAAAAAAAACGCAGCAAACAAAAATAGTCAATTAATTGGTTAAAATTTGTTACTGTGGGTTAACAAATTTAAATTATATACTTAGGAACAGAGTCTGGGCCTAATCTAGGCTATGTTGTTAACTATTTTTCAAGTTTCATGAACATTTTACCATTTCAACTTATAGACTCCTTGAGAAATAGTATTGAAATTCAAGTTGAATTTAGTATAAAAAAGGTGTTAATTGCTTAAATTATTTATATGAATTAATGTTATCATGACTTTTTCATCTTATCATTTTTTATGAACTGTATTCGTTTTCCGAAACAAAGCACCCACTTTTTTCTTCTTTTAACTCCAACCATATAGCCTGTGAATAAACAAAATGCATACTTTTCAATGAAAGAACACTGGAATAGTGCTGCAACTAACAATTATTTTTTCTGTCGACTAATCTAACGATTATTTTTCCGATTAGTCGACTACTCTAACGATTATTTTTATTACGATAAATAATTAATCTAATGTTCTTTTTTTGATTAGCTAATGAATCCTTTGGATAACTTTACAGAAAAATATAAGTACAACTTCTAATATAATATTTCAACCTTTATTCATTTTCAACCAATGTGGTTGAAGTTTTTACAGTATACAAAAAGAGGCAAAGAAAATTATTTTACTATGGTAAATATGAGTTTACGATAGCGCTTATAATTAAACCACAGTAGCCACAAATTTACAGTTGTCTGAGACGTCATGAAATGTTCTTTAGCATCACAAACCATAAAATGTAGTCAGGGTTCTGCTATGGTTTAGCATGGTTTCCAGAGATCTGGAGCTGATTCGGGGTAGCTCGGTGGTTTGTGACTGTTGTCTCGCGGCGCGCTGTCTTTTAAGGGGCCGTTCACATATCGCGTCTTTTGCGCGCTCAAGTTCGTTATTTCCAATGCTCATAATGGAAGCGATGTGGTCGCGACACGCACACGAAAACAGGCGCGTCCGCACCGCATCGAAACATCTCAACTTTTCAGAATGCCGCAAACGCACCGCGGGTCATGTGACAAGAACTAACCAATCAGCTTCATCCTTTTCCATAACAATGTTAAAAGCTCAGCTAAGATGACGGAACTGCTTATCATAGCTGTATATGGATTGCCATTTTTAAATAAATTTAGTAGCAGAGCTACTGCAAGCGATTTTAAGTGCTGCAAATCCATTTATCCTTTGCTGAAATTTCCGCGTCTTCATGGAGAGAGCACGTCATGGTCGCTTAGCAACGGCAGACATCCCAGGGGTGCAACTTCCCAAGCGCTTTGGAAAGAAGGAGAAAGTGGCGCGACTAGCGTTTTCCACGCGTTTTTAGGCGCGATATGTGAACGGCCTCTAACGTGTGTTCGAAACCCGCGCCAACACAGACTTACTTTATTTTTTATTTTGCCCTTACTTCAGCCGCTACGTGTGATCATACCATTAACTTGTAATCTTTACAAGAATATCAAATTCATGCAATGAGCAAGTCTGCGTTTATTAGACACTTAATAATATCACATCAGTTTGTACTTTAAGAATTGCCGAATCTGCTGCGCTCGTTCCATCACATCTGCAGCAGAGACCTGAACCAGGAAGTTGGTCACCAGATCACACGGTAACCAGTTAAACCGTAACAACAGAGAGCGCCAGGATGTTTTCCTCTGAGGTGCTCGTGCATCGCAGTTGTGCTGCCGTGGTACACCATATCTGTTTTTCAAAGGGAACAAATGGCCATTTTATTTGGCCTCTGTTTGAAGTATTCCCATACTTTTGATAACAGTGGTCTCTGATTTTGTGATAGAATGCCATTACGTGAGATGTAAACAGTGTGACGCGTCGTTGCAGCACTACACTGTAATGTATGGTAATTGTGTTATTACTCCTTACCTGTTGATGGCGCTCTGTGGCTAGAGATGTGTAGTGGATAGAACCTGGTGGGAGGAATAAGAAAGTTGAGTAAAAACTGATAGTCACATCAATCTGTGGTCTCTGTGAATTATTGAAATACACGTTCAACAAACATCACATGGTGTTAGAAGAAAATAGTGGAGCAGTTGAAGCCTCCTAACAGTTTGTGTTTCGAAGGAAATCTGGTGGAATCTGGTATTATATACTGCAATTATATTTATTCATTAGAATTATTTAAATTCTTGTTCTGTTGTGATATTTGTTAAATTTAAATCAATCATTGTAAAGTGAAGGGAACTAAAAATATCCTGTTTTTGTACATTATAACATGATTAGGCGTGCCATTATAATTTAAGAATGTATTATAATGCAACTTATACATGACTTAATTTTTTCCTCTCACAAACTTACTTTTTTTGCGTAAAAAAAAAAACGCAGCAAACAAAAATAGTCAATTAATTGGTTAAAATTTGTTACTGTGGGTTAACAAATTTAAATTATATACTTAGGAACAGAGTCTGGGCCTAATCTAGGCTATGTTGTTAACTATTTTTCAAGTTTCATGAACATTTTACCATTTCAACTTATAGACTCCTTGAGAAATAGTATTGAAATTCAAGTTGAATTTAGTATAAAAAAGGTGTTAATTGCTTAAATTATTTATATGAATTAATGTTATCATGACTTTTTCATCTTATCATTTTTTATGAACTGTATTCGTTTTCCGAAACAAAGCACCCACTTTTTTCTTCTTTTAACTCCAACCATATAGCCTGTGAATAAACAAAATGCATACTTTTCAATGAAAGAACACTGGAATAGTGCTGCAACTAACAATTATTTTTTCTGTCGACTAATCTAACGATTATTTTTCCGATTAGTCGACTACTCTAACGATTATTTTTATTACGATAAATAATTAATCTAATGTTCTTTTTTTGATTAGCTAATGAATCCTTTGGATAACTTTACAGAAAAATATAAGTACAACTTCTAATATAATATTTCAACCTTTATTCATTTTCAACCAATGTGGTTGAAGTTTTTACAGTATACAAAAAGAGGCAAAGAAAATTATTTTACTATGGTAAATATGAGTTTACGATAGCGCTTATAATTAAACCACAGTAGCCACAAATTTACAGTTGTCTGAGACGTCATGAAATGTTCTTTAGCATCACAAACCATAAAATGTAGTCAGGGTTCTGCTATGGTTTAGCATGGTTTCCAGAGATCTGGAGCTGATTCGGGGTAGCTCGGTGGTTTGTGACTGTTGTCTCGCGGCGCGCTGTCTTTTAAGGGGCCGTTCACATATCGCGTCTTTTGCGCGCTCAAGTTCGTTATTTCCAATGCTCATAATGGAAGCGATGTGGTCGCGACACGCACACGAAAACAGGCGCGTCCGCACCGCATCGAAACATCTCAACTTTTCAGAATGCCGCAAACGCACCGCGGGTCATGTGACAAGAACTAACCAATCAGCTTCATCCTTTTCCATAACAATGTTAAAAGCTCAGCTAAGATGACGGAACTGCTTATCATAGCTGTATATGGATTGCCATTTTTAAATAAATTTAGTAGCAGAGCTACTGCAAGCGATTTTAAGTGCTGCAAATCCATTTATCCTTTGCTGAAATTTCCGCGTCTTCATGGAGAGAGCACGTCATGGTCGCTTAGCAACGGCAGACATCCCAGGGGTGCAACTTCCCAAGCGCTTTGGAAAGAAGGAGAAAGTGGCGCGACTAGCGTTTTCCACGCGTTTTTAGGCGCGATATGTGAACGGCCTCTAACGTGTGTTCGAAACCCGCGCCAACACAGACTTACTTTATTTTTTATTTTGCCCTTACTTCAGCCGCTACGTGTGATCATACCATTAACTTGTAATCTTTACAAGAATATCAAATTCATGCAATGAGCAAGTCTGCGTTTATTAGACACTTAATAATATCACATCAGTTTGTACTTTAAGAATTGCCGAATCTGCTGCGCTCGTTCCATCACATCTGCAGCAGAGACCTGAACCAGGAAGTTGGTCACCAGATCACACGGTAACCAGTTAAACCGTAACAACAGAGAGCGCCAGGATGTTTTCCTCTGAGGTGCTCGTGCATCGCAGTTGTGCTGCCGTGGTACACCATATCTGTTTTTCAAAGGGAACAAATGGCCATTTTATTTGGCCTCTGTTTGAAGTATTCCCATACTTTTGATAACAGTGGTCTCTGATTTTGTGATAGAATGCCATTACGTGAGATGTAAACAGTGTGACGCGTCGTTGCAGCACTACACTGTAATGTATGGTAATTGTGTTATTACTCCTTACCTGTTGATGGCGCTCTGTGGCTAGAGATGTGTAGTGGATAGAACCTGGTGGGAGGAATAAGAAAGTTGAGTAAAAACTGATAGTCACATCAATCTGTGGTCTCTGTGAATTATTGAAATACACGTTCAACAAACATCACATGGTGTTAGAAGAAAATAGTGGAGCAGTTGAAGCCTCCTAACAGTTTGTGTTTCGAAGGAAATCTGGTGGAAGACTGTGAATTTGGATGATTAACTGATTAAAGATCGCATTGTCTGTGGTGTTAACAATGACACCGTGAGAGCTAGGCTTCTTAGGGAAACAGATTTAAACCTAGCAAAGACTGTGGGTATCTGTCGTGCCAAGGACACCAAGCCAGATGAAAGTGCTGCAGGAAGAAGCAGAAGTGGCGGTGAACAAAATCACGAAAACCAAGTCAACTGTCAGACAGACGGATTTCAAGCACACAGGGAAAGAGAAGGAAGAGTGCAAGGAGTGAAGGAAGATGTGGTTATTCACACGAGCCAAGGAAGTGTCCGGCATACGGCAAAATTTGTAATGAATGCTCGTGAAAGAACCATTTTGCCGCATGTGCAAAACACCAAAACAAAAAGGAAAATCGAGAAAAGTGGAGAAAAAAAGTCCATGAGATCGAACAAGAAACTTATGAATTGTTTATAGGCGCCATCGAAATTGAACCAAGTGAGCAAACAACTAGTAAATGGTTGGCACAAATGAATACAGTCACTACCATGGAAAGTGAAAACAAGAAATGGACTCAAGCATTCAGAATAAACAACTGCATACTTACCTTTAAGCTAGACACAGGAGCTGAGTGCAACGTGTTGTCGTATAAAGAGTTTAAGAGAACCTCAAACAAGACAACACCACTCATGAAGTCAAACTGCTCGTTAGTTACATATTCTGGCCACACGATGGAGCCAAAGGGTAAGGCAAGGCTCAAATGTGGTTACAAAGACAATGAGTTTGAGCTAGAATTCCAAATTGTAAACGAGGACTCACCAGCTATCATAGGAAGAAAAGCATGCTCAAAACTCGGGCTGATTAAAAGAGTTTACAAAGTGGAGAACAAAGACAAATCGACATTTTGAGTGAATACCAAGATGTGTTTACTGGTTTAGGGTGTGTACCAGGACTGCACCATATACAGCTCAATGCAGATGTCACTCCAGTCATTCATGCACCACGGAAGGAACCCATAGCACTAAAGGACAGGGTCCAAATGGAACTGAAACGAATGGAAGATCTTGGAGTTATTGTGAAGCAATCTGAGCCCACTGATTGGGTTAATAGTATGGTAACAGCAGTGAAGCCAGAGAAACTCAGGATCTGCATCGATCCACAAGATCTAAACAAAGCCATAAAGAGAGAGCACTACCCATTGTGCACAGTCGAAGAAATAGTAGCTGAGATGCCAAATGCCAAAGTATTCTCAGTGCTTGATGCCTATAATGGGTTTTGGCAAATACAACTTGATGAAGAAAGCTCCAAACTATGTACTTTCAACACTCCTTTTGGAAGTGAGACTTCCGTTTGGCATAGTGTCAGCTCCAGAAGTGTTTCAAAAGTGCATTGCACAAAGACTAGAAGGCTTAGATGGAGTCGTGAACATAGTAGATGACATTCTGGTGTGGGGTGAAGACATGGAACAACATGACAAAAGACTAAGACAACTGCTAGATAGAATTAGAAAGCATTAATCTAAAGTTGAACAAAGACAAATGCAAGATCAGAATGACTGAAGTCCACTATGTTGGACACATTCTGTCTGCAGAAGGGTTGAAGCCAGACAACAAAAAAGTCAAAGCAATACAGAACATGCCAGAGCCAGCGGACAAAGCTGCACTAATGAGGTTCTTAGGCCTGCTTCAGTATTTGGCTAAGTTTGTTCCAAACATGTCAGACATCAATGCTCCACTAAGGAAACTTCTAGAGGGTGATGTAGCTTGGCATTGGGAGTCAGAACAACAGAAGAGCTTTGAAAAGCTGAAGTCACTTGTGAGCAACGCCCCAGTGTTGAAGTACTTTGATTTCAACAAAGAGATAATACTGTCAGTGGATGCAAGTGCTGAAGGTCTGGGAGCAGTGTTGCTGCAAGATGGATATCCGGTAGCATTTGGTTCAAGGTCTCTTACTGAGTGTCAGAAAAGATACGCTCAAATAGAAAAAGAGCTCTTGCCGATTGTCTATGGCTGCAAGAAGTTCCATCAGTATGTCTATGGTAAGACAGTAAAAGTGGAGACAGATCATAAGCCCCTGGAGACGGTGTTTAAAAAATCTTTCCAAAAAGCTCCTCCAAGACTGCAGAGAATGCTAATGAGATTGCAACTCAATGATCTACATGCCATCTACAAGCCTGGTAAAGAGTTGTACATAGCAGACACGCTGAGTCGAGCATACCTAAAAGAACAATCTGAGCCCCTCCTGGAAGATGAGTTACAAGTTCATTCTGTGTCAGCTTCTTTGCCAATTTCAAAAGACAAGCTCAATACATTTAGAACTGCAACAGCAGAAGATGGAGAGTTGCAAATGCTCAGGTAAGTAGTTCAGTCAGGATGGCCTGCAAACATAAGACAAGTTCCAGCAGACATAAGAAAATACTGGACTTTCAGAGAAGAACTTACCTGTTCCGACGGGTTACTCTTCAAGAACTGGTGAATTGTTGTCCCACAAAGCTTGAGATCAGACATGCTTGCAAGAGTTCATGAATCTCATCTAGGTATTGTTAAGTGTAAGGAGAGGGCAAGACATGTCATGTTCTGGGCCAGCATGGCAAAGCAAATCGGATGTTGTGTTGAAGTGTGCTATCTGTAATGCATTCAGATGAAGTAATACCAAAGAGCCACTCATCTGCCATGACATTCCAGACAGAGCATGGGCGAAAGTAGGAGTAGACTTGTTCCATTTCGACAAAGGTGAATATCTACTGTGTGTGGATTACTTGTCTAAGTTTCTGGAGATTGTCAAACTCAAACAGACAACAAGCAAATATGTCGTGACAGCTCTTAAATCCATCTTTGCGAGACATGGGATCCCGGATGAAGTGGTGTCGGACAATGGTCCACAATTCTCAAGTGCAGAATTCAGAGCATTTGCAGAAAGCTGGAAGTTTATACATACAACATCCAGTCCTGGATTTCCGCAGTCAAATGGACAAAGTGAACGAACAGTCCAAACAGCAAAGAATCTGTTAAAGAAAGCACAGGAGAGTCAAAGAGATCCTTATACTAGATCCTTATATTGGAGTACAGAAATGCTCCTATGGATGGTGTGAAACTATCACCTGCACAGCTGCTCATGGGTAGAAGACTGAAAACAAAACTGCCTACATCAGCACAGCTGTTGAGACCACAGCTTTACACAAATGTGCATAAAAGAATCAAGGGCAGGCAGCTGAAACAAAAACGTTACTTTGATTGTGGAGCAAAACAGTTACCACCTATACCAGACAGAGAAAAAGTGAGGGTAAAAGTCAGAAACAGCTGGCAACCAGCAATTGTGTTGAGGAGTCATGCACAACCCAGATCCTATGTGATTCAAACGCCTGATGGAAACATCTTCAGGAGAAACCGGCGACACCTGCTGAAAACCAGAGAACGGACTTTCTCACAACCACACACTCTAGATCTGGAAGAGTGTTCTTCAGTAAACAGTGAGCCTGCAGATAGTGATACTCCAGTGCAATCACCAGCACTGTCACCAGTAAAAAGACCTGTAACACCAACAGTGGACCAGGAAGAATAGATCAAAAGGTCACGATGTGGTCGACTGATTAGACCACCAAAACTCTATTCTCCTTGAAAGCGTTGTGGAAGTGTAAAGGAAAAAAAGTTGTTATATAGTTAGGTTATTGAACACAACACTAATTTAATTAATGGTTGATATTGAAAAAAAAAAAACTAAAGCAAGTTGTGTGTGTTAATAGAAGAATGTTTGATAAGTCATTATGTATATTCTAAAGTTAAACAATAGAAATTGTGTTGTTTAAACTGTTATGTTGGGGAATATATTTCTTAAGAGGGGAGATGTAATGTATGGTAATTGTGTTATTACTCCTTACCTGTTGATGGCGCTCTGTGGCTAGAGATGTGTAGTGGATAGAACCTGGTGGGAGGAATAAGAAAGTTGAGTAAAAACTGATAGTATCGTCAATCTGTGGTCTCTGTGAATTATTGAAATACACGTTCAACAAACATCACAAACACTTATCTTGTAGGTTATTTTAACTATTTAACAGCATGAACTTGCAATGAAATACATCTTCCTTCAGGTGGACTGCATTTTTTCCAGCTTTGATAAATGTTGAGCTCATGATCAATGAGTTGTATTCTGCTCAAACTGATTTTGTAATATCAAACCGCGAATGGTGAAGCTGGGTCAGTTAGCGCGAGTCACACTCGTTGTGAAGCAGGAGCAGCTGACGGAGGATTCCTCAACACCTATGTTCACAAATAACAATGATTTTTGCAGAAAGAATGATTAATTATGAATTGATAATTTGTTATTATTATGTTCTTGTGGAAATAATAATGTGGGCTGCGAGAAAATAAAATAAAAATAATAAGAATAAAAAGAGTAGGGCTGCTGTGAGTGCAGACAGCATATTAACCCAGTAACATGGCAACACACTGTTCCTCGCAGCCAAAACTCGGACCGAATTCAGTTCAGCTGGAGGGGGGTTGTCTTCTTTGGGAGTAGTTCTGTATAGCTTATGGGGGTCAAAATAAAGGTGTGAATTTCTTGCTCTTTCATATGGACAGTTTCTTATGAGGGTTTCAAACTTGCAGAGCAGGTTTAGATGGGACTTAATTTCAGAGGAAGTTGTCTTAACTCAAAAAAATTAAAAAGGATGCAAACTGTTGTTAATTTTTGTTGAGTCCAAACAATGATTTTTAGAGCGTGAAATATAAATTCTGACAGAATGTAGCCTATTCATTACCAGTATATTGAACCATCTCTATGTTATGCACGCATGCTGTACAGTCAGGTTAAGCAGCCGTGGCCGCGAAAAAGAGAAGATGCACTTTTTATAGTGAATGGACTGCAACATACTCTTGGTTAAGACCTGTAGATGGAGAAGAAGAGAGCTTTTTGCATATTATGCAAAAGCAGTTTTTCTGTGGGACATGGTGGAGAATACGACGTTAGCGACATGGTGCATGTGAGTATCACAGAAAAAAAGCACATAATCAAGAAACGTGCAAATCAGTGCAATCGTTTTTCAATAAACCAAATGACCCACAGGCTGACAAAGTTTCGGCAGCAGAAGTGACGAGCATTTATCATGCCGTACATCAAACACATTCATATCGCTCTACCGACTGCAGTAACAAGTTAGCCCCAGTAATTTTTCCAGATTCTGAAATAGCTAAGAAAAAAGCTGTAGAAACTTTGGGTGATATTTTGGGTCAGGTAGTGTCTTAATCTTTTAGTCGATGGGTTTAAAAAGAAATATAGGCAATATATTACAGAAAGCTTGAAATGTCTACTTTTAAACTACTTCTAGAACCTACTGCACGCGAGTCATTTGGCCAATCACAGTCAAGATAGCGGCAGCTTTCCCGCCGATGAATTCACGCTTTGGACACTGACATTAGTTTTGAGGTAAGTGCTGTTATCTGCCAACAATATAATTGTTTTCTCTAACGTTGTTGTTAGTTAACATGTTTAACATTAACGTTATAATGGAAGTGTCGCCTAGTGAGCTAGTAAGATCAGCAAATTGTGTTGTTAGCTTACAATGTTAGTTCAATATCACTGTGAAGGTTTTTGGCAAGGCTAAGTTATCTCCTCCACTGCATTACTGTTAATTTCGTTTACGAGTACTTTACGTCATTATTTTCATCAACTACATTTTACACCTTTATAATGACAGCATTTTTATAACCCGTTTTGGTCACATTTGGTCGGGGAAAAAATATTTTGATTAATTTGCACGAGGGAGAGAGAGCAAGACGGTGAAGGTGAGTGCGTGTGTGCGTCCGGGGCTCTCTCTCTCTTTTGTAACTGGTCTTTTGAATTTATTCTGTATGAAAAAATAACGTCATATCATAAATGATAGGAAACCCAGCAACAACGATTATCAGTTTCTCCTCCGTTTTCTCGGAACTAATGTTTTGGTAGGAACGAAAGTTTACATCTTATGTTTCTCCGAAATCAGCCAGCGCGAAGGACGTCTATATTCTGATTGGTAGCTGGCGTTTTGCCACTGCTTGCCGCTGAACCGCGTCATAGCTCATAGATGATCCGAAAAATGACAGTGGGTAATAAACCTAATGCGGTCTGTGTCCTTAATATTGATCAAGCAACAAAAGAAAAGCATTCACTAAGGATTAATTATGTTTTATTCTTTTAAAAATGTCTGCTTGAAAGAATAAAGAATGATGTATGCAAGTAGTTATGAAGAATGCATATCATTAATTGAAAAAAGACTGTTCTACTTTAGGAAAAGTGGTTTTATTTAATTTTAAGATAAGTCACAGTAGTTAAATCTGTATCTGTATTGCATGTTCAATCTTTAAAATCAATTATATTAACAGGTTAATAGATGTTTTATCCGGGAGTATATGGGTTTGGACATTTTAGAGACATTATAAATTAATGCATTACAATTTAACTAAACCCATTATATTTTATATTTTATTTGATTAAATAAAATAAAATCTTATTGTATTTCAACGACTAAAACTAGACTAAAACTAAAACAATTCAGATGACTAAAATATGACTAAAACTAAATGGCATTTTAGTCAAAAGACTGTGACTAAAACTAAATCAAAATTTGCTGTCAAAATTAACATTGTTATCTGATTTTTTTATGTATATCTTGTCATGAGAAATGAGCGAAATGAAAACGAACATGTAATGAAACAAGACCCATTGGTGTCTGGTTTAACGTTAATGAGTGATCGAAACACCTGCTCTAGCGGATCGACTTGGGGAAGTCGTGGCCTAATGGTTAGAGAGTCGGACTCCCAATCGAAAGGTTGTGGGTTCGAGTCCCGGGCCGGCAGGAATTGTGGGTGGGGGGAGTGCATGTACAGTTCTCTCTCCACCTTCAATACCACGACTTAGGTGCCCTTGAGCAAGGCATCGAACCCCCAACTGCTCCCCGGGCGCCGCAGCATAAATGGCTGCCCACTGCTCCGGGTGTGTGCTCACAGTGTGTGTGTGTTCACTGCTCTGTGTGTGTGCATTTCGGATGGGTTAAATGCAGAGCACAAATTCCGAGTATGGGTCACCATACTTGGCTGAATGTCACTTCACTATTTAACGTTGACTAATGCAGTGGGAGTTGCCTGCAGTATTGTTGTTTTAGTACAGTATTACAGTTGTTTTATGTTCAGTGGTGTTAATAAATGTTTCGGTTTTTTACCTCAAGAAAACTTTGTTTTCTCCCTTTATTTTCTTCCTTGGGGGGGGGGGTTTACTGAAAAATCTGTCACCTTTTTCAGTCCTTCTGAGTTTGCAGGTATGACATCGGTCGGGTGCGGGTTGTTTATACATTGACCCATCACTGATACACATGCATTACAGACGTGACAAAACACCAGAGTTTTGGGAGACAATATTTTTACATTTAATCTATTACATTTGCATTTAATCATTTAGCAGACGCTTTTATCCAAAGAGACTTACAAATGAGAACAACAGAAGCAGTCAGGTCAACAAGAGAACAACAACAGTATACAAGTGCCATGACAAGTCTCAGTTAGTCTAGTACAGAACGCATAGCCAGGTGTTTTTTTTTTTTTTTTTTTTTAAATAAATGTTAGTAGGTTAAGTGCTGGCGAAAAAGATGAGTCTTTAGATGTTTCTTGAAAATGAGTAAAGACTGTAAAAAAAAAAGCTGTAAAAGCTGTACGAATTGAGATTGGGAGGTCATTCCACCAGCTGGGCACAGTCCAGGAAAAGGTCCGTGAGAGTGATTTTGAACTTCTTTGGGATGGCACCACAAGGCATCGTTCACTTGCAGAGCACAAACTTCTGGAGGGCACATAAGATTTAACCAGTGAGTTTAGGTATGTTGGTGCCGTGCCAGTGGCCGTTTTGTAGACAAGCATCAGTACCTTGAATTTGATGCGAGCGGCTACTGGTAGCCAATGTAACCTGATGAAGAGAGGAGTAACATGAGCTTTTTTTGGCTCATTGAAGACAACCCTCACTGCTGCATTCTGGATCAATTGCAGAGGCTTGAAAGTACATGCAGGAAGGCCCGCCAGGAGAGCATTACAATAGTCCAGTCTGGAGAGAACAAGAGCTTGGACAAGAAGTTGGGTGGCTTGCTCTGACAGGAAGGGTCTATCTTCCTAATGTTGTATAAGGCAAATCTGCAGGACCGGGTCATTGTAGCAATGTGGTCTGTGAAGCTTAACTGATGATCCATCACAACTCCTAGGTTTCTGGCTGTCCTCGAAGGAGTAATGGTTGACGAACCCAGCTGTATAGAGAAGTTGTGATGAAGCAATGGGTTAGCTGGAATCACCAGGAGTTCTGTTGAGGCTGAAGGTGATGGTCATTCATCCAGCTAGAAATGTAACTCAGACAGGCCGAAATGCGAGCAGCTATCGTTGGGTCATCTGGTTGGAATGAGAAGTAGAGTTGGGTGTCATCAGCGTAAAAGCCATGCTTCTGAATGACAGATCCTAATGACGTCATGTAGATGGAGAAGAGAAGTGGTCCAAGTACTGAGCCTTGAGGAACCCCAGTAGCAAGGTGTTGTGACTTAGAAACTTCACCCCTCCAAGACACACTGAAGGATCTGTCAGAGAGGTAGGACTTAACCCCCAGGAGTGCGGTTCCAGAGATGCCCAACTTTCTGAGGGTGGACAGGAGAATCTGGTGATTAACAGTGTCAAAAACAGCAGACAGGTCCAGTAAGATGAGTACTGAGGATTTTGAAGCTGCTCTTGCTAGTCACAGGACTTCAGTAACCGAGAGCAGAGCAGTCTCAGTTGAGTGGCCACTTTTGAAGCCAGATTGGTTGCTGTCCAGGAGGTTGTTCTGTATAAGGAACATGGAAAGCTGGTTGAACACAGCTCGCTCAAGTGTCTTTGCAATGAATGTAAGAAGGGATCCCGGTCTGTAGTTTTCAAGAAGCGCTGGATTTAGAAATCGTTTCTTGAGCAGTGGGCTTACCCGAGCCTGCTTGGATGCTGAGGGAAATGTTCCAGCATCAAGAGAGGAGTTGATAACGTGAGTAAGCGAAGGTATGACTGAGATCGCTTGAAGGAGGTGAGTGGGGATCGGATCAAGTGGACAAGTAGTAGAATGATTGGACAGGAGAAGTTTGGAAACGTCCATCTCTGAGAGTGGGGAGAGGGAGGAGTCTTCGTGTCCAGAGCTGAAAACTGAGAGAGTGCAGGAAGCGAGGATGAAACCACAGAAGATAGGCAAGATGGAGAGAGTGAGCGTAGGTTCCGTCGAAAGGTGACCTTCGTTGGAGTGTGTGTCGCTTTAGGAGTAAGTGCTAGGTTAGCAGTGATGAGGAAGTGGTCTGAGGTGTGCAGTGGAGCAACTGAAGAGTTGTCCACAGAGCAACAGCACGTGTAGATGAGGTCCGGTTGGTTGCCTGATTTGTGAGTCGCTGTAGTAGACACTTGCTTGAGATCAAATGAGGTGAGCAGAGTTTTGAAGTCAGCAGCCTGGGGTTTATCTAGGTGGATGTTGAAGTCACCAAGCAGTACCAGAGGAGTACCATCTTCAGGAAAGTTTAATAGCAGCACATCCAACTCCTCTGAAAAAAATCCTTTTGTTTTTGTGTTTCAAAGGAAAAATCAATGTACCGTTCTGAAAGAAGTATAAAATGCTTTAAAAAAATTAACAGAGATGTCTAGAGGGTATTTAATAAGTCTGCCCTCACGTAAAATTTTTCTAGTTGTCATTATTCAACTAATCACAGGTTTATATTAAATTTACATCTATAATTCATAATGAGCCTTAATATATTCCACACTCAAGCACATGCATTAAGTTTGCCACAAAGCACAGGCAGAAGTAGCCTAATAATTGTGAAAAAGGAGACATTTTAATTATTTATTATTAAACAAATGTTTTCTTGTCGGCTGCAGGATTCACAGTGCTGACTCTCTCCACATGGACGCACCTTTAGAGAGTAATGCAACCTTCACAGATGACATAATGCTTTCGTTTTGAATCGATTCGTTTAAAAGTAGACATTTCAAGCTTTCTGTAGATATATTTCTCATGTATGTGAGACACCCCAATTTTAAGTTATTTCATTATCAGGAAAAAAATTCCTGACTCCCTGTCCTGCATATAAATTAATTTTCGCACAAACACTTGAATATGAATAAGTCACATTTTGCATATGCATTACAAAGGAAATCATTTTTACAGGCAATTATTCAAAATAAAACTAAACAAGATTTGTAATGAAGATAAAATATGTTGACAAATAAGAATAAATGCTGCGCTCTGCATCATGTGAGCCACGTAAATCTTGCGCTCTGATATTTTACACCTGCATTTAATTGCAATTTATTTATTTTATTTAAATTATATGAAAGCAAGTGAAGGCTCCCTTTAAAATCACTGAAGTTTTTAAATAATGAATCTCTTTTTACATTGTGTGCATTTTGTTGATTATAATGAGAGAAATTGAGTTTAACCCTCTGAGGTGCTTTTTTCAGTTGCTTATAAACATCTAAATGGCTAATCTCTAATATCTAATAATCTAATAGTCTAATCTCACTGTAATCAGCACAAACTGGGCTATAATAATATGTGAGCACTATGTATGTACATGGTTGTGTTTTTGAGAAAAAAAAAATGTTATGCGTGGTTAGTGAAAAACGAAAAATTGTAAATCACTCGAATAAGGCCATAAAATGCATACAGAACATTGGTTCCCGGGACTTTTGAGAACTGCAGCTTGTAGCCTAGAATTTTTCTTTCTAAATGTGAAAATCATCTTGTTTGATTTAAATTGATTTAAATTTTCTAAGACACTTTTTGTTTGTAAAAGTCATATGCGAGTAGTTAATCAGTTTATTAGGAACAGTCAAAGCTGATTTTCATAGCTGAATGTTTTGCATCATTACTCCAGTCACACAATCCAAATCTGATTTTCTACAAAAAAAAATGTATTGTTATTATAATCATTATAATTATTATTAATGTTGAAAAGAGCTGAGAATATTTTTTCCGTTTTTTTTTCTTGGGGGGGATAAATTGAAAGAACAGCATTGTTTGTTACATTTGTTACATTTACATTTATTTGTTACATTTTTATATTATTTACATCAAGCTTTTGAATGGTACAGTATCAGAATCAGAATGAGCTTTGTTGCCTGGTATGTTTACACATAAGAGGAATTTGTTTTCGTGACAGAAGCTCTGCAGTGCAACAGAATGACAGCAACAGAACAAAAACACACATAACAAAAGAATAAAAAATACAATTAAGTAGGTAAGGAATGACAATATACATTCCTTACCTACGGTAGTAGTGTATATTGTTATTGAAACTTCATAATGTTTCACTTGATTATACATTTAGTCAGAAATTATAGTTTGGAAAAAGTCTAACTAGTAAAATGTTTACACGTTATGTGAAAACTAGTAAAAGTATATAAATAAAAAGAGACTTACTCATGTTTATGATCTCTGCTGAATAAAGCGCTTCATTCTTTTTTTTTCCTGAGGAAATCCAAATCTCAAATCCTGAGGTAATCCATATCACATCTTTTTGGGGTGAATTATGTCTTATTCCTCTCATCGCGAAGCAAACAGTAAAATAAAAAAACTTGAACCATCTTGCTGCATTGTTTTCTGTTGTATGGGCGTATTCAAGTCTCGCTCTTCAGTGAAACATTATAATCTCAAAAGCGCATTCAGTGCGGGGGCGTGGACACATTAGATATAATGAAGGGAGATGTGAAACGGACATCGCGTTGTTTTCATATGGATTACTTTATCACAGAATATTTGTTTCTCGCTACCACTTGTTTAGTTTAAAAGTAGACATGTCAAGCTTTCTATAGATATATCTCTCATGTCTCTTCGTTGAGTATTCACTGAGTTAGATTAAAGACCCATCTCTTTAACCTGGCTTACACATAACATACTAATATGCTTTTAATATCCAAATCCGTTAAAGGATTTTTAGGCTGCATTAATTAGGTAAACCGGAACCGGGAACACTTCCCACACCACCCGATGTACTTGCTACATCATTAGAAGAATGGCATCTATGCTAATATTAGTCTGTTTCTCTCTTATTCCGAGGTCACCGTAGCCACCAAATCCACTCTGTATCCAGATCAGAGATTCACTGCAGTCACCCGGATCCAGTACGTATCCAGACCAGATGGTGGATCAGCACCTAGAAAGGACCTCTACATCCCTGAGAGACAGTGGAGACCAGGACAACTAGAGCCCCAGATACAGATCCCCTGTAAAAACCTAGTCTCAAGATGACCACAGGAAACAGATGATTCTTCTGCACAATCTGACTTTGCTGCAGCCTGGAATTGAACTACTGGTTAAGTCTGGTCAGAGGAAAACTGGCCCCCCAACTGAGCCTGGTTTCTCCCAAGGTTTTTTTTCTCCATTCTGTCACCGATGGAGTTTCGGTTCCTTGCCGCTGTCGCCTCTGGCTTGCTTAGTTGGGGTCACTTCATCTACAGCGATATCATTGACTTGATTGCAAATAAATGCACAGACACTATTTAAACTGAACAGAGATAACATCACTGAATTCAATGATAAACTGCCTTTAACTGTCATTTTGCATTATTGACACACTGTTTAAAGCGATATATAAATAAAGGTGACTTGGCTTGACTTGACTTACAGTGCATTTTAATGACTGAAAATCACCGCAGACAAAGGCTGCAGACAGCACATCTTATATATATGTGTGTGTGTGTGCCCTTGTTTTTGTGACATATCAAGACACAACTCTGTATAATGACATGGGTATGACACAGGTATTACAAGGAGAGGGTGACTTATGAGGACATAACCCATGTCCCCATTTTTCAAAACGCTTATAAATCATACAGAATGAGTTTTTTTGAGAAAGTAAAAATGCACAAAGTTTCCTGTGAGGGTTAGGGTAAGGTGTAGGGTTGGTGTAGGGCGGTAGAATATACAGTTTCTACAGTATAAAAACCATCATGCCTATGAGATGTCCCCACTTTTCACAAAAATAAATATGTGTGTGTGTATGTGTATATAAATATATATATATATATATATATATATATATATATATATATATATATATATATATCAGGGTTTTTCCTGGGTCAAAATTGGTCTTCGGTGGTGGCTGACCGACATGGTCATCCACACACAGCAAAGAGTACCCTAGTACCCACATGATCCGCAAGTCCAATATTAACAATAAATGTTACATTTAAAACAAATACAAAAAAAAACAGTTTTTTTTATCCTATTTATGAAAAAACGATCACTGTCATCTTATCTTGCCCTCTTTGCAAAAAAAGCTGTGATTTTTCCATGACTGGCTTTCATAGTTAAGAAAGATAAAATCCTTTTTTGATAGATCTGATAACTATTTTAGTATAATCATATCAATTAAAAATGCAATGTTAAAAGGTGTAATAGTGTATTTTTTTACCATATAAAATTTTATAAAATTAGCAGCTAGCTATAGCAACAGATCTACAGTAGTTTCATCTCACTCCAGTCTAACTTTAAACTAAATTATTTTATAGGTAATTTACTACACATTGTCATAGGCCTATACATACTGTGGATTATTAAGGCTAAATTTTACTTAACACTCTTGCTAAATGGGGTAAGCACACTTACTTTCTCATTTCAGAAGTGTATGTTCTTTTATAGTGTCCTGCACCTACTAGTAAAAAATATATAAAAAAATATATCTGGTAACTAAATAATTGCTGGTTTGACTGTGCATTAATTCTTGTTAAAACTACAAAGTAATTCAGTCAAGAGCAATGTGTGATTTTCTTTCTTTCATTTTCTTGGATTAACATTACAGCAGCTATATTGAGAGTGAGGAGTCACTTGCCGATTTGGGTTGATTTTGGAGGGGTCTGAGCAGGTCGGCCATGATGGTAGGACATGCTATTGGTTGCCAGGGGCAACGGCTTCAGAACTTCACAGAGGCGCGACTAAACATTCCAGAGCTCTTTAATTTTTGCACATTTATTATGTCGGCGCAACAGAGACGGATCTACGTATACGAGAAAGAAATGAAGAAAGTAAAGCAATGCAGAAAGATAAGGCAAAAGAAAGGAAACCTTACAGGAACAAGCTCACACCAAGCGCAAAACAGCGGTATTTGGAGACGCTCTCAGGCATCCAAAATATCGACCCATACGAGCTCCCTGCAGCGGCACCGAGAACTTGACCATTTACCTCCATGCACACATATGGACATTGTGAATTTTCTTGTTTACGGTGTAAGTCACCTTGGATTCACACTGTTAATGGCTTTAATCTAACCAGGACATTTACATCTTGCAATCACACATTTAACTACCATAGCCAACTCAGAACTGGTTTGTCCACTTTGCAGCCCCCAAGACAAAAACCTGGTACAGTATGTGTTATTGGGCAAAAATCAAATTATAACTAAACATACACAGCTTTAGCCTACATCAAAACATGTTAGAAACGTTTGTGTGCATTGAACATCTCGTTACAATCAAGTCTTTACGAAACAGTGGCAGTTATTCAAGTTACTTTGTCATTTTGGTCAAGAAGTGTCTGCTAAATGCAATGTGTAATTACAACATGCTAAAACGCATGTGAATAAACTTACTTTGGCCAGTACAATGCAGTTTTCACCACCTGGAGGCTTGTAGAATGACCCAGTCACAGCAGAAAGCCTCGTAACTTTCCAAAGACTTGTGGCTTTTAATCTCCTGACTTGTGTAGTAACTTACACCAAAAACAAGATAATTCACAATGTCCATATATGTGCATGGAGGTATGGTCCAGGTCTCTGCCATTCCGCTGCAGGAAGCTCGTATGGGTCGATATTTTGGATGCCTGAGAGCTTCTCCAAATACCGCTGTTTTGCGCTTGGTGTAACCTAAAAAAAACCTGTATTCCATTGTTCCTGTGTTTTCCATATGTATCGTGTGAGGTACTGGAGCAGTTTTTAACGCAGCAGTAACTTCCAGGCATGGTAAAACAGTGCGGAATTGCAAAAAAACTCCTCTACTACCGAGTTAACAACACATGTAAACAATCCTATTTCGCCGCTGGTGTCCTGCCAACATGGTGGAGACAGTGATATCGAGGGGAGGGGCTCTGTGCTATGACGACAACTCCTCACTCTCAATAGCTAAATTAGGCGCGGTCACTTTAAGAGACAATGAATCCATCCAATATAATACGTCAAATTTTTTTCTAAACTTTTTATTTTCACTTAAGACATAACCGACAGTTTTTTTCGAACATACTTTCCAAGAGGTATGAATTTGACTGTATTTGTATTTGACGGTACAAGAGCAAAATAAGGCAAATTCAGTGTTCAAGCGTTTTGAGACGCCTCTCTCTGCATGAGCTCTGAACACCAGAACACCGCGGTGCTGAATTGGGCTCTTTCACATCCTTTTCTGTTTGTTTAAACTGCGATTTGTACAACCCGAATTCCGGAAAAGTTGGGACGTTTTTTAAATTTTAATAAAATGAAAACTAAAAGACTTTCAAATCACATGAGCCAATATTTTATTCACAATAGAACATAGATACCATAGCAAATGTTTAAACTGAGAAAGTTTACAATTTTATGCACAAAATGAGCTCATTTCAATTTTGATTTCTGCTACAGGTCTCAAAATAGTTGGGACGGGGCATGTTTACCATGGTGTAGCATCTCCTTTTCTTTTCAAAACAGTTTGAAGACGTCTGGGCATTGAGGTTATGAGTTGCTGGAGTTTTGCTGTTGGAATTTGGTCCCATTCTTGCCTTATATAGATTTCCAGCTGCTGAAGAGTTCGTGGCCGTCTTTGACGTATTTTTCGATTAATGATGCGCCAAATGTTCTCTATAGGTGAAAGATCTGGACTGCAGGCAGGCCAGGTTAGCACCCGGACTCTTCTACGACGAAGCCATGCTGTTGTTATAGCTGCAGTATGTGGTTTTGCATTGTCCTGCTGAAATAAACAAGGCCTTCCCTGAAATAGACGTTGTTTGGAGGGAAGCATATGTTGCTCTAAAACCTTTATATACCTTTCAGCATTCACAGAGCCTTCCAAAACATGCAAGCTGCCCATACCGTATGCACTTATGCACCCCCATACCATCAGAGATGCTGGCTTTTGAACTGAACGCTGATAACATGCTGGAAGGTCTCCCTCCTCTTTAGCCCGGAGGACACGGCGTCCGTGATTTCCAACAAGAATGTCAAATTTGGACTCGTCTGACCATAAAACACTATTCCACTTTGAAATAGTCCATTTTAAATGAGCCTTGGCCCACAGGACACGACGACGCTTCTGGACCATGTTCACATATGGCTTCCTTTTTGCATGATAGAGCTTTAGTTGGCATCTGCTGATGGCACGGCGGATTGTGTTTACCGACAGTGGTTTCTGAAAGTATTCCTGGGCCCATTTAGTAATGTCATTGACACAATCATGCCGATGAGTGATGCAGTGTCGTCTGAGAGCCCGAAGACCACGGGCATCCAATAAAGGTCTCCGGCCTTGTCCCTTACGCACAGAGATTTCTCCAGTTTCTCTGAATCTTTTGATGATGTTATGCACTGTAGATGATGAGATTTGCAAAGCCTTTGCAATTTGACGTTGAGGAACATTGTTTTTAAAGTTTTCCACAATTTTTTTACGCAGTCTTTCACAGATTGGAGAGCCTCTGCCCATCTTTACTTCTGAGAGACTCTGCTTCTCTAAGACAAAGCTTTTATAGCTAATCATGTTACAGACCTGATATCAATTAACTTAATTAATCACTAGATGTTCTCCCAGCTGAATCTTTTCAAAACTGCTTGCTTTTTTAGCTATTTGTTGCCCCCGTGCCAACTATTTTGAGACCTGTAGCAGGCATTAAATTTTAAATGAGCTAATTAAGTGGATAAAAGTGTAAAATTTCTCAGTTTAAACATTTGCTACGTTATCTATGTTCTATTGTGAATAAAATATTGGCTCATGTGATTTGAAATTCCTTTAGTTTTCATTTTATTAAAATTTAAAAAACGTCCCAACTTTTCCGGAATTCGGGTTGTAGTTGTTTGTTCAGGTGCAGGAGTTCGAGGAGAACTTCACAAAGGAGAGCTCAGTACAGTGTCGCTGTGCGTGATATGCGACTCTCTCTCCGCGTGCTCACCGAACACAGCGCGCGATTAGCAGCTTCTCGGTTTAACTTTTCCGCGTCTTGTGTTTGAATGCTTTAAACTCTTTTTAATGTTTAAATCGACAAGTGGCAAGGCTTAAAAACACGTGAAAATGGTAAGCTTTTGTGACCACAAGCAGCAGTGGCCTGTCAACTGTCCTGAGCGCCTTTTTAGACTGGCCTCAGCCAGACGGTTGAGATCACCAGGGGCACCCCCTCGGCCGTGTGCCCCTATAATCTTCACCACCTTTCACCCCACTAGCGACAACCCTGGGATCAGCTGATTTTGATGTGAGGGAGAGAGCAAAGACAGAACTGAAGACGGAGAGTGCCCGTGCGGGGGTGGGGCGCTGTGCTCGTTCTCTCCGTCACTCCGCCAGTAGCCTGCTTCACTCACAAAACCCAATTACAGATCAAACAAGGCTTTGGCGGGACAAAAAATCGTTTTGGCGGCCGCCAAAAAAATTTCAATGTAGGAAAAACCAATACATGTGTGTGTGTGTGTGTGTGTGTGTGTGTGAAATAGCCGAATATTCTATCTGAACAATAAGAACAGTATTTGAACATACACACACGCACACACACATATATATATATAGTTGTGTGTGTGTGTGTGTGTGTGTGTGTGTGTATGTTCAAATACTGTTCTTATTGTTTAGATAGAATATTCGGCTATTTCTGCAGACACCTTTGTTTGAGTCAGTGGTAATATCATTGTGTTCCCAGATTTTCGTCTACTTGCTTCCTCTACCGTCTTTTGCTTGAGCGCCACAAAGTTGTGTTTTACGTTATATTTTATTTTTTATAAAAAGGTGACAGTTTTACACTCACATTGGCGCCCTTAGTCACACGGTGTTAAGCATTGGCGATAATCATCCCAGTGTGCACAAGGCTAAAATAAAACTAACAAAATTATTAAACTAATAAAAACAAAACTAAATTTTATTGCATATTTGAAAAGATTACAATAAAATAATAAAAAATGCAAAACTATAATAACCATTACATTATAGTTATTACAAAACTATAAGAACTATAAGGTTAATATAGTTTTGTATTTTTTTATTATTTTATTGTAATGTTTTCAAATTTGCAATAAAATTGTTTCGTTTTTATTAGTTTAATAATATGGTTAGTTTTTTAGTTTTTAGTTATTTCTATTTAGTTTTTATATAGTTTAGTTTTTAGTTTTAATAATTAAAGTTTAGCAGAACTAACAGATCACTTCTAGATGCAGGCCCCAAAAAAGACTTAATTTAACTTTAGTGATGCAAACGTCTAGTGAGTAGCAAGACAAAATTAATGTATGCTGAGATTGATAAAATGGTGGAAGTATACAAAAATATTCCAAAATGAAGCATGTCAAAAGCAAGATCTACACAAGTTGTGCTTACATTATCCTATTTAAATGACTATCCACTGAATGTAAATTGCATATGTTGTTTTGTGTTAGCTGTGCCACGTGGATGTTGTTTCTGTTAAAATCGAAGCGTAAACATATACGCATTGGCACAGCTGACACAGAACAGCACATGCCGTTTACGTTCAGTGGATACTCTTCAAAATGGAGCAAGGGTGGAGGAGATGAATTGTTGAATAAAGTGTTTTTTTGTTTGTTTTTTTGCACACAAAGTATTTTCGTAGCTTTGTAAAATTACGGTTGAACCCCTGTTGCCACATGGATTATTTTACGGATCTCCTTAGTACGTTTCAGGACCTTGATTGTGGTAGTACCCTTGCTGTCTATGGGAGGGTCAGAGAGCTCTCGGGATGCATCAAAAAAATTACTTAATTTGTGTTCAGATGATTAACAGGGGTCTTACGGGTTTGGAACAACATGAGGGTGTGTTATTAATGACAGAGTTAGAATTTTTGGGTGAACCATCCCTTTAACACATCTGATTCAGATAATCAGCTCGTTAGAAGAGAGCTCCATGAATGAACTGTGTTCCAATTGACATGTTCCTTTAAATAATGTTCACTGCTCTCTACTCCCTGCACACAGGAAATCGGCTGAAGTTTACTTCACTTAAGAACACAGATTTGTGCTACAACACTGCCTGCAACAACACATCGTACGACCTAATTCGTAGAAATTCATACTATTTGTGCTAAATTCATAAGATTTGTGCTAAATCGTATGTATTTACGAGTTGCACAATTCTTATGAATTTGTACGAATAACGTACACCTAAACCTACCCATCTCTTCGGTCTAGACAAGTCATACAAAGTCGTATGAGTGAGGTCATACGAATTAGCCAACCCTATAAAATACATATGAATTGGTCGTGAGATAGTTCCGAAATAAACCCCTGAAGTGGTAAGAGAAACATACAAAATGTGCAGAGCAGGGGGTCGCGAGAACCAGGAGTTAGAACCGCTGCTTTAGGGAAAATATTATCTTCCCTATTTTTTATCTAGGTGTTGTGATTTATAACTTGAGTACACACATGATGTAATGACTGTTTATTTCACATTGGAAGCCGGAGGGCGCCCTTGCACAGTAGCTCCACATATGCATAGCATAGCACAGTGCTTCCCAAACCTGTCCTGGAGGGCCCCCTGCCCTGCAAATTTTGTATGGCTCCCATATCTAACATACCTGATTCCACTCATCAGCTCAACTAATTTGGGTATGTCAGATTAGGGAGACATACAAAAAGTGCAGGACAGGGGGTCCTCCAGGACAGGTTTTTTTTTTTTTTTTAAGTTTACTCGCCAGACTGAGAATATATATTGTTTGTAAAATGGCACAGTTTTTTTTGTTTTTTTTTTACCATCTGAAAGTACAGTCTTAACCTCAGTCAGTCAAGCATTATAATATTATGATAATCAAGTGTTATTTAATTATATAACTTTAGTAATTAGAATTAAAACTATAACCCAGTCGCCCTGTTACATGGGCTCTGCAACCGGAACCAAACAATGTACATAATTTGCTAAACTAGTAGCTTCCAATCTAGGGCCCTCACATTCTTACTGTTTTCAATTAAAGTTTGGATGTATGTCTCTCATTCTGAGATCTTCTCTGTCAGCCAAACTATTTCCCTGCATGTATTACATGTCAATCCCTCACTGCTGACAGAGACAGATACACTGAATGTGGCAAGCAGTACTGGTGACAATGCATGGAGAAGCGATTTCTCGCCCCCGAAAGTAGAAAAATTCTGACTCAACATAGTTGCATAAAAAAAAAAAAAAACGTGATGGAAAAAAGAAGCAGTAGGAATGCGATTAACAAGCAAACAGACTGAATACATGTTCCTAACGGACTAATACTAAAAGATTATTGCCGAAAATTGTCAAATTAATTCGGTAGGTAAAATCAGAAATATGGTGAGAATTAAATTATACTTTAGTGGTTTGTGGTCCTACAGAAAAACAAAGCTACACGGAGCTACAAATGCAAAACACTCATCTGTACAGCATACAGGAACAGGAAGCTCTTATTTAAAAAGCTCTGATTTCTAAAAGTAACCTTTAGCTCACTATCATTGTAACAAATTAAGACAGTCATAAGTCATGCACTTCATTAATTATAATCAAAGTGAATAAATATTCCTATTTTTTGAGTTTTGTCACATCTCTTGTGTAGACATTCATTTTATGTATGTGAACTGTACTGCTTTAACTGTGACAGTTCTGGGTTATGAAACTGCGATAACCAAAAAAATGCTTCAGGACCTTATAGTTCCTGTGATATTGTTTATGCCTTGGAGTGATCTATAATCCATTTTGTATTTAATGCAATAATACATTAGTCTGTTAGTGTTTTAGCCACAACTATCTAGCTTACAACCTGCTTAAAATCACCAAGTTAAATTCCTGTTCTGTTGATTACTTTTTAACCCCTTCTCCTCTCCACAGAGCCCTGCATATGTCAGCTCCTGGCTCGGCGGGCAGAGCTGCTCATGGAAATGAAGAATTTTGGCCAAGCCATCAAAGATGGGGACACCATGTGCCAACTCCGTCCCCAGTGGCCAAAGGTAGGAATCTGTGAGGAGACAGACATATACAAGACCCTTTCCCACCATTAGGGTGTAATGATATATAATATCATAAGGGGTGGTAAGCAGACAGACTACATATGAAAAACAAGATATTTCTTTGTGCTGTTGTAACTTATTGTTTTAATGGAAGCCCTATGTATTTTGCCAAACCATGATGTTCTTTACACCAGTGGTGTTATGATTAGGGATGCATCGATCTTATACTCTAGATGGGTATTGGCTCTGATATTGGCATTTTCTGTGGATCGGGTATCAGTCAGACGAGACTGTTGTAAATCCGATATTGTGCGTATACTATTCTGTGTTATTGTTGAGCCCCAGAAAAGGCAAAAAACATTATAAAGCACCAAAACGTTTTCGTGGACCTATTTCAAGTGTTCTGAAGCTGTTCCATAGTTCCATGTGAGGTACAGATTAATACTGAAGTCATTAAATTCAAGTTCACATAAACTATTCTTTCCACTGCAGCTTTCTGTCATCCTCCGTTCAGCAATCAAACTGTTCGGTTATTACAGTCCAAACGATGAAGCTCTCTTCAAGAGCGCACAGTAATTGAGGATGTGTAACTGAAAACTGTTCAAAGAAAAGGCTCATTAAACTAACGTACAGATTTAATACTACATATCAATATCTCTTCCTTTTGTACTAGTGATATCCAGTTCCCGAATGAATCATTCGATTTAACCGGTTCTTTTTAGTGAACCGGTTGAACCAGTTCACCAAATCGGACTGAATCGTTTGAACCGGTTCGTGTCTCCAGTAAGCATTAATCCACAAATAACTTGAGTTATTTACTTTTTTAACATGACTAACACTCCCTCCGAGTCTAAATAAACCAATATCCCAGAGTAATTAATTTACTCAGACAGTACACTGACTGAACTGCTGTGAAGAGAGAACTGAAGATGAACACGAGCAGAGCAGCTTGTGTGTTGTACAAACTTTTCTGTGTCAGGGAACTTAACTAACCTTTTCCACTGGTGGCACTTGCGCTACTAACTTTTTCCGTTACTGGTTCAAAACATGATTTGGTCGCACAAATTATTTATAGGAGGCCTCTCTGGATAATAATGAAAAATTATGAAACTATTGCATACAGATATGCTTTTTATTTTACTTGACATCTTTTAAACCACATGCCTTCTTGTTTTATTTCTTACAGTACACACAGTGCATTGCTCCGTCTTGGTACCTTAACCCAGGGCCGTAGCTGGGGTTAGAGGGGCCCTGGTGCAGGTTGTACAGCGGGCCCTGTCTGAAATTGTTTAATTTGTACTGTATGTTCATTCTATTTTTTTATTTGTGCTATTTAAACAATGATTACTTTTTTTTTAAGTTTGTAGGTGTCCAGAAACTAATTTAAAATAGCACTGCATAGTCTTCACTGTAAAATAAAATACACAGTCAAACCAAAATGTATTCAGACACCTTCAACATTTCTCACATTATCACAGTTTATTTGCTATAGTTTAGAAATTGGTAATAAAATATGACAAGAACTCAGAGTTAAACTGTGTCAGAACAAATTCCTCTTGATAATGTCAGATAACTTTGATAGAAAGATATGTAATGGAATCAACCAAAACTTCAGACAACTGTTAGTATGATAATATTTGCACAACTATCAATATTTTGTTGAACAGTTACCAAGCAAGCAATGCTTAATTTTGTTCAGTCTGTGGTGTGAAAAGGTTGCATTAGCAATTAAAGAAAGAAACACTTAAGCAAAACATGGTCAGGTCCCTAATAAAATATATGCATTTTTTAAATAAATTTCACTGGTAGTCTACAGTATGAAGAATTTTTGTGTACAATATTTCACAGATCAATCTTCACAGTAATTCAATCAAGAGCAGTGAGTGATTTACTTTCATTTTTTATATATTAAAGACACTGACAGCAGAGCTAGTTAATTAGACACGGTCACTTTAAGAGACAATGAACGCATCCAATGATACACATCCGATTTCTTTCTCAACTCTTTACTTTCACTTAAGACATACCACAGACTTTTTCGAACACACTTTCCAAGACGGGTATTTTGACATACTTTGTACGTATATGTTGTCGGTACAAAAGCAAGAAGACTTTGAGCCACCTCTCTGCGTGAGCCCTGAACACCAGAACACCGCGGTGCTGAATAAAGCTCTTTCGGATCTTTTTCTGTTTGTTGAAACTGCGATTTGTATTTGTTCATTCAGGTACAGGAGGAAGCGAACATCCTGAAGGAGAGCTCGGTTCAGTGTTGCTGTCCGTGAGACGCGTCTCTCTCGTGTGTACCGAACACAGCGCGCGAGTAACCAGCTACTCAGTTCAGCTTTCCCGCATCTTTGAATGCTTTAAACTCTTTTGAATGTTTAAATTGGCAAGCCAACTTGATGTGTTGAATGCTCGGAGCACTCATAGCAAAACACATAAGTATGTACAAAAATAATCAGTGATACATTTGCGACCCCATAAAAATTAGGGTCGCAATGGCATTTCAAAAGGTCACATATGCGACCATTTTGGTCGCAGTGTAGTTCCCTGTGTGTGGACTCGGGGGGCTACACAGCCTGCACACTGTGACTCGTCGTTTCAAACTCATCATTCTGAGTAGGGGATGCGCATAAGCGTTCTGTACCGCTATATATTGGCACATTTAGTATTATAATTCTTTCCTGCGCAAAGATTATTAATAGTCTGCATTGTTCTGTCCTATCTGTCATATGTTGCTGCTTTTATTACTGTGCTATAAATTTAAAAGAAACGTCTTTTAGATGTCTATATAAATTTATACACTTGTTTTTTCATAAATGTATTTTTACAACAATACAAAGAGCAATGTGTAACATTTTACCAGATTTTAGACTTCACTTTTATTTGTAAATAAAATATTTTACTAGATTTTATAAAATTGTGCACCCATGATTTTTCTAGAATCTAGAGTATATTTTGCTGCTGAATTATCCACTTACCTAGTTTATAATAGTATTTTTGCCATAGATTGATTTGCCATAGAAACTGCGCCGGTACCGGATTGGATCAGTATCGGCAGATACCGTATTTTCCGGACTATAAGTCACACTTTTTTCATAGTTTGGCTGGTCCTGCGACTTATAGTCAGGAGCGACTTATTTATCAAAATTACTTTGACATGAACCGAGAGAAATGAACTAAGAGAAAACATTACCTTCTACAGCTGCGAGAGGGCGCTCAATGCTGCTCAGTGCTCCTGTAGCCTACACTGAAAACATTGAGCGCCCTCTCACGGCTGTAGACGGTAATGTTTTCTCTTAGTTCTTGGTTCTAAATAAATGCGACTTATAGTCCAGTGCGACTTGTATATGTTTTTTTCCTCGTCATGACGTACTTTACACCACGTATTTTTGGACTGATGCGGCTTATACTCATTTGCGGCTTATAGTCTGAAAAATATGGTACTCAGAATTTTCGGTATCGGATTAGTTCTGAAAAAATGGTATTGTTGCATCCCTACTTATGACTTCGATATGATACCTAACTAAAATATCTCTATACTACTGAACCGATACCACGACCAAAACATAACACAACAGGAAAAGTAATTAAATAATAGATGATCCACATAGAGCTTATAGTTATTTTCGCTATTAATAAAAAAAAAAGTGTCTGCCTGCCCTGCTTTTTGAGCATTTCATCCAACTTAAAAAAAAAAAAAAAAAAAAACACATGCCAGTGCCACGACACCAGACTATGGCGGTTTCCCCCAACAAGGGAAACACAAAATATTCATCTGTCACTTTAAAAGCTGCACATATCCTATATATGGGATACACATTTTATTTTTCAGATGTTTCCTTAAAGGATTTCACCCAAAAATGCAAAATTTTTCATTTCCTTGTGTCGTTCTAAACCTGTATGAGTTGCTTTATGTTGAACATAAAAAGATATTTTGAAGATTGCTGGTAATCAAACAGTTGCTGGTTGCCTTTGACTTCATAGTAGGAAAAAAAAATACTATAAAAAGTCAATGGCAACCACCAACTGTTTGATTACCAGCAATCTTCAAAATATCTTCTTTTATTCAACATAAAAAAAAGCAACTCATACAAATTTGGAATGACTTGAGTGAGTCAGTGATGACAGAATTTTCATTTTTGGGTGAACTACCGTATTTCCGCACTGTAAGACGCACCGGATTATAAGGCGCACCTTCAATAAATGGCCTATTTTAGAACTCTTTTCATATACAGGGCGCACCGGATTATAAGACGCATAGAATAGAAGATACTGCAGTCAAACGTTTGGAAGGTACTCAGTGTTTCCTCTAGCATATTTTCCAGCTGTGGTGGCAGAACTATTTCCCATTGACCATGCCCCGTCCCCACACAAGAATTATGTGTACTGTAACTCAGAATTGAATTTATTTTAATTAAAAAAGAAAGTAAGTGGTAAGTAATAAAATAAGAACAAATAAATAAATGACTTGCAAGAACACAAACGAAAAACAATAACAAGATACAAATGACATTAACAGTACATTAGGTTTTTTCAGGTAGGTCTTTTACCTATAACATTTAGGTACAAAATTACTATAGAACCTGAATAATCTATTCAACTGTAAAATAACACTGGAATAGTGATCAGAAAATAAACATTAATTACAGGGACACCAGTCTAAATAAACCTGATGCTGTTTAAGACCTCATGTACTGATCTTATATACTGTTTAGACTTGTGCCGGTATTCGGTAATGTGATATATTGCGGTGATTAATATGAACGATATTGTTATCGTGGGCACTTCTAAATACCGTGAATAAATATACATTACAAATTATTTAGAATTTGGAATGCATTTTAAGAATATTATTCCCATCAGCTGCTTAAAATGCACAACACCGCTGTATGCTGCTTGAAAGAGCAGCATGCGCTCTGATGTGAACAAGGCGCATGAGAAGCACATGAGGAACACGTGAGAGACGCGCTGAATGAAAGCACATTCAGTCTCTGACAGCAGATGGCGCGAAAATGCAGCCCTTACCCTGTAAACATAAAAATAATAAATAAAAAAAAACCATTCAGATTTGTGTTTTCCCTATGGTGTTTATTACAGAGCCAACTACTGAAATATTTAGACTTAATAGGCTATTTATCTTTTTTTTTTTTTTTTATCTGGACTACAAATGCCCTAGATATTGTTTGAAAGTGTTTTGATCTTTTATTGTTCATTCACACTTTACATTATGGCTTCATTAGTTAACATAAACTGCCAATGAAAAAATTATTCTGAACATTCATTAGGTATTATTCATAGGGCATCTTAGGTATTCCAATATTTAATAACACATTGTTAAAATTGAAAGTTGCAACTGTTTTATTTAATGAGCTAACATGAACTAAGACTTGTATTTTTTAACAAAGATTAATAACTTCTATAGTAAATGTAGCTATTGCTCATTGTTTAGCTGTGCATTTATTGAATGAGGACTATGAGATGTCCGAACTGATTACACTATATTTTATGTATTGCACTGTATTTTATGTAAAATCATTTTCTATTTTTAGACTGTCTTAAATTAAGTTTAAGTCAATTTTTAAATCATTTTCATTTTCAAGTTCTTTAATTGCTTTTTATTTTTGTGATTATTTTTCTTCATGACTTTTTTTTTCTTTTTTTGAATTACCATTGTGTACGAAATGTGCTGTATAAATAAACTTGCCTTGAATGTTAATGCTTTAACTAAGGTTAACTAATGAGGTCTTATTATAAAGTGATACCTATTGGTTTTTATAGTTCTTTTGCACTTTAATGTGTAAAACATTTAACTTTTATATATTTTTCTGTATTGCTTTGTTTTAAATGTTTAGTTATTTTTGTTTAGTTTTTTGGTTTGTTTTAAAAAAGTTATTTAACCTGTTATAATGTATTATGACCACTTTTTTAAAACAAAATTTCAATACCGTGATAATACCGTATACCGTGATAAAAGCATGATCAATTAACCGCAACAGGAAAATTAGATACCGGCATATCCCTAATACTGTTACATGTGCGTTTTGCTTCTCAACTTTATACAATCCCTTAATAGCCTATATCAACCATGTATTTGGCCATTTGTGCACAATGCATGCAAAACTTAACTCAATTCTGTAGTTGTACACTGTTTCAGAGGCAGCTTAATGTGCACATGCTTTGGGTGTAGGGTGCACAGATGGCAATCTACAAAGTGAAGTAGAGTGAAGCGAGCCGAGTCATACCACACTTTGGAAAAGCAGATTAAGAGAGCATGCAACTAATGTATTGAATTCTCTTTCACTTTAAATTGGCAAGATTCAAAAGCACATGCAGATTATATATTCCGTCATCTGTCATCGTGTTACAAGCACGGAACTTGCGGGAATATCGAAGCTAAAAGTTTTCATAAAGCAGTTATTGGAGCCACGCCAGTAGCGTGAAAGGGAGCTAGCGTGTATAGACGCTAAAAAAAGGTAGAAATTAAATTTAGCATTTATATACACATTGAAAAACATTTTATTTTAATTTTACGATTTTTTTATGAAATACAAATTTTGAATAATGAATATTAGTTTGTGTCTGCTTATTCTATTCATCAGTATTTGAACCATTAGAGGGTAACTAAACCCCTGGTCAGAGCCTGACTCCACCCACTGGCAATATTTGGAAAAAATGCTGAAAAGTGGGCAGAGAACAGCGGAGATAGAGGGGGACGAACCGAGGGGTGGGGCTGAGCGGGTGGGGCATGAACCTGAGACCAACAGGGACGGATTAATTGACAGCTGCTGTCAGAGTCGCTAAAATGGAGAGTGACTGTAGTGACGCAAGTAGCTTTGCAACAGAGCGTTCATTTGAAGTAGAGGATGTCAAGGTGTCTGTGGACACAGGACCAGGGCCTGAGCCATATCAATTTGAGCTGCTGGCTCAAACTGCACAGTCTTAACTCCTGCATCGCAATCGGCACTGCGTCGCTTTTCAGCGCGAGCTGTGTGGAGAAGCCCATTTCAACCTCAATTTCATTGGAGAGGCAATCCCGCATAAAATGCAGTTTGCACACTCCAGCTCTAGGAGGGAACTCGCAGTCTTCCAGGCCAAGTGCATGCAACCACTGGCGCCTAATTTTCAAGTCTGCTGGAAAACTATGCAGTCCAACAGTGCTGTTGCAACCAGCAACACTACACCTACGTACCATCCTGACCACTGTAAATAAATCTACGCTAACTTGAAGCTATCCTTACTGATGCAATTCTATGCTGCTAACTATGCTTCTAACAATACTAACGTTACACTTACATCTAGGCTAATTAACTACATAAGCTACACAAAATAATCTAAATAACTATATAAATGCTTTGCTAAATAGATGCTAAAATACTCTATTCTGATCGTTTTCAATACTCGCAATTCCAACTCCTGTCCTGACTCAATACAGTGATTTTGACGGAACAAGATGGTTTTACACTGCCAAGGGCGTGGTGAGCTGGAAACTGCTTACGTCACGTACCACCGCAAACACCAAATAGGAAAAATCAACTGCAGTAGCCACCGTTTAACCTGAAGAGGGCAGCACTCAGATGTTTTTACACCATATATTATAGAATTAAAACACTTTATACTCAAATGTCAAAAAAGTTACTCGAATCAATGAAAAGCACTAATAAAGCCCCTTTCTTACAGATCATGTTGAAAGGGTTTAGGGTTTAGTTACTCTTTAAAGAAGAAATTGCATTTTCCGTATTTCATTTCTGGGTTAAAACATAGACTGTATAAAAACATGGACGTAGTGTCCGTGACGTCACCTGTAGACTCACTCACACACACACACACACACATATATATATATATATATATATATATAAAGCTTGTTTTTTAATGTATATGGTCCGTGCAACTTTTGGTCATTTGATTTTTTTTCTTTTTGTTAAACCCCTTAACTGTCACTCACAGTTTTGAACATAGACTTTATAGTGCACGATCCAAACTTAAATTTTTATTTCATGAATGAAAATATTTTGTAACATGATATTGATGTACCATTTACATGGTAATGAATGTCTGATTTTACAATGGGTTTTAAAGGATGAATTTTGAGATTTTAAGTTTTCAGTTGATAAATAATTTCTGATGATTTCTAAAATGTGATAGAGAAAAAGGCAACAAAGAAGTCTTTTTTTTTTAAAAACAAAGGTCAAAACTCCTGTTATAATTTAGATTTTTGAGGGTGCACTCTTGTCATAAATCAATCAGTTACTTTTCCTACATTATTTTTTAACAAAAAACATTGGTAAAATATATATTGGGGAGTCTTAGACCTTTCCAATGATATATATTACAAGATTAGATTAGATTTAATTGTAATATTTTGAAGTAAATGTAGGCGTCCCGTATACGGGACGGGGTGACCGTTAAAGAAAAATGAGAAACAAGCATTCTGCTTAATATTTCGTTTTTCGTTCAGGGGTAGAAAAATGAATAAACAACTTGAATATTCGATTTCAACACAGGGGCGGGAATTAAACACCCCTTTCTGCTGATTGGTCAGACAAAAAAGATCAAACTGTGCTGTCATCAGTTCTACGGCAGTTCCGTGTGACAAAATACTAGTCCTCTTCTGCTACAGTTGGAAGGATTCTTAAACCATTTTATTACAACTACATTTAATCTTTTTCTCATCAAACAACCAGACAAATGAATGACTCGACACAACCCATTATGTGGTAAAGCCTAGACAGGGCTTTCTTCTGTGTAGATATAAATTATATGCTTTGCATTAGCTGGGCATGCCAGGGTATGATATGACAGCTGTCATAGCCTATCCTGGTCCCCCAGTAAGTTTGTTTGTTTAATTATGTAATTCGTTTTTTTTTAACGCCTAATACATTTTTTAACACTAATACAAGAAGGAAAGAATTATGCTTTGACTTGGGTATATATAGAGCTGGGTAGATTGCTTACAAATTGTAATCAGTTACTGATTCCCAATTACATGACGAAAATGTAGTCGGTAACGTAATACATTACATTACACGTTTTAGCTAATATATTCAGATCACTTTTAGATTACTTTTTGACCTAACTCGTTTATCACATTGATTTAAACAGGATACTCTTGTACCATAATGATGTAAAAATACAAATAGTTAGAAAATATATTCCTTTTATTGTAATTGACAACATCAAGTGCATTAAACATTATATTATATCAGGGTTTCCCAGATTGGTGTTCGTAAAGGAACTGCAGGGGGTGTGTGGATTTAATGAAAGGCTAACAAGAAATTAACCCTCAAAGACCGAGAACTGTTATTCTTAAATGTTAATAACTGATATTCTTAAATGTTTAATAACTTTTGAACCACTAATCCTATCTGAATGATTTAAAAAGTGCCATAAAAGCGTTTCAGAGATATCCTACTTTTCTCATGTGGATGTTCATTGGTTCTTTAGTGTACGTGATTGTCATCACATTTTGACAACAATGATTTGTAAGAAGAAACCAATGCATTTCGTTCCTCTGAGCCAAACAGGAAAGGCAGTCCCACCTCTGTGTCCAGATTAAATAGTGTCTGTGCATTTATTTGCAATCAAGTCCCACCTCTGTGCCCAGTCGGTCCCATATCCCACCAATAAACATAGATAGGTTTTGGTCTTTCGAACCACTATTTAACATATTTCTTTTAAAATATGAATGAATGCAAAGTGAAAGTAAAGTCTGTCGTTCGTGCGTGCATGAAAATAAACACAAAATAACACATTTGCATGAGCGATCTATCTGAAAAAGCACAGAAAAACACAACAGAGTACTTTGACATAAAACCAACCAAAAACAAGGATGAAACAGCGGTACATATCTGATAAAGCACTGGAACTTATGTCTTCGGGTCGCTGGGAAATGTCCCGGTAAAATCAATTCTGACACAGGTTACAGTCAGCGGATCGATCATTTATATTATGTATATTAAGTAAATAATTCTTATATAGTTCATAAAGATAATTTGTACTATTTTTTTCTGTTGCACTCTGAATACTTCTCACTTATTTTGTGTGTAGTTTGTTAATCAGGGGTGGTGTTGGCTCAGTGGATAAGACACATGCCTTTGGTGTGAGAGACCAGGGTTCGAATCCACTGTGAGACACCAATGTGTCCCTGAGCAAGACACTTAACCGCTAGTTGCTCCAGAGGCGTTCGACCTCTGACATATATAGCAATTGTAAGTCGCTTTGGATAAAAGCGTCAGCTAAATGAATAAGTGTAAGTGTAATCAGTTTGTATTGTTGCAGAAGGCAATTTGTGCAATTGTTTTACTACTTGGTGCACGGCTGTGTTTGTTCATACTCAGATTGAAAATATATTTGTCTGGAAAAAAAAAAAAGTGTTTCCATTTTCTTTACTCCCTAAACGTTTTTGGACACATCTCTGTTAGTAAATGAAAAAGGCCTGTTTTTCACTTAAAAGCACTGATAAAAATATTGTGATAAATCATTTTCTTGGGGAGTGTTATATGTAAACAACATTTTATTTAAGTCTTAGAAAAAACAAATGGAAAATTGGGACTTTAAATTAGTTAGACTTAAAGCGTTAGTTCACCCAAAAAAGAAAATTATGTCATTAATAACACCCTCATGTCGTTCCAAACCCGTAAGACCTCCATTTATCTTCGGAAGACAGTTTAAGATATTTTAGATTTAGTCCGAGAGCTCTCAGTCCCTCCATTGAAACTGTGTGTACGGTATACTGTCCATGTCCAGAAAGGTAAGAAAAACATCATCAAAGTAGTCCATGTGACATCAGAGGGTCAGTTAGAATATTTTGAAGCATCGAAAATACATTTTGGTCTAAAAATAGCAAAAACTACAACTTTATTCAGCATTGTTTTCTCTTCTGTGTCTGTTGTGAGAGAGTTCAAAACAAAGCAGTTTGTCATATCCGGTTCGCGAACAAATCATTCGATGTAACCGGATCTTTTTGAACCAGCTCACCAAATCGAACTGAATCGTTTTAAACGGTTCATGTATCCAATACGCATTAATCCACAAATGACTTAAGCTTTTAAATTTTTTTTAATGTGGCTGACACTCCCTCTGAGTTCAAACAAACCAATATCCCAGAGTAATTAATTTACTCAAACAGTACACTGAATGAACTGCTGTGAAGAGAGAACTGAAGTTGAACACTGAGCCGAGCCAGATAATGACTCGTTCACGAGTCAAGAACCAGTTGCATCGGTTTTCGGATCACCAGTAGTTCTTTCGGACAGTTCGATTCAATAAACCGGTTGAAGAAAACGGTTAACCAGTCCTTTTGCGCTCGACGTAATGGCGTCATTGGCGATGATTGCCCTTCATTCAAGCCTTCTATTTACCCTCATAACATTAGCACAGAATCAGTTCAGAATCAATCACCAAAAGAATCAGTTCGGTTCAGACGCTCTTTGTGTCGGTCTGTTTCACGCTGAATCACACATGCGCAGTATCATCAGTTCATCGGTTCTCGAACCGGATACGTCTGACAGAAACGGTTCTTGACTCGTGAACGAGTCACTATGTTATCATGTTTATTCTTGTAGAAAATAAGTGTTTATTCTTTAAGAAAATAAGAGAAAAAATAAGGGAAAATCCAAATATTTGTTTTGCTTCACCTATTTATGTAGGCTACAATTATTTAAAAATAAATAAATAAATAATAATAAAATGTCATTAAAAAATGCCATCGGCCTGAGTAAATTTGTAATTTATAGAATTGTGTAAATTATAGAATCGGGACTAACGGTTAGTGATTTAGGAGGTGAAAATACTGTGAAATTACAAATGGAATTGGATTTTAGAGCATAACAACTGAAGGTTCATGAAGCGTTAGCCAATAAAGCATTTTTTTATGAACAATGGAACTTAAAGTTGTGAACTAAAATATAATTTCAACCATACAGCATGTGAATAAATAAAATGCATTTCCATTTCATAACATTTCATTATTCATAAAATGCATAACATTTCTGGTGTTTGGATTTGTACTTCATTATAATGAGCTCCAAGTTTAAGAATAGCCCTACAGTCGTGGCCAAAAGTTTTGAGAATTACATAAATATTGGAAATTGGAAAAGTTTCTGCTTAAGTTTTTATAATAGCAATTTGCATATACTCCAGAATGTTATGAAGAGTGATCAGATGAATTGCATAGTCCTTCTTTGCCATGAAAATTAACTTAATCCCAAAAAAACCTTTCCACTGCATTTCATTGCTGTCATTAAAGGACCTGCTGAGATAATTTCAGTAATCGTCTTGTTAACTCAGGTGAGAATGTTGACAAGCACAAGGCTGGAGATCATTATGTCAGGCTGATTGGGTTAGAATGGCAGACTTGACATGTTAAAAGGAGGGTGATGCTTGAAATCATTGTTCTTCCATTGTTAACCATGGTGACCTGCAAAGAAACGTGTGCAGCCATCATTGCGTTGCATAAAAATGGCTTCACAGGCAAGGATATTGTGGCTATTAAGATTGTACCTAAATCTACAATTTATAGGATCATCAAGAACTTCAAGAGGTTCAATTCTTGTAAAGAAGGCTTCAGGGCGTCCAAGAAAGTCCAGCAAGCGCCACGATCGTCTCCTAAAGAGGATTCATCTGCGGGATCGGAGTGCCACCAGTGCAGAGCTTGCTCAGGAATGGCAGCAGGCAGGTGTGAGCGCATCTGCACGCACAGTGAAGCGAAGACTTTTGGAAGATGGCCTGGTGTCAAGAAGGGCAGCAAAGAAGCCACTTCTCTCCAAAAAAAAAAACATCAGGGACAGATTGATATTCTGCAGAAAGCATAGTGAATGGACTGCTGAGGACTGGGGCAAAGTCATATTCTCCGATGAAGCCCCTTTCCGATTGTTTGGGGCATCTGGAAAAAGGCTTGTCCAGGGAAGAAAAGTTGAGCGCTACCATCAGTCCTGTGTCATGCCAACAGTAAAGCATCCTGACACCATTCATGTGTGGGGTTGCTTCTCATCCAAGGGAGTGGGCTCACTCACAATTCTGCCCAAAAATACAGCCATGAATAAAGAATGGTACCAAAATACCCTCCAACAGCAACTTCTTCCAACAATCCAACAACAGTTTGGTGAAGAAGAATGCATTTTCCAGCACGATGGAGCACCGTGCCATAAGGCAAAAGTGATAACTAAGTGGCTCGGGGACCAGAATGTTGAAATTTTGGGTCCATGGCCTGGAAACTCCCCAGATCTTAATCCCATTGAGAACTCGTGGTCAATCCTCAAGAGGTGGGTGGACAAACAAAAACCCACTAATTCTGACAAACTCCTTGAAGTTATGAAAGAATGGGTTGCTATCAGTCAGGATTTGGCCCAGAAGTTGATTGAGAGCATGCCCAGTCGAATTGCAGAGGTCCTGAAAAAGAAAGGCCAACACTGCAATTACTGACTCTTTGCATAAATGTCATGTAATTGTCGATAAAAGCCTTTGAAACGTATGAAGTGCTTGTAATTATATTTCAGTACACAGAAACAACTGAAACAAAGATCTAAAAGTAGTTAAGCAGCAAACTTTTTGAAAACTAATATTTATGTAATTCTCAAAACTTTTGGCCACGACTGTAGACTAGGTTTCTCTCTCTCTCTCTCTCTCTCTCTCTCTCTCTCTCTCTATATATATATATATATATATATATATATATATATATATATATATTTAACAGCATTAGCTCAACAAAATAGGTCTTCTTTCATTTAGAATGAATGTTTTCCTGCCTTGCTAAATGTTGGTCTCATGGTCAATAAGTTGTATTCGCCTCAATCTGATTTAGTAAAGTCAAACCGTAGGAGAAGCTGAGTCAGTTAGCGGAGTCCAGCGCGCTGTGAGGGGAGCAGCTGAGGAGGAGTCTGCTTGGTCTTGAAGCCTTCCGCAAACACCCACGATCACAAATAACTATGATTTTCGTAAAATAATTATTAATTGATAATTTGTTATTATCATTATGGTCCTGTGAAAATAATAATATGGGCTGCGAGAAAATAATGAATACAAAGAGTAGTGCTGCTGAGTGCAGGCATGTTTCAGCCCAGTAACACACCGTTCCTCAGAGCCAAAAAACAGACCGAATTCTGTTCAGCTGGAGGGGGTTGGGTTTTTGGGGGGTAGTTATGTATGGCTTGTGGGGGTCAAGATAAAGGTGTGAATCTCTTGCTCTTTCATATGGACAATGTCTTATTAGGCTTTCAAACTTGATGAACAGGTTTATATAGGACTGTTGTTTTGGTTATAGATTAAAAAATGGTCTGCCCCCACGTAAGATTTTTCTGGTTCTAGTCGTTCATTTGTTATATTCAACTAATCAGAGGTTTATATTAAATTTACATAATCAAGTCTTAATATATTCCGCGTTCAAGCACATGCATTAAGTTTGCCACAAAGCACATGCAGAAGTAGCCTAATAATTGTGAAAAATTAGACATTTTAATTATTTATTAATTAACAAATGTTTTCTTGTCAGCTGCAAGATGAAATTCACAGTGCTGGCTCTCTCCGACGAGAGAAATGCAACATTCACAGATTGCTGAATGTTGACTATTAATGCGCCCTGTCATTAATGCGCATTAATAATTTAATAATTAATAACAAACACTTGAATATGAAACTTAATCCACATTTTGCATATGCATTACAACGTATATTATTTTTTACATGCAATTATCCAAAATAAAACCAAGCAACATTTGCAATGAAGATAAAACAAATAAGAATAAATGATGCACATCATCAGTGCAGTGCAAATCTTGCATATATTTTACACACCTGCATTTAAATGCAGCTGCATTTTTTTTTATTAAATTATATGAAAGCAAGTAGGGCTGGGTGATAAATCTATTTTATCGATTAACTCGAATTTGTAATTTACATCGCTATGTTTGAATGAAAATCGGTTTTCTTTTTAACATCCAGTGACGCACCACTCATGCTCCCGTAGTTCCGAGGGGGCTCAACCCTACCCGTTCGTCTGACACAGAGACATGCTGCCGAGCAGAGTATGAGCGGAGCGGGGTGATTCTGACTGGAGCGAGGTGAGGATATTAAGAGTCTGAGGGTCGTGGTTTTCACTCACTTCAAGTGCCTTCATCACGAGTACAATTCATGCCAACAGCCCGTAATATAACTGCAAATTCAGCAAGAATTCATGTTAAGTCAAAGTCACCTTTATTTATATAGCGCTTTAAACAAAATACATTGCGTCAAAGCAACTGAACAACATTCATTAGGAAAACAGTGTCAATAATGCAAAATGACAGTTAAAGGCAGTTTATCATTGAATTCAGTGATGTTATCTCTGTTCAGTTTAAATAGTGTCTGTGCATTTATTTGCAATCAAGTCAATGATATCGCTGTAGATGAAGTGACCCCAACTAAGCAAGCCAGAGGCGACAGCGGCAAGGAACCGAAACTCCATCGGTGACAGAATGGAGAAAAAAACCTTGGGAGAAACCAGGCTCAGTTGGGGGGGCCAGTTCTCCTCTGACCGGACGAAACCAGTAGTTCAATTCCAGGCTGCAGCAAAGTCAGATTGTGCAGAAGAATCATCTGTTTCTTGTGGTCTTGTCCTGGTGCTCCTCTGAGACAAGGTCTTTACAGGGGATCTGTGTCTGGGGCTATAGTTGTCCTGGTCTCCGCTGTCCCTCAGGGATGCAGAGGTCCTTTCTAGGTGCTGATCCACCATCTGGTCTGGATACGCACTGGATCCGGGTGACTGCAGTGACCCTCTGATCTGGACACAGACTGGATCTGGTGGCCACGGTGACCTCGGAACAAGAGAGAAACAGACAAATATTAGCGTAGATGCCATTCTTCTAATAATGTAGCAAGTACATAGGGTGTTATGGGAAGTGTTTCCGATTCCGGTTTACCTAATTAATGCAGCCTAAAAATCCTTTAACGGATTTGGATATTAAAAGCATATTAGTATGTTATGTGTATGCCAGGTTAAAGAGATGGGTCTTTAATCTAGATTTAAACTGCAAGAGTGTGTCTGCCTCCCGAACAATGTTAGGTAGGTTATTCCAGAGTTTAGGTGCCAAATAGGAAAAGGATCTGCCGCCTGCAGTTGATTTTGATATTCTAGGTATTATCAAATTGCCTGAGTTTTGAGAACGTAGCGGATGTAGAGGATTATAATGTAAAAGGAGCTCATTCAAATACTGAGGTGCTAAACCATTCAGGGCTTTATAAGTAATAAGCAATATTTTAAAATATCATCACTTGGCTGAATAATTTCAACACTATCAACATCAATTCCATGTGACAGTATTAAATCTAGAGTATGATTTCGACAATGAGTAGGTCCTGAAACGTGTTGTCTAACACCAATAGAGTTCAGAATGTCTATAAATGCTGATCCTAATGCATCTTTTTCATTATCAACATGGATATTAAAATCACCAACTATTAAAACTTTATCTGCAGCCAGAACTAACTCGGATGTAAAATCACCAAACTCTTTAATAAAGTCTGTATGGTGACTTGGTGGCCTGTATACAGTAGCCAGTACAAACATAACAGGGGATTTATCATTAACATTTGTTTCTCTGGATAATGTTAAATGAAGCACAATTACTTCAAACGAGTTATACTTAAAGCCTGCCCTCTGAGAAATCCAGAAAACATTGTTATAAATTGAAGCAACACCTCCTTTTAACCTTTGCCTTTTAGACGCGGCTCATGTTTATAACAGTGTCCTTGGGGGGTGGACTCATTTAAAATAATGTAATCATCAGGTTTTAGCCAGGTTTCTGTCAAACAGAGTACATCTATATTATGATCAGTGATCATATTATTTACAAAAAGTGTTTTCGTAGAAAGGGATCTGATATTGTCAATGTCAATGTCACCTTTATTTATATAGCGCTTTAAACAAAATACATTGCGTCAAAGCAACTGAACAACATTCATTAGGAAAACAGTGTCAATAATGCAAAAATGATAGTTAAAGGCCGTTTATCATTGGATTCAGTTATGTCATCTCTGTTCAGTTAAATAGTGTCTGTGCATTTATTTGCAATCAAGTCAACGATATCGCTGTAGATGAAGTGTCCCCAACTAAGCAAGCCAGAGGCGACAGCGGCAAGGAACCGAAACTCCATCGGTGACAGAATGGAGAAAAAAACCTTGGGAGAAACCAGGCTCAGTTGGGGGGCCAGTTCTCCTCTGACCAGACGAAACCAGTAGTTCAATTCCAGGCTGCAGCAAAGTCAGATTGTGCAGAAGAATCATCTGTTTCCTGTGGTCTTGTCCTGGTGCTCCTCTGAGACAAGGTCTTTACAGGGGATCTGTATCTGGGGCTCTAGTTGTCCTGGTCTCCGCTGTCTTTCAGGGATGTAGAGGTCCTTTCTAGGTGCTGATCCAGCATCTGGTCTGGATACGTACTGGATCCGGGTGACTGCAGTGACCCTCTGATCTGGACACAGACTGGATCTGGTGGCCACGGTGACCTCGGAACAAGAGAGAAACAGACAAATATTAGCGTAGATGCCATTCTTCTAATGATGTAGCAAGTACATAGGTTGTTATGGGAAGTGTTTCCGGTTCCGGTTTACCTAATTAATGCAGCCTAAAAATCCTTTAACGGATTTGGATAATAAAAGCATATTAGTATGTTATGTGTATGCCAGGTTAAAGAGATGGGTCTTTAATCTAGATTTAAACTGCAAGAGTGTGTCTGCCTCCCGAACAATGTTAGGTAGGTTATTCCAGAGTTTGGGCGCCAAATAGGAAAAGGATCTGCCGCCTGCAGTTGATTTTGATATTCTAGGTATTATCAAATTGCCTGAGTTTTGAGAACGTAGCGGACGTAGAGGATTATAATGTAAAAGGAGCTCATTCAAATACTGAGGTGCTAAACCATTCAGGGCTTTATAAGTAATAAGCAATATTTTAAAATCTATGCGATGCTTGATAGGGAGCCAGTGCAGTGTTGACAGGACCGGGCTAATATGGTCATACTTCCTGGTTCTAGTAAGAACTCTTGCTGCTGCATTTTCGACTAGCTGTAGTTTGTTTACTAAGCATGCAGAACAACCACCCAATAAAGCATTACAATAATCTAACCTTGAGGTCATAAATGCATGGATTAACATTTCTGCATTTGACATTGAGAGCATAGGCCGTAATTTAGATATATTTTTGAGATGGAAAAATGCAGTTTTACAAATGCTAGAAACGTGGCTTTCTAAGGAAAGATTGCGATCAAGTAGCACACCTAGGTTCCTAACTGATGACAAAGAATTGACAGAGCAACCATCAAGTCTTAGACAGTGTTCTAGGTTATTACAAGCAGAGTTTTTAGGTCCTATAATTAACACCTCTGTTTTTTCAGAATTTAGCAGTAAGAAATTACTCGTTATCCAGTTTTTTATATCGACTATGCAATCCATTAGTTTTTCAAATTGGTGTGTTTCACCGGGCTGCGAAGAAATATAGAGCTGAGTATCATCAGCATAACAGTGAAAGCTAACACCATGTTTCCTGATGATATCTCCCAAGGGTAACATATAAAGCGTGAAGAGTAGCGGCCCTAGTACTGAGCCTTGAGGTACTCCATACTGCACTTGTGATCGATAAGATACATCTTCATTCACTGCTACGAACTGATGGCGGTCATATAAGTACGATTTAAACCATGCTAATGCACTTCCACTGATGCCAACAAAGTATTCAAGTCTATGCAAAAGAATGGTGTGGTCAATTGTGTCAAACGCAGCACTAAGATCCAATAAAACTAATAGAGAGATACACCCACGATCAGATGATAAGAGCAGATCATTTGTAACTCTAAGAAGAGCAGTCTCAGTACTATGATACGGTCTAAATCCTGACTGGAAATCCTCACATATACCATTTTTCTCTAAGAAGGAATATAATTGTGTGGATACCACCTTTTCTAGTATCTTGGACAGAAAAGGGAGATTTGAGATTGGTCTATAATTAACTAGTTCTTTGGGGTCAAGTTGTGGTTTTTTTGATGAGAGGCTTAATAACAGCCAGTTTGAAGGTTTTGGGGACATGTCCTAATGACAATGAGGAATTAATAATAGTCAGAAGAGGATCTATGACTTCTGGAAGCACCTCTTTCAGGAGCTTAGATGGTATAGGGTCTAACATACATGTTGTTGGTTTAGATGATTTAACAAGTTTATACAATTCTTCCTCTCCTATGGTAGAGAATGAGTGGAACTGTTCCTCAGGGTGTCTATAGTGCACTGTCTGATGTGATACTGTAGCTGACGGCTGAATGGATGCAATTTTATCTCTAATAGTATCGATTTTAGAAGTAAAGTAGTTCATAAACTCATTACTGCTGTGGTGTTGGGAAATGTCAACACTTGTTAAGGCTTTATTTTTCGTTAATTTAGCCACTGTATTGAATAAATACCTGGGGTTATGTTTGTTTTCTTCTAAAAGAGAAGAAAAGTAATCGGATCTAGCAGTTTTTAATGCTTTTCTGTAGGATATGTTACTTTCCCGCCAAGCAATACGAAATACCTCTAGTTTTGTTTTCCTCCAGCTGCGCTCCATTTTTCGGGCTGCTCTCTTTAGGGTGCGAGTATGCTCATTATACCATGCTGTCAAACTGTTTTCCTTAACCTTCCTTAAGCGTAAAGGAGCAACTTTATTTAAAGTGCTAGAAAAGAGAGAGTCCATAGTTTCTGTTACATCATCAAGTTGTTCTGAGGTTTTGGATATGCTAAGGAATTTGGATACATCAGGAAGATAACTTAAAAAGCAGTCTTTTGTGTTAGAAGTGATGGTTGTTCCATACTTGTAACAAGAAGTAGAATTTACAATTTTGGCTATATGAATTTTGCAAAGAACTAAATAATGATCTGAGATATCATCACTTGGCTGAATAATTTCAACACCATCAACATCAATTCCATGTGACAGTATTAAATCTAGAGTATGATTTCGACAATGAGTAGGTCCTGAAACGTGTTGTCTAACACCAATAGAGTTCAGAATGTCTATAAATGCTGATCCCAATGCATCGTTTTCATTATCAACATGGATATTAAAATCACCAACTATTAAAACTTTATCTGCAGCCAGAACTAACTCAGATGTAAAATCACCAAACTCTTTAATAAAGTCTGTATGGTGCCCTGGTGGCCTGTATACAGTAGCCAGTACAAACATAACAGGGGATTTATCATTAACATTTGTTTCTTTGGATAATGTTATATGAAGTACCATTACTTCAAACGAGTTATAATTGTAGCCTGCCCTCTGAGAAATCCTGAAAACGTTGTTATAAATTGAAGCAACACCTCCACCTTTGCCTTTTAGACGTGGCTCATGTTTATAACAGTAATCTTGGGGGGTGGACTCATTTAAAATAATGTAATCATCAGGTTTTAGCCAGGTTTCTGTCAAACAGAGTACATCTATATTATGATCAGTGATCATATTATTTACAAAAAGTGTTTTCGTAGAAAGGGATCTGATATTCAATAAGCCAAGCTTTATCATTTGTTTATCCATATTGCTTCTGTTTTTTATTTGTTGAACCTCAATTAAATTGTTAATCTTAACTTGGTTTGGACGTTTTTTGTTTTTTCTAGTTCGGGGAACAGACACAGTCTCTATAGTGTGATATCTAGGTGAAAAAGTCTCTATGTGCTGAGAATTAACTGACCTCTGTGACGGGAGGCAGCTAGCAGACGGTCGGTTTAGCCAGTCTGTCTGCTTCCTGACCTGGGCCCCAGTTAGTCAAGTATAAACACTAAGACTATTTGCCATATTTCTAGAGAGAAGAGTGGCGCCACCCCAGGAGGGATGAAGACCATCTCTTTTAAACAGGTCAGGTCTGCCCCAAAAGCTCGTCCAATTGTCTATGAAACCTATGTTATTTTGTGGGCACCACTTAGACATCCAGCCATTGAGTGATGACAATCTGCTATGCATCTCATCACCACGGTAAGCAGGGAGGGGACCAGAGCATATTACAGTGTCTGACATCGTGCTTGCAAGTTCACACACCTCTTTAATGTTATTTTTAGTGATCTCCGACTGGCGAAGTCGAACATCATTAGCGCCGGCATGAATAACAATCTTACTGTATTTACGTTTAGCATTAGCCAGCACTTTTAAATTTGCCAAGATGTCAGGCACTCTGGCTCCCGGTAAACATTTGACTATGGTGGCTGGTGTCTCTATATTCACGTTCCGTACAATAGAATCACCAATAACTAGAGCACTTTCATCAGGTTTCTCAGTGGGTGCATCACTGAGTGGGGAGAACCTGTTTAATGTTTTGATCGGAACAGAAGAGCGGTGTTTTGACCCACGACTACGCTGCCTCACCGTCACCCAGTTGCCCTGCTGCTGGGGCTCTGTTTCCGGAACCGAACAATGTACAGGAATCCCTGAGCTAGACGCATCCAAAGCCGTATCTAGAGCCCTAACATTTTTACTGTCCTCAATTAAAGTTTCAATATTCAATAAGCCAAGCTTTATCATTTGTTTATCCATATTGCTTCTGTTTTTTATTTGTTGAACCTCAATTAAATTGTTAATCTTAACTTGGTTTGGACATTTTTCGTATTTTCTAGTTCGGGGAACAGACACAGTTTCTATAGTGTGATATCTAGGTGAAAAAGTCTCTATGTGCTGAGAATTAAACATATTAAACATATTTAGCTATGGCTTGATCAGAAGGTTATAATGACTGCAAGAGTTGAGCGGTATGTTAAAGGCTAAGGAGTTTACTGTTTCTTTTACTGATTATTTTCAGGTTAAAGCATGATTTTAAACAGATACAGTACATTCACACGCAATGGCTTTAGCAATAATGCATTCAAACAAATGATCTTACAGTGCTACTATATTATCAGTAGTATCTGATTTTGAAATCTTAAAGAAATTCATCGATCTGTTTAGATAAAATAACTGACAAAAATGTACTGTTCTTTTTCTCACAAACAAACTTTGGACACTAGAAAGCAGATTAAATACTCCTGTTATTTTTATTTTTTTTATAGGCTAAGTTATGAACATAACATTTCAAACATACTGAAATACTTTATCCACGGAGTGAAGGCGGATCGGTATTTCTCGTTTCACGGAGCTGATGCTCTGAGTGCGGAGAGGAAGTTGTTGCTGCTCCACTCACAAGACTCTGCTGCCGAGTGAGAGAGATGTTTCACCCGACGAAATGAAGACGACTGTGGCAGCACACGCACAGCACATCCACCAAAAGCAACCGGCTGCAGCAATGCTCGTTGCTCGGCTCGCCAAGCCTTACTTTTGTAGGTCGCATGGCAGTAAATAATACGATGATGTGATCATGAAGTCAATACAGATATTTAATAAAAATATTAAAAACAAGCAGGGCTGTAACATAACCCATTAAAAAACGCACGCCAGGTCTACACCGGACACGAGTGGCGCGATCCAACAAAAGACAACAGAACCCAGTGATGGATACACTGGACAAGATCCCCATCAGTGAACTGATGCTCGTTCTGTTTATGACGAAATGTACTGACACTACATTCAGATAATTTGACACTGTAGTGTGATGTCATCAAGTTTAGACACACTTTTAGCGCAGTGGGGCATGGATGACAACTCTCGCGTCTGGTGTAGACATAGACAGTGACTGCTATCGCCAGCACTAAAAGCAAGTAAAGTAGGCTCCCTTTAAAAACACTTATGTTGTCAGTTAATGAAGCTCTTTTTTACATTGTGTGCATTTTGTTGTTTATAATGAGATAACTTGAGTTTGATCATGAGGACGGTTTATTAATCCGTCCATTCTTTAGAGTTTCAAAAATTTAGCTAAATTTTGCAGGTTTAATTTATTAGTTTCTTGTTTTAGGCTAATTACTAATTTCAGTTTCAAGTAAAGCACTTTGAATTACCATTGTGTACAAAATGTGCTATATAAATAAACTTATTAAACACTTAATAAACACTGATTATGATTTCACTTTAACTTTAGTGTGTAATGTGTGCATAAAAACATCTGCAAAGTTACGTTGCTCAAAGTTCAGTGCAAAGGGAGACATTGTATTTCACAGAATTCCTGATTGATCACCCCTTTAAAGTAAATATGTTAGGTGAAAAAGATTCAGAGGACAAAGAGTTTTAGAACGTCTGCAAATAAGAAATAAGAATTTGTGAATAGACATGTGCCGGTATTCTGTAATAATATTGCACAATATTGTTATGTGGGCCCTTCTAAATACTGTGAATAATTATATATTACAAATCATTCATAATTTGGAATGCATTTTAAGAATACTTTTCCCATCAACTGTCCAAAATGCACAACACTGCTGTATACTGCTTAAAAGATGTGTGTGCGCTCTGATGTAAACAAGCACTCATGAGAAGCACATGTGGGAACACGTGAGAGAAGTGCTGAATGAACGCACATCCACTCACTGGCAGCAGATGGTGCTAAACTGCAGAAAATGCAGCCTTTACCCTAGAAACCCCATAAATAAATCAGCTGCACTACTTTTTAAAATGTATTTTAAATAGCCATTTAGATTTGTGGATTGGCTATGATGTTTATAACAGCACCAAATACTTAAATATTTTGACTTAATAGGCTATTTATTTTAACTTTTAACTTTTTTTTAACATTTTAATCTGGACTACAACATGCCCTAGATATTGTTTGAAAGTGTTCTTTTTTATTTTTACATTTTAATCTGGACTACAACATGCCCTAGATATTGTTTGAAAGTGTTCTTTATTGTTCATTCACTCTTTATATTAGGGCTTCATTAGTTAACATAAGTTAATTCATTAGTTAACATAAACTGCCAATTAAAAATTCTTCTGAATATTCATTAATCTTAGGTATTCCAATATTTAATAACTTGTTAAAATCGAAAGTTGCAACGATGTTATTTCATAAACTAACATGAACTAAGACTTGTATATTTCAACAAAAATGTATAACTTCGGTAGCAAATGTAGCTATTGCTCATTGTGAATGTTAATGGTTAACTAATGGTCGTATTGTAAAGTAATACCTATTGGTCTTTATAGTTCTTTTGTACTTTAATCTGTGTAAAACGTTTAACCCTCTGGAGTCGATTAACGTGTATATGCGTTATGAGTCATTTTCTCCTGATAACCCTGAAAAGAACTTAAATTACCCTTTCAGTTTTAATCGTACAGATAAGAGCAATACATCAATCGAATCTGTAAAGGGTCTATTTTTCTTTGGATACAGACATAATAACAACAAAACTTTGTGCACTTATAAAATAAAGATAACAAACAAGGTGTGCTGTCTGCAGCCTTTGTCTGCGCTGATCTTCATTTACAAACACGTCATTAAAATAAACTGTAACTTTGTGAATACTCAACGAAGAGACATGAGAGAGATATCTATAGAAAGCTTGATATGTCTACTTTTAAACTAAACAAGTGCCGCCGAAAACAAATATTCTGTGATAAAGTAATCCATATGAAAACCACGCGATGTCCGTTTTTCACGTCTCTCTTCATTATCTTTTAATGAGACAAGCCCCAACGCCGAATGCGCTATTCAGATTCAAACTGAAGCGCGCGGCTTGAATATGCCCACACAGAAGAAAAAGCAGCAAGACTGTTCTTCAAGTTTTTTTATTTTACTGTTTGCTTCGCAATGAGAGGAATAAGACATAATTCACCCCAAAAAGATGCGATGTGGTTGAGGATTTGAAAAATAGATTTCATCTGAAAAAAAAAGAATGTAGCACTTTATTCAGCAGAGATCATAAACATGAGTACGTCTCTTATTTATTTATATACTTGTACTAGTTTTCACATAACGTGTAAACTTTTTACTAGTTACACTTTTCCAAACTATAATTCCTGACTAAATGTATAATCAAGTGAAATATTATGAAGTTTCAGTAACAATATACAATACTATACCATTCAAAAGCTTGATGTAAATAATATAAATGTAACAAATAAAGATAACTGTAACAAATGTAACAACCAATGCTGTTCTTTCAATTTATTCCCCCTAAAAAACCTGAAAAATATTCTCAGCTCTTTTCAACATTAATAATAATAATAATAACAATACATTTTATTTATTTTTTGTAGAAAATCAGATTGTTAAAAGTATTTCTGAAGGATTGTGTGACTGGAGTAATGATGCAAAAAAATTGGTTTGAAAGTCAGCTTTGATTGTTCCGAATAAACTGTTTAACTGCTCCCCCAAGTGGATATTAAATTATGTTGTGGGATAATTAAATAAATTCTAAATAAATTACAAACATAAAATTATATTGATTTATTTTGTCCTCACATTCTTTCGTGTAACTCGTCCCCTCTCAGACACACAGCTGTCTGAAAGGCTCATTATGCAGCTCATTATGCAGGCTTTTGTCTTCTCAGGTTTAAATCACAATGATATTCATGATAGTTGACGCCTACTCGCATGACTTTTACCAACAAAAAGTGTCTTAGAAAATTTAAATCCATATATTGTTTTCTTTAAGTGTGTAAACAAGATGATTTTCACATCATTTAGAAAGAAAAATTCTAGGCTACAAGCTCCAGTTCTCAAAAATCCCGGGAACCATTGTTCTTTGTGTTTTATTGCCTTATTCAAGTGATTTAACATTTTTAGTTTTTCACTAACCACGCATAATATTTTTTTTCTCAAAAATACAATCATGTACATACATGCTGCTCACATATTATTATAGCCCAGTTTGTGCTGATTACAGTGAGATTAGACTTTACCCATTTAGATATTTATAAGAAACTGAAAGAAGCACAAATGTCAGGGCATGACAAAACTTCTCCAGGCCCCAAAAATACCCTTAGACTCCAGAGGGTTAACTTAACAACATCTTTTTCTGTATTGCTTAATTGTATTTAAATGTTTAGTTATTTTTGTTATAAAATAAATGTTATTAAACCTGTTATACTGTATTATGACCACTTCTCTGAAACTGAATTTAAATGTTGAAACACTTCTTAAACCTGAAATAAATTTAGTAAATCCATTGGTCAAATGCTGTGTAGCCACCTGACTAATGACTGATCTCTATGCGAATGGAAGACTTTCTGAGTGAATATAAGTGGTAGACCATTTTAGAAAGGAACATTTAAAAGTTCTAAAAGAGGAATTAGAGAGAATCAATAAATGAGGATTAATTTATTTATATTGTGTGAATGTCATCATGGAATCCATAAAAAAGTAACTGTAGTCTGATTACAAGTATTTTAAAATGTAACTTAATCAAATTCCAAAAATTAAGCGCTTGTAATTAGAGTTTGTAGCCTAATCTAGATTACACATAATCAGTTACTACCAAGCTCTGGGTATATAATAGGCCTATAACGTTCACACAGGAGCCATCATTCTGACTGAAAACTGGAGAACAATGGAGATATTAAAATACATATATAATGTAGAACTAATGTAGTCTCATATATATTGCAGGGTTTCAATTGTGCCGGGGCTGAGGCACATAGACTCCAAAGCTCGACATTAAAGGGATAGTTCACTTTCAAATTAAATTTTGATATGTTTTAGCTTACCTCAAGGACATCCAAGATGTAGGTTTCTTTGTTTCCTCAGTATTTCCCATTTTGATATTTTTAGGTCCAACCGTTCTTGTCTGTGACTCACATAATGGATGTCTATGGTCACCACCTCAAAGAGCATGCAAAGAGGAGTCAAAATTAAACAATTCCCCATCATAAGTACACTTTGATGACCTAATACAAGAAACGAGCAGTTTGTTTAAGAAAACGAACAGTATTTATATATTTTTTTACCTTTTGTACACAACCACGTCCAACTGATCTGAGTTCCCGAGTGCTTCCTGATATGACGTGCGTGCGCGCTCTGGCTTTAGTCTGTGCAAGCGCGGAAAGCCCCGGATGTGATGTCTCGCGCATGCACATCACTCATTGTTTACCACAAGCTACGCTTTCAATCTGCACTGTCTGAAATATAATGCAGTAATTGTAATAAATTAATGTTAATAATGCACCCTATAATCGTTGCGTTTATAATAAAAATACAACACATTACTCACTCTATTGACAGCGTGCCATTGGGTCCCTCTGGCATTGGACGTCGCCTCCAGTTTATACGTGGCAAACTAAACACAACGTGCAAAACGCTGCGTCTCAACAGCGGAGAAAAATCAGGATCTTCAGTCAGGCAGGTGTGTGATGTGATACTGTCAATGTCCTCTCGTCATCTTGTAGTTGTTCCATTCGTGACAAGATATGCTCTCTACTTCTGTTGGCATCTCACAACACTTGCTACTAAAACACCACCAATTTTGAAGAGATCTCTGTCTCTGAGGCTTGAAGATGTGCTCCTGCAGCGGATCGCTCCTGAGTACTTGGTCTGTGTATTCTGTTTCAAATAAATATGGTTGTGAAAAAAATTCAACGTTGTCTATGGATATATTGAAATCGTCTTCCATTGCAATTTCCTGTACGTCTAAATATGTTTAGATCTTCACAGTGAAAGGTAATACTTCCGAAATCTGTGTAAACCATAGGCAGTAAGTGTAAACAATGAGTGATGTACACGCGCGAGAGATCGCTTCCGCCGCTTTCCGCGCGTGCGCAGACTAAAGCCAGAGCGCGCACGCGCACGTCACATCGGGAAGCACTCGCGAACTCAGATCAGTTGGACGTGGTTGTGTACAAGAGGTAAAAACGATATAAATACTGTTCGTTTTCTTACACAATCCGCTCGTTTCGTGTCTTAGGTCATCAATGTGTACTTACGATGGGGAATTGTTTAATTTTGACTCCTCTGTGCATGCTCTTTGAGGTGGTGACCATAGACATCCATTATGTGAGTCACAGACAAGAACGGTTGGACCTAAAAATATCAAAATGGGAAATACTGAGGAAACAGAGAAAACTACATCTTGGATGTCCTTGAGGTAAGCTAAAACATACCAAAATTTAATTTGAAAATGAACTATCCCTTTAACGTCAGACAAGTAACATGATTAAAACATGAGTAACCAAAAATAACTAGCCTATGTTAACACCAAAACTCAAGTATTATTCTGATTTTATTACATTTTAGAGTGGTGAATATTGGATATAGCTATTGTATACACTTATTGGCCACTTTATTAGGTACACCTTGCTAGTAACAGGTTGGACCCACTTTTGCCTTTAGAACTGCCTTAATTCTTTGTGCCATACATTCAACAAGGTGTTGAAAACATTCCTTAGAGATTTTGGTCCATATTGACATGATAGCATCACGCAGTGGCTGTAGATTTGCAAGATATAAATCTCCTGTTTTACCTCATCCTAAAGCTGCTCTATTGGATTGAGATCTGGTGACTCTGGAGGCCAATTTAGTAAAGTGAACTCATTGTCATGTTCAAGAAACCAGTCTGAGATTATCTGAGCTTTGTGACATGGTGTATTATCCCGCTGGAAGTAGCCATCAGAAGATGGGTACACTGTAGTCATAAAGGAATGTTTTTTTTTCTTTTTCTTTTTTTTTTTTCCTTTTATAGAGGGCGTATAGAGGGCGTTTTCCACCTAATCTCACTAATACTCTCATTTAAAATTCTTACATTTTATCTATAAATTCAGTTATAATAATGATTATCTATTTATCAAATTCATTAATTTATGCTAAAAAAATACAATACTCAGGTAGACTGTGGAATTAAAAAATTTAAACAATGCTCAATTGATACTAAGGGACCCAAAGTGTGCCAAGAAAAAATCCTCCACACCAGCAGCCTGAACCATTGGGACAAGATGGGATGGATCCATGCTTTCATGTTCTTTACTCCAAATTCTGACCCTACCATCTGAATGTCGCTGCAGAAATCGAGACTCTTCAGACCGACCAGACAACGTTTTTCCAATCTTCTGTTGTTTGATGAGCCTGTGTGAATTGTAGCCTCCGTTTCCTATTCTGAGCTGACAGGAGCAGCACCTGGTATGTTTTTTTGTTGCTGTAGCCCATCTGCTTCAGGGTTCAACGTGTTGTGTGTTCAGAGATTGTATTCTGCATAACTTGGTTCTAAAGAGTGGTTATTTAAGTTACTGTTGCCTTTCTATCATCTCTAACCAGTCTGCCCATTCTCCTCTGACATCAAGGCATTTTCGTCCACACACCATTTATTCGTAATAATTTTCGTGTCATGAAATGTACTTTTAAAAGTATTTCAGACGAGAATGTAGTTGTTTAAAACTCAAATCTGCAGTTTATTTATAAAGACAGAGCCTATTTAAAAATTTATTTCGCCAATTTCGGAGACTAGCTCCGTGCGATCAGCGGGAGCTCAGTGATCATGTATTTGCCTGTAAGTCGCTTTGGATAAAAGCGTCTGCTTAAATGCATAATTTTTTTTTTATTTTTTTTTGGGGATGGCACAATCAAGCGACGTTCACTTGCAGAACTCTAGTGGGCACATAAGTCTGAAGTAACAAATTTAGGTAAATGAGTGCAGAGCCAGTGGTAGTTTTGTAGGCAAACATCAATGCCTTGAATTTTACGCGAGCAGCTATTGGAAGCCAGTGCAAATTGATAAACAGAGGTGTGACGTGTATTCTTTTTGGCTCATTAAAAATTAATCTTGCTGCCGCATTCTGAATGAATTATAAGGTTTGATATAATTGGCTGGAAGACCTGCCAAGAGGGCATTGCAATAGTCCAGCCTGGAAAGAACAAGAGCTTGAACAAGGAGTTGTGCAGCATGTTCCGAAAGAAAGGGCTTGATCTTCTTGATGTTAAATAAAGCAAGTCTGCAGGATCGGACAGTTTTAGCAATGTGGTCTGAGAAAGTCAGCTGATCATCAATCATAACTCCGAGGCTTCTAGCTGTATTTGAAGGAGTTATGGTTGATGTGCCTAACTTGATGGTGAAATTGTGATGAAACGATAGGCTTGCTGGAATCACAAGCAGTTCTGTCTTGGCAAGGTTGAGTTGAAAGTGTCATCAGCATAGCAGTGGTATGAAAAGCCATGTTTCTGAATGACAGAACCTAATGATGCCATGTAGACAGAGAAGAGAAATGGTACAAGAACTGAGCCCTGAGGCACCCCAGTAGTTAGATGTTGTGACTTGGACGCCTCACCTCTCCAAGATGCTTTGAAGGACCTATCTGATAGGTAAGACTCAAGCCATTGAATTGTGGTTCCTGAGATACCTTTTGCCAGTAGGGTTGATAGGAGGATCTGGTGGTTAACCATGTCAAAAGCAGCGGACAGATCAAGCAGAATAAGTACTGAAGATTTGGATTCTGCTCTTGCCAGTCTTAGAGCTTCAACAACTGACAGCAAGGCTGTCTCAGTTGAATGTCCACTTCTGAAGCCAGATTGGTTGCTGTCATGGAGGTTGTTGTGTGTGAGATGTAGAGACTTGGTTGAACACAGCTCGTTCAAGTGTTTTTGCAATGAAAGGAAGAAGGGAAACTGGTCTGTAGTTCTCTAAAAGAGATGGGTTGAGGTTGGGTTTGTTAAGTAGTGGAGTTATACGTGCCTGTCTAAATGATGAGTGAAAAACACCAGTGTGGAGGGATGTGTTGATGATGTGAGTGAGTGCAGGTACAACTGCAGGAGAAATGGCTTGAAGGAGATGAGATGGAATAGGATCAAGTGGGCAAGTAGTAGGGTGATTAGAAAGGTTTTTGAGGAGTTTTGAGATTTCTGCCTCAGAGAGTGAAGAGAAGGATGTAAATGAGTGTATGTTTGCTGGTGAAATGAGCTTGACTGATTGTGGTGTGGAAAATTGTGCACTAATGTGTTTAATTTTATTAATGAAAACGTTGCAAAGTCGTCAGCTATTAGAGATGAAGCAGAAGGGGGAGGAGGAGGAACAGTGTTCGCGTAGAACATCACAACAAAGGTCTAAGCAAGCGCACAACACTGACAACGTATGCGATAGAGTACGAGACCACGTAGAGAGACCAGCACGTCTCTAAATTACTTTTTCAGCATTGTCACAATCCTAAATCTTCAAATGCCCAATCCTAAATCCCCAAATCCCCAATCCTCAATCCTAAATGGCTAAATGATTAAATGCCCAATCCTAAATACCAAATTCCCAATCCTAAATGCCCAACCCTAAATCCTAAATGGCTAAATGACCAAATGCCCAACCCTAAATAGAAAATGCCCAATCCTAAATACAAAATGCCCTATCCTAAATACCAAATGCCCAATCCTAAATACCAAATTAATTTTCGACTTTGACTTTAAGTTTCAAATTTATATTTTTAGTTTTGGTTTAAGACTTTTAGTTTATAATCTGACCCAATAATTCCTCCATAATATCCCCTTTGTTTACCAAAAAGTTAAGTTTGCTTAATTTTCAATAATTGAAAGATTAATTAAATTAATGTTTTATGTGTTTAATGTTTAATGTGCATTTCAGAAAATGCTTTATTTAAAACCCCAACTGAATGGCACTTAAATGCACTTAATTCATCTGTCAACTTTGTCATTGTTCACAGTACAAGTACAGACAAAGAAACAATGGGTAGTAATTAAATGTTTATTTTTGATATATGCATTGCATTCTATGCATTTAAAAAATACAAATATATTTTTTCTAATAAAGGAAACTTAGTTGTTCATTTTAAGAGACCCAAGAGTATCGTTTTCTCTTGCATAATTAATATTGCACTTTAATTAAGCAAAAACACATTTTATCCGATTACTCGATGGATTTTTTTGTAGAATACTTGATTACTAAAATATTCGATAGCTACAGCCCTAGAAAGAATAGGCATGACCTCAAAGCATTGAATTTAAACCGCATTGAAACCAACAGGGCCACTCAAAACAAATGTGACAAAGGGCTGATATGAATAGCACCTAACCTAACTAACACATTTCTTGTGGGTACCACTGATACATACTAGGAGTAGAAAGTTACACAGAAGTCACGGTTCGGTTCATACCTCAGTTCAGACATCACGGTTCGGTACAATGGAGGGAAAAGCAAAACAAAAATGCAGAATGCTTGTGCATGTCTCAGGCTATACCACCAAAGTAAAATAAATTATTTAAGCCTTGTATTTTTAAAATAAGTTTTATTAATAAAGTAAAGGCATAGAACCAGTTTATTTGTAGTGCACTGACAATAGTTTTATATAATTAGTTTATTAATTAAATTAATAAAAAGACCTTGAGATATGTCATTTTTACCTGAATTAATTGAAAATTAATTTGCTACCATTTCAGATTAATATATTTGTTTTCCTTAAAATGAATTAACCGTAACAAACACTTGCAGTGTGAATGATGCCCTGTATAAACAAAATGACGGAGTATGTTCTTATGTTTACACTGTCCGATCGCGCTCCCGCACCCCTCACACACACACACACACACACACACAAATATAAGTAAACACTTTGAATTTACGATCGCAGCTATCTCTCTCTCTCTCTCTCTCTCTCTCTCTCTCTCTCTCTCGGCGCTACAGATTAGGTGTCCCTAAAAAACCCCCGTATCTAACAGTACGTCCACGTTAGATTAATTAATTTACACGCGAGTTTTATTTATTTTTATACCTTGTATATTGTCTGTGTATATTCATGCACTGAATCGTGACGCCCGTATCGTTTCGGTTCAATACGATAATACATGTACCGTTCCACCCCTAATACATAAGCAAAAGCAAACATTGTAAATCGACCAATATTAGCCTTGGCCTACTCTAAAATGAATTAATATAATAATAACAAAGAAAACAGCTTACCTGAGAGAGAGGAGAGTTCTTGAAAGCCAAAAGTACATGGTTCTTTGGTTCACAAAGTTTGCAGTGCATTCGCCGTCGTTTTTGTTCTCAACGATTTCAAACAATTCTTTGAGGTAAGGCCAGGGATGTGGAAGGTTTTGCTGTTCGCCATCACTAGAACTACTACCAAAGTTCTCGCCTGTGCTTTCAGATGCTTCGGACATTTCGCCAGACATCATGCTCTTGCCAACTGAATCTCTGACACATTTGCCGCAGTTTGAATGAGCACTTCGTTTCGTGTCATGCAAAGAAAAGATGGACAGCCCACACACCAATGACATTTATGAATGTTATGGGTTTCTGTGCCTCATCCAATGAAATCAGTCTATCTGGCGTTGGAAAAAAGAAAAGAAAAAATCCGAAACTAAAGTAACGAGCTTTTTTTTAAAATGTAAGAAGTAGAAAGTACAGATAATTACGTTTAAATGTAATGGGTAGAAGTAAAAAGTTTATACAGCTTTTTTCTTAGCTATTTTAGAATCTGGAAAAATTACTAGGGCTATCTTGTTACTGCAGTCAGTAGAGCAATATTAATGTGTGTGATGTACGGCATGATGAATGCTCGTCACTTCTGCTGCCGAAACTTTGTCAACCTGTGGGTCATTTGGTTTATTGAAAAACCAACCATTTGGTTTCTTGATGATGAGGTTTTTTTCTGTGGTACTCACATGCACCATGTCACTTCACGTCGTATTCTCCATCATGTCCCACAGAAAAACTGCTTTTGCTCCTCCGGAACGAACAAGCGATTCTGTGGGCACCCGGGGCGGAGGCGTTACCCCTTCTAAGGTCATCTTAACCTTCGATTCGACCTCCCATATGAGTGATGAGATGACTATTATCTCAGGTAAAATACACTCTGAAGTCACCGGGCGTTCGGATAGATAAAAAATACGTGACAAAGAATCGGGTTTGACGTTCTTGGAACCCGGGGGGTACGATAGACAAAAATCAAAACGACCGAAAAAAAAGTGCCCATCGAGTTGCCTGGAGTGCCTTGAGTTGAGTCTTTTGGCAGTTCTAATATATTCAAAATTCTTATGATCGGTCCAGACGATGAAAGGTACCCCCGACCCCTCCAACCAATGACGCCACTCCTCCAATGCTAATTTGACGGGCAACAATTCTCTGTTACCAATATCATAATTTACGTTCGGCAGGAGATAAACAATGGGAAAAGAATGCACATGGATGCATCTTGTCATCTGAGGCAGCACGTTGGGAAAGAACTGCAACTACTCCCACCTATGATGCGTCGACCTCCACCACGAACTGACATGTGAGATCAGGGGCGACTAAGATTGGAGCCGAAACGAAGCGGCTCTTGAGGTTGGAAAATACAGTCTCGGCTGTATTAGACCACCTGAACGTAGTACTGGGGGAGGTCAAGGTGGTCAGAGGTGAGACTAGTTGGCTGAAATTGCGAATAAAACGCAGATAAAAATTGGCGAACCCCAGAAACCGCTGTAGGGCCTTACGGGAATCTGGACTTGGCCAATCTATCACAGCCTTTACCTTGTCAGGATCCATACCTATTCCCTCAGTCAAGACAATGTAACCTAGGAAGGGAACAGACTGTGCTTGAAATACACATTTCTCCGCCTTGATAAAAAGCCCATTCTCTAGTAACCTCTGGAGCACTCGTCTGACGTGTTGCACATGTTCCTGGAGAGACGAGGAAAAAATCAGTATGTCATCCAGGTAAACATATATAAACTGATCTACCATGTTTCTCAAGACATCATTAACGAGTGCTTGGAAAACCGTTGGCGAGTTGGAGAGCCCGAACGGCATCACCAAGTATTCAAAGTACTGTGATGTTGTTCAGCTCTCAGTAATCAATACAAGCTCGCAGAGAACCATCCTTCTTACCAACAAAAAAGAATCCCGCCCCCACTGAAGAAGAGGAAGGGCAGATGAACCTCGATGCTAGAGAATCAGAAATATATTTCTCCATGGCCTCCCTCTCAATAACGGAAAGAGAGTAAAGCTTGCTCTTAGGCGGGGACTTACCTGGAACTAACTCTATGGGACAGCATCCACACGGAGCGCCAAGTCGATGAGCCCGTTGAGGCTGGTTGGTAACTTGAGTAGGTAGATCTCCTTGTGAACACGTACACGTGTGATCCCTTGCAGGAACATATCCCACTGCACCTCCTCATTCCACTTGCACGCGGCCGCCAAGGTGCGGAACTTGATGGAGTAGTCCGCCACGGAGTAATTCCCTTGCTTGAGGTCTGCAAGCTCTCAGACTGCCTCCTTGCCGGCCACGGCCCGGTCGAAGACCCTCTTCATCTCCTCTGAGAGGGAGTGGAACGAGGCGCAGCATGAGTCTCGGTTTTCCCACACCACCGTTCCCCAGAGGGCGGCCCTCCCGGAGAGCAGAGTCAGCATGAACGCCACCTTGGACTCCTCGGTCTCGAAGGTGCAAGGCTACAGGGAGAAATGCATGGAACACTTGCTCAAGAATGTTCTGCAGTAGTTGGGCACACCGGAGTGGTTCTCGGGAACAGGAAGGCATGGTTCCGGCAGGTATTTGGAGGCCCGGGGAACAGACGTATGGGTGGTACATCGGGAGTGGTCAGCTGTTGGATCTGCTGGGTGAGCTCGGACACCTGTGTCACCAGCGCTTGGAGAGCGCGTCCGGTGTTGACGATGCTCTCCTGCTGCTGATCCATGCGGGTGACTGGGGTGGATGAATTCGGAAAGTGATGTGGAACTTGTTGCTTCCATGACTGGTCAGAGTGACCAGGGTAAATCAGGGTGAGGAAGCAAGTGTAAGTATAAGTAAAGGAATTTATTTACATAGTCAGATACACTAGGAATAATGGCAATAACAACAAGTGAGTGAGGCGATGTCTGACGGTGAACCAGGAAGTAGTGATGTCTGATGGTGATCCAGGAAGTGGCGGTGAGGAGATGCAGCAGGAGAGCGTGACACAGGAACTGAGATGAGCAATCCGTGGGGGTGAGTAGTAGAATCCGTGGTGGTGAAGAGTGGATGGGATTCCAGAGGTTTAGAAGATCCAATGAAGAGAAGAATACTGAGAAACCGGAACGAGAGACGAGTCATAGGGATCGGGTAATGAGTAGCAGCTGGTGATGATGAACAATTAACAGAGACGCCCACATGAAACAATCAGTGCTGACGAGAGACACACACAAACTCCACCCACATAGTGCAAACCCGAGACCACGGTTTACCAATCGTGACAGATGTTTTTGAAGCTTATGAGTCCGAGCTAGGAATGAAGAGGAGTTCCTGGTGATGCTCAGACAGGCCTCTAAAGGTGTCAGTGGCAAAGTTTAATGCAGACTCGTTGGCTCGTTAAACCTCTCCTGAACCACAGACAATGTCAGAGGCGTCTTACCTGGGCTAAGGAGAAGAACCGGACTGTTGCCCAGTGGTCCAAAATCCTTTTTTCAGATGAGAGCAAGTTTTGTATTTCATTTGGAAACCAAAGTCCTAGAGTCTGGAGGAAGGGTGGAGAAGCTCATATCCCAAGTTGCTTGTAGTCCAGTGTTAAGTTTCCACAGTCTGTGATGATTTGGGGTGCAATGTCATCTGCTGGTGTTGGTCCATTGTGTTGTTTGAAAACCAAAGTCACTGCACCCGTTTACCAATACATTTTGGAGCACTTCTGCTGAGCAGGTTTTTGAAGATGCTGATTTCATTTTCCAGTAGGATTTGGCACCAGCCCACACTGGCAAAGCACCAAAAGTTGGTTAAATGACCGTGGTGTTGGTGTGCTTGACTGATCAGCAAACTCACCAGACCTGAACCCCATAGAGCATCTGTGGGGTATTGTCAAGAGGAAAATGAGAAACAAGAGACCAAAAAATGCAGATGAGCTGAAGGCCACTGTCAAAGAAACCTGGTCTTCCATACCACCACAGCAGTGCCACAAACTGATCACCTCCATGCCACGCCGAATTGAGACAGTAATTAAAGCAAAAGGAGCCCCTACCAAGTATTGCAAACATGTACAGTAAATGAACATACTTTCCAGAAGGCTAACAATTCTTTTTTCTTTTTTTTTTTTGGTCTTATGAAGTATTCAAATTTGTTGAGATTGGTGGGTTTTTGTTAAATGTGAGCCAAAATCATCAATTAAAAGAACAAAAGACTTAAACTACTTCAGTCTGTGTGCATTGAATTTATTTAATACGAGTTTCACAATTTGTGTTGAATTACTGAAATAAATGAACATTTCCACAACATTATAATTTGTTAAGATGCACCTGTATGTATATGTGTGTGTGTATGTATTTATATGTGTGTGTGTGTGTGTGTGTGTGTGTGTGTGTGTATATATACACGTATATGCTGCTTTTCCATTTTGCATTTACTTTTATACTTTTTACACCACTGCTTAAGAATACAAGTATGAGACTTTATAGGACCAATTTTGCCTTCACCAATTGTGTTCGATGTGTCTATGTATGTTCACATAGCAAATTCTAAAAAAGTAAACCATAAACATAGCCAAAAATTACGCACTGCACTTTATCCTGAAGCTACAGTATGGGGTGGTGGCTCCATACTTGGTTCTTTATTGCTGCTTGCAGCTATATTTCAAATATTGGCATTGTGTTAAAAAAAATTTGGATAATTTTACCTGTCTAGTCAGTTTTAATTTAATGATAGCTGGGCTTTAGTTACTTTTACCAAACTTATTTCTTTTTCCTCTCTCTCTTTCCAGGCTCACTACATTAAGGCTACAGCGTTTAGGAGCGCTGGCCGCAATGAGGAGGCTCTACAAGAGTATTTCTACTGTTTGGCTCTGAAATTTGACTGGATTGCTGTAAAACTGGAGGCCCAAAAGGTACATTAAAATATATTTATTCGTGAATCTCAGATCCGTTTCTCAATGGTTTGTTTTCTAATTTTAGTTAATTTTAAAGTTTAAACCCTTAGATTCTTTGATTTATCAAGTTTTCATTATTACTTTTGTATAAGTTTTTCTGTCTATCTACAGATCCTGAGTCATATGTTCTCTTCGGTCTTTGCAAATAATGGTCTGGCCACGTCCATGCAGCCCCTTCCAGTTGGATCCACCTCTTGTATCAAACCTTCATCCCTCCTCAACTCTCTTCACTCCTCTCTTCCTAGAGATGGAGTCAAAGCAGGCTGCTCCAAGGTTACTGCGCTCAAATACAACTAATTTAAACAACTGCACAGAATTGCTACAATGGAGATATTGTCACACTGAACATTTCAAAATTACATTTTGCTTTGCAAAGCAATTTTAGATTCATAGCATAAATCATAGCACCATCAAATCTAAAACTTTTTTGTTTGTGTATGTTAGGAAGCAACACTCAATTGCAGCAAGTTCAAAGATGAGAACTCTTCTATTTTACAAAGCTCTGAAAACGTGAACTCTGTTGGCCTCAGTTCACTTTTTGCTCAGCCAGTCCTAAAAAGGAAATGGACCGAAGATGTTAAGGCCTTTGACCCACCCAGAAAACAGCTTAAAGAAGGTATGTGGTTTAAAAGCATGATGTATTTATATTGAAAAAATGTGTGTGTGTGTGTGTGTGTATGTATGTATATATATATATATATATATATATATAAAATACAACAAATATTTTGAAGGAATAATTAATATCTGACTAAGATCTATGACTTGTACAAAGGTTGTACAAACACACACTCACTCTCTCTCACTCTCTCTCTGTTTCTGTCTACTTGCTTCATTCCCAGATAAGGCATCTTCACGTAAAATTCTCCCTACTTTTTCTGGGGGGAGGCAAGTTCAGTCACAGCTTTTGGACAGTGCAGATTTTGAATGTTCTCTCTGCATGAGGTGATGATAAATTCTCTCTTTGAAAATAACACAAAAATTTCCTGATAATTTACATGACTCCATGTCATTCAGGATGTTCAAGTCTTTCTTCAGTCAAAAAGAAATATAAGGTTTTTGAGGGAAACATTCCAGGACAGGTACAATGGGTAAAAGGTCAAATTAGCTTTTTCAATGCAGCTTCAAAATATAACAATTTATATATATTTTTTTAACCACAAATGCTTGTCTTACACTAGCTCTGAGATGTGCCAAACTGCAATTTGGACCTTCAACCTGTTGGTCCCCATTGAAGAAAAACTTTAAAGGGGTCATACGTGATTTAAAAATTTTCCTTTCTCTTTGGAGTGTTACAAGCTCTTGGTGCATAAAGAGATCTGTAAAGTTGCAAAAACAAATGTCTCAAATCCAAAGAGTTATTCTTTTTAAAAGTTAAGTCAACCACGCCCTCCTAAAATGGCTTATTCTAACACTCCCCAACATATCTACGTCACGATGTGGGAAGATTTGCATAACACTGCCCAAATGTACACGCAAAGAAAGAAGGCTTAACTATGATTCATGCTGTAGTGTTGTTGCTGCCACCCTGTCGTGGAGACACTGTGTGTTTCGTTGCGAAAGCCAGGGACGTCACTAGGATTGGAAGACGGGGGCTTAGCCACCAGGGTATTTGTAACTTGCTTTTGCAAAAACATTTAGACTGATAACTTTTGTGCGCAGATGTGGCAGATTTGTCACAGGACGTACGATATGACGCATCCGACTATATATGAACTAGCTGTTTTAAATACAGTATTTTTATATTTAACGTTAGTTTCAGTATGTTTGAAAGTATTTTTTTCGATAATAGGTGATTCCATAGGCTCTCTCTCGCGCACCTGCGCGGTTTAAAACACCAAATAGTTATGCTATGACAAGAACAAAGAGTCTTTCTCTTGCTCCATGAATGATAATATTGTGTATAGTCAATCTGATCTGAAAAAAGAAAACCATATCGCCCAACACTACAACATATGGATTTTTTTTGTTTGTTTGTTTTTAATGACTCGCCTGTTAAGTCCTGCATAAGTCTAGGGGTAAATGTGGATGCAACAAAAGTAAAATATTTTAAAGAGCGTTGCTCTGAGTCCTGCCACAGCACCACAAGCAACAAGTTGTCCAGAAAAAGATTTTATTTCACAGCTCGTGGAACACGTACACACAAAAAAAGGAAGCGATATCTTCAGGAGAGGATAAGACCAAAACAACAAACAAAACAATCTAACTGGAGTTAGTGACCTATAACTATACTAACAAAGAAACGAGAAAAAAAAATAACAACAGATTTGTACCCTAGCTCCCTTCCAAGCCCCAAAACAGGAGAAAACAGGGTTAAACAGAAATGGCACCCACCTCCCTACAGCTTCCAAATCAAAATAGTAAACAAAACACAAGTAGGCAAACATTAAAGTAGCCGCTAAGAGATGTTAATAGTAGCAGCTATAAACCAAGCAACATAAACTAAAAAGTGAAGGATAATACAAATCTCTTAAACTAAATTAACAAAAGGTAAGTATTAAAGAACATCACAATGAACAACAATGAACAATGAACTACAATACCAAAGCAGAACACTAAGCAGCTCAACAACCACCAACTGAGACAACAGGCTGTGCAGAACACAGACAACGCTCTGGAGAAAGCTCTTGGGGAAACGTTCTTTCTTCTCTGGTAGCTGGAGCTCTGCTTTTATTCAGACTCGTTCTTGCTTGGTAAGCAGGATCAGCTGGGAGCAATCAACTACCTGCCAGGCAGTTTGAGTAGGAGAAGCCAAGAAAAAACATGGAAAGAAGAAACACACATTAAAAGAAAATATAAATAAATAAAGACTTTGGCTCCGGACGTAACACGCCCCAAGCCACCCCTCAAATACAGTGACAATTTCTTTACACGCCCAAACCCGGGGTCCGCGGGTTATGAGACAACCCGCGCATCACTAGAGCATGGCAAGTTCAGACCAAACTAGAGTAACGACGAGACGAGATTAATCCTCCAGTTACTTGCAGCACTCCAGTCTGCAACGCTCTGAAAGCTGCCAGTTCACACCAATGCAACGAGACAGTGTGGTGCATCATCTTAGCACAACGACTCTTTGTACTTCTGTCCAACTTCTGACTTTTCGGCTATTTTTTGTGGCTGGATATATATAATTTGCTTGCGTCTAAATATGAATGAGGATACGGTTGTTGATAAATCGAATTGTTATTGACTGTTGTTCTTATTATCATTTAGGGAGCTTAGGACCATTTTGGGGTGGCTTCAGCCCCCCTAAAATAGGCCTAACGACATCCGTGGTGAAAGCGAAACCACTTTATGTAGCCTTCCAAAAGAGGACACAACTAGAAATCAGTAGTTAAGTTGTATTTGAAGAGTTTGGTTCCAAAACGCAATAAATCCATTTGGATTGATTTGAGTAAAATGTTTTCTTTACCAAGAAAGTGGCAAGATGAAAAACACTATTTTCTGTTTCAAACTTTCACATAGGATATTTAGGTTATGATAACATACTGATAAAAAAATGTATAGCCTGAATGCACTGTAAGTCGCTTTGGATACAAGCGTCTTCTAAATGCATAATTTTAAGTGTAATAACATAAACAATTCAAATCCAGGTTTTGATTTTCAAAGATTTACTATGAAATGTATTTTTTTTTCCCCAAAATGCAATAAACCCATGATCTTTTTTTTTCTCAAAATGCAATAAATCCATTGAATCAAAATTAGTAAAAGTAATTTTTCATATTGAAACTGTTGAAAATACACAACATAGTAAGTTCCACTTATGACAGCCTCTGACTTGGTCAGCATTAATCTAATATACAGGCACTGAACTAAAAATACATTCATCAGTCATCGCTTTCAAAATGAATTCAATGGGTCATCTTGTTAATGCTATAAATTAATTACAGCAATAAAATAAAATTTGATTATGAACAAGAACATGAACAACAATATCACATTAAACCACAGAAATTCCATAATGTAATTTGCCTTACATTCAACTTCAAAAAGTACATTCATCTTTGCCATGTTGCATTCATGTAGTTGACTAGTGCTATGTGCTGTATTAACAAAACCATGAATGGCATTAATAAAAACACTTACACCGACAAGCTACGCAATATCGCGTTCATAATTGAATGCAATTCATCTAATGAACGCTATATAGTGTTGCTTGTCATTGATCTACCACTCTGTATTAAACGCATCTGAATAATTTCCATCTGAAAGCAAGTCAAGTCAAGTCACCTTTATTTATATAGCGCTTTAAACAAAATACATTGCGTCAAAGCAACTGAACAACATTCATTAGCCAAATGAATTAGCATTAGTGTGTCAATAATGCAAAATGAAAGTTAAAGGCAGTTCATCATTGAATTCAGTGATGTCATCTCTGTTCAGTTTAAATAGTGTCTGTGCATTTATTTGCAATCAAGTCAACGATATCGCTGTAGATGAAGTGACCCCAACTAAGCAAGCCAGAGGTGACAGAGTCAAGGAACCAAAACTCCATCGGTGACAGAATGGAGAAAAAAACCTTGGGAGAAACCAGGCTCAGTTGGGGGACCAGTTGTCCTCTGACCAGACGAAACCAGTAGTTCAATTCCAGGCTGCAGCAAAGTCAGATTGTGCAGAAGAATCATCTGTTTCCTGTGGTCTTGTCTCTGCAGGTCTCTGCAGCCTAAAAATCCTTTAACGGATTTTGATATTAAAAGCATATTAGTATGTTATGTGTAAGCCAGGTTAAAGAGATGGGTCTTTAATCTAGATTTAAACTGCAAGAGTGTGTCTGCCTCCCGAACAATGTTAGGTAGGTTATTCCAGAGTTTAGGCGCCAAATAGGAAAAGGATCTGCTGCCCGCAGTTGATTTTGATATTCTAGGTATTATCATATTGCCTGAGTTTTGAGAACGTAGCCGACGTAGAGGATTATAATGTAAAAGGAGCTCATTCAAATACTGAGATGCTAAACCATTCAGGGCTTTATAAGTAATAAGCAATATTTTAAAATCTATACGATGTTTGATAGGGAGCCAGTGCAGTGTTGATAGGACCGGGCTAATATGGTCATACTTCCTGGTTCTAGTAAGAACTCTTGCTGCTGCATTTTGGACTAGCTGTAGTTTGTTTACGAAGCGTGCAGAACAACCACCCAATAAAGCATTACAATAATCTAACCTTGAGGTCATAAACGCATGGATTAACATTCCAGCATTTGACATTGAGAGCATAGGCTGTAATTTAGATACATTTTTGAGATGGAAAAATGCAGTTTTTCAAATGTTAGAAACGTGGCTTACTAAGGAAAGATTGCGATCAAATAGCACACCTAGGTTCCTAACTGATGACGAAGAATTGACAGAGCAGCCATCAAGTCTTAGACAGTGTTCTAGGTTATTACATGCAGAGTTTTTAGGTCCTATAATTAACACCTCTGTTTTTTCAGAATTTAGCAGTAAGAAATTACGAAATTATCGTTATCCATTTTTTTATATCGACTATGCATTCCATTAGTTTTTCAAATTGGTGTGTTTCACCGGGCCGTGAAGAAATATAGAGCTGAGTATCATCAGCATAACAGTGAAAGCTAACACCATGTTTCCTGATGATATCTCCCAAGGGTTACATATAAAGCGTGAAGAGTAGCGGTCCTAGAACTGAGCCTTGAGGTACTCCATACTGCACTTGTGATCGATATGATACATTTTCATTCACTGCTACAAACTGATGGCGTTCATATAAGTACGATTTAAACCATGCTAATGCACTTCCATTAGTAATTGAAATTGACCAGTACTATTAATCACAGAACCGGCTTTACTGATGAGATGCGCATGACAATCACATGCGATTTATCGTGCAGCCCTTGATTGTTGATCACAAAGTAGCTGAGGAAAACTATAATGCCGGGTGTATTCAAACCACCGCCATTACTGTCTAGAGTGTGTGGAATGTTGCGGTGTGATTAGTTGAGCTAATATATTGCGTTCTGCAAAAAATTAAGACTCGTTTATTTTGCTTTTGAAAAAAAAGGAGAAAACATGACCCTAATAATTCTGCGAATATCGTGTGTTGCATAAATTAAAAATTTACTTTTTTTTTTAAAACCGACCAGATACAATACTGATTTTGGTGGAAACTCTATATTTTATAACTCTATATCAATGCGTTTCAGAAAGGCTGGGGATAGAGGAAATACAATAAATGTACATGGTTGTAATGCAATGTGTTTGTGGTTTAAGGTTCAAAAAACATTATTTTCCACAAATACACACAAAAAAAATATTTTTAGCAACATTATATGACCCCTTTAACTTCTCTTTTGATTGAAAATAAAAATATATAAACATCTCGGATGACAAAGGGTTGAATAAATTGTCAGGAAATTTTGATTCTGGAGTGAACTAATAATTTTACTTTGTAGATATATGAATCCTCCTTACTAATGTTTTATTCCAGACTATTTTATGAGCCTGTCACCACACCCTGTGGACACACATTCTGCCTCAAGTGTTTGGAGCGCTGTTTGGACCACAACCCTAACTGTCCCCTGTGCAAGGAGAACCTCTCTGAGGTAAATATCAATACATTTGCAATATAATCATCAAATAATTTATCAATTATTATATTGGACCATGGGGCATTAAAATATTTAGTATATATTTAGTATAAATATTTAGTAATATTAAAGTTTAATTTAATTAGTTTTCAAAGAAATCTGTGAAAATGTGACAACGATATACCAGTTCTAATGCCATGGCTAAAGTTTAAGCAAAGCATGCTGGCTGTTCTTTCTTTGACTTCACTGGCTAACACAGAACACTATTTAGAGTCCCAGCCTCAGGGGTAGACAAGAGAGCAGTGGATTTATTGATTTAATCACTGTATATTACACTGCTGCCAAACAGATATAAACATGCAATTTCTTTCCCAGCTGTTAACCGTCACAGACGCAACTGTTTTTGTAACTTGTGTGTTTTAACATAAACTTGTGTTAATTGACAGTTTAAAGGGTTAGTTCAGCCAAATATTAAAATTATATCATTAATAATTCAATTCAATTCAATTCAAGTTTATTTGTATAGTGCTTTTTACAATACAAATCGTTACAAAGCAACTTTACAGAAAATTATGTTTCTACAATATTTAGTAGTAGCTAGTAGTTTGTGCACGTTTGGCAGGATTTTATAAAAAAAAAAAAATAATAATAATAATACAAGACGTAGTCAGCTAGACGATGAACTATCAATATTATTAATTAATAGTAATTATATGATGCAGTCACACATGTAGCAATAATTGTTAGTTCTGTTTGTTGATTCAAGGTTAGCATCATCTGGGGTCCTCTGAGGGTCAGCATCATCTCTTCTCAGGTGTTCTGGATCCAGACTGGAGCTTGTGTAAATCCTAGTTGTAGATGTAGATGTAAATCCCGTGGCAAAACATAGAAACAAAATAGAGACATCATTAGCATAGCTGCTGATCCAACAAAGTAAAATTAACCCAAGCTAAAGAATAAAAATGCAGATGCAACTACACTCACAATTTAAGAGATACATTATTCGAATGCTTGGCGAAAGAGATGCGTTTTTAATCTAGATTTAAACAGAGAGAGTGTGTCTGAACCCAGAACATTATCAGGAAGGCTATTCCAGAGTTTGGGAGCCAAATGTAAAAAAGCTCTACCTCCTTTAATGGACTTTGCTATCCTAGGAACTACCAAAAGTCCAGCGTTTTGTGACCTTAGGGTGCGTGATGGGTTGTAGCGTGGTAGAAGGCTAGTTAGGTACACAGGAGCTAAACCATTTAGGGCCTTATAGGTAAGTAATGATAATTTGTAACTGATACGGAATTTAATAGGTAGCCAGTGCAGAGACCGTAAAATTGGGGTAATATGATCATATTTTCTTGACCTCGTAAGGACTCTAGCTGCTGCATTTTGGACTACCTGTAGCTTGTTTATTGACGAAGCAGGACAACCACCTAGAAGTGCATTACAATAGTCCAGTCTAGAGGTCATGAATGCATGAACTAGCTTTTCTGCATCAGAAACAGATAACATGTTTCGTAGCTTGGCAATGTTTCTAAGATGGAAGAATGCAGTTTTTGTAACATTGGAAATATGATTTTCAAAAGACAAATTGCTGTCCAATATAACACCCAGATTTCTGACTGTAGAGGAAGTAACAGTACATCCGTCTAGCTGCAGATTGTAATCTACAAGATTCTGTGTGGTGTTATTGGTCCAATAATTAATATCTCTGTCTTATCCGAATTTAATTGGAGAAAATTATTTGTCATCCAATCGTTTACATTTTTAACACACTCTGTTAGCTTAGATAATTTGGAAGTTTCATCTGGTCTCGTTGAGATATATAGCTGAGTATCATCAGCATAACAGTGGAAGCTAATTCCGTATTTTCTAATAATATTACCAAGGGGCAACATGTATATTGAAAATAGAAGGGGACCTAGGACGGATCCTTGTGGCACTCCATATTTTACTGATGATAAATGAGATGACACCCCATTTAAGTAAACAAAATGGTAGCGATCGGACAGGTAGGATCTAAACCATCTTAGAGCCTGCCCTTGAATACCTGTATAGTTTTGTAATCGATCTATGAGTATGTCATGATCTATGGCAGGGATCAGCAACCTTTTCGGCATGACGTGCCATTTTTTATTTTTATGGTTAACCACTGTGCCAACACAGCCCCCCCCCCCCCGATATAATTCTGTATTTAAGCGGTACATACACAATTTTTTATTATACGATAAAAAAAAACGTTTTTTTAACGTTTAGTCAACGTTAATGCACTGCTTTAATTGATGAACGTGCACACACAGACACACACACACACACCACTCGCACACAGAGATCTGAGATCGTGCTGTGCAAAAAGTAGCATTCAGAGTGTTGTCACGCTACTTTTATTAATCGATACTGAATCGCTACATTATATTTCTCAACAACAAAGGGGCAAAATCGCTTCATTGTCTGCAGAGAGAGACAATTTACCCCCCCCCCCCCCACTTTCTTTCTCTCAAAATGGCCATATTTCAGAAAATGTTTCATCACTGGATATAGCTTTAGGTCATTTAACATTTCTATGGTAAAACGTATTATTAAAAGTTGACTAATGTTAATTGATTTGCAGCTTCATCTTACCTCACTCTCTTTAACGTTAAACTGACGCTTCGCGCTCTGCTTCTGTGAACAGTAAACCCCGCCTACTTTGATCTGATTGGCCATCTCAGTCATTTTGACATTGATGAGTGCTGTTAGACCGAGGCTTTGATCTGAAGCACCTAGTATGTGCAGTGTTTGCACGTGCATCCATGCAAGTTAATTCTCACACTTTAATTTGTAGCTCCTAACAGGCTGTGTGACTATGAGAAGTTATTACATCAAACTGTACGTCATTATACAGTTTTCCTTATTGCTTGCGTGCCAGCGATTATCCCTCTGCGTGCCACTGTTGGCACGCGTGCCGTAGGTTGCCAACCCCTGATCTATGGTGTCGAACGCAGCACTAAGATCAAGTAAGACTAGAAAAGAGATGCAGCCTTGATCTGACGCAAGGAGCAGGTCATTTGTAATTTTAACAAGTGCAGTTTCTGTGCTATGGTGGGGCCTAAAACCTGACTGAAATTCTTCATACAGATCATTTTTATGCAGGAAGGTGCTCAATTGAGCAGACACAACTTTTTCTAAAATTTTAGACATAAATGGAAGATTTGAAATAGTATAATTTGCCAGTACACTAGGATCTAGTTTTGGTTTCTTAATAAGAGGCTTGATAACTGCCAGCTTGAATGGTTTTGGGACGTGACCTAAAGATAACGACGAGTTAATGATATTGAGAAGCGGTTCTTCGGCTACAGGTAACAGCTCTTTTAGTAATTTAGTGGGTACAGGATCTAATAAACATGTTGTTGGTTTAGATACAGTGATAAGTTTATTTAGCTCTTCCTGTCCTATATTTGTAAAGCACTGCAGTTTATCTTTGGGTGCGATGGATGAAACTGAAGTGTTAGACGCTGTAGAATCTACATTCGCTATTGTATTTCTAATGTTATCTATTTTATCAGTGAAGAAATTCATAAAGTCATTACTATTTAACGTTGGTGGAATATTTGAATCAGGTGGCGTCTGGTAATTTGTTAATTTAGCCACTGTGCTAAATAAAAACCTTGGATTGTTTTGGTTATTTTCAATGAGTTTGTGGATATGCTCTGCCCTAGCAGTTTTTAGAGCCTGTCTATAGCTGGACATACTGTTTTTCCATGCTTTTCCATTTTGCTTGACTCCAAAGGAGTTTATTAGGTCAGTAAACGCAAGTCCTAATGTATCATTTGCATTATCAACGTGAATATTAAAATCTCCCATGATTAGCGCCTTATCAACTGTAACTAGAAGGTCTGAGAGGAAATCTGCAAATTCTTTTAGGAATTCTGTATACGGCCCTGGTGGTCTATACACAGTAGCCAGAGCAAGAGATACATTAGATTTCTTTTGCATGTCTGACAGTGTAACATTTAGCAGAAGTATTTCAAAAGAGTTAAACCTGTATCCTGTTTTCTGGGTAACATTGAGAATATCACTATATATTGTTGCGACACCTCCGCCACGACCAGTCTGACGGGGCTCATGCTTATAACAGTAGTTCGGTGGAGTAGACTCATTTAGACTAATTTAGGGTAATAACTTACCCTTATGTTGTTCCAAACCCGTAAGACCTCCGTTTATCTTTGGAATACAGTTTGAGATATTTTAGATTTAGTCCGAGAGCTCTCAGTCCCTCCATTGAAGCTGTGTGAATGGTATATTGTCCATGTCCAGAAAGGTAAGAAAAACATAATCAAAGTAGTCCATGTAACATCAGAGGTCAGTTAGAATTTTTTGATACATCGAAAATACATTTTGGTCATAAAAAAATTGCAAAAACTACAAATTTATTCAGCATTGTCTTCTCTTCCGTGTCTGTTGTGAGAGTTCAAAACAAAGCAGTTTGTGATATCCGGTTCGCGAACGAATCATTCGTTGTAACCAGATCTTTTTGAACCAGTTCGCCAAATCGAACTGAATTTTTTTCGCGTCTCCAATACGCATTAATCCACAAATGACTTAAGCTGTTAACTTTTTTAATGTGGCTGACACTCCCTCTGAGTTCAAACAAACCAATATCCCAGAGTAATTCATGTACTCAAACAGTACACTGACTGAACTTGCTGTGAAGAGAGAATTGTTTCGTTTGTGCTACGTTTGTGCTGATTTGTGCCGCAGAAACGAACATTTGTGCTGGTTTGGTGCTTGAGATATTAAACATTCTTTTTTTGACTGTGTGACGTCACTCTCCACCCCATGTCGCCCAAATCGCTCCAATCCAGCGCAGTTCGTTTGTGCTCGATTTGTGCCCGTTTGTGCCGTTAAAACAAACACTGTATCTATTTTCCTTCTGTAGATACATCCAAAATATTTTCGGAGGCTGTGACGTCACTCTCCACCCCATTTCGTCTAAATCGCACAAAACAGGTGTCATTCGTTTGTGCTCGATTTGTTCCGGTTTGTGCTGTTGAAATGAACGTCAAATATATTTCTTCTTCTTAGAAATAACAAAAACAATTCTGGGCAGTGACGTCACTCTCCACCCCATGGCTCAGCCACCCAGCGCAAAACGTCAGCAAAATAGTCTCAATCGTTTGTGCTCCGTTTGTGCTGCTTTGTGCTGTAAAAAAATTGCTTGTGCCGCTTTAGTTTTTTAGATATTAAAACAATATTTATAGGTCATTCTGGGGTCACTCAGCCCCCCCACATACTCCAAATCCACCCCAAATAGACTCGTTTGTTTGTGCCTTGTTTGTGCTGGTTTGTGCCAGTAATATTTTCGTTTGTGCTGCTTCAGTTTTTAAAATGTTAGATAATGAATTAGGGACTGTGGCGTCACTCAACCCCACACATGCTCCATTTACCCAAAATCTTCTTTGTTTGTGCTTCGTTTGTGCTGGTAATATTTTCGTTTTTGCTACTGTGTTTTTTTTAAAGATTTTTTTCCTAGTCAACTAGTCCCATGTTTATATTAAATTGATTAATATAATAACCTATTAAACCATCCTTTAATAAATAGGCATTTTTAGCCTATTCCATGCCCAAGCGTGCATAAAGCTTGCTGCAAAGCACTGGAAAGTAGGCCTATTGATTGAATGCATCCATCCATCCATCTTCTTCCGCTTATCCGGGGCCGGGTCGCGGGGGCAGCAGTCTAAGCAGAGAACCCCAGACTTCCCTCTCCCTAGACACTTCCTCCAGCTCTTCTGGGGGGACACCGAGGCGTTCCCAGGCCAGCCGGGAGACATAGTCTCTCCAGCGTGTCCTAGGTCTTCCCCGGGGTCTCCTCCCAGTGGGACGCGCCCAGAACATCTTCCCGGGAAGGCGTCCAGGAGGCATCCGGAACAGATGCCCGAGCCACCTCAGCTGACCCCTCTCGATGTGGAGGAGCAGCGGCTCTACTCTGAGCTCCTCCCGGGTGACTGAGCTTCTCACCCTATCTCTAAGGGATCGCCCAGCCACCCTGTGGAGAAAGCTCATTTCGGCCGCCTGTATCCGGGATCTTGTCCTTTCGGTCATGACCCAAAGCTCATGACCATAGGTGAGAGTAGGAACGTAGATTGACCGGTAAATCGAGATTGATTGAATGCATAGGGGAAAAATAAGACATTGTAATTATTTATCACTTATTACTATTAGAACTATAATTCTGTCTCTGTGCTAGATCGTTTATGGGGAGCTGGGCAATGACCAAATTGGGTTTTATTATTACTTTTATATGAATGATAAAATCGCTATATAGGCACATTTCAAGTGTTTATGAAGAGTGTGGGAGTATTATCGTGCTTACTGTATGATATGGAGGTGCCCACGTAATCCCTCGGAATATTTCTTTTTCTTTTTTTCCTGTGGAAATAATTTTTTTGGATGTGCTTTCTGTCGTCTAATGCAGTCTCCGTGAATGGAGCACGTCACAACGATGAACCGGCTCACAGACAATAAATAAATCTATATAAATCTTGAAATTTCCACTATTAAACAAACCAATTCAAATAAAAAAAAAATCTTCTCTAATTATGTGATCATATGAAAAGGTGCATTTCTCTGCATTATAACATCTATTAGGCACTGATTTCATCTATTAGTCCTTTAGTCCGCCGACACTGACTGAGAAAGCACAAGTTTAGTAATAAATAATTACAGTGTCTTTTCCCCCTACGCATTCAATCAATAGGCCTACTTTCCAGTGCTTTGCGGCAAGCTTTATGTGAGCTTGAGCGTGGAATAGGCTATAAATGCCTATTTATTAACGTATGATTTAATAGGTTATTATATTAATCAATTTAATATAAACATGGGACTAGTTGACTAGGAAAAAAAACAGTAGCAAAAACGAAATATTACCAGCGCAAACGAAGCACAAACAAAGAAGATTTTGGGTAAATTTGGAGCATGTGGGGTGCTGAGTGACATCAGAAAATGACCACTAAACATTATTCTAATATCTTAAAAAACCTAATAAGCACAAACATTAGGTTGTCTAATATTTTAAAAACCGAAGCTGCACAAACGAAAATATTACATGCACAAACAAGGCACAAACAAACGAGTCTATTTGCGGTGAATTTAGAGTATGTGGGGGTATGAGTGACCTCTGAATGACCTATAAATATTGTTTTAATATATAAAAAACTAAAGCGGCACAAACTATTTTTTTACAGCACAAACGGAGCACAAACGATTGAGACTATTTTGCTGATGTTTTGCGTTGGGTGGGGGGTCAACTTCACCTCTCCTCCAAAGATTTTGTGATGTCTAAACTAGAATAGAATAATTTATGATAGTTCTTTCTACGGCACAAAACAGCACAAATCGAGCACAAACAAAATGCACCATTTTGGGGCGATTTGGACAACATGGGGTGGAGAGTGACGTCACTTTCCGGAATCCAAAGTGTTATTTCTAAGGAAGAGGACAAGATACAATGTTTATCGTAACAGCACAAACCTGCACAAATCGAGCACAAACGAGCGGCACAGTTTTGCAACGATTTGGACCATATGGGCTGGACAGGTATGTAAGTGAACTTTTTATTTTATTTTTTTTATTTTACGTTGCAGTGTTTCTTTTTTATGGCACAAACCGGCACAAATCGTGCACAAACGAGTGACACCGGTTTGGAGAGCTTTGGATGCCATGGGGTGGAGAGTGATGTCACTATTCGTAAAAAGTTTATTTTTGTTATATAAACATTTCAACCTCACAAACCGACACAAATCGAGCACAAACGAATGACACCTGTTTTGTGCGATTTAGACGAACTGGGGTGGAGAGTGACGTCACAGCCTCCGAAAATATTTTGGATGTATCTACTGAAGGAAAATAGATACAGTGTTTGTTTAAACGTCACAAACGGGCACAAATCGAGTACAAACGAACTGCCCTGGTTTGGAGCGATTTGGGCGACATGGGGTGGAGAGTGACGTCACACGGTCAAAAAAAGAATGTTTAATATCTCAAACACCAAACCAGCACAAACATTCGTTTCTGCGGCACAAATCAGCACAAACGTAGCACAAACGAATGGCATAGTTTTGGTGATTATTTCTTTTTATGGGGTGCCAACTTCACGGAGTTAGAATAGAAGATGAACACAGAGCCGAGCCAGATAACGAACAACAGACTGACTCGATCTCGAGTCAAGAACCATTTCTGTCAGACGCGTCCGATTCGAGAACCTAGGAGCTGATGATACTGCGCATGTGTGATTTAGCTTGAAGCAGACTGACACACAGAGCGTCTGAACCGAACTGATTCTTTTGGTGATTGATTCTGTGCTAGTGTTATGAGCGCAGGTAAACCGAAGGCTTGAATCAAGGACGATCATCGCCAATGATGCCATTACATCGAGCGAAAAAGAACCGGTGAACCGTTTTCTTCAACCGGTTTATTGAATCAAACTGTCTGAGAGAAGTACTGGTGATCCGAAAACTGATGCAACTAGTTCTTGACTCGTGAATGAGTCAGTCTATTGTTTGTTATCTGGCTCGGCTCGGTGTTCATCTTCAATTCTATCTTCAGAGCAGTTTGAGTACATGAATTACTCCGGGATATTGGTTTGTTTGAACTCAGAGGGAGTGTCAGCCACATTAAAAAAAGTTAACAGCTTAAGTCATTTGTGGATTAATGTGTATTGGAGACGCGAACCGTTTAAAACAATTCAGTTCGATTTGGTGAACTGGTTCAAAAAGATCCGTTTACATCGCATGATTCATTCGCGAACCGGATATCACAAACTGCTTTATTTTGAACTCTCTCTCACAACAGACACAGAAGAGAAGACAATGCTGAATAAAGTCATAGTTCTCTTATGAGACCTCTCTCGTACTGCGTCTTAGCTAAGACGCTACGGGAAAAGTCTCTTTTCACGAAATACTGAAGCAAAAAATTATCCTTAATTTTGTATTTTTGTAAAGCGCATTTGCAGCAGTACACAGCCATAGCCGAGACGGCTCGTTCGCTCATTGGCTTGTTCTGCGGCAACTGCACAGCCTATCGCTTCGCGCCCTTCTTGCCACTTCCCGCCGAAACGGGTGTGGCCCAACCTGTAAAAGGAGCTCGAAAAGGCTGACTCACGCATCGCTGGATCACGGAGGAAGCAAGCGCCGTCTGAGAAAGCACATCAGCAGGACGAGCCATTCTGAAGCTGCTGGCATCGCCGCCTTCCACTGCCGTTCCTGCTGCGCTATCCGGCGCCTATATCCTTTCAATTCTGTTATATCCAGCTGTTCTTTATGTGTGTGTGTGTGTTCGCCCTGCGACACACACTCGTAAAAGAGCTCGCGTCTTTTTTAAGATGCCTTCCTGCGGCTCGTCAGAGCCCCACTCAGCGAGGGAGACCGGTACGTCATCTGTGTCTCCTGCCTGGGAGAAGATCATGCAGCGCTCGCGCTCGTGACGGCGGATGCCCCCACTGCGAGCTGTTGCCATGGTGACTCTGAGGACTCGCCTGGCCTTTTTCTCTGAGCCTGCATTCTCCGCTGTGCTGAGGCGCCGTAAAAGCATCGCTTCCAGCGGATTCCGGAACCGTCTTCAGCTTAACCGAGCTCGCCGGTTTGCCCTGCTTCACCGGCCCCCCCTGCATCGCTTCCCGGTGGGCAGCGCCCGCTGTTTGCCGCCGCGTCGTCCGAGGAAGTCGATCTCAGGGCCGCGTCGGGGGAAGAGGACACGCGCTCTCTGCTAGCTTCGGGCAGTGAGGGCAGTGAGGGCTGGGCGAGCTCCGAGGATCTCGCGCCTTCTGCTCAGAAGCCCAGCAGACGAGCTGACATCGAGAAGGAGCCGGGGCAAATGCTCGTGTTGGCCGCGACAAGTCTCGGCCGCGAGTGGTTTGCACCAGCGCCCCCCCTCTCGTTCCCGGCTGGATGGTATTTCCCTTTCGGATGAGCGTACTTCTCAAAGCCCGCCTCATTTCTTCCTGAGCTTCACGAAGAGGTGGCGAAGGCTTGGAACGCTCCATATTCAGCGCGAACTCGTTCGTCTGTCTCACTAGCATTCTCCACACTGATGATGCTAAAAACAGGAACGACCAGTCACTTCCGCCGGTGGAACAGGCGATAGCGACGCACCTTTGTCCGCCCTCTGCTGGACGGCGGCAAAAGCGGTGTTGCCATCTAAAGCCTGCTGTGTGACGCTGCGTCTGCACTACTCGCGATGGCTGCTTCATCGAAGCTCAGGTGTACGAGTTCCGCTGTGGCCGAGCTCTCACCCAAGCGCGCCGCTGTTTCAGTTCCAGGAATTGTGACTGTCTCAGCGTTTTCTGCAACGCGCAAGCCTGCACAGTTGCCCGCTTGCCTGCACACAAAAGCCGTTATCACAACAGCTTCAGCAACGCAGCTTGAGACCCCCGTTCTCGCTCTACCGGCCGTCGCCCCGCTCCGCGGGGACCGCGGCAGAGGATTACGGTGAGGCCGGGAGCCCCGAAGCCATCCTAGGAAAGCCATCTATGCATGCTGCATGACGCTGTGTCTGCACTACACACGATGGCTGCTTCATCGAAGCGCCGGTGTACAAGTTCCGCTGTGGCCGGGCTCTCACCTAAGCGCGCCGCTGTTTCAGTTCCAGAGATTGTGACTGTTTCAGCGTCTTTTGCAATGCGCAAGCCTGTACGGTTGCCCGCTTGCCTGCACACAAAAACCGTTATCACGGCTACCCAGATATTTCCCGAAAAAGGTGTAATTTCTGGTGTCCTGGCCACGGCCGATGGTGCTATAAATGTAGTGACGATGCCCACTGCTCAGTGCCCATCTCCACATATAAGCACAGCCCTTCACACAGGGCTCGCGCCCATAAAAGCGACTCAAGTCGATCACGCGCACTACATAGTAGACGTGCCCACTCCTCAGTGCCCACAATCACTATGTCACACGCGTCATGTGGTTTCTGTAAAAACGAAACCCGTGCACGTTCGTCCGGCCACGGCCGATGGTGCTATAAATGTAGGGACGATGCCCACTCCTCAGTGCCCATCTCCACATGTAAGCACAGCCCTGCACACAGGGCCTGCGCCCATAAAAGCGACTCAAGTCGATCGCGCACACTACATAGTAGACGTGCCCACCCCTCAGTGCCCACATTTACTATGTCACACGCGTCATGTGGTTTCTGTAAAAACAAAACCCGTGCCTGCTCGTCCGGCCACGGCCGATGGTGCTATAAATGCAGTGACGATGCCCACTCCTCAGTGCCCATCTCCACATGTAAGCACAGCCCTGCACACAGGGCTCGCGCACATAAGATCGACACAGATCGGTCGAGCGCGCCGCATAGTAAACGTGCCCATTCCCCAGTGCCCACATACACTATGTCACATACGGCGCGTGGCTTCTGTAAAAACGAGGCCCGTGCACGTACGCTCTGCACAGGCAGACAGCGAGTTGAAAGTGGTAAATGTGCACATATGCAGCCCACAGTTACTCGCAGACATATCGAGTCCCACAGGACCTGCTCAGCCGCTGTGATCAGCGCGCTCCCCTCCTCAAATGCGCAGCACACCCGAGCGCCGCCGTTGCCCGGTCAACAGAGCGCGCTTCGCATCCAGCCCTTAGCCATTCATGCAGATGCATGGTCAGCGCTTCCAGGGGTTTCGGATTGGGTGCTAGACATTATAAAGAGAGGCTACTCGCTACAGTTTTTTCGACGCCCTCCGCGCTTTTCAGCGTGCGTCGAAACTGCGGTCAAAACAGAAGAGGCACACATACTTCGGGCCGAAATATGGATCTAAGACAGCTGAACAAGGCATTGATGAAACACAGTTTCAAAATGCTTACGACCAGGAAACTCCTCGCGCAGATTCGCAGAGGGGACTGGTTCATGTCAATAGATCTGAGGGACGCGTATTTTCAAATACAGATAGCGTCAAACCACAGGCGATATTTGAGATTCGCCTTCGAGGGCCAGGCATACCAGTTTACAGTCCTCCGTGGCTCCTCGTATGTTTACGAGGTGCATGGATGCAGCGCTCGCTCCTCTCAGACTCAGAGACATGCGAGTGCTGGATTATTTGGACGATTGGCTGGTTCTGGCCCGATCACGAGCGGAGCTCGTGGACCACATGGCCGTTTTACTCGTGGGCGTCTGGCCGGCTGCATCTCAAGGTCAATCAGAGCTGTGTCACAGCTCTGGCACCTTGGACAGCGAACGGTTGGTACCGATCAGGTGTAAGCCTGGGGACTTCCCCGAATGTGAAGATGGTGTCGACGGACGCCTCCACTTCGGGATGGGGAGCGCTGCTCGAGGGCAGACCGTCCTTTGGCCTATGGTCAGAACGGGAAAAGCTCCATCATATCAACTGTCTGGAAAGGCTGGCAGTGGAGAACGCGCTGATGCGCTTTTGTCCCCAAATCAAGGATCACCACGTCTTAGTCCGTTCGGGCAACATGTCTGTGGTGTCCTACATAAATCGCCAGGGCGGTCTCGGGTCCTGAAACCTGTACAGGCTAGCGGAACACCTCCTGGTTTGGGCTCAGCGCGACGTGCGTTCGCTGAGGGCAGTGCATGTGCCTGGGCTACAGAATCTGGGTCCAGACAGGCTGTCCAGAGGCAATGTTCCTACAGGCGAATGGTCTCTACACCCGCAAACAGTCCGGCTGTTGTGGGAGAGATTTGCCAGGGCAGAGGTGGACCTCTTCGCGTCCCACGAAAACGCTCACTGCCCTGCGTTCTTTTCCAAGAACGAAAGCGCGCTGTCACGGGAATGGCCATGCTGCCCGCTTTATGCTTTCCCTCCCGTCTCCCTCCTTCCGCAGGTGATAGAACGGGTGAGAGAAACGAGATGTTCAATACTGCTTGTAGCACCTCTTTTGAAGGACCAACCATGGTTCCCAGATTTGATGCAGATAGCAGATGTCGCCCCGTGGCCAGTACCGTTGAGGAGGGACCTCCTCTCGCAGGCCAGGGGCTCGATTTGGCTCACTCAGGCTAGAGCTCCGTCGACACGATGTCTGTATGCCTCGAAGTGGTCGGTGTTCTCCAGCTGGTGCACAGCTCGAGGATATTCACCCCTTAGTTGTGAGGTGACGGAGGTTCTCTCCTTCCTACAGGAGCTGTTGGATAAGGGCAGAGCCCCATCCACGCTCAAAGTTTATGTGGCGGCCATCGCAGCGTTTTCTGAAACAGCGCTCGGTCAGTCAATAGGAAAGAATGATTTGGTCGTACGGTTCCTCAGAGGAGCTAGGAGGCTGAATCCTCCCAGACCTCCGTCAGTCCCTATGTGGGACCTCGCGGCGGTTTTGGAGGCCATGAAGGGTCCCCCTTTTGAGCCTATCCAATCGGTTAGCCTTCAGCATCTGTCGTTCAAGACAGTATTCTTGTTGGCTCTCGCTTCGGTGAAGCGTGTGGGTGATTTGCACGCGCTCTCGGTGAGCCAGTCGTGCTTGGAGTTTGGGCCTAACGACTCAAGGGTCATACTCAAACCTAGGCACGGTTATGTGCCAAAATCCCTCAACACGCCGTTTCGGGCTCAGGTTATTGCCCTGTCTGACCTGCCGGTGTCAGGAGAGGATAGAGACTCGAGTCTTCTTTGCCCTGTCAGGGTTTTAAGAGCTTATAAGTCTCGCTCTGCTGCCTTTCGGCAGACGGAGCAGCTTTTTGTCTCGTTCGGTGGACGTTCCAAGGGAATGGCTGTTTCGAGACAGACTCTATCCAGATGGATAGTTGATGCCATAGCGTTAGCTTACGCTTCCAGGGGCCTTCAGTGCCGTTGGGCGTCAGAGCACACTCCACAAGAGGCGTCGCCTCGTCGTGGGCGTGGTCTACTGGGATCTCCTTGCAGGATATATGTATGGTGGCAGGTTGGGCCTCGCCGTCTACATTTATCAGGTTCTATAACCTGGAGGTTCCCGCCTTGCAAGCAAGGCTGCTGTCGGTATAGTCGAATCAGGGCCCTGAGGGGAATTCTGAGTTCATGAGCGCTATGCGCTGCCGACTGTTATATGGGCAGTATTGCGTAAGACCCGCATTGCGTGACTGTGCACTGTAAATCCTGGGCGTTGCTTCAGGTTTATTGGTGTGTGATCCCTGCACGCACGGCGTTTTGCATTGGGTTCCCGTAGCGTCTTAGCTAAGACGCAGTACGAGAGAGCTCTCGTAAGAGAACGTACTCGGTTACTAAACGTAACCTGAGTTCTCTCTAGAATAGCGAACGAGTACTGCGTTCTCTGCCGTGTGCACGATTCACTCTGGTTCGCTTCGGCGATGAAATAAATCAGGTGAGTCAGCCTGTTCGAGCTCCTATTATAGGTTGGGCCACACCCGTTTTTGGCGGGAAGTGGCAAGAAGGGGGGGAAGCGCCCTTATTGGTCTGATGTTGCATCAGCCTGCGCTCGATAGGCTGTGCAGTTGCCGCAGAACAAGCCAATGAGCGAACGAGCCGACTCGCCTATGGCTGTGTACTGCTGCAAATGCGCTTTACAAAAATACAAAATTAAGGATAATTTTTGCTTCAGTATTTCGTGAAAAGAGACTTTTCCCGTAGCGTTTTAGCTAAGACGCAGTACCCGTTCGCTCTTCTAGAGAGAACCGAGGTTACGTTTAGTAACCGAGTACGTTTTTGCTATTTTTGGACCAAAATGTATTTTCGATGCTTCAAAAAATTGTAACTGAGCCTCTGATGTCACATGTGCTGCGTTTCCACCGCAGGAACTTTACCCAGGAACTAGGGACTTTGGCCTGGTACTTGGTGTGTTTCCACCGCAGGAACCAGGAACTAAATTAAGTTCCTGGTGAAAAAATGCCCCTCAGAAAGTCCCTGCTGGCGAGGTAGTACTTTTTCAAAGTTCCGGAACTTTCGGGGGCAGGACTTGGGCGCTAAACATCCTGATTGGTTGAGTTCATGCAGCATTGGGTTCAACCACCATTTATTCGGATCATTTTCAAAATATTACTGTTATTGTGTCATGAAATGTAATTTTAAAAGTATTTCAGGCGAGAATGTAGTTGTTTAAAACTCAAATCTGTGGTTTATTTATAAAGACAGCCCCTATTTAAAAATGTGTTTCGCCGATCTTGGAGTCAGTGAGCTCCACGCTATCAGCGAGAGCTCAGTGCTTATGTTTCCGCCGAGAGCAGCCTCACCTCGGCTAGACTTTCTGATATGTCTCGCTGGCTTTGATGTCTCTTTAGTGGTTAAACATAAATTATAATTCGTTTAGGTTAAATCTAACAGGTTATCTTTGATCTGTATTCAATTTATCTATATGTTAAAATAAAAAAGGCAAATTTATATAATATTTCGTTTCATTGAAATGGCTGTCCAAAATCAGCGTACTTTGTATTGAGAAACTCGCGCAGACCTACGTCACCAGTCTATTTGCCTAATCTTCCCGGTACTTTACACCACGGTGGAAACGCAGAAAGCAACAGGTCTGGGGGGAAAAAGTTACTGGGGAAAAAAGTTCCTGGTACAAATGTTCCGGGTAATTTCGGTGGAAACGCTGCAATGGACTACTTTGATGATGTTTTTCTCAGCTTTCTGGACGTGGACAGTATACCGTTCACACAGCTTCAATGGAGGGACTGAGAGCTCTCGGACTAAATCTAAAATATCTTAAACTGTGTTCCAAAGATAAATGGAGGTCTTACGGATTTGGAAAAACATGAGGGTAAGTTATTAATGACATAATTTTAATATTTGGCTGAACTAACCTTTTAAGTGCAATAAGATATTAAAGACAACTTAGTTTAGTACTCACATGCTATGTGACAGCCGCTTTCTGTGTGTGTACTTTGATGTGTGTGCTCAGAAAATGTATATTGGAAGTTTAAACTTATATGGTATAAAACACATGATTTCAGCATGGTGGACATGAAAATCAAAACCAAACAATGTTTTTTTTAGCACAGTATCTGAGGTGCAAGCTATAAAGCCATAGCTCTATTCTGGAAAAGAGGGCAGAGAGCAGCAGTTTATTTGCATTTAAAGAGGCTTTTATGAAAACTGTGTTTTGGCTTCCACTCAAAATAGGCATTTTCAAAATGATATAATAAATTATCTGTGGAATAAAAGGAGCATAATGTGTCATCTTTAAAATGAAATGCAAGTGGAAACACATTTGTCAAGTTTTCTAGACCTACCTTAATATATTGCTGTCCAATTAAAAACAGATACAATATTACTGGTCTCTTAATACATCAAATAACACTTTCATAAAAAGACACGCTTAAAAAAAGAGAGAAGTTTCTTATTATATTAGGCAAGGCAAGGCAAGGCAAGTTTATTTATATAGCACATTTCGTACACAATGGTAATTCAAAGTGCTTTACATAAAAGAAAGTAAAATAGTAATGAAGAAAAATAATAACAAGAATAAAACAAGCAATTTTTAAACTTTTAAAATTATTAAAACTGTACTTATTTAAAATGAATTTAAAACAGTAAGAAAATGATTTTACATACAATTAAATAAAAAAAACAGTGAAAATATATATTGCAATCAGTTCGGACATTGCACAGTGCTCATTCAATAAATGCACAGCTAAACAGATGAGTTTTAAGTCTAGATTTAAATGTGACCAGTGTTTTAGCACATCTGATCTCTTCTGGAAGCTGATTCCAACTGCGGGCGGCATAGTAACTAAAGGAGGACTCCCCTTGTTTTGTGTGAACCCTTGGTATTTCTAACTGACTCGATCCTAATGATCTGAGTGCTCTGTTAGGTTTATATTCAGTGAGCATATCTGCAATATATTTCGGTCCTAGGTCATTTAGTGACTTATATACGAGTATAAGTACTTTAAAATCAACCCTAAATGTAACTGGAAGCCAGTGTAAGGACCTGAGGACTGGTGTGATATGCTCAGATTTTCTGGTTCTAGTCAGAATCCTGGCAGCAGCGTTCTGGATGAGTTGCAGCTGTCTAATGGTCTTTTTGGGAAGGCCGGTGAGGAGCCCATTACAATAGTCCACCCTGCTGGTGATGAAGGCATGAACAAATTTCTCCAAGTCTTGGCTGGAAACAAAAGGTCTAATTCTTGCAATGTTTTTTAAATGATAGTATGCTGATTTAGTTACTGCTTTGACATGACTATTGAAACTAAGGTCTGTCTCCAGAATCACACCAAGATTCCTGACTTGATTTTTAGTTGTTTGACCCCTAGGGTTAAGGTATGCATTCACCTTGAACACTTCATCTTTGTTTCCAAATGCAATGACTTCAGTTTTTTCCTTGTTTAACTGAAGAAAGTTCTGGCACATCCAACTATTAATTTCATCAATGCATTGGCAGAGGGAGTCAATTGGGCTGTAGTCATTTGGAGATAAGGCTAGGTAAATCTGGGTATCATCAGCATAGCTGTGATAGGCAATTTGGTTCTTTCTCATTATTTGACTTAGGGGAAGCATATACAGGCTAAACAAGAGCGGTGCAAGAATTGACCCTTGTGGGACTCCGCATGTCATGGACGTCCACTTAGACTTATGCTCTCCTAGACTCACATAATAACCTCTCCCTTCTAAGTATGACCTGAACCATTTGAGTACCATCCCAGAAAGCCCGACCCAGTTTTCCAGTCTCTCTAGTAGTATGTTATGATCGACAGTGTCAAACGCAGCACTGAGATCTAGCAATACCAGCACTGATATTTTGCCAGAGCCACAATTTAAGCGAATATCATTTATTATCTTAATGAGTGCTGTGATGCGGTCGAAAACCAGATTGAAAATTGTCCAGGTATCCATTTGAGTGTAAGTATTTGTTCAGCTGATTAAAAACTACCTTTTCTATAATTTTACCTATAAAAGGAAGATTAGATATTGGTCTAAAATTGCTCAAAATGGTGTTATCAAGATTGCTCTTTTTCAGGAGGGGCTTAACAACTGCATTTTTTAAGGAGTTTGGAAATGTCCCAGAAAGAAGTGAGGCGTTCACCACTTCTAAAAGATCTGCTTCTAAGCAGTTAAACATATTTTTGAAAAAAGATGTGGGAAGTGTGTCAAGATAGCAGGTTGACGATTTTAGGTGCTGCACTATGTCTTCCAGAATTTTGCTATCAATTGCTTCAAAAATCGACATAGTATCTTTTTTATATTGTGGCCTAATCTGTCTGACCTCTGCATTACTTGAGGATGTGCTAATCGCCTTCCTGATATTGATGATCTTCTCAGAAAAGAAGGATGCAAACTCATTGCATTTGCTGTCTGAGAGCATTTCACTGGGAATCTGACTTGGGGGGTTTGTCAGTCTCTCAACAGTGGCAAAAAGAGTACGAGTGTTATTTAAGTTACTGTTTATAAGGTTTGAGAAGAAATTCTGTCTAGCTGTGGCTAGTTTCACATTAAAAGCATGAAGGCTGTCTTTGTAGATGCTATAGTGAATTTCAAGTTTTGTCTTCCTCCACATCCGCTCTGCTTTTCTGCATTGTCTTTTCATAGTCTGAACTGCTGTTGATCTTCTCCAAACTGATTTCTGTCTGTTTGTTTTCTTTCTGATTATTATTGGAGCAATATCATCAATAACATTCTTAACTTTTGAGTTGAATGAATCAAGGAGAGTATCAACAGAGTCTGCAGAAATGCTTGGTGTTAAAGATATAGCCTCCATAAATAGTACACGTGTGTTCTCGTTAATACATCTCCTTCTGACAGAGACCGATCTAGATTCAGTTGTAGCAGACAACAAAATTTCAAAGAAAATACAGAAATGATCAGATAGTGCTATGTCCTTAATAACAATGGATGAAATGTTTAGACCCCTACTGATGATTAAGTCTAGAGTGTGTCCACCTTTGTGTGTGGGTCCATGCACATGCTGAGTCAAGTCAAAAGTGTTTAGAACCGTTAACATTTCTTTTGTAGTTTTGTTTTCTGAATTATCTATGTGAATATTAAAATCCCCTGCAATAGCAAAACAGTCAAACTCTGAGGAAATCATTGATAACATTTCTGTGACCTCTTCAACAAAGGCTGGAGAGTATTTTGGAGGCCTGTAAATAACAATAAAGAGAATGCGTGGAGCACCTTTCAGCACAATCCCTAGATATTCAAAAGACAAGTACTGACCAAATGACACTTGCTTGCATTGATAGACATCTTTAAATATAGCAGCTACACCCCCACCTCTCCTAACAGTCCTGCAGACACTCATGTAAGTGAAGTAAGGAGGGGCTGCTTCATTAAGGACTGTTGCATTGCATCTGTCTTCAAGCCATTTTTCGTTTAGAAACATAAAATCCAGATTGTTTGTGGTTATAAAGTCATTGATTAGAAATGATTTATTTTTTAGTGAGCGAATGTTTAAAGATGCTAACTTGATGGCTGTACTTTGTGTTTTTACATCAATTTTAGTTTGATGCATAATAGGCCGCAGATTAGATGAGTTTGCCCTTCGGCTTGAGATGGCCTTAGACTTTCTATCACTAGATAAAACTGAAATAGAGAAAGCTACAGGCACACTGGGTTCCCGCTTGTTCAGTGGGCATTTGTGAATGTTGCTGTTATTATAGCGGGGACCCAACACATATCACTGAGAGCTGCTATTAGGAAAAATATAGCTGTCATGTATCACTGTTATTATCTGCATAAGCTGTTGGTGCTTTGACCATGATAATTGTTAATTATTACTTTTAAGGGAAATCTTTTATCCAATTATAGGTTTAAAACCATGTAATTTTGTGTCTGTTGTTGTTTGGGGCAAGCTTTTCCAGCCATGGTGAACTGGCATTTGACCTGGAACTTTGGCTGCGTCCACACAGAGACATGTGAAACTGATATTTTTTTAAACCGGGTCCCAGAGTAGATATATCTGAAAACGCCTCCCTTATATTTTCATGTGGACAGTGAATCCATATATTTTCTGAAACGATGACATCATCAGCCCACATCTCACCCCCTAGTCAGACACCACTATGTCACGTAACAGCATGTAACAAAAACATGAACAAACACTGAACTATTGTCTTTATTAACTAACATTAACACAGATTAGTAAATGTTCGTTTGTATACCACGTCAAGGTTTCTCCGTTTTTGGGGCATCTCTGTGGGAGAATTACAGCGACACATACTGGTCTGGCATGTATACTACATAATTTTGTGTCAGTTTTGTGTGAAAGCAGATATTTCTTGAGATGAGGGAAAAAAAGATTGGATAGGGAAAGCTCTGGCTTCATGTGGACATAGCCTTTGTGGACTTTTTTTTTATGTTTATTTTCATTTAGAAATGTAGAAATTTTTCATGAAATATCACACACCTGCGAATAGTATTGTTTTAATGTGTAATAATGTTACTCTATAGCCCACCTTTTAATTCAGTGTTAGGCATTGAGGAGATGCTTTCTTATCTAAAGCACTTATCTTTTTTTCTGCAGTACCTGGCTACTAGAGCATACAACAAAACTCTTCTAATAGAAAAATTATTGCAGCGCTTCTTTTGTGATGAGCTAGCAGAAAGACGAAGAGTACATGAAGAAGAGATGAAAGAATTGTCAAAGTAAGTTGCATTTTATAGTTGGACATTAACAATAATGTGCCATTATTATTGTATCTTGTTCATGTGTACATATTGAAACATTTTTATTTTCTTCTTGTTTCAGCTTGAACCAGGAAGTGCCCATCTTTGTTTGCACTATAGCATTTCCTACTGTTCCCTGCCCACTGCACGTTTTTGAGCCTCGGTACAGGCTTATGATTCGCAGATCAATGGAAACAGGAACCAAACAGTTTGGCATGTGCATTGCTGATGAACTAAATGGGTAAGAGGCCTTGAATTAATTTAAAGTGTGGGTCTATCGATTTTCTTAATAAGGGAAATCTGTTCTGTTTTGCATTTCATAATACATAAAGTTACTGTTACATGTTTGTGTCTGTTTTTTATTTCAAGTTCACTACTGCAGTTAGAGTTTTGTTGTTGCATTTTGCTTTTTCTAAATATTAGAGAAAAATAAAAGCTTAAAGCATAGATATTGCTTAGGTTAAAACCAAATCCAAACTCACATCTCGCACGAGACGCATACAAAGCCAAGTAAAGTTAAAAGATGTATAACCTTTTTTTTCTAAAAGTCAGTGTAAAATGACATCTTGAGATTTTGTGAGGTTTTATTCCATTCCATTGCGTCTCGTATGTTATTAAATGCAATCCATGTCATCTGTGCTTCTGCTTTTTGCATTAAGCAATGAATAAAATACTTGTTGCTGTTTTGTTCATAGTTCTTAAAACATAATTCTTCAAAATGTTCATGCAATTTACAAAATTATATTTGATTCATATATGTTAGTTTAGACATTATGCACTTTTTTTAGGTAATGTTTTCATTGCATTGAATGAACAATTTAATGCGGTGCATTATTTAGCTTATTACGCCCTCAGACTCATTTTGGCACCATGTCTAAAATTTGTAACAATGCTGTACGAAAACAGTTTTGTCAATCGACATGAAATGCATAACTTTTTGTCAGCACAGTCTGAAGATGATCTGACTCGATTTTGGTGAAAATCGGACCAACAGTTGAGGAGGCGTTAGACAAAAAGTAGGTTTTCAACATAAATCAAAATGGCAGACAGTGAGTTCAGACTTCCTACTAAAAAATTATGTCTGTTGTCGGCATGACCCAAGGAATATTTTGAGACCAGTTTCATTACAATAGCCTAATGCAATAAAAAGTTATTAGCATTTTTGGAAATTTCATAATTAAAGGTTAATGGTTTATTACTCTTGGCCAATAAGTGGAGCTGTTAAGTTTCATCTGGTCTCGTTGAGATATATAGTTCAGCATAACAGTGGAAACTAAACTCGTATTTTCTTAGAATATTACCAAGGGGCAACATGTATATTGAAAATAGCAGAGGACCTAGGACAGATCCTTGTGGCACTCCATATTTTACTGATGATAAATGAGATGACTCCCAATTTAAATAAGCAAAGTGGTAGAGATCAGACAGGTAGGATCTAAACCATCTAAAAAACTGTCCTTGAATACCTGTATAGTTTTGTAATCTAAGTATGTCATGATCTATGGTGTCGAACGCAGCACTAAGATAAAGTAAAACTAGCAATGAGATGCAGCCTTGGTCAGACGCAAGAAGCAAGTCATTTGTAATTTTACAAGTCACAACAGATTGCATCGGCTGTGAGGATGAAGATGACAAAGTCATGGCCTAGTGGTTAGAGTGTTTGACTCCTAACCCTAGGGTTGTGGGTTCGAATCCCGGGCCAGCAATACCACGACTGAGGTGCCCTTGAGCAAGGCATCGAACCCCCAACTGCCCCCCGGGCGCCGCAGCATAAATGGCTGCCCACTGCTCCGGGTGTGTGTTCACAGTGTGTGTGTGTTCACTGCTCTGTGTGTGTGCACTTTGGAAGGGTTAAATGCAGACCACGAATTCTTAGTATGGGTCACCATACTTGGCTGAATGTCACGTCGCTTACCTGGTCTATGTTCATTTATAATATACGCCCTCTAGTGGCAAAACATTACATATTGTACCTTTAAAATAAAAAACAATTTTAATTCATGTGACTTGGTAATCTTTAAACCAAAACATTAACCTCCCCTTCATCTTCTCTTCCAGTCACAAGCTATGGGGCTAGTATAGATAAACATCAGGGGGAAAAACTGAAGCTGATGCTTCACTTTATAGAAATCAATGCATTGACCAGTGCTGACACAAGCCATGGGGGGAGTACACTACCCTTAAAAAAATGTTTTTCTTTTTTTTTCTGAATATGACAATCTGATGGAGGATGCACTCAGTCATTCAGGTAGTCTCTCTCTCTCTCTCTCTCTCTCTCTCTCTCTCTCTCGCTCTCGCTCTCGCTCTCGCTCTCTCGCTCTCTTTGCACCTAAATAAAAAATATCTTCATGCTAGGGTGAATCCAGTGGAGCGAAATCTCCTCACAACTAAATGCAAACTGGCATTCAGATCTGCCTCCATTTTGTTAGCAACGCCCAAACTTCCAATGATCCAATCAATTCCTGAAGGACAAAATCAAGTCCCGTCCTCTCATTTCAGATGCCGTTTCACCCGGTTAGATGTCACAGTAGAGAAAAAAAGATAATCACTACTTTCATTTCATGCCGACTTTAATCGCCATCCAACATTCCTAGAGGTGTTGGCAGTTATTAACTCTCCAAAAAAATAAGTCCCCTGGCAATGATGGCATCCCTGCTGAGTTCCTTAAACAAGGTGTGTACCAGGATGATTCATCAATACATCCTACAGGTCTGGTAGCTGGAGTGTGTACCTCAACAATGGAGAGATACCAATATTGTCACTCTATACAAACACAAGGGTGAAAGGTCTGTCTGCATCAACAGATGATGAATATCACTACTGGCAGTAGCAGGGAACATCCTAGCAAAAATCATGTTATAAATTCTGGTGGAGAACCTAACCGAACATCTGTTACCAGTGTCACAGTGTGGCTTCAGGAAGAATCTGAGTACTGTGGAGATGATATTCACAGTTAGACAGCTTCAAGAAAATTTTGTGAACAGCATAAGGACCTTTTGCATAAAGGCCCCAATATACTTCAAGTTAAATCAAAGTCTTTGATGTATACATTTTTTCAGGTAAACCTAACCCTGTTACTTTAGTCAAAATGTGCTAAGAACCTCAAAAAAATCCTTTGAATTCTTTAAAGCTTGTTGTGACACTTCCTGTTACTGATAAGCAGTATTATGATTGTTACTCGCAATAAGACCCATCCATGCCTCCATCAAATATACAGCTCAAATTAGATGTAAGGGAAACAGGTCAATTTAGCTCAAAGGGAATCATTTAAGATTTAAAAGGGAATTTGAACAGAATCACTGTTTCACGGCTGATCACTGAGACGCCCTGCGATTCACTGAACGAGTCGTTTAACATCAAATCTGCGCTGGACATTAATATCCAAAGTATAGTGAAAACACTATCAATTAGCACAGTAACAAGATCGGCAGTTTAAGACATTAACTTGTAAGCACAAAACACAAGATACTTCTCTTTTCAATATGAATAAGGCTTTATTAGATAAATCTAAGACATATAAACTAATCTAACACATAAACGCACGCACTCACACATTCACACAAGTTGCAGGAAGATCGAAAGTTAGGGAAAGATGAGTTTAAGAGAATGGAAATGTGGAATCCCAAGTTTACAGCAATACATGAAATTGCATAGACATGAACAACCATCAATCACTTAATTAGTCCTCGCATTGAGTTCCTCAATGAGGTTAAAATTATATTAGATACAGCAGTAAAGGTCACAGTCTGGAGGTAAAGTTACTTGTGTCTCCTGTTTAAAGGCAGTCCCCTTTGTTGTCGTTGAAAGGGGCTTTCCCGATGTCGCTGATTGGCTGGAAGTTCAGTAGTCGCTGAAGTGACATCTTGGGAAGCCCGTGGTTGGGCGTTGGCTGACGATGCAAAGTTGTGTGAGCTGGTTGAAGTTGAACGGCAGTCGAGGTCAGACTCGGAGACCTGCTTTACAAAACTTAACTCAGAACACGAAACTCTCAAACGGAAAAGAAAAGAAGTAAAGTTTGATGAGACTAGGTGGTGTTTCTTCTCATCGTGGCTAAGTAGCAGCATGCGTGCAGGCCAACGCACGCTGGAACCGCGCTCAAAGAACAGTGATGACCAAAAGCATGGCTAAAAGCTAAAGCTAAGAAGCAAAGCTAAAAGCAAACTAAAAGCAGGCATGACTAATAGCAGAAGCTAAGAAGCAAGCTAAAAGCTAAAAGCAAAATTTTATGGTGTCCTAAGTATTTAAACTGGCCTGTTGGCCACACCTCAAATGTTGTCTTGACCAATCAGATATTATCTTGGCTCGGGGGTATCATAAATCATATGTTATCTTATCAAGCACATGGTCCGAATTTTCCCACTCTTGCAGGGTATAATTTTGGACATGATTCCTATAACAAGAATATGATACATTTAAAAAATAACTGATGGTCAGGACTGTTTCAAGCTAACAGATTCGAATACATACATACTAGACATGAATATGTATCCTTAAGCTATCCAATAGTTATTAAAAGACATACACAATAAGTGATTATAACATGATAGTCAATGTGTGGGTTACATATAAATGAATAAGGAGTGAAGCGATGGACTGATATTCATTTATAAGTCTTTTTGAGTTCATTTTGGTCCATATATATGTAGAAAAGACATATAGTGCCATTCTTTTGACAAAGATTTCTGTGAAGACCAGAGGTTAAAAGGAATTTCAGTCTGGTTATGCTAGGTGGGGGAAGTGTTTAAGGATATGGTGTATAACTCTCATGGGTTTACATGTGATGTCCGGCGTTGCATCTCAATTACTTGCCCCAAATTTGACAATCTCTTCTCGGAATTGAAATTGTCAGTAATTGTTCTAGTGGTTTTAATGTTGAAAGCTGTTTGAAAGTGTGAAGAGTTGGTTGGTTGGTTATCTTGCTTGGGATATGACTTCCTGTTGCCTTTCTGAGGAATTCGGCTCGTGTTTCAACCACAGTCCTAATCAACTCTTTAATTTGTCTGATTCGGGTCAGATCCGCTACATTGATCTACATCAGACAACGTGAGAAAATTATAACATGCTTTTTATTTTATTTTTTGGTGAAAGCTTACCACCTTGCCTCGGCCAAACCATTCAGTATCATAAATTCATTCACATTTTAGCATCTTCAGTGTTAGTTTGGTGGCGATTGCATTAAGTGTCTAGGAGGAATATGTAAAGGTTCAGAGTAGCTGACTTCTGTTGAGCAGAGCATATGACATGCAGTGTAAAAAAAAATTCAGCTTGATGATTCCTATATGTGTATTGGGTTTAGTGCATATATTTTCATAGCTTTGGGGCCTAATCAGAAAGAAGTGTTAATGAAGTGCATAACATCTTGGCATGGAGTTAAATATCTGAGGTGTGTGGTTAACAGGTTTGCTGACCACGGCTGTATGCTGGAGGTGAGGGATGTCAAATTTTTTCCTGATGGACGCTCTGTGGTGGACACCATAGGCATTGCTCGTTTCAGAGTGGTCACTCACGGCCAGAGAGATGGATACAACACAGCTAAGATTGAATACTTGGAGGATAAAAAGGTATAGAGATATTTGCAGTCTATGAGCACAAAAGTCCAAATCCCAAAAAAATTATATTTTGTGTGTGTGTGTGTGTGTGTGTGTGTGTGACCAAGAGAGAGAATAATAAAATCTCCAGACTTCCACACTGACCATGTATGTGCATATGTGTTCAGGTTGAAGGAGAGGAGTTCACTGAGCTCCTGAAGTTGCATGACTCTGTGTATGATCAGGCCTTGGGCTGGTTCACCTCCCTTAAAGATGATATGAAGAACCAAATCATCAGCCACTTTGGGCACCTGCCTGTCAAAGACTCTGACCCACAGGTGAATGTTTGGATCAAATAATTCTCACAATTGTTCTAAATCATTGTTCATTGTAATCTTACCTCTAAACTGTCTGCTGCATATCAGACCAGTATTTAATTGTTATTGTAAAATTCTTGTTGTTTGCCTTTGTAGGCAGGATAATTTTGCTATTTTTTAAAATGGCAGGCTTATCTAGTACAATCAGTGCTAATGTTTGATTGTGGTCTTTGTTTTTTTTTAAGGATAATCCCAATGGTCCTGCATGGTGTTGGTGGCTGTTGGCTGTGCTGCCGCTGGAAAACAAAGCCCAGCTGACCATCCTCGCCATGAATGCTCTTAAGGATCGGCTGATCGCCATCCACAGGGTCCTCATTTTTGTAACTCGCAAGCGCCCTCGATGATAAATGAGGTCTAAATGAGATTATCAACACCAACCCTTAGTTTGGGAATACTGATTTAGGATGGGGTTACTGACGTTTCTTCTAGCAGCCATCTTGGTCTTGTCATTGCAGCACGCAACCCCCACCAGTTAGTCACCTGTGACATTGTTCAATGAAAAAAAAAAGCATCTAAATATATTAATTTAGGCTCATCAGTTAGCAGTGGTGAGCTAAGTTGTAGTCATGCTATGAAGGAGATCATTCACTATGGCCTACATTAGGAAGTTTTTATTTAGTTCAGGTGCAGTCAAACCATTTACCAGTTTAACAGTAGCATCAAACTTTAAAACAGTGGAACGTTTTTTTTAAGCATCTTCGGTCCTTTAAAATAGCACCTCTGTTTTGTCCTAGGTATAGTGTACGACTGACCAAATGCTTCCCATGGGCTTGCAAATATCAAAACTGGCGTACATGTGCTTCAGTTTGGAAATGAGCAGTCACCTTATTTCCATATTGTAAAAGATGATTAAAAGAAAAACAATTTTTACTTAATTTAATATTACATGTACTGTAACCCTGCTTTCTCTGTATCTGTATCTCTAAATGTCTAGTGTTGTATTTATATTTTAAGAGTATGTTTGTGATATGTCATGAAATGAATATTAATTGGGGAAAAAATTGAAACATTCAGAATGAGTAAATTGTAAACTGGAGCCAAATTGTGTTAAGTCCTACTATAAATCATGTTTGAACAAGCACCATTTTTATGAGTGACTTGTAATATAAATGTAGAGTGCAATGTGTGGATGGGTGGCTTATGTCTATATAATAATCTTTATAGACTATAAGAGGCCTTTGCGCATTCACAATCATTTTCTTCTCATTGTTCTTTTCTCTGTGATGTGCATGTCTTGTGTATGTCCATTATCTACCGTTTCCTGTGCAAATGACTAATAAAATGCTGTATTTTTGATTTAAATTTATAAATCAATATGAAATAAATCCTATTTTATATTTTAAGCAAAAAAAATTGTTTCTGTGTGCCTTTTCAAAGCCATGAATTGAACGAGTCATAGAAGTCTGAGATTTTCATTACAAATGTTTGCTAAAGTAACACCGTATTTCTCGGACTATAAATCGCACCTGAGTATAAGTCGCATCAGTCCAAAAATACGTCATGACGAGGAAAAAAACATATATACGTCGCACCGGACTATAAGTCGCATTTATTTAGACCCAAGAACCTAGAGAAAACATTACCGTCTACTGAAATTTTAACTTAATTTATTTAAAATCCAAGACCAAGAACAGATATTGGTAATCTGGAAAGGCAAGTTATTCAGCTAACGGTACACAATAGTACACAGAACAACAGGCTGAATATGTATGTTAACTTAACACATTAACAGTTAGCTACATAATAGCATAAAAACATACCTGGAAGGCTGAATAGGCTTAAATTAACATAACAAGCCAGCGAGTCCAACCGTTACCGGTAACACTAAGCAAGTTCACAAAGCTCCCGCGATCTTATTCCACTTCTCTGAGTCCGTTGTATTCTTCATCCTCTGTGTCGCTTCTGAACAACTCCGCCAACTCCGGAAGAAAGATGAAGCGCCGTCTCTTCTTCTTCTGCGGGGCTGTCGTCAGACTCCGCATCAGTTCCAGTTATTCCGGCCTTTCTGAATCCCGACAGGATGGTTTCGGTTGTCACTGAAGCCCATGCTGTGTCGATCCATCCAAGGACTTGCTGATAAGTTGCATGGCGCATTCTCCCGGTTGCCGTGAAGCTGTGCTCTCCATCCACCATCCACTCCTCCCACAGGCGACGCAAGACTGCCTTAAAGCTCCGGTTCACCGTGTTGTCGAGTGGCTGGAGTATTTTGGTTAAGCCTCCAGGGATGATGACAGGTATGGAGTTGCACGCTTTTATTTTATCTTTGAATTGTGGCGTTATGTGCGCTCGCATACTGTCACAAGCAGGGCTTTGCGTGTTTTAAAGAAGCCATCAGGACACTTAGTGTAGCACTTTGTAAGCCAAATGTTAATCATTTCTTGATTCATCCACCCTTTCTCATTCACGGCCATGACAACTGTGGGGGGAGATTCGTCTTTGGGCATGGTTTTCCGTTTGAAAATGACCATCGGTGGCAATTTCGATCCATCTCCACAACATGCCAGCACCACTGTGAAGTGTGATTTCTCATGACCATTTGTCACTATATTCACACTTTTTTTTGCCCTTTCTCTGCGACACTTCGGCCCATGGGGATGTCAAACGTGAGGGGGACCTCGTCCATGTTGATAATATGGTCAGGTGACACGTTGTATTCAGTAACCTGCTTTTCAATGAACTCACGGAAACTGTCGACCTTAGCTTGGAAGTCTGCTGGCAGTTTCTGACACAATGTTGTCCGTTCTCTGATAGAGAGGCGGTTGCGTTGCATGAAGCGGTAACACCAAGAAGGCCCGCCAGCAAAATCATTTATATTCATCTCCTTGGCTACTACCAGGGCGTGGAGACGCAACTGCACCGTTGACAAGCCTCTCCCAGCAGCGCGTTGTTCAAGCACCCATCTGTGTTCCTCCAGCTCTGGCCATCTTGCTTTCAGCCCGCGGTTAGCTTTTTTCGTTTTCTTCATTTGAGTTAGAGTAACCTCTGTTTTACGCCAGTCCCTCACAAGTTTCTCAACTTTCTTTCTGCTGCTCGATTACCGTTTTCGGCTGCATATTTTACTATCTGCAGTTTGTAATCTGCAGAATAGGATTTTCTATTTGGGGGCATTTTGTTTGCATTCAGTCTTTCTCAGTTGTCTTTAAGTTAATATTTCATTTAACAGTTTTCAGTTGTTTTCAGTGGTAGACTACAGGACCACTGAGCAGCATAGAGCGCCCTCTCGCGGCTGTAGACGGTAATGTTTTCTATTGGTTCATTTCTCTTGGTTCATTTCTCTCGGTTCATGTCAAATAAATTGATAAATAAGTCAAACCTGACTATAAGTCGCAGGACCAGCCAAACTATGAAAAAAACTGCGATTTATAGTCCGGAAAATACGGTACTTTACGCGCGATGATATTACTCATACATGGCCCTGTCATTTGTCTTAATAGATAGCATAAATATTACATGAAATGTTAAGAATTGAAATCATATTAGATTTCTTTCATCTTCATTCTTTTATTTTATCTTTCAACTCCATTTTGTCATGAATAGTAGGGATAGATGGATGGATGGATGGATGGATGGATGGATAGATACAGTGGTGTGAAAAAGTGTTGGCCCCCTTCCTGATTTCTTATTGTTTTGCATGTTTGTCGCGCTTTAATGTTTCAGATCATCAAACTAATTTAAATATTAGTCAAAGATAACACAAGTAAACACAACATTTCGTTTTTAAATGAAGGTTTTTATTATTAAGGGGAAAACAAAAGCCAAAACTACATGGCCCTGTGTGAAGAAGTGTTTGTCCCCCTGTTAAAACTGTGGTTTATCTCTCCTGAGTTCAATTTCTATAGCCACACCCAGGCCTGATTACTGCCACACCTGTTTGCAATCAAGAAATCTCTTAAATAGGATCTGCCTGACAAAGTGAAGTAGACCGAAATATCCTCAAAAGTTAGACATCATGCTGAGATCCAAAGAAATTCCGAAGCAAATGAGAAAGAAAGTAATTTAGATCTATCTGTCTGGAAAAGGTTATAAAGGTATTTTTAAAGCTTTGGGACTCCAGCGAAACACAATTGCTGTGTCCCAAACCTAAGTGCATGGACTCCAAAGTGCGCATTTGAAGTGCGAATGCGTCACAGGAGACCGACGAAGGGTGTCCCAAACTGAAGTCTGTGGACTCCGAAGTGCGGATGTGAAGAGCGATTGCGTCACAGCGTCACGATGTAAGCTGTCCCCAAAGTCAGAATGCGCACTTTTCTTATACATTTTTTTATTAATGCAAGGTACCAAAGATACAAAATAAATTACAAATATTAAATAAATTAATCATTTTACAAGCTTTGAGACTCTTGGAAGATTAAATAGTTTGAACATACTGTTGAGCCTCTTTTTCAAAAACAATATATAAAGGATTTTGAAGATTGAATTTACTATGGTGAATATGACATTTTGCAAGAAGTAATAATAGGTTAATAATAAAATATTCCTTAATTTTATCTTTTGGTATATTAACGAAGCCAAACAGTACATCCTTAACCCTCTGGAGTCTAAGGGTATTTTTGGGGCCTGGAGAAGTTTTGTCATGCCCTGACATTTGTGCTTTTTTCAGTTTCTTATAAATATCTAAATGGGTAAAAGTCTAATCTCACTGTAATCAGCACAAACTGGGCTATAATAATATGTGAAATGCATCCATGTACATGATTGTATTTTTTAGAAAGAAAATATTATGCGTGGTTAGTGAAAAACTAAAAATGTTAAATCACTTGAATAAGGCCATAAAACACATAAAGAACAATGGTTCCCGGGATTTTTGAGAACTGGAGCTTGTAGCCTAGAATTTTTCTTTCTAAATGATGTGAAAATCATCTTGTTTACTCACTCACAGAAAACAATATATTGATTTAAATTTTCTAAGACACTTTTTGTTGGTAAAAGTCATATGCGAGTAGGCGTCAACTATCATGAATATCATTGTGATTTACACCTGAGAAGACAAAGGCCTGCATAATGATCTGCATAATGAGCCTTTCAGTCATCTGTGCCACTGAGAGGGAAGAGTTACAAGAAAGAATGTGAGAACAAAATAAATCTATATAATTTTATGTTTGTAGTTTATTTAGAATATATTTAATTATCCCACAACATACTTTAATATCTACTTGGGGGAGCAGTTAAACAGTTTATCAGGAACAATTAAAGCTGACTTTCAAACAATTTTTTTTGCATCATTACTCCAGTCACACAATCCTTCAGAAATCCTTTTAACAATCTTATTTTCTACAAAAAAAACATTTATTGTTTTTATTATTATCATCATTATTATTATTATTATTATTATTAATGTTGAAAAGAGCTAAGAATATTTTTTAGGTGGAATAAATTGAAAGAACAGCATTGTTTTTACATTTGTTACAGTTATTTATTTGTTACATTTATATTATTTACATCAAGCTTTTGAATGGTATAGTATTGTATATTGTTATTGAAACTTCATAATGTTTCACTTGATTATATATTTGGTCAGGAATTATAGTTTGGAAAAAGTCTATAGAAAAAGTCTAACTAGTAAAATGTTTACACTATATGTGAAAACTAGTACAAGTATATAAATAATTAAAAAGAGACTTACTCATGTTTATGATCTCAGTGCTTCATTCTTTTTTTTCTGAGGAAATCCATTTCTCAAATCCTCAACCACATCACATCTTTTTGGGGTGAATTATGTCTTATTCCTCTCATCGCGAAGCAAACATTAAAATAAAAGAACTTGAAGAAGTCTCTCTGTTTTTTCTTCTGTTATGGACGTATTCAAGCCGCGCACTTCAGTTTGAATATCTGAATAGCGCGTTCAGCGCGGGGGCGTGGTCACATTAGATATAATGAAGGGAGACGTGAAAAACAGACATCGCGTTGTTTTCGTATGGATTACTTTATCACAGAATATCTGTTTTCGGTGGCACCTGTTTAGTTTAAAAGTAGACATGTCAAGCTTTCTATAGATATCTCTCTCATGTACCTTCGTTGAGTATTCACGGAGTTACAGTTCATTTTAATGACGTGTTTGTAAATGAAGATCAGCGCAGACAAAGGCTGCAGACAGCACACCTTGTTTGTTATCTTTATTTTATAAGTGCACAAAGTTTTGTTGTTATTATATCTGTATCCAAAAAAGTAGACCCTTTACAGATTCAATTGATGTATTGCTCTTATCTGTACGATTAAAGCAGAGAGAAACCCTGGAGCACACTGCGATTGATAACACTACAGAATTCAATCCAAAATTGCTGTGTGTGAGGACAATCCCAAAATATATGTATATCCGTTTCATTAGGGTCACCACAAAAACAACAGCTTGTATCTATGTCTGATTAAAATCTTTTCAAAAACACTTTAGTTGGGTAAAATCTGTGCAATAATTTTAATGAGATCTCTCTAACCTTGTTTGTTATTATGTATTTCGAAGACAGATTCCATACTTTTTTCCAATCTATATGATTGACCACATTCCTCCAATAAAAAACAACATATGGAGTTGTTACAAACTCCTTTTGAAAAAGTGATCTAATCTTAAAGTTACGTGATGAAGAAGGTGACAGAAAGCATAGTTTTCCTACTGGGATTTCAAATGGGCCTAAAGAAATAGATAAAGTGCTGGATCTAACAGAGTCCCTTAAAAGCATAACAGCTCCTTTAGGAATAGCATTCATGACAATGGAAAATTCTTTGGGAGTTACTGGAAAATTAAATTTACATAAAAATTCTTCGTAACTTAAAAGAAGAAAAAAGGGTGTGGCCCAACCTTATAAAAGGAGCTCGAAAAGGCTGACTCAACTGATTTTTCATCTCTTCAGCGAAGCTCACGCATCGCTGGATCACGGAGGAAGCAAGCGCCGTCTGCGAGGCATATCAGCGGGACGAGCCATTCTGAAGCTGCTGGCCTTCGCCGCCTTCCACTGCCGTTCCTGCTGCGCTGTCCGGCGCCTATATCCTTTCAATTCTGTTATATCCAGCTGTTCTTTATGCGTGTGTGTGTGTTTGCCCTGCAACACACTCGTAAAAGAGCTTGCATCTTTTTTAAGATGCCTTCCTGCGGCTCGTCAGAGCCCCACTCAGCGAGGGAGACCGGTACAACATCTGTGTCTCCTGCCTGGGTGAAGATCATGCAGCGCTCGCGCTTGCTGACGGCGGATGCTCTCAATGCGAGCTGTTGCCATGGTGACTCTGAGGACTCGCCTGGCCTTTTTCTCTGAGCCTGCATTCTCCGCTGAGGCGCCGTAAAAGCGCCGCTTCCAGCGGATTCCGGAACCGTCTTCAGCTCAACCGAGCTCGCCGGTTCGCCCTGCTTCACCGGCCTCCCCTGCATCGCTTTCCGATGGGCAGCGCCCGCTGTTTGCCGCCGCGTCGTCCGAGGAAGTCGATCTCAGGGCCGCGTTGGGGAAGAAGACACGTGCTCTCTGCTAGCTTCGGACAGTGAGGGCTGGGCGAGCTCCGAGGATCTCGTGCCTTCTGCTCAGAAGCCCAGCAGACGAGCTGACATCGAGAAGGAGCCAGGGCGAGTGCTCACGCTGGCCGCGATGAGTCTCGGCCTCGAGTGGTCTGCACCAGCGCCCCCCTCTCGTTCCCGGCTGGATGGTATTTCCTTTCGGATGAGCGTACTTCTCAAAGCCCGCCTCTTTTCTTTCTGAGCTTCACGAAGAGGTGGCAAAGGCTTGGAACGCTCCATATTCAGTGCGAACTCGTTCGTCTGTCTCACTAGCATTCTCCACACTGGATGATGCTAAAAACAGGAACTACCAGTCACTTCCGCCGGTGGAACAGGCGATAGCGACGCACCTTTGTCCGCCCTCTGCTGGACGGCGGACGAAAGCGGTGTTGCCATCTAAAGCCTGCTGCATGACGCTGTGTCTGCACTACTCACGATGGCTGCTTCATCGAAGCGCAGGTGTACGAGTTCCGCTGTGCCCGATCTCTCACCCAAGCGTGCGCTGTTTCAGTTCCAGGAATTGTGACTGTCTCAGCGTTTTCTGCAACGCGCAAGCCTGCACAGTTGCCCGCTTGCCTGCACACAAAAGCCGTTATCACAACAGCTTCAGCAACGCAGCTCGAGACCCCCGTTCTCGCTCTACTGGCCATCGCCCCGCGCCGCGGGGACCGCGGCAGAGGATTATGGTGAGGCCGGGAGGCCCGAAGCCATCCTAGGAAAGCGCCGGTGTACGAGTCGCCGCGGCCGAACTCTCACCTAAGTGCGCCGCTGTTTCAGTTCCAGGGATTGTGACTGTTTCAGCGTCTTTTGCAATGCGCAAGCCTGTACAGTTGCCCGCTTGCCTGCACACAGAAACCGTTATCACGGCTACCCAGATATTTCCCGAAAAGGTGTAATTTCTGGTGTCCCGGCCACGGCCGATGGTGCTATAAATATACTGACGATGCCCACTGCTCAGTGCCCATCTCCACATGTAAGCACAACCCTTCACACAGGGCTCGCGCCCATAAAAGCGACTCAAGTCGATCGCGTGCACTACATAGTAAACGTGCCCACTCCTCAGTGCCCACGATCACGATGTTACACGCGTCATGTGGTTTCTGTAAAAACGAAACCCATGCGCATTCGTCCGGCCACGGCTGATGGTGCTATAAATGTATTGACGATGCCCACTGCTCAGTGCCCATCTCCACATGTAAGCACAGCCCTTCACACAGGGCTCGCGCTCATAAAAGCGACTCAAGTCGATCGCGCGCACTACATAGTAAACGTGCCCACCCCTCAGTGCCCACAATCACTATGTCACGCGCGTCATGTGGTTTCTGTAAAAACGAAACCCGTGCACGTTCGTCCGGCCACGGCCGATGGTGCTATAAATGTAGTGACGATGCCCACTCCTCAGTGCCCATCTCCACATGTGAGCACAGCCCTGCGCACATAAGATCAACTCAGATCGGTCACGCGCGGTACATAGTAAACGTGCCCACTCCTCAGTGCCCACATACACTATGTCACACACGGCGCGTGGTTTCTGTAAAAACGAAACCCGTGCACGTACGCTCTGCCCAGGCAGACAGCGAGTCGAAAGTGGTAAATGTGCATTGCAGCCCACAGTTACTCGCAGACATCACGAGTCCCACAGGACCCTCTCAGCCCTCCCCCAATCGGTTAAGCATCGGGATGGGGTCGAGGACGAGCGATCTGCCGGCTGTGATCAGCGCGCTCCCCGCCTCAAATGCCACAGGCGTAACGCCCATGGTGCAGCGCACCCAAGCGCCGCCGTTGCCCAGTCAACAGAGCGCGCTTCGCATCCAGCCCTTAGCCATTCGTGCAGATGCATGGTCAGCGCTTCCAGGGGTTTCGGATTGGGTGCTAGGCATTATAAAGGCCCATACTGGATCTAAGACAGCTGAACAAGGCATTGATGAAACGTAGTTTCAGAATGCTTACGACCAGGAAGCTCCTCGCGCAGATTCGCAGAGGGGGCTGGTTCATGTCAATAGATCTGAAGGATCTGTCACCACTGCGCGCGTTGGGCATTCAGCGCGCAGCGAGTTCTCTCTGCTGTGGCGCGACCGTTTCGCTCAAGCACTGTCAGAAGGTGCTGGGTCTCATGGCCTCAGCATCTCCGGTTCTGCAGCTGGGCCTGCTCCGCATGCGCCCCCTGCAGCTCTGGCTGAAGGCGCGGGTGCCGCGCAGAGCGTGGGTGTCTGGCCGACTGCGTCTCAAGGTCAATCAGGGCTGGTACCAATCAGGTGTAAGCCTGGGGACTTCCTCGAATGTGAAGATGGTGTCGACGGACGCCTCCACTTCGGGATGGGGAGCGCTGTTCGAGGGCAGACCGTCCTTTGGCCTGTGGTCAGAACGGGAAAAGCACAATCATATCAACTGTCCGGAAATGCTGGCAGTGGAGAATGCGCTGATGCGCTTTTGTCCCCAAATCAAGGGCCACCACGTCTTAGTCCGTTCGGACAACATGTCTTTGGTGTCCTACATAAATCGCCAGGGCGGTCTCGGGTCCCGAAACCTGTACAGGCTGGCGGAACGCCTCCTGGTTTGGGCTCAGCGCAACGTGCGTTCGCTGAGGGCAGTGCATGTGCCTGGGCTACAGAATCTGGGTCCAGACAGGCTGTCCAGAGGCAATGTTCCTACAGGCGAATGGTCTCTAAACCCGCAAACAGTCCAGCTGTTGTGGGAGAGATTTGGCAAGGCGGAGATGGACCTCTTCGCGTCCCACGAAAACGCTCACTGCCCCGCGTTCTTTTCCAAGAACGAAAGCGCGCTGTCACGGAAATGGCCGTGCTGCCCGCTTTATGCTTTCCCTCCCGTCTCCCTCCTTCCTCAGGTGATAGAACGGGCGCTCAAAGTTTATGTGGCGGCCATCGCAGCGTTTTCTGAAACAGCGCTCGGTCAGTCAATAGGAAGGAACGATTTGGTTATCCGCTTCCTTAGAGGAGCTAGGAGGCTGTATCCGCCCAGACCTCCGTCAGTCCCTATATGGGACCTCACGGCGGTTTTTGGAGGCCATGAAGGGTCCCCCTTTTGAGCCTATCCAATCGATTAGCCTCCAGCATCTGTCGTTCAAGACGGTATTCTTGTTGGCTCTCGCTTCAGTGAAGCGTGTGGGTGACCTGCACGCGCTCTCGGTGAGCCAGTAGTGCTTGGAGTTTGGTCCTAATGACTCAAGGGTCATACTCAAACCTGGGCACGGTTATGTGCCAAAGTCCCTCAACACGCTGTCTCGGGCTCAGGTTATTGCCCTGTCTGCCCTGTCGGTGTCAGGAGAGGATGGAGACTCGAGTCTTCTTTGCCCTGTTAGGGTTTTAAGAGCTTATGTGTCTCGATCCGCTGTCTTTCGACAGACTGAGCAGCTGTTTGTCTCGTTCAGTGGACGTTCCAAGGGAATGGCTGTTTCGAGACAGACTCTATCCAGATGGATAGTTGACGCCATAGCGCCGGCTTACGCTTCCAGGGGCCTTCAGTGCCCATTGGGCGTCAGAGCACACTCCACGAGGGGCGTGGTCCACTGGGATCTCCTTGCAGGATATATGTATGGCGGCAGGTTGGGCCTCGCCGTCTACATTTATCAGGTTCTATAACCTGGAGGTTCCCGCCTTGCAAGCAAGGCTGCTGTCGGTATAGCCGAATCAGGGCCCTGATGGGAATTCTGAGTTCGTGAGCGTTATGCGCTGCCGACTGTTATATGGGCAGTATTGCGTAAGACCTGCATTGCCACATTGGTCAGGCCTTGCCTCGACTGTGTGATGATTGTATTGCCGCATCTACGGGTGCTGCTAGATATGGGACGGAGGGCTCCCCCCCTCTCCTGTCCTGGGCTCTCTGTGAGTCCCTCGGATGACTGTGCACTGTAAATCCTGGGCGTTGCTTCAGGTTTATTGGTGTGTGATCCCTGCACGCACGGCGTTTTACATGGGGTTCCCGTAGCGTCTTAGCTAAGACGCAGTACGAGAGAACTCTCGTAAGAGAACGTACTCGGTTACTAATGTAAACTTGGTTCTCTCTAGAAGAGGGAACGAGTACTGCGTTCTCTGCCGTGCGTACGATTCACTCTGGTTCGCTTCGGCGATTAAATAAATCAGGTGAGTCAGCCTTTTCGAGCTCCTTTTATAAGGATGGGCCACACCCGTTTCGGCGGAAAGTGGCGTGAAGGGCGCGAAGCGCCCTTATTGGTCTGATATGGCATCAGCCTGCGCTCGATAGGCTGTGCACTTGCCGCAGAGCAGCCAATGAGCGAGCGAGCCATCTCGCCTATGGCTTTGTACTGCTGCAAATGCGCTTTACAAAAATTCTAAATTAAGGATAATTTTTTGCTTCAGTATTTCGTGAAAAGAGACTTTTTCCCGTAGCGTCTTAACTAAGACGCAGTACTCGTTCCCTCTTCTAGAGAGAACCGAGGTTACGTTAGTAACCGAGTACGTTTTCTCTTATATACAATGTCTTGATTGTTCCAAATGAAGTACCGGTGAGGGGAGAAATTGTGCTTAAAGATTAATGACCATGCAAGTAATGCCTGTTTGTGAAATTTAGATAAATTGTAAGGGATTCTAGCAATATTATAATTACAGATCAATAGGAAAGAGAGACCACTTAATTTGGAAAAATAGTAATTGGGGATAAAATTACAGATTGAGTTTGGGTTACACAAAAACTGTCTGATCCAATTAATTTTGAAAGTGTTGTTCAAAGAAGAGAAATCAAGGAAATTCAACCCACCATGTTCATACGTGTTCATTAATACAGACTTCTTAACATAATGGATTTTGTTATTCCAAACAAAATTAAACAGGATTTTATCACCTTATTTACAAATTTTGTTGTCCACACATAGAGAGAGTGCAGAGTATGTAGGCCTGGAGATGCCCTCCGCCTTAGCTCCGTCTCTCTGCAACCATGCATTGAATCTTCTTTGGCTTTTATTATAACCGGATCAAAATTCAATGTACATCTTTTATCTTGATTTTTAGTTATCATAATGCCTAAATATGTAGTCTCAGATTTAACTGGAATATTATAAATAGTGAGTGCTGTACAATCTTTAATAGACATTAATTCACATTTACTTATGTTTAGATTAAGACCCGAAGCTTCAGAGAACAGTTTTATATAATTAATTGCTATAGGGATTTGGGAAGCATCTCTCAAAAATAATTTGGTGTCATCTGCTAATTGACTTATAAATATTTCTCGATCTGCTACACGGATACCCTGAGTACCACTTTCACATACAAAAGTTGACAGTAGCTGCAAACAAAGAAGAAATAAATAGGGAGAAAGGGGACAACCTTGTCTCACTCCTCTGGATAAACTTAACCTTGGTGAAGTGCCATTCTTTAATTTAATCGAAGCACTTCAATTATTGTAAAGGGTTTTAATTAATCTGCAAAACATGTCCCCAAAACCAAATATATCTAATGAATTAATAATAAATTGGTGCTCTGAAGAATCAAAAGCCTTATAGAAATCTAAGAAAAGAATGAAGCCGTCCTCCTGAATTAAGTCTGAATAATCTAATAAATCAAGAATCAACCTTATATTGTTAACAATGTGTATTTTGTTCAGGAAGCCAGATTGTGTCTCAGATCCCAATACAGATTTTAGTCTTTTAGCAAACATAATAGCTAAAATTTAATAATCACTGTTAAGCAGAGAAATGGGTCGCCAATTGTCAATTAAGAGTAAATCTTTTTTAGGCTTAGGAATTAAAGTAATTAAGCCTTGAGTGAGAGTCGGGGTAGAGCCTCATTCTGTATGCTTTCTTCAAAAACCTTAAGTAAAAAAGGAGACAATTCTTTAGAGAATTGTTTATAAAACTGCGGTAAGCCAGTCCGTTCTGGGGGATTTATTGTTTTTAAGTTCTAGAATTGAGTTACTAACTTCAGATCACTATCACAGAGATTTCTGTCATCGCTTGAGATAGTCTAATAATAAAAGTATTTACTAATTTCAAATTTTAACAGCTCCCACTGGCAACAATATGAATCTAACACTAAAGCTTTTCTCCAGTACTGCTCAATCAATAATGTAATATTCTTCTTAACATCTTCAAAATGGAGAAGAGAATTGTTCAATTTCCAGTAAGAAGCAGATGAGCTGAAATCAAGGGATGCAGAATGACAAAGCCTAAGAGAGACTGCACTGTGATCTGTAAGAGGTGTAGCATGAATGCTGACTGATTTACAACTATTTCTTAGGCTTTGAGAAATGAGCGAGTAATCTATTCGGGACTGCTTAGAACGATCCTTGCTGATCCACGTATAGAGTCTCTGCTGTGGATACATTTCTCTCCATATATCAACAACACAAAAACGCAACATGAAATTATACATAATAGGACTTTTAGAAGCAGCTCTAGGGGGAAACCTATCTAAATCACTGTTTAAAACCATATTGAAATCCCCACCTAACATAAGAACAGCATTGGGGTTTTTCTTTAACCAGTACTGTATATTTTCACTGATATTGTCCATTAAAGTAGTATTTTCTATAGAAGAATTGTACCCATAAACATTTAATAACACTGAGATGGTCTGACCAAGTGAAAGCACTAATAGAAGAAAATGACCATTTGGATCACTGTCAACGTGTATAGAATCTCACCAGCAAACTTATTTTTTAAAATGGTGACACCTGCTGATCGCTCTGTGCTGTGCGACATCCATACATCACTGCCCCACTTGGACCTCCAAAATTTAACATCGTCCTGTGTAGAGTGAGTTTCTTGAAAAAACTAAAGTCTGATTCATAGTTTTTAACAAACAAAAAGAGGGCTTTGCGCTTCACATTGTTTCTTAGACCCCTGGCATTAAAAGAAATGAACGATATTGACATTGAAAAAACGAACAGCAATGAACAGCTGTTAACACGATTCAAAACAAAGGCAAAAAGTCAAAACTGACCGATAGATGAGAAAAAAGCTGAGATGAACAGAGCTTAACTGACCAACTTAAAGGTCCAGCTGTACCCAGCAAACATTGGTCCGACGGCGACTTCGTGTGCCCGGCCAAAAATAGTTGCGGTAGGACGGCGTAAATCGGTAGAAATATGTAACACAGAACATTTCCTAAAAATGCATTCAGATACGTTTGTACATGTCTATAGTTCTATGGGGTTGCATGTATAATTGTTTCTTTGACTTTTAGCTGCGTGTAGTTCAATATTTACCCGTGTTGTGAATCGGTTGTGAGAGGACGTCACTAGGTGACTTTTTTTACACGTGCATTACACATCCATGGGTTGGTCCAAGATGGCGACCGGTGTAGACGGTGTATTCTGAGCTCCGGGACTCTGACCGAGCACCAATGATTTAAACTGTATTTTTGAGACTTTATTATTGATAAATGAAGGAGTGGATCATTGCTCTTGCACCTAATAAGCTATTTCGCTTGAATAAAATACCTTTTGCTTGTTGCTAACCAAAGTGCTAAACCAGGACACGTGCGCAATTGTGCTACGATGTCAAAGAGAGATGCCAAGAAGGTGAGAAAGGAAGGATTGACAATGGATGTAGAAGCTGTAAGTTCGTTCTCCGGTTTATGTACACCTCTTCCTGATACTCCCACAAAAAGCCCAAATCCTAAGAAAGTTTGTAACGTTACCAAAGAAGAGGAAGCAGTTACAAATGCTGACATCCTAAAAGCCATTAATGGCTTAAACGACCGACTATGACGATGACGATGACTATCTTGAGGGAGAGACAAGAAGATTCGGAGCGGTACAGTAGGAGGTGGAATCTTCGTCTTCTGAATCTTCCGGAGAGCAGCAACGAGGATGTGAGGAAGGAGGTGATGGAGATTATTGCGGAAATCATTCCAGAGGAAAAGAGCAAGCTTGGTTTCATGGTGGACACTCTGCACAGGGTCGGACGCCCGAGAGAGGATAAAAGCACACGTCCAATCATCATTCAGTTCACCATGCGCAATTTCAGATTCAAACTTTGGAGAGCTTCTTTCAACTCTGATGTCATGAAGAAAAAGAACCTTCGGATGACGGAAGATTTAACCCAACTGGAGAGACAATGCAGAAATAAACTGTGGCCTCTTGTGAAGCAAGCGCGTGCTGACGGAAAGAAAACGAAATGGCAGGGTCCTGATGTCTTCATTAACGGTGTGAGACACGCCGCATAACTTGTTAAACTTACCTTAATGTGAGGTTCAATTTAAGTAAATGGTGTCATACGATCATAGGTTAATTTGCTCTTCTTGTAGGCAGTTAAAAGAGCAATATGTTGACTCCAATCGTTAAAATATTTAGGAGTTTATTAAGGTACTCGTGTTTAGAGTTTTCTACTTGAGGTAAGCTAACGTTAATCTTTATACTTTTATCTCAGGTTCGTTTTTTCTTTTCGTTTTTCTTTAACTAGTTCTTATAAATTTTCAAACATCCAGTTCTTTATTTTTCTTTGTTTGTATTATGACAGACTTCTGTTTTGGTTCCTTAAAAATAGTATCTTTAAATGTCAGAGGTATTCGCGATAGCACCAAGAGGAAATCCATTTTTTTATTTAGTAGACGGAAGAATGCTGATTTAATTTTTTTACAAGAGACTCATTCGGTGGACGGCGATGTGAAGTTTTGGAGAGCACAGTGGGGTGATATATGTTATTTTTGTCATGCCTCTCAACAATCAGCAGGTGTCGCCATTCTACTTAATAAATTTAAAGGAGATATCATTGAATCAGCGTCCTCAAATGAGGGTAGATGGATAATCTTGATTTTCAAATTAGACAATTCCTTCTTTATAGTTTGTAATTTATATAACTATAACAATACAGCTCAAGCAAATATAATGTTTTTACAACTTTGTTTGAAACTCGAAGCCCTTAAAAACAAATATAAGGAGGCACATTTGATTATTGGAGGTGACTATAATGATGCTCCGGATGATCTTGTAGATAGAGTACCTGTAAGATTAACTCCACATTCGAGATTCAAAAGTACTACATACATATGTGAACAACTGGCAGTTATAGATGTTTGGCGTTTTCTAAACCCTGATATTAACGAATTTACCTGGAGCAATGTTAGTAGATCCTCTCAGTCTAGAATTGATCTATGGCTTATATCTCCCTCTTGTCTGCAATTTGTAGCAGAATCATCGCATAGCTATGCTCCATTTTCCGATCATAAAGTAATTTCAATCCATTTAGCAGGAACAAAACAACAAAATGGTAATATACGTGGTTATTGGAAACTAAATAATAATTTATTAAAAGATAAGGAGTTTTGTGATTTAGTAAAAAAAATAGCAAAAAGCATATTTGATAATAATGGAGAGAATCACATACAAAAATGGGAATTTTTCAAGTTTAAAATTAGAGAAACCGCAATTAAACGAAGTAAAGTAATTAAAAAAAATAATATAGCAAAAGAAATAAGTATTATGAATAATCTAAATATTTTAATGACTAAGAATAATCTTTCAGAGGAAGAAGAAACTATAATGAAAAAATTAAAAGAGGAAATTGATAATATGTATAGTGAAATGGCGAAAGGGGCATTTGTAAGGTCGCGAGCAAAATGGCTGGAGCATGGAGAAAAAAATTCGAGTTATTTCTTTGCTTTAGAGAAACGAAATCGCAAGAGAAATAATTTAACTACTCTTAAAATTGATAATAACATCACTTCTAATTCTGTAGACATTTCTAAATATGTTGGTACATTTTATAGCAATATATATGTCTAATATTCAATTTGATGATTGTGATAAATTTATTGAATTAGTTAAAGCATTTACACCAACTATATCTGAACAGTTTAAGTTGGATTGCGAGCGTCCCATTACTAAAGTGGAAATCTCAGAGGCTGTTAGTTCAATGAAAAAAGGTAAATCGCCGGGTAATGATGGGCTTTCAGTTGAATTTTATTTGCATTTTTGGGAAATTATTGAAAATCCTATATTTGATTTATTTAAAGAATGTATCTTGAAAAAGGAAATGTCTTCGAGTATGAAGCAAGGTTTAATATGTCTTCTCCCTAAGCCTGATAAAGATCATTTATTTATAGAAAATTGGAGACCTATTACACTCTTAAATATTGACTACAAAATTTTATCATTAATTTTTGCTAAACGGTTAAAAAGGGGTCTTCATGAGATAATAAGTGAAACACAAACAGGATTTATGTCTAACCGTCACATTAGCTCTAACATAAGACTTGTTCTCGACCTGTTGGATTATTCTGATAACATTAATACTGAGGCACTGATAATATTTCTAGACTTTTATAAAGCATTTGATACGGTAGAACATTATTTTTTACTTAAAGCACTTCAGATTTTTGATTTCGGACAAAATTTTATATCTATAGTGGAAATGCTTTATAAAAATATTGATAGTTCTGTGATATTATATCCAAATACCACAAAAAGATTTCCTGTACTGAGATCAGTTCGCCAGGGTTGCCCTATTTCACCGTTTTTGTTCCTGCTGGTGGTTGAATTACTATCAATACATATTAAACATTGTCCTATTATTAAGGGATTGTCTATTTTTGGTAAAGAACTCAGAGTAACTCAATTAGCGGATGATACAGCTCTCTTTTTGAGTGACAAACATCAGATTGATAATGCTATAACCATAATTGACCAATTCTCTGCTGCTTCGGGTTTAACGCTTAATAAATCTAAATGTGAAATCTTATGCCTGTATCAGACTGATGAGGTAAAATTTTTTAATTTACCTGTTAAGAAATGTGTAAAATATTTAGGTGTTCATATCTGCAAGGATCACAAGGAACGTCAACAACTAAAATTTTTTTACCTAAATTGAAGAAAACTAAAACAATTCTAAATTTATGGCTTCAAAGAGATATTTCTATTTTAGGAAGGATTCTTTTGACTAAAGCAGAAGGGATTTCAAGATTTATTTATCCTGCTCTCTCTCTTGATGTTAATGATTCAATATGTAAAGATATAAATAGTATATTTACAAATTTTGTGTGGAAAAACAGACACCATCATGTTAAAAAAGCAGTGCTCTCTGGTTCTAAGGATGAAGGTGGATTTGAACTTTTGTACTTTTGTGACTTAAATTATACCTTTAAGGTGAAATGGTTGAAGGAATGTTTGAAAGCACCTGAGTCCATATGGTACTTTATCCCCAACAACATTTATAATAGTGTAGGAGGCTTAAAATTTTTATTGAAATGTAACTACAATATTACAAGATTGCCGCTGAAGCTGTCCCAATTTTACCAGCAAGCTGGAAACTTTGTCATTCCCACAACTTTTCTCCACACAAGTCCATCATTTGGAATAATGAATGCATCACTAAGGGGAACAAGTCACTCTATTTGCAGAAATGGATAGATAGAAATATTATCTTTTTAAAAGACCTTTTTGATGATAATAATCAATTACTTAATTATGAATCTTTTCTCAAAGAGAAAACATTCCCAATAACGTTCAAAGAATATAATTCGGTTTTCAAGTCTATACCTAATGGTATATTAGAACTAATGAAAGGTTATAAAAAACAAAACGAAATTCTAGGTTTTAATTTTACTCTTTATATTAACGGTATGGATATTATGAGTAGAAATTGTACTAATAGGCATATCAGAAAATGTTTTTTAAATTTAAAGAAAATAACACCTCGTGGGAAATTTTTCTGGAATTCTCATTTTTCTGAAATTAATTGGCATAAGGCGTGGCTTGTTCCTTTTAGATTTTGTATCTCAAATAAAGTTAAGGAATTACATTTGAAAATATTACACAATATATATCCCACAAATTTGTTTATTTCAAAATTTAAACCGGTTGATAATCTTTGTAGTTTCTGCAAGACAGAACAAGAATCGTTAACTCATCTTTTTTATAGTTGTTCATTTTGCACGACATTTTGGAAAAGTGTTGAAAGTTATCTGGCTTTTAAAACAAAACATTCAATAACACTTGAAGGGAAACAGATTATTACATATTTTGATTGTAGAGATAGAAGTTTATGTAATATTGTAAATATTTTTATTTTATTAGGCAAGTTTCATATTCATAAAGCTAAATTCTCTAAATCAAGACCATGCTTTAAATTCTTCCAAACTGAAACTGAAATATATTTTGAGTCTCTTAAATTGGTAAAAAATAAGAAAGCTATGTCAGCAACTGATATATATTCCAAACTTTTCAATTGAAAATATAAAAATACTTTTTTTTACAAATAATAAAGTTTGTAAGTCTGTTTTTTATATATATATATATATATATATATATATATTTTTTTTTTATGTAATTATTAATATTATATATATATATATATATATATATATATATATATATATATATATATATATTATTATTATTGTTTAATATTAATTTGTATTTGATGGATCTGTTTTGTATTTGTATATATATATTTTTTATTGTGTACTATTTGTTTACGAACTGTGATGTTTGTATGTTTGTTAATTGAATTCTAATAAAAAAAAAAAAAAAAAAAAAAAAAAAAAGCATTACACATCCATCATGACCCTCTATGAAATCCTTGTGGAATATGCAAAAGCTGTGCTTACACCTTGATTAATACTGCAATAATTAATTTAAGTGCACCAAGTAGTTTTTAAGAGGTTTTGAAGAGGTTGTGAATAGACGTCCACTGACGTCTTTTACACGTCTCATCATGGTTGTGAAAAGACCTCCAAGCAAGACTAGCAGGGAAAAAAAATTGTATACAAAGTAAATATATTTACTTTATCTTGTTATAAATTATAATGACAAAGTGCCCAGTGTGGTTAAGTGATTGCAAAGCCATGCTGCAATTTAGTCATTATTTCAACCTGTTTTATGCATTCGTTGTTGTTTTTTTATGGAATCTATGCATATACATGTAAAAAAGATATATATCTGGTCACCATTTCGGTTGGATGTAATTGCCAAAATGGTGCTGCCAAGATGTAGACACAAAACATAGTAATATATTTCGTGATATTACAAAATCCCGCAATAGGACAGATTATCTTGCGAAATCTTGCTTTCTCTTCCGGAAGTTCTGGAACATTGAGCAGGCAACCACGAGGAGAGGACTCGAAGAGGACTTGAGGAGGGAGATGTATCGATATATATTATATGAAATCTACTGTTGGGTAAGTACATTTGTATTATTAAATTGTATTATTTGATTAACGTGCTTGGGTTTTACTTGTTTGACACGAAGGAACCGAGAGAAATTATGCCCACATTGTCAACTGAAATTCACTGAGTATGGCTAAAATTAGCTAACGTTATAAGCGAAAAGTTACTTATATTGATGTAATTTTTATTGGTACGCTTTAATTAATTATTCAGGGGACATCACAGCCCACCTGTCTTATCAGAAATGTCTTATCTGTCTTATCCTGTTCACTTTCTCAGTTACACACCTAGTTAAGGGTGTTTCTCAAGGGCATCACATTAAAGCACAACATCTTTTATACAATTAAAAAATAAAATCTAATGCATGTTGATTACCTTTGTCTAATGTTTAATTCATGATTCATTCATCTTGTTCCAAGTTTTTTTTTTTTAGCTGTAGACCATAAAGATATTTTGAAAATAAGTGCATGCCATTTATCTCAAAATTTTATTTTAATTATTTTAAAAAGAAATGTATTCTCTTCCCTCAGATGCTGTGAAGAGGTGGAGACTCTGAAGTGGATGCAGCGATGGCAGAACACCTGAAGCTCGCTCCAGGAAGAGCTGAGGGTGGAGGTTACAAGAAATGAGCCAAACAACTGTAATGTGATTAAGGGATAGTTCACCCAAAAATTAAAATAGTCATAATTTTCTCACCCTCATGTTACGATTTTTCCTACAATGGCAGTTAATGGGGTGTGAGATTTGCTTGGTTACAAACATTCTTCCAAATATCTTTGTGTTTATAAGACAACTGTGTAAGTCAATGAAAAGATTAATAAAGACATGATAAAAAGAAACCATCTTTTAACATTCTAGTAGAAAACACGTGAACACATTCTCAGAAATGTAATATTTGAATTCATGTCGGTTCTATACAGTTTAAAATCTTTTACACTACTTTGATTTTATAAATGGCAATGATTTAGAGCATTTTATGATGAGGGTCTTATGTTTTATGATTTTCTTGTCACATGACAACAATGGCTCCTGCAAGGTGTTTATGCCACATGTTCAAATATTAATAATCTTAATATTATTTTTATGATTAAAGGATTTAAAAATAAATGCAATTAAATAATGTTGATTTATATTATTATATATTAAAAACATTCATAAACAAATACTGCGACTTAAAGATTGAGTATTTCAGCACTTTTTATTTAATCAATCAATCAAATCATATTTCTGACGAAAATGGTAGGCCTGTAAACATTTTTTTCAGAAATCCAAAATGGATACAAAGATTATATTGGAAAAACTAATTTTTTAAATAGATTTTTATCATCTTGAAGATTCTTATTTGTCATTGTCACAGTTTTGAAACATGAGGGTGAGTAAGTGACAGAATTTTCATTTTTGGGTAAACTATCCCTTTATTTAATCATTCAGTATTTTGTAATTGGTATTTTAATTTGGTTAACAGATGATAAACTGTTCAAAAACAATAAAATGTGCTAAATCAGAACATGCTTCTTTTTTGCTTATGTCCACAAATAATGTGTGTGTTGGGATGTACTACATTACCCATAAGGCATTTGGGTGTATGACGTAATGCAAGAGGCGACTGGAGTGGAGAGTGTGTCGCAGATGTTTACTGACTTCCACATGTGTCGGATGTGTTAACTGCTGCTCATAATAAATCTTAAGAGATAAGAGCCATACACTGTGTGAGTGTGTATGTGACATGGTGTCAGAAGTGCGTTGTACCCGCTTCACTAAATAAACGACGATGTCAATGTTTCAAGCTCCGGAGTCGTTTGACTTCAGCCAGCCCTCCGCATGGCCTCTGTGGATCCAACGCTTCACACGATTTCGGATCGCTACTAAGTTGGACAAAGAGGAAGGTGATGTGCAAGTTAACTCACTGCTTTACGCCATGGGGACGGAGGCGGAGACAATATTCACCTCGTTTCGGTTCACAGAGGATTCCCATTCCAGTGATTTTAAGAAGGTAGTGGAAAAGTTTAATGACCATTTCATACCTTGGAACATTGCGAGTTTGGATCACAGAAAGATGAACACATTCGAGACAGACTGGTTATAGGGATAGCAGACCGGGGAGTGTCACAAAAGCTTCAGATGGAAAGCGAATTGACACTGGAGAGAGCAGTGCAGATGGCCCGCCAGGCAGAGCTTGTAAAAACACAAAACTCGGCTGTAGGTGATGTCTGCGGAAGTGGCTGCATTACAGCAGCGGCCCAGAGGAGTTAAACACTATAATGCTGGTAAGAGAACAAACAATAGAGGACAGCAAAGTGATAAGCAGACAGAAGAGAAAATGTGTTCACGCTGCAATAGATGTCATAGGCCACGCGAGTGCCCAATTCTTAGCTGAGACTAAAAGAAACACAACTCGTCATCAGTTTTGGATTTATGTAGTGGATGGACGTTATACACACAACCTTCTCAGCAGAAGTGCAGCCTGTGCTATGAGATTAGTAGCCAGAGCAGATCACATTCATGCCGAACTTTTTGGAGAAATTGACTGTCTGAACTGTAAACCAATAAAAATTTAACTTAAGCCAGATGTACAAACCTATAGCTTAGCTACACCAAGGAGGGTGCCCTTTCCCTTAATGCAAAAAGTAGATTAAGAGCTACAGAGAATGCAGTCTATGCAGATAATACGAGAAGTCACTCAGCCTACAGATTGGTGTGCCCCAATGGTCCCAGTAGTTAAGAAAAATGGGAAAGTCAGAATATGTGTAGACTTGAAGCGCCTCAACAAAGCCGTGAAGAAGGAAAGATTCATACGGCCCACTTTGGAGGATGTTGCCGTAAAACTGACAGGAGCTAAAGTTTTCTCAAACGCTGGATGCTTCCTCAGGATTTTGGCAAATCCCGTTGGATGACAGCATAGGCGCCGATACCGTGGGTGCTCCGGGTCTCGAGCACCCACGGAAAATACCGAGCACCCACGTGTGCCAGTGCCAGACTGCCAGTAGGCTACATTTATTTAAAATTAAACATTGCAGTTGGCGCTATGAAGCGTCTGCCACACTGTGATTGGTTATGTTGTTGACAGTGACATAACCAGTCACATGCATGTTCCATATCCTATCCACCAATCACAGCGTTTCTGAAAACGTCCCATCCCCCACTATACAGTGCCGTGCGAGTATGTAATCATTTACTGCTTTCCGTAATCACTAATCATTAATCAGACTAAGAGTTATTCGTTCGCTATGAGACCTTGAGTAACAGCTGGTAGTACAGAGGGAAGAGAACGCAGGTCAGTATATCGTGATATACACTGTACATATTGTATAGACACACTAGGTAAGAAGTGAGCGCCACACATTGTATTTCTGTTTTTGTTAGACAGTTTAGTTAAGGTGCCGGATGCACTGAAGATTTCGGTTTAGTTTCTACATTTTGCTTTTGGTTAGATGTATAAACTCTGGCCAGCGGCCACCCCTAGTATTATTTACAGTGGGTCCTATTAATTTAAATGCAGAATGTAAATTCACAATAGTTTAAGAAGTGAAAAAAAAAGTGCAGCACCTGCTGCAGCCACAGTTTTGCGTCTCTGAGCACAGGTCCGGCCTGCGGTATAGGCAAATGCTAAGGGCGCCACTCATCCATAGGGGCGCCAGAATGAGTGAACGAGTGAATTTTTTTTTTTTTTTTTTTTACATATTTTTTTTATAATAGGCTACTATTTAAAAACCATTAATTCGAAATACTACCAAATAAAGCAAAAAAAAAAAAAAAAGGTCCGGCTCTTCAATCTTCCCCCGCCCATTGAGTGCTTGAAGTGCGTCAGAAACAGAGCGCGCGCACGATCAGTTGTTGGTAATTTGTTGTGTAGCGTGCCCGACCCCGCATCCAATGTAGACAGCACTGCTTTTGTTAACACACAGCTCGTAGAAACGGGCCTGGCAGCTCGCGCCAGTTCTAGACACGGTGAAAGTTTCCTGATTGTGACGGAAGGCCGAATTTACATGACACATTATAAATGAGCATAGTCTGCGATAGATACAGTGCCAAAAAGAAGAGAAGAGGATAAAGACAGAGGTAAAGAGATGCAGTGAAAGAACAATTTATTGCATAGGAGTAAGATACTATAATTTCATTGCAGTTATTTTTACCTTAAACTTAATGTTAGCAGTTGTTCTGAGTTCTGAGTCCCCAGACTGTGATTTTGTACAATCATGTCAGTTTTAAGACGCATTTTTTATGATCACTTTTTTATTAATGTTTTAATCTACAGTTGTGCAGGGGATACAGTACAGGCCAAAAGTTTGGAAACATTACTATTTTTAATGTTTTTGAAAGAAGTTTCTTCTGCTCATCAAGCCTGCATTTATTTGATCAAAAATACAGAAAAAAAATGTAATATTGTGATATATTATTACAATTTAAAATAATTTGTTTTCAATTTATTATACTTTAAATTATCATTTATTTCTGTGATGCAAAGCTGAATTTTCAGCATCATTACTCCATTCTTCAGTGTCACATGTGACATCCGGTCTATCACATGATCCTTTAGAAATCATTCTAATATTCTGATTTATTATGAGTGTTGGAAACAGTTCTGCTGTAATGTGTGTGTGTGTGTGTATATATATATATATATATATATATATATGCTATATGCTAAATCATGAATACAATGACAGGGTGAAATGGGCTGTGATGCATGGGTGCCAGGTAAAATCTTTCCTAGGGCAGCAAATTGGTCAGGGCCGGCCCTGTCTGAGCAACATTAAAGTGTTTCGTTCCTGAATGAATCAACCGTTTAAATGATTCGGTTCAATCGCAATGACTCACTTATTAACAGTGACTCGCTGCCACCTATTGGCGGTTTTAATTTCACATTTAATGGAACCTTTTCATTTTTTTAATAATTTCAAACATCAGTTTTCAATGTTTTATCTTTAAAATATCAAAACATTATTTATTCATTTGTAACTGCAGGTTAAAGTATTCCATGTTCCACGGAGCTGCATTAAACAGTGTGTAAAAACATCTAAATGGCACTTCAGATGCAGCTTCTGTTTTATCTACATTGCAAAGATCAATTTTGTTGATACTGATTGCATTTGCTTGGTAACAGCCCAAATGCAAGTATTTGACCTAAAATATGGTGCACACTTTTAGAAACAATGGTGTAAAGGTAAAAAAAAAAAAAAAACCTCAGGTGTCAGCACAATTAAAAATAAGATATCAGCACAATAACACTCAGCAAAATAGTGTAATTATCGTTATCGATAAAATCCTAGAACTTACAGAGATATAACTTTTTGTCTTGCAAACCCTTAATTTTTTTTCTTTATTTTAATGTGCCACCCCCCAAAATTTACTGTGGGCTCATTTGGCCACCCCTGTTAACATTTTCTGGGGGCGCCAATGGGTTAGATTAGGTTTAGATTAAGGATTGTTTTCTTATATTTTGTTCTTTCCTTTGGCGCCGCTTTCGTTCTTTTCCCATTTTATTGTTTGTTTGTTTACATTTTCACCTTGTACCATTTTCACATTATTATTGTTATTTTACTGGATCTAGTGGCTTTGGCTTTTTGTGAATAAACGTCCAGTATTTTTTCTCTTTCAAAGTTTTGTCTGTCATGTTCTTCCACCTCATTTCATACCCAGCAGTACGTTAATATGTAAATGTTACGGTACATTCCCTAGACTCCTTAAAATTCGTAACAGGGTTTAAATGGGAAAATTTTCTGCTCAAGTATAGGCCTATATACGGTTTAAAAGAGGAAAAACTAATGGACACAAAAGTAGCCTACTTTTGGACAGAATACAAGTTCTTTGTTAAATACATAAAATAAAAAAAATATTTTTTTAGCCTATATGAATAATGGATTCGAAACCTCAAAGAAAAGCCATGCCACTATCAAAAGAAACCTCGAAACATAAATGAGGTAGACATTCCCAGAAACTCATTATTTTAGTTGCAACAATCGGTTAATGGAAACGCTGTCCTTTCGCAATAGTTTTTTAATCAATATTTACAAAACATTAATTTCCCAAGAAGCTGAACGCATTAGAGGTTACGTGTCAGTTAAACTTTTCATCTCCAATCCTGTTTGTATTTTTGAGAAGTGACGCTGTTGTGTTTGTTTGTATCGGCCGCTGTCCATTAGCCTAAGGTTCTGAAATGCAATATTTTTTGAATAGCCTAGTCTATTTTTTTTATTTTTTAAATGGCGTGCGCCCTTGAGCACCCACGGAGAAAAACATAAATCGGCGCCTATGGATGACAGTAGTTCAATACTCACACCATTTATCACTCTAAGAGGCAGATTTTGTTTCCAGAGACTTCCCTTTGGAATTACATCCGCTCCAGAAATCTTCCAGAGGGAAATGACCAAGCTACTGGAGGGACATGAGGGCTGTGTAGTAGTCATGGATGATGTTCTGGTGTATGGCAGAGACCAAGAGACACATGATAAGAATCTAGAGGCAGTCTTACAGACAATCCAGGAGTCTGGATTAAAGCTCAACAAAGACAAATGTCATTTTAGTAAGAAAGAACTCGTTTTCTTTGGACACATCATTAGTGGCGATGGAGTAAAACCTGATCCAGACAAGGTGAAAGCAATTACAGACCTGCCATGCCCCAAAGACCTCACTCAGACAGGTATTAGGTATGGTCAATTACCTTGGAAAGTTTCTTCCAGACTTGTTGACGGTGCTGCACACACTCAATGAACTATTAAAGAAAGATTCCGCATGGCTGGGACACACAACAACAGCAGGCCTTTAACAACATAAAGACAATGCTGTCTTCAGCTCCGGTTTTAGCTTTCTATGACGTCACAAAACCTACCATTGTGTCCGCAGATGCCAGCAGTTTCGGACTGGGCGCCACTCTGCTGCAAATCCATGATGACAAACTACTTCCGGTGGCTTTCTGCTCCAGAACCCTGTCAAGTGCTGAGTTAAAATACTCTCAAATCGAAAAAGAATGCCTCGCTGCCGTCTGGGCATGTGAGCGGCTTGCGTGTTATTTGCTGGGTCTTGCTGAGTTTACACTGCAAACGGACCATAAGCCATTGGTCCCCCTGATTAACACTTATGATCTGGACAAAACACCTCTGCGCTGTCAACGTCTGCTGATGCGCCTGATGCGTTTCAATTTTAAAGCAGTACATGTCCCAGGCAAATCACTAGTTGTGGCCGATTAACTGTTAAAAACCCTTTAACTGGAACAGGAGTTCCTGATACTGAAGGAGATGTGCGCGCTTATGTGGAGGCTGTGATTCAAACTAAGCCAATATCAGAGGCAAAGCTGAACACCATTCGTGAGGCCACATCCACAGACCCTACTATGAGGGAAGAAATGCGTTTTGTTAATGAAGGCTGGCCACACCATGTGCAGTCGGAGCTTAAGGCTTACCATGCAGAACGGGCATCATTGTCCAGGGCCGAGGGTCTGCTTTTACATGGTGACAGGATTGTGATTCCTACTGCACAACGGCGAGAGATTCTTGTTCGATTGCATGAGGGTCACCTAGGACTAAATAAATGCAGAGAACGGGCCAAAATGTCAGTCTGGTGGCCTGGTATCGGAAAAGATCTTCAGACGACAATATTTCAATGTGCCTTCTGTCACGAGCACAGACCTACTCAGAGCAAAGAGCCCCTCATTACCACTCCACTTCCTCCCAGTCCTTGGCACACCATAGGAGCGGATCTGTGTGAATATGGTGGAAAGAACTATTTAGTGGTCGTGGATTACTATTCTATAGATATTGAACTTGCACATTTAAGCCTTACTAGCAGCCGCAGTGTGATCACTACGCTAAAAGGGATGTTCATTAGGTGGGGGATTCCGCATGAGTTACACTCAGATAATGGTCCCCAGTTCAGCAGTATGGACTTTGCAGACTTTTGTAAGAGCTGGGGCATCCCACATGTTACTAGCAGCCCACACTTCCCACAGTCAAATGGGACTGTTGAGCGGGCTGTCAAGACAGCGAAACATATCTTACGTCAACCTGACCCTCAGTTGGCACTTTTGAGTTACAGAGCCACTCCAATTACTGCCACTGGTGCAAGCCCTGCTCAGCTGATGTTGGGACTACAAATTCGCACTACACTGCCTGTCCTTGAGAAGACTTTGCGTCCACGCCATATCAGCTTTGAGCGGGTATTGGAAAAGGACAAAAAGGCTAAAGCAGCTTACAAGCACTTATTTGACAAAAGACATTCTGTTCGTACGCTTCCCTGCTTAAACCCAGGAGATCAAGTTCTCTTAAAGTTGGATGGGAGAAAGCATGGTGCACATCAGGGACAGTGGTGAGGAAAACAAAGGAGCCACTATCCTATCTTGTTCAGATACAAACTGGAGCTGTGTTAAGACGTAACAGGCGTCACCTTCAATTGGTAGGGCCCATAGAAACTGATTTTGGAAAGAATAATATGGACAGTTCTACACCCATACCACCTGCACAAAACACACAGGAGCATTCTGCGCCTGTCATGAATGCAGAGCATATTCCACCTGACTCTGTTCCTGGTTCTAAAATGACCTCTAGTGGCAGATTAATAAAACCGCCAGTTCGTTACAGAGACTAGAAGTGGAGGGAGACAAAAAGTCAATGCATAATTAGATGTTTATGAAACAGCATTCCTGTTAATGTTTATGCATTTCAGATTTCTTAATGTGGTGCAAAATGTTTGAAGTTCAACAGTATACATGCCACAGTAATTTATTGTTTATTGAATGCACTTTCTCTTTAGCTATGGTTCATAAGTTAACTGATATTAACTAATGAGTTATGTGGGGATAGTTTTGTTAAAATGAAGATTGCATTCTGCACTTTAAAATGTATCTCTGTTGGGGGGGGCGATGTGTTGGGATGTACTACATTACCCATAAGGCATTTGGGTGTATGACGTAATGCAAGAGGCGACTGGAGTGGAGAGTGTGTCGCAGATGTTTACTGACTTCCACTTGTGTCGGATGTGTTAACTGTTGTTCATAATAAATCTTAAGAGATAAGAGCCATACACTGTGTGAGTGTATATGTGACAATGTGTTCTTGTTTGTGATGTGCACTTGATAAAGACGTTTTATAGACGTTCAGGTCTGACTGGACCGATCTTGAACCTTTGTCAAGATGTGTTAAACCTCAAGACATAATTGATTGCCTTTCACGATGTTACACAGTGGGTGTGTGATTATTTTACATGCAGGCTTATATATACATACACTTAAACTATGCAGCAACGCATTTAAACATCCAGAAGACGACAACGTCCAGAAATCAACTCATTTAGACGTCCAGAAGATGACACATTTAGACGTCCAGGGACGTGCAGAAAAGACGTGCAGTTCACATCCAAAAGACGTCAAAGACGTCGGTTCAACTTTCATTTTGGAACTATTTTTCAACCATGATGGGACGTGTCGGACGGACGTCTTTTCAACAGTCAAAAAAGGTCTGAATGTTTGCTGGGTAGTAGGACGATAGGTCAAAGGCCATAGTGACAGTTAACAGTCATCATTTTACAAGAGTACACGCTCCTCATGATAAAACCCACAAAGTAATCTCCACACCTTCAATAAATGCACGCGCTCCGACGTACAGTAATAAGCCATTTTTCCAGCAGCCCTCAACTCTCTCACTTTCGGCCACAAGCTCTTCCGTCTCTCCCGGTCCAGTGAAGTCAGATCCTCTGCAAAGCGCAGGTTGTTGTCTTTGAGAATCTGGGAATTCTTGGCAGCTTTCCATCAGGCATCGCGGATAACCCATGAAGAGAACTGCATAATAACGGCGCAAGGTTTTGTGTTGTCACCTCTCCTCCCTAACCGATGCACAGTGTCAAAAACATCGGGGTACTTGCTCTTGGCCTCGGGATAAGTCTCGCTGCAGATTCGAATGACCTCGGATCTGATGTCTTCTTTGAATGTCTCAGGCACTCCAAACAATCTCAAATTCCACCTGCGAGAGTATCTCTCCAGAACAGAAATGCATGTTTCCCAGGCGCTCGTGAAATTTTCTTGATCTTTAAGCCTGGAATATACATCTTTCATATTAGTTTTTAGATCTTGTACTTCGGCACACACAAAGTCTACCGTTTTCTTCATCCCTTCTATCTTTAGAGCATTGGCGCTAATCATTCCTTCCAGTGCGTCAACCGAGTATTGATCAACGAGGAGAGTGTAGAAATGATGACAGAGTCTGCCTGCTCGTTTGGACTTGAAGATTTACCTTTTTTATGAGCAGGTGGCTTGCTAGGAGTGACAGGGAGTGAAGTCGCACAGAGAACATCTAGCTTATTTACAGCAGTAGAAGCATAATCGTGGACATCCATGATGTCGATAGTGTCCGATCGCTCTTTGCATTTGTCAAATGGCGTATTTATGCTCTCAATTGAATGTACTAAAATATGATCAACCAAATGTAATGAAAAAAATACGTTAATACAGCTATACTTTCTCAGTGTGTAAAGTTTGGTCAGGAGCTCTGGAAACTTCAACTTAACAAGGCGCCATCAAATGCACCCTTCAATTCCCATGAAAATGAAGTGTACATCTATGGACACTTCGCACCCTACCATATCCCAGAATCACTTGTGTGCATATGACGACGGTGGCAGGTGAGAGTTCTGTGGAGGACTTCACATTCATATGTAAGTAGGCTATTGTATTTTCATTCACTCAAATACCTAGCGAAAATGTTAAAAGCCAGGGTTTTTTATTTTTTATTTTTTTACATAAAGCCCACAAACAATAAGACAGCCGCTATATAAGACAGTGGTCTTTCTCTTTTTTGTGTTTTTGAAGTGCTGTCATGCAAGATAATTCTACAAATGTTTTAACCAAACTTTAGCACTGCAGTATTTTGTGTGGATGGCCTGCTGTGTCATATTTTCTATTGGTAAGATTACAAACCTGTCTTTATATTTTCCATAAGTGTTTACATTTTCTCTTGTTTTATTACTATTCTGGAGTGAGTGAGCCTGCTGGGAAAGACTTAAAAATACAAAGTTAATAGTAATTTTTTGCTGTAATTCATTGTGCTGTTGTTGTTAACAGGCATGGTTTATTGGCTAAGTGTCCTGTGACAGGTGAGGGTGCGAGTGTAGGCTTGCCACCCGTCCCTTAGAATACAGAATCATCCCGTATTTGAGAATAAAATAGCGCGTCCCGTTTTAAATCAATACGTTATGGTCCCGTAGAAGCAGTTTTTGTAAAATATAGGCTAACAATTGCGTCATAACCAGTGACTCTCTGTCGCACAGTAGAGAAATTACCGAATGGACAGGAGCAGAAGCTTGCAGGCAATCTTTTACTGTCTATGAGGCTATTGGGGGGACATGGAGGCATGAAGTCAAGGGAGATAATTAATCAGAATACTTACCAAAATTTGCTCCTGTTCACGCTTGCCTTCTCTGGAAGATTCGGTGGGTGATTCAGATTTCTCTTGGCACAGCGATTAGAAGATTTACAGGTTGCTCACGTGACATCTACGTCATCAAGCTCAGTTTGAGTCTGCGCAGTACGCCCGACCCCCAGGAAGTAAGTGCTTCTAATTGACTTCACTTGTCTCCGTTGAATCCAATGGGGTCGCTGTGTCCATTTCTTTTACTGTCTATGGATACACACCCCCTCCCCCGCGTCCAGCGCTGAAACAAAAGCAGATGCAAAAGTACCGCCGAAAGTGGGAAGAATCAAATACTTGCCTGGAAAGTGTCAGCGGAAATGAGTATCAAGCACAATTTGTAGGCGAGTGTTCTCTGTTACGCACAGTGGCTTGTCAGATGTGCGACAGCATGCCTCGGGAGAACAACATTCATACACTTTACAATAAGGTAAATTTATTAAACATTAGTGTATTAACTAACATGAACTAACAATGAGTAAGAAATGCAATTGTTACAGTTTTTATTAATCTTTGTTAATGTTAGTTAATAAAAATAAAGCTGTTCATTGTTTGTTCATGTTCATTGCATTAACTAATATTAACAAGATTTTAATAAAGTATTATTAAATGTGGAAATTAACATGAACAAAGATGAACAATTGCTGTATAAGTGCAGATCATTATTAGTTAATGTTAATTAATGTAGTTAACTAATGAACGTTAGCAAAGGTGTTAGCGATTTGTTTATTACGGTCAAGGTGTACAGTCAGACACATAAGCATTATTTTAATAAGAGATAAGATAGATGTATTTAATAATAAAAAGTATAGTGCCTAAGTGAAGCAAATAAATGTAACTAATTTTAATGATTGCAAATATTCAATAGGCTGCTGTAGAATTAACAATAGACTATATAAAATAGATTAACTTACCAATAATAACAATAATAAAAAAATATTTTTTTTTTTTCTTATTTTTCTGTATTGAAGGTGGCAACCCTATGCGAGTGGAGCTGTTCAGGGAGGACATCAACTACAGAGAATGAGAGAAGAGCGCAAGTTTTCTCTTCTTAAGAGAATGCATAACAAATACATTCTTCATTAGCCAAGAGATAACAGTAGGAAAAAATGGGTATATTACAGTTTTTCAATATCTTTTTTTTAAATATCATATTGTCAATGGAAAAACTTAATTTCTCTAGTTTATTTTTGTGATGCAAGTTAAAAATGAAATGCATAAGTTGTATACATTTTTCTTTTTTACTGTGTAATCTATTCATAAATAAACCTGAGTACTTTCTGTACATTTTGTATTTTAGTTTTTCATATACATGTGTAAATAAAAGAGAAGTACTCATGTACATTGTAATTTTTTTTTTTAATGCAGCTTATAATTTTTCTTTTCACAAAACATTCTTTTATGTGTTTATTTTTTTGCCCTGTAAATATTTTTTTACACATTAAATCAAATTGTTCTATACATAACTGAAAGTACTTTTTACAACCATTTACAGCATAGCTTAGGTTTAACATCAGAAAAACACCATCAGTTTGAGCCCAGCGCTGCCTCCATGTGTTCTGGGGTCTTCAGGAGGTGAATCTCTTGGTGAATGGCCAGCACCTCCTCAGTGACTCGGAGCCATTAAACACCTGTCCAGTGCTGACACATTGAGCTCTATCCTGCAGTACAGGGGTCTGCTCTGATTTAGGGAAGGAAGGAAAAGAGAAATTGTTTAGAGCTATGACAACGTAATTAGTACAAGAAATATTGAGATACTTTAGTAAACTATAATAACTACTAATAGCATATTGGGGAAAAACTACTAGTTGTCATATACGATGGCAAGACTCGATGGCGCCGCACATGGCTGCTTCAGTGCTTGGCTCCCCAGTGTTTGTACTGTTTTTGTTCGTTCTTCCTGTTTTTTGTTCAACAAACACGATCAGTGTCACCAGGGATGAACTGCTGAACATTCGGCAGAACACACCACAGGATATTTTTCCGGATTTCAATTATACAGACGTTTTACTGAACATTGTTATCGGAGGAGCAGCGGCGCTGATCAAACGCTTCAGGACGCGCAGAAGGGGAAAGCAAGCGGGAGCGCTCGTCAGACTCAGCAAGCGCGGATTTCGAACGCCGTTGCCCAGCATCCATTTGGCAAATCTTTGCTCTCTACCCAACAAAAGGGACGAACTCCTGCTCTCTCGGACAAATAAGGATTTCTCACACTCTGTTGCTCTGTGTTTCACGGAAACCTGGCTGAATGACGCCATACCGGACAGCGCGCTCCATCTTCCGGGCTTTCAGCTGTTTAGAGCGTATCGCGAAGCAGAATCAACTGGGAAACCGCGCGGCGGCGGGACATGCTTTTACATCAATGAACGGTGGTGTACAGATGTAACTGTGTTAAAGAAGTTGTGCTGTCCTGATCTAGAAATGCAGTTTGTCAACTGCAAGCCGTTCTATTCGCCGCGGGAGTTTCACTCGTTCATTCTGGTGAGTGCTTACATCCCTCCGCAAGCGCACGTGAGCTCAGGTTTACAGAAACTCGCTGATCAGATCACAGACACAGAACAACAACACCCGGACTCTGTTTTAATCATTCTTGGGGACTTTAATAAAGCCAATCTCTCCCGGGAACTGCCAAAATACAGACAGCATGTTACATGTCCCACCAGAGACAGTAATATATTGGATCACTGTTGCACCACAATAAAGGACGCATAACACTCTGTTCCACGAGCAGCTTTGGGACGTTCTGATCACTGTCTGGTTCATCTTATACCGACCTACAGGCAGAAACTAAAATCTGCTAAACCTGTAGTAAAGACTGCTTGTTACAAGCTTGTTTTGACCTCACTGATTGGAGTGTTTTGAATCTTTTCACAGATCTTCAACAGATCCCTGGAGTTTAGTGAAGTGCCTTCCTGCTTCAAACGCTATAATCCCATATAAAACCATAATCCCCATTCCAAAGAAACCCAAGATAACCGGACTTAATGACTACACACCTGTGGCTCTAACGTCTGTCGTCATGAAGTCTTTTGAAAAACTGGTTCTGGCTTATCTGAAGGACATCACTGGACCCTTACTGGACCCCCTGCAGTTTGCTTACCGAGCAAACAGGTCCATGGATGATGCAATCAACATGGCATTGCACTTCATCCTGCAACATCTGGACAAAACAGGGCCTTGTGAGGATCCTGTTTGTGGACTTTAGTTCGGCTTTCAACACCATCATCCCAACAGCCCTTCAGATCAAACTGACCCAGCTCTCTGTTCCTAGCTCTATCTGTCAGTGGATCACCAGCTTTCTGACAGATAGGCAACAGTTAGTGAGACTGGGGAAATTCATGTCAAACAGCTGCTCCACCAACATTGGTGCCCCTCAGGGATGTGTTCTCTCCCCTCTGCTCTTCTCCCTGTACACCAACGACTGCACCTCTAAAGACCCCTCTGTCAAGCTCCTGAAGTTTGCAGACGACACTACAGTCATCGGCCTCATCCAGGATGGTGATGAGTCTGCTTACAGACAAGAGGTTGAGCAGCTGGCTGTCTGGTGCAGTCTTAACAACCTTGAGCTGAACACGCTCAAAACAGTGGAGATGATCGTGGACTTTAGGAGAAACCCCCCTGCACTTTCCCCACTCACCATCATGAACAGCACTGTGACTGCAGTGGAGTCATTCAGATTCCTGGGAACCACCATTTCTCAGGACCTGAAGTGGGACAATCACATTGACTCCATTGGGAAAAAGGCCCAACAAATGTTGTACTTCCTTCGCCAGCTGAGGAAGTTAAACCTGCCACAGGAGCTGCTGAAACAGTTCTACTCAGCCATCATTGAGTCTGTACTATGTACTTCAATAACCCTCTGGTTTGGTTCAGCAACAAAATCAGACATCAGAAGACTACAGAGAACTGTTCGGACTGCTGAAAGGATTATTGGTGCTCCCCAGCCCACCCTTCAAGAACTCTATACATCCAGAGTGAGGAAAAGGGCTCAGAAAATCACTCTGGATCCCTCACATCCAAGTTACCCCATCTTTGAACTTTTGCCATCTGGCCGGCGCCTCAGAGCCGCAAATACCAGAATAGTCAGGCACAAGAACAGTTTCTTCCCCCAGGCAATCTACCTCATGAACAGTTAAATGTTCCCCACTTATGCTTATGCAATAAAAATGTGCAATATCCTTATATTTATTTGTTACCCCTCCATCCTAGTACATCCCTGCATCTTACTCAATCCTATTCCATTGACATTTATAGCACAATTGTTTATACACTTATTTATTAGCCTAATTATTATTATTATTTTTTTGTCTGTGTGTTGTCTCTGTGTACTGGAAGCTTATGTCACTAAAACAAATTCCTTGTATGCGCAAGCATACTTGGCAATAAAGCTCTTTCTGATTCTGATTCTGACTAGATGTCATAACCTTTGCTAAAGGGACAGTTCACCCAAAAATAAAACATTCCATATCTGGAACAACTTAAGGGTGAGTAAATGATTACAGAAATTTCATTTTTGGCTGAACTGTCCTTTAATTGAAAGTATTATCTTGCATACTCTAATATACTTAAGGTATTGAGAGTAAAACTGTGGGGTAGTTTAATCTACAACAATGCATCATGTTGTAAAAGACCATATTTTTGTAGTGTTGCTGTCCTGTGAGAGAGAAGAAAAAACCTGTAGTATTTTATATTTGTACGAGTATGCTTTACAGTTTTAAAAATGAAAGTAACAACATTTATTGTGAGAATATTAATACATTATTGTAACTATATGAAAGACTGCATCTGCAGGACTCTGACCGGTCAAACAGAGCACTGTTCAGCTGTCACAGATGCCACTAAACATTAATCTGTACTATGCTAAAAAAAAATTATAATCAGTTTATTCCATTTTATTTTCATGCTTAACTGCCTTTAAAAAATCTGGGTTGCAAACCTGTCTACATATGATCACCTTGGTCAAGACAATAAACTACGTAAAATCGCACCTTTGTAAGATATCAGTCAGCAGTTTAACTGATATGTCAAAGTCAAAGTCAAAGTCACCTTTATTTATATAGCGCTTTAAACAAAATACATTGCGTCAAAGCAACTGAACAACATTCATTAGGAAAACAGTGTCAATAATGAAAAAATGATAGTTAAAGGCAGTTCATTATTGAATTCAGTTATGTAATCTCTGTTCAATTAAATAGTGTCTGTGCATTTATTCGCAATCAAGTCAACGATATCGCTGTAGATGAAGTGTCCCGACAGCGACAGCAGAAGAGGCGACAGCGGCAAGGAACAGAAACTCCATCGGTGATAGAATGGAGAAAAAAACCTTGGGAGAAACCAGGCTCAGTTTGGGGGCCAGTTCTCCTCTGACCAGACGAAACCAGTAGTTCAATTCCAGGCTGCAGCAAAGTCAGATTGTGCAGAAGAATCATCTGTTTCCTGTGGTCTTGTCCTGGTGCTCCTTTGAGACAAGGTCTTTACAGGGGATCTGTATCTGGGGCTCTAGTTGTCCTGGTCTCCGCTGTCTTTCAGGGATGTAGAGGTCCTTTCTAGGAGCTGATCCAGCATCTGGTCTGGATACATACTGGATCCGGGTGACTGCAGTGACCCTCTGATCTGGACACAGACTGGATCTGGTGGCCATGGTGACCTCGGAACAAAAGAGAAACAGACAAATATTAGCGTAGATGCCATTCTTCAAATGATGTAGCAAGTACATAGGGTGTTATGGGAAGTGTTTCCGGTTCCGGTTTACCCTAATTAATGCAGCCTAAAAATCCTTTAACGGATTTGGATAATAACAGCATATTAGTATGTTATGTGTATGCCAGGTTAAAGAGATGGGTCTTTAATCTAGATTTAAACTGCAAGAGTGTGTCTGCCTCCCGAACAATGTTAGGTAGGTTATTCCAGAGTTTAGGCGCCAAATAGGAAAAGGATCTGCCGCCCGCAGTTGATTTTGATATTCTAGGTATTATCAAATTGCCTGAGTTTTGAGAACGTAGCGGATGTAGAGGATTATAATGTAAAAGGAGCTCATTCAAATACTGAGGTGCTAAACCATTCAGGGCTTTATAGGTAATAAGCAATATTTTAAAATCTATACGATGCTTGATAGGGAGCCAGTGCAGTGTTGGCAGGACCGGGCTAATATGGTCATACTTCCTGGTTCTAGTAAGAACTCTTGCTGCTGCATTTTGGACTAGCTGTAGTTTGTTTACTAAGCGTGCAGAACAACCACCCAATAAAGCATTACAATAATCTAACCTTGAGGTCATAAAAGCATGGATTAACATTTCTGCATTTGACATTGAGAGCATAGGCCGTAATTTAGATATATTTTTGAGATGGAAAAATGCAGTTTTACAAATGCTAGAAACGTGGCTTTCTAAGGAAAGATTGCGATCAAATAGCACACCTAGGTTCCTAACTGATGACGAAGAATTGACAGAGCAACCATCAAGTCTTAGACAGTGTTCTAGGTTATTACAAGCGGAGTTTTTAGGTCCTATAATTAACACCTCTGTTTTTTTCAGAATTTAGCAGTAAGAAATTACTTGTCATCCAGTTTTTTATATCGACTAAGCAATCCATTAGTTTTTCAAATTGGTGTGTTTCACCGGGCTGCGAAGAAATATAGAGTTGAGTATCATCAGCATAACAGTGAAAGCTAACACCATGTTTCCTGATGATATCTCCCAAGGGTAACATATAGAGCGTGAAGAGTAGCGGCCCTAGTACTGAGCCTTGAGGTACTCCATACTGCACTTGTGATCGATAGGATACATCTTCATTCACTGCTACGAACTGATGGCGGTCATATAAGTACGATTTAAACCATGTTAATGCACTTCCACTGATGCCAACAAAGTGTTCAAGTCTATGCAAAAGAATTTTGTGGTCAATTGTGTCAAACGCAGCACTAAGATCCAATAAAACTAATAGAGAGATACACCCACGATCAGATGATAAGAGCAGATCATTTGTAACTCTAAGGAGAGCAGTCTCAGTACTATGATACGGTCTAAATCCTGACTGGAAATCCTCACATATACCATTTTTCTCTAAGAAGCATAGGCGCCGATTTATGTTTTCTCCGTGGGTGCTCAAGGGCGCACGCCATTTAAAAAAAAAAATAGACTAGGCTATTCAAAAAATATTGCATTTCAGAACCTTAGGCTAATGGACAGCGGCCGATACAAACAAACACAACAGCGTCACTTCTCAAAAATACAAACAGGATTGGAGATGAAAAGTTTAACTGACACGTAACCGCTAATGCGGTCAGCTTCTTGGGAAATTAATGTTTTGTAAATATTGATTAAAAAACTATTTCCATTAACCGATTGTTGCGACTAAAATAATGAGTTTCTGGGAATGTCTACCTCATTTATGTTTCGAGGTTTCTTTTGATAGTGGCATGGCTTTTCTTTGAGGTTTCGAATCCATTATTCATATAGGCTACAAAAATATTTTTTTATTTTATGCATTTAACAAAGAACTCGTATTCTGTCCAAAAGTAGGCTACTTTTGTGTCCATTAGTTTTTCCTCTTTTAAACCGTATATAGGCCTATACTTGAGCAGAAAAATGTTCCCATTTAAACCCTGTTACGAACTTTAAGGAGTCTAGGGAATGTACCGTAACATTTACATTTTAACGTACTGCTGGGTATGAAATGAGGTGGAAGAACATGACAGACAAAACTTTGAAAGAGAAAAAATACTGGACGTTTATTCACAAAAAGCCAAAGCCACTAGATCCAGTAAAATAACAATAATAATGTGCGCTATGTACAGGGTGAAAATGTAAACAAACAAACAATAAAATGGGAAAAGAACGAAAGCGGCGCCAAAGGAAAGAACAAAATATAAGAAAACAATCCTTAATCTAAACCTAATCTAACCAAAGCAAAATGTAGAAAATAAACCGAAATCCTCAGTGCATCCGGCACCTTAACTAAACTGTCTAACAAAAACAGAAATACAATGTGTGGCGCTCATTTCTTACCTAGTGTGTCTATACAATATGTACAGTGTATATCGCGATATACTGACCTGCGTTCTCTTCCCTCTGTACTACCAGCTGTTACTCAAGGTCTCATAGCGAACGAATAACATAGACAACACATCAAGATCAAAGCACATAGCTTACACAGCTAATGAGAGCCATTATTCACAAATGGCAAAAACATGGAACAGTGTGGCCGGCTGACCAAAATTACCCCAAGAGCACAGCAACGACTCATCCAAGAGGTCACAAAAGACCTCACAACAACATACAAAGAACTGCAGGCCTCACTTTCCTCAGTGTTCATGACTCCACCATAAGAAAGAGACTGGGCAAAAATGGTCTGCATGGCAGAGTTCCAAGATGAAAACCACTGCTGAGCAAAAAGAACAATAAAGGCTCATCTCAGTTTTGTCAGAAAACATCTTAATGATCCCCAAGACTTTTGGGAAAATACTCTGTGGACTGACGAGACAAAAGTTGACGATGTTAGCACTAAATAAAATTAACTGCAGGCCTCACTTTCCTCAGTGTTCATGACTCCACCATAAGAAAGAGACTGGGCAAAAATGGTCTGCATGGCAGAGTTCCAAGATGAAAACCACTGCTGAGCAAAAAGAACAATAAAGGCTCATCTCAGTTTTGCCAGAAAACATCTTAATGATCCCCAAGACTTGATGTGATGTGCATACTTCAGATACCAAATACAGTCTGTAACATTATTTCAGAAAACTGATTACCCTATATATTGGGGGGCAGTTCTCCTCTGACCAGACAAAACCAGTAGTTCAATTCCAGGCTGCAGCAAAGTCAGATTGTGCAGAAGAATCATCTGTTTCTTCTGGTATTGTCCTGGTGGTCGTCTGAGACAAGGTCTTTACAGGGGATCTGTATTTGGGGCTCTAGTTGTCCTGGTCTCCGCTGTCTTTCAGGGATGTAGAGGTCCTTTCTAGGTGCTGATCCACCATCTGGTCTGGATACTTTCTGGATCCGGGTGACTGCAGTGACCCTCTGATCTGGATACAGACTGGATCTGGGTGGCTATGGTGACCTCAGAATAGGAGAGAAACAGACTAATATTAGCGCAGATGCCATTCTTCTAATGATGTTGCAAGTTCTGGGTTTCCCTAATTAATGCAGCCTAAAAATCCTTTAACGGATTTGGATATTAAAAGCATATTAGTATGTTATGTGTAAGCCAGGTTAAAGAGATGGGTCTTTAATCTAGAATTAAACTGCAAGAGTGTGTCTGCCTCCCGAACAATGTTATGTAGGTTATTCCAGAGTTTAGGCGCCAAATAGGAAGTGAATAACAAATAACGTTCTGTTATTCACAAGATAACAGAATGGTTAATTTGGAATACATTAGATGGGAGTACATCATTTTTGCTTATGTACATGTGTTAGTTTTTGTTTCAGTTGAGAAGTACATTTTAAAGCACTGTTTCTTTAAGAATTACAGTGATACTTAAAGTTTGTATGTAATGCTTTTACATCTGAGTTAGTTCTGGCTGCAGATAAAGTTTTAATAGTTGGTGATTTTAATATCCATGTTGATAATGAAAAAGATGCATTGGGATCAGCATTTATAGACATTCTGAATTCTATTGGAGTTAGACAACACGTTTCAGGACCTACTCATTGTCGAAATCATACTCTAGATTTAATACTGTCAAATGGAACTGATGTTGATAGTGTTGAAATTATGCAGCCAAGTGATGATATCTCAGATCATTATTTAGTTTTGTGCAAACTTCATATAGCCAAAATTGTAAATTCTACTTCTTGTTACAAGTATGGAAGTACCATCACTTCTACCACAAAAGACTGCTTTTTAAGTTATCTTCCTGATGTATCCAAATTCCTTAGCATATCCAAAACCTCAGAACAACTTGATGATGTAAGAGAAACTATGGACTCTCTCTTTTCTAGCACTTTAAATACAGTTGCTCCTTTACGCTTAAGGAAGGTTAAGGAAAACAGTTTGACACCATGGTATAATGAGCATACTCACACTCTAAAGAGAGCAGCCCCGAAAAATGGAGCGCAGCTGGAGGAAAACAAAACTAGAGGTATTTCGTATTGCTTGGCGGGAAAGTAACCTATCCTACAGAAAAGCATTAAAAACTGCTAGATCGGATTACTTTTCTTCTCTTTTAGAAGAAAACAAACATAACCCCAGGTATTTATTCAATACAGTGGCTAAATTAACGAAAAATAAAGCCTCAACAAGTGTTGACATTTCCCAACACCACAGCAGTAATGACTTTATGAACTACTTTACTTCTAAAATCAATACTATTAGAGATAAAATTGCAACCATTCAGCCGTCAGCTACAGTATCACATCAGACAGTGCACTATAGATCCCCTGAGGAACAGTTCCACTCATTCTCTACTATAGGAGAGGAAGAATTGTATAAACTTGTTAAATCATCTAAACCAACAACATGTATGTTAGACCCTATACCATCTAAGCTCCTGAAAGAGGTGCTTCCAGAGGTCATAGATCCTCTTCTGACTATTATTAATTCCTCATTGTCATTAGGACATGTCCCCAAAACCTTCAAACTGGCTGTTATTAAGCCTCTCATCAAAAAACCACAACTTGACCCCAAAGAACTAGTTAATTATAGACCAATCTCAAATCTCCCTTTTCTGTCCAAGATACTAGAAAAGGTGGTATCCACACAATTATATTCCTTCTTAGAGAAAAATGGTATATGTGAGGATTTCCAGTCAGGATTTAGACCGTATCATAGTACTGAGACTGCTCTTCTTAGAGTTACAAATGATCTGCTCTTATCATCTGATCGTGGGTGTATCTCTCTATTAGTTTTATTGGATCTTAGTGCTGCGTTTGACACAATTGACCACAACATTCTTTTGCATAGACTTGAATACTTTGTTGGCATCAGTGGAAGTGCATTAGCATGGTTTAAATCGTACTTATATGACCGCCATCATTGACATTGACATTATTGTGCACATAACTTCACGCCAATAAATCAACAGAAATATTGGTCTTTACCAGTATATTGAATCTTTATATTCGTCCTGCCTGTTGTCCGTGGATTTACCTATATTTGGTGTTATTTGCCGTATAAAACTTATTTAGACATGCATTTTACAATCGATTCAATGAACACTTGTCACTCAAATCAAACAGGATTTTTTTCACAAAAGTGACAACCCAAATAAGCAAAGTAAATGGTCTCTCATTTGTAGGTTGCATGACACCTAGCGGTGGATGCAAGTAAAACAGTATAACAGTAACTCGTTTTTTTTCTTCTCACCTGAAATCCATGCAATATACATGTTTTTGACAAAGATTTCAATTTGTTTGTGGTCTATATAGCCTGCATCAACATGAGGTTTGCAATTATGCGCCCGAAGGCACGGGTTGAAGACCCAGTAAGTGACGTCACGATATGCTAATTTGTTTAAATTCATACCTACATCATCACCATCACCAAAATTTACTTCTTTTTTTAACATTGAAACTTGAAAAAAAGAATATAGACTGACCTACTGACCCTTTTTTTTTTAATTACTGTTACTGCAAACCAAAATATTTTTATAAGGATGGCCTCACGGCCCCAACGATCTCTAGCAACGTCCAGGCATGCAACGGGGAGGGGGTTGGGACCAGAGGGGCAGGGTTTCATATTTTAATGAAGCAGTACTGGGCGCTGCCATTGGCTAGGGGACCCCCACCTGCTGTTAGCATTCCGTTGACTCCCATTCATTTTTGCGTCACTTTGACAGCGAATAACTTTACATCTGAGCCGTTTAAAGACTCTATTTGTCAATTAATTATTTCTAAAGAACCACGTATAGAACCATTGTATAAAAGGCTCCATTACCTTGTATCTTACATTATGGCCCCATAGAAGCAGTTTTTGTAAAAAATAGGCTAACGATTGCATCATAACCTGCGACTTTCTGTCGCACAGTAGAGAAATTACCGTATGGACAGGAGGAGAAACTCGCAGGCAATCTTTTACTGTCTATGAGGCTATCGGGGGGGCGTGGAGGCATAAAGTCAAGGGAGATAACTTATCAAAATACTTACCAAAATCTGTTCTTGTTCACGTTCGCCTTCTCTGCAGGGTTCGGTGGGTTATTCAGATTTCTCTTGGCACAGCGATTAGAAGACTTACAATTGTCAGACAGGTTGCTCACGTGACATCTACGTCAAGTCAAGTCACCTTTATTTATATAGCGCTTTAAACAAAATACATTGCGTCAAAGCAACTGAAAAACATTCATTAGGAAAACAGTGTGTCAATAATGCAAAATGATAGTTAAAGGCAGTTCATCATTGAATTCAGTGATGTTAAATAGTGTCTGTGCATTTATTTGCAATCAAGTCAACAATATCGCTGTAGATGAAGTGACCCCAACTAAGCAAGCCAGAGACGACAGCAGCAAGGAACCGAAACTCCATCGGTGACAGAATGGAGAAAAAAACCTTGGGAGAAACCAGGCTCAGTTGGGGGGCCAGTTCTCCTCTGACCAGACAAAACCAGTAGTTCAGTTCCAGGCTGCAGCAAAGTCAGATTGTGCAGAAGAATCATCTGTTTCCTGTGGTCTTGTCCTGGTGGTCCTCTGAGACAAGGTCTTTACAGGGGATCTGTATCTGGGGCTCTAGTTGTCCTAGTCTCCGCTGTCTTTCAGGGCAGTAGAGGTCCTTTCTAGGTGCTGATCCAGCATCTGGTCTGGATACGTACTGGATCCGGGTGACTGCAGTGACCCTCTGATCTGGATACAGACTGGATCTGGTGGCTACGGTGACCTCGGAATCTACGTCATCAAGCTCAGTTTGAGTCTGCGCAGTACGCCCGACCCCCAGGAAGTGTGTGCTTCTAATTGACTTCACTTGTCTCCGTTGAATCCAGTGGGGTCGCTGTGTCCATTTCTTTTACTGTCTATGTTTGGGACTTGTGAGGTGTGTTTATGTATGTGTGCGTGCGTGTGCATCTATGCGAATGGCAACTTGTGATGTCCGATTCGTGAACGAATCGTTCAATTTAACCGGTTCTTCTTAGTGAACCGGTTGAACCAGTTCACCAAATCGAACTGAATCGTTTGAAATAGTTTGCGTCTCCAAAAAGCATTAATCCACAAATTACTTAAGCTGTTAACTTTTTTAACATGACTGACACTCCCTCTGAGTCCGAATAAACCAATATCCCAGAGTAATTAATTTACTCAAACAGTACACTGACTGAACTGCTGTGAAAACCGAACTGAAGATGAACACTGAGCAGAGCCAGATGACGAACAAACACGCCCACTGCTGGAGCAGTTCTAGTTCTCGAGTCAAGAACCGGTTGCATCAGTTTTCAGATCACCAGTACACTGAACCGAAAACAGTTTCTTTCGGACGCGTCCAATTTGAGAACCGATGAACTGATGATACTGCGCATGCGTGTAAAGTTTTTTTTTAAACATCGGAAAGTGTGATAAAATAGCGATATTTTATTTTGCTTTTTTTTTTTTTTTTTGATTAATGTTTCTAATCTGTATATTGTAGATTATGTATAGGCCAAATGGGTTTTCAGGGAAGTTGGACAATAATTAAGACTCTAAAGACTCTATGTTTAATAGGAATAAGGGATGATTTATGAAATATCTGTACTGTATTTATAGTTACACATTCACAAATTAAGTTTGTAGTAAACAGAACATGAACACCAGTAGAGCAGCTGATGATACTGAACTGCAGCACGTGCCGGTTAGAGTGGTTCTCGTTCTCGAGTCAAGAACCGGTTGCATCATCAGTACACTGAACCGAAAACCATTTCTTTGGGACGCATCCGATTCGAGAACCGAAGGGCTGATGATACAGCGCACGCGTGATTCAGCATGTAGCCGACTGACTCACAGCGCGTCTGAACCGAACTGATTCTTTTGGTGATTGATTCTGAACTGATTCTGTGCTAATGTTATGAGCGCAGGTAAACCGAAGGCTTGAATGAAGGGCAATCTGGCGAAACGTAAGTTAATTTAATAACAAATACATTGCAATGGATTATGTATAGTAAGTGGATCATGGTTTCTGCGCTGATGACACCTAATTTATTAACTTTTTATCTCCAAGTCTTAAATCCTTGTATGCACATTATTGCTGTTACTGTATTTGGGTGTGTTGTTGTAAAACTTAATTGTAAACTTTTCATGATTATGAGGTTTTTAACTGACTAAAGTTATGATTACTGACTTTATATATTTTAATGTTTGATAGACTTGACGCCATTTCGACATCTCCAATGACGTCATTACGTAGAGCGTAAAAGAACCGGTGAACTGTTTTTAACCGGTTTATTGAATCGGTTTATTGGAATCTTTATTCCATTCAACCAGTTCCACTGCTGGTTCACCCGAGTCCATTATACGTGCAGTTGGGGACCTTCTGGAAAAAACAAAGCCCTCTGGAGACTCTAATGCTTATAGGCGATTGCGTATGTTTTCTGGTACTATTCCTACCCCGTCAGGAGAAGAAAATCTTGAAAACTGGATGGAACAGGCCAGATCAATGACAGCTGAATGTGAGGGTTCAGAAAAAGAAAAGCGGCGACGGATAATTGAGAGTTTGAAAGGCCCTGCTCTTGACATTGACGTTTTCAAGTCCTGAGGCTACTGCTTCACAGTACCTTGAGGCTCTAGAAAATACCTTTGGAACCTCTGAATCTATATGCCCCTGGTAGGGTCTCCCAAGGCAAACAGGTCCTAGGCGACGGGTCAGACTAAGAGCGGTTCAGAAAACCCTTATGAAGAGATCAAATCATAGGACCGTGACGTCGCCCGGTATGGCGCAGCCGGGGCCCCACCCTGGAGCCAGGCCCGGGGTTGGGGCTCGTATGCGAGCGCCTGGTATGCGAGCGCCTGGTATGCTCGTATGCGAGCTCTGGAACCACACTCCTCGAGAGAGGATGGACCCTTCACCACTCTGGAGTTGCCCATGGTGAGAGGCGGCGGGCTGGTGTGGGTTTGCTTATAGCACCCCAGCTCAGCTGCCATGTGTTGGAGTTTACCCCGGTGAATGAGAGGGTCGCTTCCCTGCGCCTTCGGGTCGGGGATAGGTCTCTCACTGTCGTTTGTGCCTACGGGCCGAACGGCAGTGCAGAGTACCCGGCCTTCTTGGAGTCTCTGGGAGGGGTGCTGGAAAGTGCTCCAACTGGGGACTCCGTCGTTTTACTGGGGGACTTCAACGCCCACGTGGGCAACGACAGTGACACCTGGAGGGGCGTGATTGGGAGGAACGGCCCCCCTGATCTGAACCCGAGTGTTGTTCAGTTATTGGACTTCTGTGCTAGTTACAGCTTGTCCATAACGAACACCATGTTCAAGCATAAGGGTGTCCATCAGTACACGTGGCACCAGGACACCCTAGGCCGTAGGTCGATGATCGACTTTGTGGTCGTTTCATCCGACCTCCGGCCGTATGTCTTGGACACTAGGGTGAAGAGAGGGGCGGAGCTGTCAACTGATCACCACCTGGTGGTGAGTTGGACCCGATGGCGGGGGAGGAAGCTGGACAGACTCGGCAGACCCAAACGTACTGTGAGGGTCTGCTGGGAACGTTTGGCCGAGTCTCCTGTCAGAGAGATCTTCAACTCCCAACTCCGGCAGAGCTTCGAACGGATCCCGAGGGAGGCTGGAGATATTGAGTCCGAGTGGACCATGTTCTCCACCTCCATTGTCGAAGCGGCCGCTCGGAGCTGTGGCCGTAAGGTCTCCGGTGCCTGTCGAGGCGGCAATCCCCGAACCCGGTGGTGGACACCGGAAGTAAGGGATGCCGTCAAGCTGAAGAAGGAGTCCTATCGGGCCGGAGTCCTATCAGGCCTGGTTGGCTTGTGGGACTCCTGAGGCAGCTGACAGGTACCGGCAGGCCAAGCGGACTGCAGCCCGGGTGGTTGTGGAGGCAAAAACTCGGGCCTGGGAGGAGTTCGGTGAGGCCATGGAGAAGGACTATCGGTCGGCCTCGAAGAGATTCTGGCAAACCGTCCGACGCCTCAGGAGAGGGAAGCAGTGCCCTACCAACGCTGTTTACAGTAGAGTAGGGGAGCTGTTGACCTCAACTGGGGATGTCGTTGGATGGTGGAAGGAATACTTCGAGGATCTCCTCAATCCCGCTGTCACGTCTTCCATTGAGGCAGCAGAGGCTGAGGGCTCAGATGTGGACTCGTCCATCACCCAAGCTGAAGTCACCGAGGTAGTCAAGAAACTCCTCGGTGGCAAGGCACCGGGGGTGGATGAGATCCGCCCTGAGTACCTCAAGTCTCTGGATGTTGTGGGGCTGTCTTGGCTGACACGCCTCTGCAGCATCGCATGGCAGTCGGGGACGGTGCCTCTGGGATGGCAGACCGGGGTGGTGGTCCCTCTTTTTAAGAAGGGGGACCGGAGGGTGTGTTCCAACTACAGGGGGATCACACTTCTCAGCCTCCCTGGGAAAGTCTATGCCAGGGTACTGGAGAGGAGAATCCGGCCGATAGTAGAACCTCGGATTCAGGAGGAACAGTGTGGTTTTCGTCCAGGCCGTGGAACACTGGACCAGCTCTATACCCTCTACAGGGTGCTGGAGGGTTCATGGGAGTTTGCCCAACCAGTCCACATGTGTTTTGTGGATTTGGAGAAGCCATTCGACTGTGTCCCTCGCGGCGGCCTGTGGAGGGTGCTCCAGGAGTATGGGGTCCGGGGCCCTTTGCTAAGGGCTATCCGGTCCCTGTACGACCGGAGCAGGAGCTTGGTTCGTATTGCCAGCAGTAAGTCAGACTTGTTCCCGGTGCGTGTTGGACTCCGGCAGGGCTGCCCTTTGTAACCGGTTCTGTTCATGATTTTTATGGACAGAATTTCTAGGCGCAGCCAGGGGCCGGAGGGGGTCAGGTTTGGTGACAACACGATTTCGTCTCTGCTCTTTGCGGATGATGTTGTCGTGTTGGCCTCATCAAGCCAGGACCTTCAGCATGCACTGGGACGGTTTGCAGCCGAGTGTGAAGCAGCTGGGATGAGAATCAGCACCTCCAAATCCGAGGCCATGGTCCTCAGTCGGAAAAGGGTGGCTTGCCCTCTTCAGGTTGGTGGAGAGTTCCTGCCTCAAGTGGAGGAGTTTAAGTATCTTGGGGTCTTGTTCACGAGTGAGGGAAGGAAGGAACGGGAGATTGACAGACGGATCGGTGCAGCTTCTGCAGTAATGCGGTCGATGTACCGGTCTGTCGTGGTGAAGAAAGAGCTGAGCCGCAAGGCGAAGCTCTCGATTTACCGGTCAATCTACGTTCCTACTCTCACCTACGGTCATGAGCTTTGGGTCATGACCGAAAGGACAAGATCCCGGATACAGGCGGCCGAAATGAGCTTTCTCCGCAGGATGGCTGGGCGATCCCTTAGAGAAAGGGTGAGAAGCTCAGTCACCCGGGAGGAGCTCAGAGTAGAGCCGCTGCTCCTCCACATCGAGAGGGGTCAGCTGAGGTGGCTCGGGCATCTGTTCCGGGCGCGTCCCACTGGGAGGAGACCACGGGGAAGACCTAGGACACGCTGGAGAGACTATGTCTCCCGGCTGGCCTGGGAACGCCTCGGTGTCCCCCCAGAAGAGCTGGAGGAAGTGTCTAGGGAGAGGGAAGTCTGGGGTTCTCTGCTTAGACTGCTGCCCCCGCGACCCGGCCCCGGATAAGCGGAAGAAGATGGATGGATGGATGGAACCTCTGAATCAGGGGAAGACCTTTACTTTGCTTTCAGGTTACTTAAACAATTCCCTAGAGAATCTCTGACTTCCTAAGACGAATAGAGAAATCATTGACAAAGGTGGTGCAAAAAGGTGGGTTGATGTCTCACATGATGGATAAGGCGAGGATTGAACAGCTAATCAGAGGTGCTGCTTTCGACTCAGACCTGATGTTATTACAGCTGACTCTGAGAACGGAAAGACCAACCTCCGACTTTCTTGGAGTTATTGAATGAGTTAAAGACAGCTGAAGAGAATGAACTTGCACGTCATAGAATCGGAACATCATTGAAATCTAAAATCTGAAAACTGATGATAATCTGGAATCGGAAGTAGTTAAGGAACTCCGAGCTGAACTTCCGGAGCTACAGTAGGTGGACAACCTAAATGGGCATTACCGCCGCAGCGTAATTCAGTCGCTTGTTAAAATCATTCGCTAAACTACCGCCAGGTGGCGCAAAGGGACAGATTGCGAATTGAATGTAATTGTAAAATGAGAGAAAAGGAGGAGGTAAAACAACAATAACATTATGATAAAACATTGTAACATTAAAAAAAAAACATTAAAAATTTACAATGAGTTAATTTCAAAATGTAGGACAGTCTTAGGCTACAGTCTTCTCATCAAAAATTAAAAGACCCTTACAAAAAAGGATCATATGCATGCTTTTGTTATTAAACAGTAAATAAATATAAGGCCTATGAATATATATATATATATATATATATATATATATATATATATATATATATATATATATATTATATGTATATATATATATTAACTAAATGTTTTCATTTCTTTTTCATTTTCGGTTCATTCTTGGTTTAAAAAAAAAATCTTCAGGTTTCATATGCAAAGCGAAATGAGAACGGTCCAGCATTTAGCAATAATTATTATTAACTCTGTTATTATTATTGATTTTTCAAACACCAACACTTTGCATTTTTGAATTATGCCTTATGTGTGACCAAAAATTAAGTATTATTTGTTTCAGCTGTTAGATCGCGCTGGTGCCCTGCACACATATTCACTGGAAACAGCAGTTGTTCACCAGCCATTCTACATGAGCACTATGACATATTGTTAATTAAGATTTTTTTCCATTGATACTGAAACACGCTTGAACTACACAACCTGTTTTACCTCATGAATAATAGTTAAGCTTTAAATGGGAAACATCACGAATATGGAAACGTTTGGATTTCTCCCGAATGAGAAAGCCCAACCTTACCTTATTCTTAGCTTTAAATTATTATTATTATTTATTTATTTTTATAGCTAGGCCTATATTATTATATACTGCAATTATATTTATCCATTAGAATTATATATTTTTAATTATTGTTTTGTTCTGATAAATTTGTTAAATTTAAAGGATTTGTTGTAAAGTGAAGTGAACTAAAAATATCCTGTTGGTACATTATAACATTATTCGGCGAGCCGTTATTATTTCTAAATGTAATAAAATACAACTTATACATGACTTATATTTTTTCCTCTCACAAACGTGATTTATTTTTTAGGGTGTTTTAAAAAAATAAAGAAAACATGGAGCAAATGAAAATAGGTGATTAATCCGTAAAAATTTGTTACCGTATTTTCCGCACTATAAGGCGGACTTTAAAGCCTTTAATTTTCTCAAAAAACGACAGTGCACCTTATAATCGAGAGTGCCTTATATATGGATCAAGGCGCTCTGTCAAAATGTTGAGATTCCCTTTAGCACAGGTCCATCTAGTGGATGTATAACGCAAACCCAAGCAAAACAGTTCTAAAATAGGCCATTCATTGAAGGTGCGCCTTATAATCCAGTGCGCCTTATAGTGCGGAATATTTTTTCCCGGGAGTCACAATTATTTGTCGATTAACTTAAAGTTAGTGAAGGCGGGATAGGCGGAATCACGCTGATAGAAGTGTTCTCTCGCGCGCGCTCTACTTCCTCAGTTCTCATATACAGCGCGATCAGTTCTCAGTGCTCAAATACACACTCAACAGTCCATATGTTTATCGTGTGTTTAGTATCTCACATAAATACAGCTATGGATTAAGTGAAGGTGAACAGGTGGGTGAAAACTGAACGTGTCAGTATTTCATGCATGCCTTATGTCTTAAAAGGACAGCCTTCCAAATACCTATTAAATACCTATCTTTCATTAATGTTAACCAACAAAAGATGTTAAATAAATGTATACACGTTAAGTAAAACCTACAGTATTTGAAAAAACTTTAATTTGCATCTCTATTGTATTTGTCTAATTGTGCTTCTTTAAATATATATATATATATACATATATTAGTGCTGCAACGATGCGTCGACGTCATCGTGCGTGAAATGCGTCGATGCGTCACACTGTTTACATCTCGCGTAATGCCATTCTATCACAAAATCAGAGACCACTGTTATCAAAAGTATGGGAATACTTCAAACAGAGGCCAAATAAAATGGCCATTTGTTCCCTTTGAAAAACAGATATGGTGTACCAAGGCAGCACAACTGCGATGCACGAGCACCTCAGAGGAAAACATCCTGGCGCTCTCCGTTGTTACGGTTTAATTGGTTATCGTGTGATCTGGTGACCAACTTCCTGGTTCAGGTCTCTGCTGCAGATGTGATGGAACGACCGCAGCAGATTCGGCGATTCTAAAAGTACAAACTGATGTGATTTTATTAAGTGTCTAATAAACGCAGACTTGCTCATTGCATGATTCTGATATTCTTTTAAAGATTACAAGTTATCGGTATGATGTGCTCTCTCCATGAAGACGTGGAAATTTCAGCAAAGGATAAATGGATTTGCAGCACTTAAAATCGCTTGCAGTAGCTCTGCTACTAAATTTATTTAAAAATGGCAATCCATATACAGTTATGATAAGCAGTTCAGTCATCTTTGCTGAGCTTTCAACGTTGTTACGGGAAATGATGAAGCTGATTGGTTAGTTCTTGTCACATGACCCGCGGTGCGCTTGCGTCATTCTGAAATGTTGAAATGTTTCGATACGGTGCGGACGCGCCTGTTTTCGCGTGCGCGTCGCGACCATGTCGCTTCCATTATGAGTATTGGAAATAACGAACTTGAGTGCGCAAAAGACGCGATATGTGAACGGCCCCTTAAAAGACAGCGCGCCGCGAGACAACAGTCACAAACCCCCGAGCTACCCCGAATCAGCTCCAGATCTCTGGAAACCATGCTAAACCATAGCAGAACCCTGACTACATTTTATGGTTTGTGATGCTAAAGAACATTTCATGACGTGTCAGACAACTGTAAATTTGTGGCTACTGTGGTTTAATTATAAGCGCTATCGTAAACTCATATTTACCATAGTAAAATAATTTTCTTTGCCTCTTTATTTTTGTATACTGTAAAAACTTCAACCACATTGGTTGAAAATGAATAAAGGTTGAAATATTATAATAGAAATTGTACTTATATTTTTTTGTAAAGTTATCCAAAGGATTCATTAGCTAATCAAAAAAAGAACATTAGATTAATTATTTATTGTACTAAAAATAATCGTTAGAGTAGTCGACTAATCGAAAAAATAATCGTTAGATTAGTCGACAGAAAAAATAATCGTTAGTTGCAGCTGTAATATATATATATATATATATATATATATATAATAGTTTTATAAGTTGCTCCTTTTTCACTTCTCTTAAAGGGATAGTTCACCGAAATATTTTCCAAATTCAGTCCTTGATTCAAATTTCTCATAAGCTTAATTGATTTGGTTTAAAGAGAGAAGAATTAATTATTATTTTAATTTGAAAACTACATATAAAACAGTTTGGCTTCAACTATTGACTAAAATTAATGACTAAAGGTTGAAAAAAATGCAATGACTTTTCGTCAACTAAAACTATAAATGACTGGAATGACTAAAATGTGACTAAGACTTTTAATCATTTTCCTCTCAAAACTAAGACTAAGACTAAATCAAAAATGCCTGCCAAAATTAACACTGCTGGGCTAACAGCAATTATAATTATTATATACTTCAGAACTGAGCTTGGGCCTAATCTAGGCTATCAAGGGTTTTTTTTTTCATTGCATCTGAAAATGACTTCGTGCATCTGATTCACTTCACGCGCTCTGGCGCAGATCAGCCTTCCGCGATGCTCAGCTGTGGACGATTAAAAAATGTTTGATATAAAGGTGCTGTCCCATTTTATACAGGAATTGTTCATTTAAAAAAAATCTAATTATATTGTTAGTTCTAATCATATTGTTAACACAAGTTCATTGAGGCTGTTTAACATGCCCTGTGACATTTGTACCCTTTTAAACTTAAAAAAAAAAAAGTTAGTTTACTCGTATTTAAAATCAAGTTTAAAAAAAAGGTTTTAATTGCTTAATTTATTTCTATGAATTAAGAATATGTTATCATGTTTATTCTTGTAGAAAATAAGTGTTTATTCTTTAAGAAAATAAGGGGAAAATAAGGGACAATCCAATTATTTGTTTTGCTTCACCTATTTATGTAGGCTACAATTATTCAAAAAAAAATATATAATAATAATAAAAAATAAATAAATAATGTCATTAACCCTCTGGCCCTCTTCGGTCATTTTTGACCGAAAAATTTTATATTTTTAAATTTAAAAAAATCGTAGCTTCATCTGAATGAGATGACACTTGGTGACTTTTGTCACATTAGCAATATGAACATGAGCAGAAAAATCATGGACATGATTTGGATATGTTCAAGAGTCCAAAAAAAAAAAAAAAAGTCACACTTACCTTCTTCGTGGTCAAAAATTACCGACATAGGAAGTGAATGGGAAATACAAAAAAATGTGAAAACTCAGTGTATCTTTTGGTGGTACAACTTACATATCAGCCACTGGTCAGGAAAAAAGTGTGCAGCAATCAAGGGGTGACTCTCCAGAATATCAGGAGTGCAAAATAGACACCAATCAATAAATGGAAAAAATACAAAAGGGGTTCTCTCTCTCTCTCACACACACACACACAGAAATGAAGTGGTAAGACTGAAGAGAGCACATTGTGAAAATATGTGAAATCAATAAATGAAAACAAAAAAACAAAAGGCTTGCTTTCTCTCTCTTTCTCTCTCTCTTACACACACACACACACACACACACACACACACACACACAAATGAACTGGTGAGACTGCATCAGAGTAATTTTTTTTTCAAGTTATTGAAATAAAATCAATAAATCATAAATAAAAAAATCCAAAAAAGATTCTCATTCTCTCTCTCTAACATTTATTGAAGTACATTGAATAAAATATTAATTGCAAAATGTTTGTATAGTGTTTTGCAGTGTTGGGAAGGTTACTTTGGAAATGTAATAGGTTACAGATTACAAGTTACCCTATTTAAAATGTAATAGTAGTGTAACTTTTTTAATTACTTTAATAAAGTAATGTAACTAATTACTTTTGAGTACATTTTGATTACTTTTATAAATTTCTAATGAATGTTAATTTGCAACTGTTAATCATCTTCAACCATTTTACACCATGCAGGTTTAACCTTACAGTAGTGCTCAATACTGTCAGACTTTCACCATCCTTCATCACTTGAATTAAGATGATCACATTTGAACACATCCACCACACAATCAGACTTTAGTACTGCCTTTTACTTAGAGATTGATCTGAAGTTCAAAGCAGATTTAAAATCAAAAGAAATAGTTTATAGATACTGTTTTTGAAACCAAATCTTTGCATAACTACAGGCATCTAACTGCATCTAACAATGGTTTGGGGAAAAATAGTTAATAAAAAAATAAAAGCATATACATCAACTCAAATACAGTTATCTAATAAGCATGTGTCCTATTTTGTGTACTAAACTCCTGAAACATTGGTGTCTTTTTGAAACACTGCTGTCTCTTTGTATATGATATGATGATAGTTTCTCAAAATAAGTAAAAAATGCTCATGAAGTGACTGTTCTAGAGATTAATTTCCATGAGGGGCAGACTGGGAAAAAAATAGGCTGGGAAATCTCACACTCATACACCCACAACCCATTCTGAAACATAGAAAACCCTATTTTTTTTTTGGACCTGACATCAAAAAGATTTGAATCCTTAGGTTGGGGGACTTGCAACGTAATTAAGAGTTCTCTCCTGAACTGCACATTCACTTCCATTATCCATCCATCTCTCTCATGACTTTAATACTGAAGATTTTTATTTGACTTTTACCATGTTTTGTAAGTGCAATTTTGTTTTTTTGGCAAATGAATTACCACTTGTATTTATTTTTACTACAAATTCCATAGTTAAACCACGGTTAGTGCCATACCATAGGCTACATTAATTTTCCTAAGGGTTGTGTTTTTGTATCCACTAGCTCCCCCTAAACCTATGATAAAATATGATGATTTGTCTGCTAACTTACTACTGTAACATTACAAAAGATAATAATGACGTCGTTTATACAGTATTTTGAGTGATTGCAAGCAATGTGCTGCTGCTGCTTGACTAAGTAAACAAAGACAAAACTACATTAGCATATTTACAGATGAAACTGACCTGCACCTGAAACCTGAACAGAAGTGTCGCTTCTCTGCTCCAGCTGTGCGCTTACACAGTTCACTCCGGTCTCTCTCTCTCGCATTGATTACTCGGAGTCTGATCCAAACCGTTCGGCGGAGGCGCAGAGAACGCGCGAGCCCAACCATTCCCAGTCACGACTAACCGATTCATGATTTATTAGAGATTTAATTATCGAATGGCGGATTCGGAAATAATCGCTTTAGTATATTCGGCCTGCAATTATACAATAACTATATTAAAATAGAAGTCCAAATCGTCTGCCAGGCCACCGGGAATAGTCCCGGTTCTCCCGATGTCCAGTCAGCGCCTGATTTCCACAGACAGGCAGAACGTGCAGGATTCATATTCAGTCTTTTTGCGGCTTAATATTCACAGACATCAGTCCATATCGGGTTTTGATTCAAGTGTACTGACCTACTTTTGATTTATTCATCCAAAATGTGGCATATTGCGTCCGCGTTATAGGCTGAATTCCATTTATTACTCGATTCTACGAATGTGTTCTCTTACGAGAGCTGTCTCGTACTGCGTCTTAGCTAAGACGCTACGGGAAAAGTCTCTTTTCACGAAATACTGAAGCAAAAAATTCAGTCCTTGATTCAAATTTCTCATAAGCTTAATTGATTTGGTTTAAAGAGAGAAGAATTAATTATTATTTTAATTTGAAAACTACATATAAAACAGTTTGGCTTCAACTATTGACTAAAATTAATGACTAAAGGTTGAAAAAAATGCAATGACTTTTCGTCAACTAAAACTATAAATGACTGGAATGACTAAAATGTGACTAAGACTTTTAATCATTTTCCTCTCAAAACTAAGACTAAGACTAAATCAAAAATGCCTGCCAAAATTAACACTGCTGGGCTAACAGCAATTATAATTATTATATACTTCAGAACTGAGCTTGGGCCTAATCTAGGCTATCAAGGGTTTTTTTTTTCATTGCATCTGAAAATGACTTCGTGCATCTGATTCACTTCACGCGCTCTGGCGCAGATCAGCCTTCCGCGATGCTCAGCTGTGGACGATTAAAAAATGTTTGATATAAAGGTGCTGTCCCATTTTATACAGGAATTGTTCATTTAAAAAAAATCTAATTATATTGTTAGTTCTAATCATATTGTTAACACAAGTTCATTGAGGCTGTTTAACATGCCCTGTGACATTTGTACCCTTTTAAACTTAAAAAAAAAAAAGTTAGTTTACTCGTATTTAAAATCAAGTTTAAAAAAAAGGTTTTAATTGCTTAATTTATTTCTATGAATTAAGAATATGTTATCATGTTTATTCTTGTAGAAAATAAGTGTTTATTCTTTAAGAAAATAAGGGGAAAATAAGGGACAATCCAATTATTTGTTTTGCTTCACCTATTTATGTAGGCTACAATTATTCAAAAAAAAATATATAATAATAATAAAAAATAAATAAATAATGTCATTAACCCTCTGGCCCTCTTCGGTCATTTTTGACCGAAAAATTTTATATTTTTAAATTTAAAAAAATCGTAGCTTCATCTGAATGAGATGACACTTGGTGACTTTTGTCACATTAGCAATATGAACATGAGCAGAAAAATCATGGACATGATTTGGATATGTTCAAGAGTCCAAAAAAAAAAAAAAAAGTCACACTTACCTTCTTCGTGGTCAAAAATTACCGACATAGGAAGTGAATGGGAAATACGAAAAAATGTGAAAACTCAGTGTATCTTTTGGTGGTACAACTTACATATCAGCCACTGGTCAGGAAAAAAGTGTGCAGCAATCAAGGGGTGACTCTCCAGAATATCAGGAGTGCAAAATAGACACCAATCAATAAATGGAAAAAATACAAAAGGGGTTCTCTCTCTCTCTCACACACACACACACAGAAATGAAGTGGTAAGACTGAAGAGAGCACATTGTGAAAATATGTGAAATCAATAAATGAAAACAAAAAAACAAAAGGCTTGCTTTCTCTCTCTTTCTCTCTCTCTTACACACACACACACACACACACACACACACACACACACACACACACACAAATGAACTGGTGAGACTGCATCAGAGTAATTTTTTTTTCAAGTTATTGAAATAAAATCAATAAATCATAAATAAAAAAATCCAAAAAAGATTCTCATTCTCTCTCTCTAACATTTATTGAAGTACATTGAATAAAATATTAATTGCAAAATGTTTGTATAGTGTTTTGCAGTGTTGGGAAGGTTACTTTGGAAATGTAATAGGTTACAGATTACAAGTTACCCTATTTAAAATGTAATAGTAGTGTAACTTTTTTAATTACTTTAATAAAGTAATGTAACTAATTACTTTTGAGTACATTTTGATTACTTTTATAAATTTCTAATGAATGTTAATTTGCAACTGTTAATCATCTTCAACCATTTTACACCATGCAGGTTTAACCTTACAGTAGTGCTCAATACTGTCAGACTTTCACCATCCTTCATCACTTGAATTAAGATGATCACATTTGAACACATCCACCACACAATCAGACTTTAGTACTGCCTTTTACTTAAAGATTGATCTGAAGTTCAAAGCAGATTTAAAATCAAAAGAAATAGTTTATAGATACTGTTTTTGAAACCAAATCTTTGCATAACTACAGGCATCTAACTGCATCTAACAATGGTTTGGGGAAAAATAGTTAATAAAAAAATAAAAGCATATACATCAACTCAAATACAGTTATCTAATAAGCATGTGTCCTATTTTGTGTACTAAACTCCTGAAACATTGGTGTCTTTTTGAAACACTGCTGTCTCTTTGTATATGATATGATGATAGTTTCTCAAAATAAGTAAAAAATGCTCATGAAGTGACTGTTCTAGAGATTAATTTCCATGAGGGGCAGACTGGGAAAAAAATAGGCTGGGAAATCTCACACTCATACACCCACAACCCATTCTGAAACATAGAAAACCCTATTTTTTTTTTGGACCTGACATCAAAAAGATTTGAATCCTTAGGTTGGGGGACTTGCAACGTAATTAAGAGTTCTCTCCTGAACTGCACCTTCACTTCCATTATCCATCCATCTCTCTCATGACTTTAATACTGAAGATTTTTATTTGACTTTTACCATGTTTTGTAAGTGCAATTTTGTTTTTTTGGCAAATGAATTACCACTTGTATTTATTTTTACTACAAATTCCATAGTTAAACCACGGTTAGTGCCATACCATAGGCTACATTAATTTTCCTAAGGGTTGTGTTTTTGTATCCACTAGCTCCCCCTAAACCTATGATAAAATATGATGATTTGTCTGCTAACTTACTACTGTAACATTACAAAAGATAATAATGACGTCGTTTATACAGTATTTTGAGTGATTGCAAGCAATGTGCTGCTGCTGCTTGACTAAGTAAACAAAGACAAAACTACATTAGCATATTTACAGATGAAACTGACCTGCACCTGAAACCTGAACAGAAGTGTCGCTTCTCTGCTCCAGCTGTGCGCTTACACAGTTCACTCCGGTCTCTCTCTCTCGCATTGATTACTCGGAGTCTGATCCAAACCGTTCGGCGGAGGCGCAGAGAACGCGCGAGCCCAACCATTCCCAGTCACGACTAACCGATTCATGATTTATTAGAGATTTAATTATCGAATGGCGGATTCGGAAATAATCGCTTTAGTATATTCGGCCTGCAATTATACAATAACTATATTAAAATAGAAGTCCAAATCGTCTGCCAGGCCACCGGGAATAGTCCCGGTTCTCCCGATGTCCAGTCAGCGCCTGATTTCCACAGACAGGCAGAACGTGCAGGATTCATATTCAGTCTTTTTGCGGCTTAATATTCACAGACATCAGTCCATATCGGGTTTTGATTCAAGTGTACTGACCTACTTTTGATTTATTCATCCAAAATGTGGCATATTGCGTCCGCGTTATAGGCTGAATTCCATTTATTACTCGATTCTACGAATGTGTTCTCTTACGAGAGCTCTCTCGTACTGCGTCTTAGCTAAGACGCTACGGGAAAAGTCTCTTTTCACGAAATACTGAAGCAAAAAATTATCCTTAATTTTGTATTTTTGTAAAGCGCATTTGCAGCAGTACACAGCCATAGGCGAGACGGCTCGTTCGCTCATTGGCTTGTTCTGCGGCAACTGCACAGCCTATCGAGCGCGGGCTGATGCAACATCAGACCAATAAGGGCGCTTCGTGCCCTTCTTGCCACTTCCCGCCGAAACGGGTGTGGCCCAACCTTTAAAAGGAGCTCGAAAAGGCTGACTCACCTGATTTTTCATCTCTTCAGCGAAGCTCACGCATCGCTGGATCACGGAGGAAGCAAGCGCCGTCTGAGAAAGCACATCAGCAGGACGAGCCATTCTGAAGCTGCTGGCATCGCCGCCTTCCATTGCCGTTCCTGCTGCGCTATCCGGCGCCTATATCCTTTCAATCCTGTTATATACAAGCTGTTCTTTATGTGTGTGTGTGTGTGTTCGCCCTGCGACACACACTCGTAAAAGAGCTCGCGTCTTTTTTAAGATGCCTTCCTGCGGCTCGTCAGAGCCCCACTCAGCGAGGGAGACCGGTACGTCATCTGTGTCTCCTGCCTGGGTGAAGATCATGCAGCGCTCGCTCGCTGACGGCGGATGCCCCCACTGCGAGCTGTTGCCATGGTGACTCTGAGGACTCGCCTGGCCTTTTTCTCTGAGCCTGCATTCTCCGCTGCGCTGAGGCGCCGTAAAAGCATCGCTTCCAGCGGATTCCGGAACCGTCTTCAGCTCAACCGAGCTCGCCGGTTCGCCCTGCTTCACCGGCCCCCCCCTGCATCGCTTCCCGGTGGGCAGCGCCCGCTGTTTGCCGGCGCGTCGTCCGAGGAAGTCGATCTCAGGGCCGCGTCGGGGGAAGAGGACACGCGCTCTCTGCTAGCTTCGGGCAGTGAGGGCTGGGCGAGCTCCGAGGATCTCGCGCCTTCTGCTCAGAAGCCCAGCAGATGAGCTGACATCGAGAAGGAGCCGGGGCGAATGCTCGTGTTGGCCGCGATGAGTCTCGGCCGCGAGTGGTTTGCACCAGCGCCCCCCCCCTCTCGTTCCCGGCTGGATGGTATTTCCCTTTCGGATGAGCGTACTTCTCAAAGCCCGCCTCATTTCTTCCTGAGCTTCACGAAGAGGTGGCGAAGGCTTGGAACGCTCCATATTCAGCACGAACTCGTTCGTCTGTCTCACTAGCATTCTCCACACTGATGATGCTAAAAACAGGAACTACCACTCACTTCCGCCGGTGGAACAGGCGATAGCGACGCACCTTTGTCCGCCCTCTGCTGGACGGCGGCAAAAGCGGTGTTGCCATCTAAAGCCTCTTGTGTGACGCTGCGTCGGCACTACTAACGATGGCTGCTTCATCAAAGCGCAGGTGTACGAGTTCCGCTGTGGCAGAGCTCTCACCCAAGCGCGCCGCTGTTTCAGTTCCAGGAGTTGTGACTGTCTCAGCGTTTTCTGCAATGCGCAAGCCTGCACAGTTGCCCGCTTGCCTGCACACAAAAGCCGTTATCACAACAGCTTCAGCAACGCAGCTCGAGACCCCCGTTCTCGCTCTACTGGCCGTCGCCCCGCGCTGCGGGGACCGCGGCAGAGGATTACGGTGAGGCCGGGAGCCCCGAAGCCATCCTGGGAAAGCCATCTACGCATGCTGCATGACGCTGCGTCGGCACTACACACGATGGCTGCTTCATCGAAGCGCCGGTGTACGAGTTCCGCTGCGGCCGGGCTGTCACCTAAGCGCGCCGCTGTTTCAGTTTCCAGAGATTGTGACTGTTTCAGCGTTGTTTGCAATGCGCAAGCCTGTACGGTTGCCCGCTTGCCTGCACACGAAAACCGTTATCACGGCTACCCAGATTTTTCCCGAAAAAGGTGTAATTTCTGGTGTCCCGGCCACGGCCGATGGTGCTATAAATGTAGTGACGATGCCCACTGCTCAGTGCCCATCTCCGCATATAAGCACAGCCCTTCACACAGGGCTCGCGCCTATAAAAGCGACTCAAGTCGATCACGCGCACTACATAGTAGACATGCCCACTCCTCAGTGCCCACAATCACTATGTCACACGCGTCATGTGGTTTCTGTAAAAACGAAACCCGTGCACGTTCGTCCGGCCACGGCCGATGGTGCTATAAATGTAGTGACGATGCCCACTCCTCAGTGCCCATCTCCACATGTAAGCACAGCCCTGCACACAGGGCCTGCGCCCATAATGTCGACTCAAGTCGGTCGCGCACACTGCATAGTAAACGTGCCCACCCCTCAGTGCCCACAATTACTATGTCACACACGTCATGTGGTTTCTGTAAAAACGAAACCCGTGCATGCTCGTCCGGCCACGGCCGATGGTGCTATAAATGCAGTGACGATGCCCACTACCCAGTGCCCATCTCCACATGTAAGCACAGCCCTGCACACAGGGCTAGCGCACATAAGATCGACACAGATCGGTCGAGCGCGCCGCATAGTAAACGTGCCCACTTCCCAGTGCCCACATACACTATGTCACATACGGCGCGGGGCTTCTGTAAAAACGAGGCCCGTGCACGTACATTCTGCACAGGCAGACAGCGAGTTGAAAGTGGTAAAAGTGCACACATGCAGCCCACGGTTACTCGCAGATATATCGAGTCCCACGGGACCCGCTCAGCCTCCCTCCAGTCGGTTAAGCGCCGGAACGGGGTCGAGGAAGAGCGATCTGCCCGCTGTGATCAGCGCGCTCCCCGCCTCAGATGCGCAGCACACTCGAGCGCCGCCGTTGCCCAGTCAACAGAGCGCGTTTCGCATCCAGCCCTTAGCCATTCATGCAGATGCATGGTCAGTGCTTCCAGGGGTTTCGGATTGGGTGCTAGGCATTATAAAGAGAGGCTACTCGCTACAGTTTTCTCGACGCCCACCGTGCTTTTCAGCGCGCGTCGAAACTACGGTCAAAACAGAAGTAGCACACATACTTCGGGCCGAAATATCAAAACTGTTGAGCAAAGGGGCTGTAGAGCCTGTGTCTCAAAGCGAGGGGGGGCTGTACAGCAGATACTTTCTGGTGCCCAAGAGAGACGGGGGTCTCCGGCCCATACTGGATCTAAGACAGCTGAACAGGCATTGATGAAACGCAGTTTCAAAATGTTCACGACCAGGAAGCTCCTCGCGCAGATTTGCAGAGGGGACTGGTTCATGTCAATAGATCTGAAGGACGCGTATTTTCAAATACAGATAGCGTCAAACCACAGGCGATATTTGAGATTCGCCTTCGAGGGCCAGGCATACCAGTTTGCAGTCCTGCCATTCGGCTTGTCCGTAGCTCCTCGTACGCTTACGAGGTGCATGGATGCAGCGCTCGCTCCTCTTAGACTCAGAGGCACACGAGTGCTAAATTATTTGGACGACTGGCTGGTTCTGGCCCGATCATGAGCGGAGCTCATGGACCACAGAGCCGTTTTACTCGATCACCTCGAGAAGCTCGGCCTCAGTGTCAATTGGGTGAAGAGTTCGCTGAACCCCAGTCAGACGATCCTGTTTCTGGGTATAGTTCTGAACTCGTGTTCCATGACGGCGCGGCTGTCACCACAGCGCGCGATGGGCATTCAGCGTGCAGCGAGTTCTTTACGCTGTGGCGCGACTGTGTCGCTCAAACACTGTCAAAAGATGCTGGGTTTCATGGCCTCAGCATCTCCGGTTCTGCGGCTGGGCCTGCTCCGCATGCGCCCCCTGCAGTTCTGGCTGAAGGCTCGGGTGCCGCGCAGAGCGTGGGCGTCTGGCCGGCTGCATTTCAAGGTCGATCAGAGCTGTGTTGCGGCTCTAGCACCTTGGACAGCGAACGGCTGGTACCGATCAGGTGTAAGCCTGGGGACTTCCCCGAGTGTGAAAATGGTGTCGACGGACGCCTCCACTTCGGGATGGGGAGCGCTGCTCGAAGGCAGACCGTCCTTTGGCCTATGGTCAGAACGGGAAAAGCTCCATCATATCAACTGCCTGGAAATGCTGGCAGTGGAGAACGCGCTGACGCGCTTTTGTCCCCATATCAAGGATCACCACGTCATAGTCCGTTCGGACAACATGTCCGTGGTGTCCTACATAAATCGCCAGGTCGGTCTCGGGTCCCGAAACCTGTGCAGGCTGACGGAACGCCTCCTGATTTGGGCTCAGCGCAACGTGCGCTCGCTGAGAGCAGTGCATGTGCCTGGACTGCAGAATCTGGGTCCAGACAGGCTGTCCAGAGGCAATGTTCCTACGGGCGAATGGTCTCTACACCCGCAAACAGTCCGGCTGTTGTGGGAGAGATTTGGCATGGCGGAGGTGGACCTCTTTGCGTCCCACGAAAACGCTCACTGCCCCGCGTTCTTTTCCAAGAACGAAAGCGCGCTGTCACGGAGATGGCTGTGCTGCCCGCTTTATGCGTTCCCTCCCGTCTCCCTCCTTCCGCAGGTGATAGAACGGGTGAGAGAAACGAGATGTTCAATACTGCTTGTAGCACCTCTTTGGAAGAACCAACCATGGTTCCCAGATTTGATGCAGTTAGCAGATGTCGCCCCGTGGCCGGTACCGTTGAGGAGAGACCTCCTCTCGCAGGCCAGGGGCTCGATTTGGCACCCTCAACCGGAGTTGTGGTCCCTCTATGTATGGGCACTCAATGGTTACCCGCTGATCTTGCAGTGGGAGTGCTAAATACCATCACTCAGGCTAGAGCTCCGTCGACACGACGTCTGTATGCCTCGAAGTGGTCGGTGTTCTCCAGCTGGTGCACAGCTCGAGGTTATTCACCCCTTAGTTGTGAGGTGACGGAGGTCCTCTCCTTCCTTCAGGAGCTGTTGGATAAGGGCAGAGCCCCATCCACGCTCAAAGTTTATGTGGCTGCCATCGCGGCGTTTTCTGAAACGGCGTCCGGTCAGTCAATAGGAAGGAATGATTTAGTCATCCGGTTCCTCAGAGGAGCTAGGAGGCTGAATCCTCCCAGACCTCCGTCAGTCCCTATGTGGGACCTCGCGGCGGTTTTGGAGGCCTTGAAAGGTCCCCTTTTCAAGCCTATCCAATCGATTAGCCTTCAGCATCTGTCGTTCAAGACAGTATTCTTGTTGGCTCTCGCTTCTGTGAAGCGTGTGGGTGATTTGCACGCGCTCTCGGTGAGCCAGTCGTGCTTGGAGTTTGGGCCCAATGACTCAAGAGTCATACTCAAACCTAGGCACGGTTATGTGCCGAAATCCCTCAACACACCGTTTCGGGCTCAGGTTATTGCCCTGTCTGCCCTGCCGGTGTCAGGGGAGGATGGAGACTCGAGTCTTCTTTGCCCTGTCAGGGTTTTAAGAGCTTATGTGTCTCGCTCTGCTGCCTTTCGGCAGACGGAGCAGCTATTTGTCTCGTTCGGTGGGCGTTCCAAGGGAATGGCTGTTTCGAGACAGACTCTATCCAGATGGATAGTTGACGCCATAGCGTTAGCTTACGCTTCCAGGGGCCTTCAGTGCCCGTTGGGCGTCAAAGCACACTCTACAAGAGGCATCGCCTCGTCGTGGGCGTGGTCTACTGGGATCTCCTTGCAGGATATATGTATGGCGGCAGGTTGGGCCTCGCCGTCTACATTTATCAGGTTCTATAACCTGGAGGTTCCCGCCTTGCAAGCAAGGCTGCTGTCGGTATAGGCGAATCAGGGCCCTGAGGGGAATTCTGAGTTCACGAGCGCTATGCGCTGCCGACTGTTATATGGGCAGTATTGCGTAAGACCCGCATTGCCACATTGGTCAGGCCTTGCCTCGGCTGTGTGACGTCATATTGCCGCATCTACGGATGCTGCTAGATATGGGACGGAGGGCTTTTTCCCTTTTCTGTCCTGGACTCTCTGTGAGTCCCTCAGGTGACTGTGCACTGTAAATCCTGGGCGTTGCTTCAGGTTTATTGGTGTGTGATCCCTGCGCGCACGGCGTTTTACATTGGGTTCCCGTAGCGTCTTAGCTAAGACGCAGTACGAGAGAGCTCTCGTAAGAGAACGTACTCGGTTACTAAACGTAACCTCGGTTCTCTCTAGAAGAGCGAACGAGTACTGCGTTCTCTGCCGTGCGCACGATTCACTCTGGTTCGCTTCGGCGATGAAATAAATCAGGTGAGTCAGCCTTTTCGAGCTCCTTTTAAAGGTTGGGCCACACCCGTTTCGGCGGGAAGTGGCAAGAAGGGCACGAAGCGCCCTTATTGGTCTGATGTTGCATCAGCCCGCGCTCGATAGGCTGTGCAGTTGCCGCAGAACAAGCCAATGAGCGAACGAGCCATCTCGCCTATGGCTGTGTACTGCTGCAAATGCGCTTTACAAAAATACAAAATTAAGGATAATTTTTTGCTTCAGTATTTCGTGAAAAGAGACTTTTCCCGTAGCGTCTTAGCTAAGACGCAGTACTCGTTCGCTCTTCTAGAGAGAACCGAGGTTACGTTTAGTAACCGAGTACGTTTTCCATGTCTCGGAGATTATGGGCCATATGTCTTAGTGCAATTTGGGAAAGAAATAAGCTGTATGTGGATGTGTGTAAATATTCAAATGTAATCCTCTTTGTAATCATTACAATTTTCATAAGTAACTGTAATTTAATTACTCATTTTTTCTTAGTAACTGTAACTGATTACTGTTACATTTATTTTGTAATTAAATTACATAACGCCGTTACATGTAACTAGTTACTCCCCAACACTGGTGTTTTGAATGATCACTTTTCATTCCTTATTTTGTTAGATTTTTTAATTATCAAATACTGAGTAACAAAAATGCTTTATATGTGTTTCCTTTCTAACAAGATTTTAATGTTTGACTGTAATCATAATGTAAAACTTGATACTTATCTAACCAAAAATATCTAAACCTTGACAAAAAGTAATCTTTTAGAATGTCTAGATAGATCTAAATGCAAAACCTAAAAAAAATGAAGAGATGAGGTCTAAAAAAAAAAGCCTCTGTATATATCTATATAGGATGCTAATACAAGAGGTTACACAACATTACACAAGTTTTTATTTTTTAATGCCTCCAGATTGCCCAATTCTCACATCAAAAAATTTATTTTAAATGCTTTCACTCCATTTTAATGTGAAATATTGCATTTATTAAAAAATAGCAAATAAATAAGGAGATAAAAATAAAAAATAAATTCTAATGGAGAAAATAGCTCATTAAAATTTTATAAATATTGCATAGTATCATAACATTCCCTAAAAATCCTAAATACTAATCAAAAAATATTATTGAACTACTAAGGGATACATTCTAGTGGATGTGTCATTTCCTGAGTCAATTATTGGAGTGAAAGAAACGGTACCTGTCTTAGCATTGTTGTGTCCAGAACCACAAGGTCCTCAACAGGTTCCTGTAATCACTGGAACCAATGCAAGTTTTTTTCAAAGACTGATTTCACTTGGCCAGGAGTCAGGAGTATCAGATACTGCACATTCCCTAAGAATTCAGTCATCTGTTTCAATACCTTACGTCCAGCATAAGAAATGGAAAGAGGAAGTGACTGACTCAATTGAGGGGATTGTTAAATGGATGGGACCTGGATCCTTAACACTACCTCAGAAGAGTGAAAAGTATGCTGAGTGTAAAGTTGAACTCAAGGAACAGGTGAGAGAAGATATACTCCTAGTAGAATCCACGGATGAGAACTTATTGCCTGCTGGAGTATTTGTCCCATTGTCTGTCCTGTATTCATCTGATATAGATGTGGATAACTTCAAATTTCTTGTGTCCAATGAGACTGCAAAAGATATAAGCATTCCTCCAGAGACGGTGATGGCAAATGTTTTCCATACCGACACTATTACAGTCGCGCAGGGAGATCAGACCACTGTCAGGAAGCTGAATCTGAATATCTTTAACTTTGGCCATTCTCCAATACCGCCTAATTGGGAGGAAAGATTAAGAAAGAAGCTGTCTGAGCAAGGAAACATATTTTCTATATCAGAATGGGATTTGGGAAAAGCAAAAGATGTGACTCATACTATCAGGCTGAATGATTGCACGCCTTTCAGGGAGAGGTCTGGGCGTATTGCCCCAGCAGACATCGATGATGTGCGCCATCATCTGAAGCATTTGTTGGCTGCCGGTATAATAAAGGAATCAAGGAGTTCCTATGCATCACACATAGTCATAGCTCATAAGAAGAGTGGTGCTATTAGAATGTGCATTGATTATAGAACTCTGAATTCCAGAACCGTACCGGATCAATATACAACTCCCAGGATAGTGGATGCTCTGGATTGTTTGTCAGGGAGCAATGGTTTTCCGTCTTGGACTTAAGGAGTGGTTACTATCAAATTTACTATCAAATCAGGGCCGTGATTGTGAGAGCAGAGTAATTAAGGAGTTACTTGGAATCCTGGGGATCCGAAAGATGAGAACGTCACCCTACCATCCTCAAGGAGATCCCCAACCAGAACGCTTCAATCGCACTCTTCTATCCATGTTGGGTACGCTGGATACTGCCAAGAAAGAAAGGTGGAGCCAGAGTGTGAGTCAGTTAGAACATGTATATAACTGTACTAAAAGTGAAGTAACAGGATATTCTCCTTACCATCTCATGTTTGGAAGAGAAGCTTGTCTCCCGAATAGATGTGCACTCTGGAAATCCTGTAGATGGCAAGAGGGGAGCAAATCATCAAAAGTATGTGGAGAGGATGAAAGAGGACTTAAGACATGCATACAAGTTATCTTTGCAAAATGCACAGAAGACACAGCAAAGGAACAAAACACTATGATCAGAGAGTGAAGTTTAGAGTGCTTGAAAAAGGAGATTGCGTGCTGGTCAAGAATCTTGCATTGACTGGGAAACAAAAGTTACCAGATCGATGGAACTCAGTACCTTACCCCTTCCTGAAGAAGTTGAAGAATCTGCTTGTGTACAGGGTGAAGCCAAAGGCAGGAACAGGAGGTGTGAGAACTCTGCACCAGGATCACTTGTTACCAATTGGAGAAGAAGTGAGGATAAACTTACCTGCTGAAAGGGAAGAAGTTCCACGTCACATGGTGACCAGATTCAAAACTGTGAAAAGTACACAGAAAAAAGCAATAAGACATGGAGTGGCCCCAGAGAGTTGTAAATGTGTGGACATAACTTCTGACAGTGACGACAGTAGTCATTGTGCATATTACCCAGTTGAACAATCAGTAGACATTGGAACACTGTCTTTTCCATCCTTTGAGAGGGAGAAAGTGAAGAGCCCTACTTGGTCTCAAAAGGATCCTGCTCAGGTGGAAGTGACTGGATGAAATTTGTCATATGATGATGATGTGGAGAGTGTTTCAGCACAGATGCCGGAGAACTTGGGAGATTCAGTTTCTGACAAAGAAGTCAGTGAATCAGTGAATGTTACAAGAGAAGAAGAACAGGGAAGAGTTGGAAATCATCCAAAGAGGATGATAAAACCAGTTTCACAAACTAAGTTATGATGCACTTGGGAAATCTACCCATAGACCCTTTACAATCGTATATAGGGGTATGGTAGTGAAAATTCAAGACTCTTCTAAGGTCAAGAGTGCTTGCAATACATTGTGGTGTCACCCAATGGCCACATGTGAGCATTGTGTTAATTTGCATCCAAACCTGAAGTCTGAAGTCATGTTACAGTTGTAGTTAGGAACCTCATAAGGACATGAGTATTTTAGTAGGGGGAGAGTGTAACCCAGGTAGGATTATTATGTTGAGTTAATAACAGAATGGGTTAATGATGGGTAAAATAAACAAGTTATTACTGAGTAAATAAAATCTAATTCATGAGAAGGGTTAATTTGGAAAACATTAGATGGGAGTACATCATTTATGCTTATGTACATGTGTTATTTTGTGTTTCTTTAAGAATTACGGGGATACTTAAAGTTTGTATGTAATGCACTTGCGGAAAATGTGCTAAATAATAAAGTTAGTTTTATTTTTTTGCTGATAGGTTGTTGTTTTATTTGTTCCCACCCTCACGTGTGAGAGTGTGATTCTGATTGGACGAGAGGGAACTGAGAGGGACGCATGAGTGTTGTTCGGATGGTGGAGAAGAAAATGTACATGTAAATGCTGTATAAGTTGTTGAAACTTACATTTCTTCTTATCGGAGAGTTTAAGGACATGCATGAAAGTGTATGCACGTTACTCTGCACGAGTATAAGCCAGTTTTCTTTTGTAGTGTTGAGTTCAGTCGTTACTGTAAGAATATACGATAGATAATCGGACATTCAGGTACACTGGACTGCATTAACGTTTATTTTGTTTAATCTGACAAGTCTTGCTGGATCAACAAAGACCCAGATAGCATTCTAAATCCCCAAGTGTTTTAGAATACCTCTGGTACCGTGGGACATAATCAGCTCAACAGCGTCATGTAAAGCTACGTTGACTTATGTTATTCATACAATACCTACTCACAAATAAACATCAAAAACAAAGCCGGCTGCAATGAATTTCTGTGCAAAACAGCTTTTACTACAAACACTTCCACACAAGAACATTGTTATCACACGAGAACATTTTGATAGAAAACAAAAAATATTTAAAGTAGATAAAATTAGAATAAATAAAATGGAAATGTCTACATTCTACATACTATTACTACTGTAAACTTTGCAAATAGGACATCAGCCCCTTCAAGTCAATGAACAATAAAAAAGTGGGCTGCAATGAATGTCTGTGACAGCTGACAATGACAGAGGCACGCATGGTTTTTTTTCCACTGGAGTACTCACGTGAAGGATGCATGCACAACTAATAACTAATATCATCACGCTATAAAGGGTTGGCCTGCGCTGGGTGCGCCCCTCCCCCTATAACTGTTCTGTCTCGCAGAGGAGCTCATTTGTGTGCATCTGTGTGAAACACGCTTAGGAAAAAAGAACGACAGAAAGAACGGCTCCCCTCCAGCCGCGACTCGGCTCCCATCGTTCATGTTTATGAGCCGTTCAGAAGAATCGGTTCGTTCGCTAACGTCACAACTCTACGCATCTGGCGTGACAGCATCAATCTCACGCTGAAGTCCAAGCGTGAGTGTCACGCCAGATGCATGAGAGTTGGCAACCCTGCAGTGATCATTCTGTGCAGCTGCTTCAAGTCGAACGCTAATGCTGCTCCTTGTGAAAGCGCGCAGGTGATGGAGATTTACCGCTGATTACACAACCAGCTTTACTGACAAGATGCGCATTAAATATCACACAAAGGGAATGTTTCTGTCACCCACTAACAAAATATTTAAGACCAATTACCTGAGATCATCCGGGATTTGCCTGCTGACGCTGGCTATCCATCTTCACACTAGAGGCTGACATTGATTGTAAACAAAATCACTATCACGGGATTGGGACGGGAAAAAATGTTGTTGGGACCTGGAATCGTAATAACACTTTGATCCCCAACTTTCTACACAAATATAGCCTACCTTTTAAATAAAGTATTAACTGTAGGCTTATATTTTAATTTTGAACTCAATTGTACTCGCCCTTTGTCTTTATGCTCTCCTCCGGTTTGCTGTCAAGTCACCTTTATTTATATAGTGCTTTAAACAAAATACATTGCGTCAAAGCAACTGAACAAAATTCATTAGGAAAACAGTGTGTCAATAATGCAAAATGATAGTTAAAGGCAGTTCATCATTTAATTCAGTGATGTCATCTCTGTTCAGTTAAATAGTGTCTGTGCATTTATTTGCAATCAAGTCAACGATATTGCTGTAGATGAAGTGACCCCAACTAAGCAAGCCAGAGGCGACAGCGTCAAGGAACCGAAACCTCATCGGTGACAGAATGGAGAAAAAAAACTTGGGAGAAACCAGGCTCAGTTGGGGGGTCAGTTCTCCTCTGACCAGACGAAACCAGTAGTTCAATTCCAGGCTGCAGCAAAGTCAGATTGTGCAGAAGAATCATCTGTTTCCTGTGGTCTTGTCCTGGTGGTCCTCTGAGACAAGGTCTTTACAGGGGATCTGTATCTGGGGCTCTAGTTGTCCTGGTCTCCGCTGTCTTTCAGGGCAGTAGAGGTCCTTTCTAGGTGCTGATCCACCATCTGGTCTGGATACGTACTGGATCCGGGGTGACTGCAGTGACCCTCTGATCTGGATACAGACTGGATCTGGTGGCTACGGTGACCTCGGAATAAGAGAGAAACAGACAAATATTAGCCTAGATGCCATTCTTCTAATGATGTAGCAAGTACATAGGGTGTTATGTCAAGTGTTCCCGGGTTCCGGTTTACCTAATTAATTCAGCCTAAAAATCCTTTAACGGATTTGGATATTAAAAGCATATTAGTATGTTAGGTGTAAGCCAGGTTAAAGAGATGGGTCTTAAATCTAGATTTAAACTGCAAGAGTGTGTCTGCCTCCCAAACAATGTTAGGTAGGTTATTGCAGAGTTTAGAGTTTATGTTTGATAGGGAGCCAGTGCAGTGTTGACAGGACCGGGCTAATATGGTCATACTTCCTGGTTCTAGTAAGAACTCTTGCTGCTGCATTTTGGACTAGCTGTAGTTTGTTTACTAAGCGTGCCGAACAACCACCCAATAAAGCATTACAATATTCTAACCTTGAGGTCATAAATGCATTGATTAACATTTCTGCATTTGACATTGAGAGCATAGGCCGTAATTTAGATATATTTTTGAGATGGAAAAATGCAGTTTTACAAATGCTAGAAACGTGGCTTTCTAAGGAAAAATTGCGATCAAATAGCACACCTAGGTTCCTAACTGATGATGAAGAATTGACAGAGCAACCATCAAGTCTAAGACAGTGTTCTAAGTTATTACAAGCAGAGTTTTTAGGTCCTATAATTAACACATCTGTTTTTTTTTTTTCAGAATTTAGCAGTAAGAAATTACTTGTCATCCAGTTTTTTAAAGGACAGATCGTTAACGGCTGGTCTATGTGGTAATACAGTAGCCTACATCGGGCAGTACACCCAAAAGCCCACCTATCATTCATAGACCTCAAATATAGCTTTTCATCGAAAAGATGTATGTAGTAATAACTATATGGCTGCTCAATCTAATGTTGACCTACAGAAATGTGCGCTATTGAAATGTTTGTGGACACTGAACAGCAGGACAGATGGAGGCACCAGTGCTCTCACTTGCTCTTAAAATGTGAACTTGAGCGAGAAACTCCATGTATGAAAAATAAATCTATAGAGAGTGCCACTCTCAGAGTGCAATGTCTATGCTCAAATGAAAAAAAAAAAAAAAATAGAAAACGTGTGTGAAATGCACAATGTGAATTGTTTAAGATTGCTTTCAGTTCAATAAAATAACAAAAAAAAAAATATTTAACTAAAGTGGGCTTGCTGTGATCTGTGCTGTATTTTTTCACTGTAACTGACAGATTCCGGCTGAAAAATAAAATAAATAAATACAACATGGGAGAGGGAGAGATCGTAAGTCATTCCGGGAAATGGGACGGGATTTTCCCCCAGTTTTTTTCGTGGGATTGGGACGGGACAGGATCATTTTTTGCGGGAGGGGGCAAAGTGACGTCAACTCCCCCTTGAACTGATTGGCTAGAGGAGCAATCTAGAACTTGCGGGCCAATGGTGACGCTGAAGCCTGCCCTGATTTACATGAAACTCAAACTGCAACTTTTAGAAATGCAAGCGCAGAACGTGGAAACAAGAGCAAAGGGGAAAAAACCACAAGCACACAAAAAACTTACATATGAGCAGGAAACCTGATTTTGTTTGAGATTTGGAAAATTTTGAATTCATGTTTCAGTTTTGTGCAATAGAATTTTAAATGCGTTTACATATTTGATTTACGCTTATTATTTTTCGATCTATGACTGCGCTTTTTGTTATTTAAAAAAATTGCATTTGTTTTTCGGTTTTGTGCGTTATTATTTTACACGTTTTTAAATATTTGATCTTTGCTTGTTATTTTTCGCTCTGTGACTGCAATACATTTGGCGGGATTATAATCCCATACTCTTGTTTCATGTTAACAAATTAGAGTATGGTGACATGCCAATCAGTTAATCAACTCAAAACACCGGAAAAGGTTTCCTGAGCCTTCAAAATGGTCTCTCAGTTTGGTTCACTAGGCTACACAATCATGTTTGGCCCCTGCCCGCACTGCCAAAAGCACCAAAAGTTGGTTAAATTACCATGGTGTTGGTGTGCTTGACTGGCCAGCAAACTCACCAGACCTGAATCCCATTGAGAATCTATGGGCTATTGTCAAGAGGAAAATGAGAAACAAGAGACCAAAAATTGCAGATGAGCTGAAGGCCACTGACAAAGAAACCTGGGCTTCCATACCACCTCAGCAGTGCCACAAACTTAAATTTTTATAATTCGTAAATGAAAACATTTACATGGTAATGCAATGTCTGATTTTAAAATGGGTGTTAAAGGATGAATTTTGAGATTTTAAGATTTCAGTTGATATTTCAGAACTCCTGTTATAACGTAGATTTTTGAGTGTGCACTCTTGTCATAAATTAATCTATTACTTTTTCTACATAATTTTAAACAAAAAATTGGAAAAATATATATTTGCGAGTCTTAGACCTTTTCAACGATATATAGTTTTTCAAGAGATTAGATTTAAGTTTTAATACACCGGTTTCACAACTTTAGTTGAATTACTGAAATAAATTAACTTTTCCATGAAATTCTAATTTATTGTGATGCACCTCTATAAGAGATGCTGTAAATGTATATTTTAGAGCAAATACTTGTACTTTCAAGACTTCTGATATGTTAGAGGGTCAGATAATTATTTAGCAGCTTGTTTTGTTTTGAGACTCTTTTAAGAAGTTATTGAACTGAAGGTGTGTCAATAGAGAAATTGAATACAGTGATGGTACTGTACTTTTTGAACATCAACAACATTGACATAAATATTTTGCAACTTAGCACTAGGTTCCTTCTTTCAAAAGCTGTTGAAGTGGATTGTGGAAAAGTCATTGTGGAAACCCATAAAAACAGTGATGGTACAAATTGAATATATATTTGAAGCACACATTCTTATAAACCATCTTGAAGAAAGTTTTGCCATAGTTTTAGAAATGTCCATCCAAAATCAACATTGTGTTTGCTGTTTGATTTCTGAGTACTTGTCAATAATCTGATAGATTCAGTACCATGCAAAGTGACATTTCTGCAGGAATGTAAACATCAATCAATGCACATTAATTGTGAGTTTAATGTTAAACAAAGATGTCATAAAACAGAAAAACAGAAAAGATAGTTCAGTAATTCTTTTCATTCAACACCTGGAGAACACTGTTACACTGTTAAGTCTTTATCATACTTAAAATCAGAAAAACAGAGGTGAATAAAACAGCAAGACATGGGCTGTATGTTCTGTAGGGTCCAGACAAGTTGTTCCAACTTGCTTCAGAGAACATGACCCATGCTTTCAAAACCTATTGAAATAAATCATGTCATTGTTAAAACCAAAAAATCAACACAGTTCTTGTTCATTTGGAGGAAAATAAATAAAAACAGTTGTGTTTTTATTTATTTTTAATAGAAACACGCAATTTGCAGATAGTATTTCAGATAAGCGATGACGTCACGACACTCCATAGAGGTAAGCTTGTTTATCAGCTTCTTTAAAACGTTGAGTTCGACATAAAAATGTGTTCTGATTTGTGCTCATCATGGTCGGTAATGATAATTGACCGAAGGTGGCTTTTTAAATGCATATTAACAAAGTAATTGAACGCGGAAGTCCGAATGTCTGAATATAAAACCAACTTTAAGTTTACCCAAATCGTTTTGAGGTGTTAATAAATGGTTATGGTTACGGTTACACTCATGTTAATTTTTATCTTATTTTTCACGGTTAAACTGAATGTACATTAGTTTCCTAAAGGAAACCGTGTTATGTAATAAAGACTAGTATGATTATTTTGAGGCCGTTGAAGTGGTAATTGTTAAAAGATGTTTTACATGTCATATTTCATACTTGTTGAGCTTGTGTCTTTACTGTGTCTGCACCGAGAGTTAAAGACAGAAGCTGTTTGTGTGAGGAGTCACAGACTGTGAGGAGGAGGTGGTGTTCTCAGCTTCTTCAGAAGAGAGCAGTGTTGCCAGATCTACAACAAACAAATGATAATGATAAACAAATGATAAAGCTTGGCCTATTGAATATCAGATCCCTTTCTACGAAAACACTTTTTGTAAATAATATGATCACTGATCATCATCTAGATGTGCTCTGTTTGACAGAAACCTGGCTAAAACCTGATGATTACATTATTTTAAATGAATCCACCCCCCAAGATTACTGTTATAAACATGAGCAAATTTAATTTTAGTTTTGTGCAAACTTCATATAGCCAAAATTGTAAATTCTACTTCTTGTTACAAGTATGGAAGAACCATCACTTCTACTACAAAAGACTGCTTTCTAAAGTTATCTTCCTGATGTATCCAAATTCCTTAGCATATCCAAAACCTCAGAACAACTTGATGATGTAACAGAAACTATGGACTCATAAAGAGAGCAGTCTGAAAAATGGAGCGCAGCTGGAGGAAAACAAAACTAGAGGTCGTATTGCTTGGCGGGAAAGTAACCTATCCTACAGAAAAGCATTAAAAACTGCTAGATCCGATTACTTTTCTTCTCTTTTAGAAGAAAACAAATATAACCCCAGGTATTTATTCAATACAGTGGCTAAATTAACGAAAAATAAAGCCTCAACAAGTGTTGACATTTCCCAACATCACAGCAGTAATGACTTTATGAACTACTTTACTTCTAAAATCAATACTATTAGAGATAAAATTGCAACCATTCAGCCGTCAGCTACAGTATCGCATCAGACAGTGCACTATAGACCCCCTGAGGAATAGTTCCACTCATTCTCTACTATAGGAGAGGAAGAATTGTATAAACTTGTTAAATCATCTAACCAACAACATGTATGTTAGACCCTATACCATCTAAGCTCCTAAAAGAGGTGCTTCCAGAAGTCAAAGATCCTCTTCTGACTATTATTAATTCCTCATTGTCATTAGGATATGTCTCCAAAACCTTCAAACTGGCTGTTATTAAGCCTCTTATCAAAAAACCACAACTTGACCCCAAAGAACTAGTTAATTATAGACCAATCTCGAATCTCCCTTTTCTGTCCAAGATACTAGAAAAGGTGGTATCCTCACAATTATATTCCTTCTTAGAGAAAAATGGTATATGTGAGGATTTCCAGTCAGGATTTAGACCGTATCATAGTACTGAGACTGCTACAAATGATCTGCTCTTATCATCTGATCGTGGTTGTATCTCTCTATTAGTTTTATTGGATCTTAGTGCTGCGTTTGACACAATTGACCACAACATTCTTTTGCATAGACTTAAACACTTTGTTGGCATTAATGGAAGTGCATTAACATGGTTTAAATCGTACTTATATGACCGCCATCAGTTCGTAGCAGTGAATGAAGATGTATCATATCGATCACATGTGTAGTATGGAGTACCTCAAGGCTCAGTACTAGGGCCGCTACTCTTCACGCTTTATATGTTACCCTTGGGAGATATCATCAGGAAACATGGTGTTAGCTTTCACTGTTATGCTAATGATACTCAGCTCTATATTTCTTCGCGGCCCGGTGAAACACAAATTTGAAAAACTAATGGAATGCATAGTCTATATAAAAAACTGGATGACGAGTAATTTCTTACTGCTAAATTCTGAAAAAACAGAGGTGTTAATTATAGGATATAAAAACTCTGCATTGTAATAACCTAGAAGACTGTCTAAGACTTGATGGTTGCTCTGTCAATTCTTCGTCATCTGTTAGGAACCTAGGTGTGCTATTTGATCGCAATCTTTCCTTAGAAAGCCACGTTTCTAGCATTTGTAAAACTGCATTTTTCCATCTCAAAAATATATCTAAATTACGGCCTATGCTCTCAATGTCAAATGCAGAAATGTTACTCCATGCATTTATGACCTCAAGGTTAGATTATTGTAATGCTTTATTAGGTGGTTGTTCTGCATGCTTAGTAAACAATCTACAGCTAGTCCAAAATGCAGCAGCAAGAGTTCTTACTAGAACCAGGAAGTATGACCATATTAGCCCTGTCCTGTCAACACTGCACTGGCTCCCTATCAAACATTGCATAGATTTTAAAATATTGCTTATTACTTATAAAGCCCTGAATGGTTTAGCACCTCAGTATTTGAATGAGCTCCTTTTACATTATAATCCTCTACGTCCGCTACGTTCTCAAAACTCAGGCAATTTGATAAAACCTAGAATATCAAAATCAACTGCGGGTCAATGTCAATGTCACCTTTATTTATATAGCGCTTTAAACAAAATACATTGCGTCAAAGCAACTGAACAACATTCATTAGGAAAACAGTGTCAATAATGCAAAAATGATAGTTAAAGGCAGTTCATCATTGGATTCAGTTATGTCATCTCTGTTCAGTTAAATAGTGTCTGTGCATTTATTTGCAATCAAGTCAACGATATCGCTGTAGATGAAGTGTCCCCAACTAAGCAAGCCAGAGGCGACAGCGGCAAGGAACCGAAACTCCATCGGTGACAGAATGGAGAAAAAAACCTTGGGAGAAACCAGGCTCAGTTGGGGGGCCAGTTCTCCTCTGACCAGACAAAACCAGTAGTTCAATTCCAGGCTGCAGCAAAGTCAGATTGTGCAGAAGAATCATCTGTTTCCTGTGGTCTTGTCCTGGTGCTCCTCTGAGACAAGGTCTTTACAGGGGATCTGTATCTGGGGCTCTAGTTGTCCTGGTCTCCACTGTCTTTCAGGGATGTAGAGATCCTTTCTAGGTGCTGATCCAGCATCTGGTCTGGATACGTACTGGATCCGGGTGACTGCAGTGACCCTCTGATCTGGACACAGACTGGATCTGGTGGCCACGGTGACCTCGGAACACGAGAGAAACAGACAAATATTAGCGTAGATGCCATTCTTCTAATGATGTAGCAAGTACATAGGGTGTTATGGGAAGTGTTTCCGGTTCCGGTTTACCTAATTAATGCAGCCTACAAATCCTTTAACGGATTTGGATAATAAAAGCATATTAGTATGTTATGTGTATGCCAGGTTAAAGAGGTGGGTCTTTAATCTAGATTTAAACTGCAAGAGTGTGTCTGCCTCCCGAACAATGTTAGGTAGGTTATTCCAGAGTTTGGGCGCCAAATAGGAAAAGGATCTGCCGCCTGCAGTTGATTTTGATATTCTAGGTATTATCAAATTGCCTGAGTTTTGAGAACGTAGCGGACGTAGAGGATTATAATGTAAAAGGAGCTCATTCAAATACTGAGGTGCTAAACCATTCAGGGCTTTATAAGTAATAAGCAATATTTTAAAATCTATGAGATGCTTGCTAGGGAGCCAGTGTAGTGTTGACAGGACCGGGCTAATATGGTCATACTTCCTGGTTCTAGTAAGAACTCTTGCTGCTGCATTTTTGACTAGCTGTAGTTTGTTTACTAAGCGGGCAGAACAACCACCCAATAAAGCATTACAATAATCTAACCTTGAGGTCATAAATGCATGGATTAACATTTCTGCATTTGACATTGAGAGCATAGGCCGTAATTTAGATATATTTTTGAGATGGAAAAATGCAGTTTTACAAATGCTAGAAACGTGGCTTTCTAAGGAAAGATTGCGATCAAATAGCACACCTAGGTTCCTAACTGATGATGAAGAATTGACAGAGCAACCATCAAGTCTTAGACAGTGTTCTAGGTTATTACAAGCAGAGTTTTTAGGTCCTATAATTAACACCTCTGTTTTTTCAGAATTTAGCAGTAAGAAATTACTTGTCATCCAGTTTTTTATATCGACTATGCAATCCATTAGTTTTTCAAATTGGTGTGTTTCACCGGGCTGCGAAGAAATATAGAGCTGAGTATCATCAGCATAACAGTGAAAGCTAACACCATGTTTCCTGATGATATCTCCCAAGGGTAACATATAAAGCGTGAAGAGTAGCGGCCCTAGTACTGAGCCTTGAGGTACTCCATACTGCACTTGTGATCGATAGGATACATCTTCATTCACTGCTACGAACTGATGGCGGTCATATAAGTACGATTTAAACCATGCTAATGCACTTCCACTGATGCCAACAAAGTGTTCAAGTCTATGCAAAAGAATGTTGTGGTCAATTGTTCATAAAGTCATTACTGCTGTAGTGTTGGGAAATGTCAACACTTGTTGAGGCTTTATTTTTCGTTAATTTAGCCACTGTATTGAATAAATACCTGGGGTTATGTTTGTTTTCTTCTAAAAGAGAAGAAAAGTAATCGGATCTAGCAGTTTTTAATGCTTTTCTGTAGGACATGTTACTTTCCCGCCAAGCAATACGAAATACCTCTAGTTTTGTTTTCCTCCAGCTGCGCTCCATTTTTCGGGCTGCTCTCTTTAGGGTGCGAGTATGCTCATTATACCATGGTGTCAAACTGTTTTCCTTAACCTTCCTTAAGTGTAAAGGAGCAACTTTATTTAAAGTGCTAGAAAAGAGAGAGTCCATAGTTTCTGTTACATCATCAAGTTGTTTTGAGGTTTTGGATATGCAAAGGAATTTGGATACATCAGGAAGATAACTTAAAAAGCAGTCTTTTGTGTTAGAAGTGATGGTTCTTCCATACTTGTAACAAGAAGTAGAATTTACAATTTTGGCTATATGAATTTTGCAAAGAACTAAATAATGATCTGAGATATCATCACTTGGCTGAATAATTTCAACACCATCAACATCAATTCCATGTGACAGTATTAAATCTAGAGTATGATTTCGACAATGAGTAGGTCCTGAAACGTGTTGTCTAACACCAATAGAGTTCAGAATGTCTATAAATGCTGATCCCAATGCATCGTTTTCATTATCAACATGGATATTAAAATCACCAACTATTAAAACTTTATCTGCAGCCAGAACTAACTCGGATGTAAAATCACCAAACTCTCTAATAAAGTCTGTATGGTGCCCTGGTGGCCTGTATACAGTAGCCAGTACAAACATAACAGGGGATTTATCATTAACATTTGTTTCTTTGGATAATGTTATATGAAGTAACATTACTTCAAACGAGTTATACTTGTAGCCTGCCCTCTGAGAAATCCTGAAAACGTTGTTATAAATTGAAGCAACACCTCCACCATTGCCTTTTAGACGTGGCTCATGTTTATAACAGTAATCTTGGGGGGTGGACTCATTTAAAATAATGTAATCATCAGGTTTTAGCTAGGTTTCTGTCAAACAGAGTACATCTATATTATGATCAGTGATCATATTATTTACAAAAAGTGTTTTCGTAGAAAGGGATCTGATATTCAATAAGCCAAGCTTTATCATTTGTTTATCCATATTGCTTCTGTTTTTTATTTGTTGAACCTCAATTAAATTGTTAATCTTAACTTGGTTTGGACGTTTTTTGTTTTTTTCTAGTTCGGGGAACAGACACAGTCTCTATAGTGTGATATCTAGGTGAAAGAGTCTCTATGTGCTGAGAATTAACTGACCTCTGTGACGGGAGGCGGCTAGCAGACGGTCGGTTTAGCCAGTCTGTCTGCTTCTTGACCTGGGCCCCAGTTAGTCAAGTATAAACACTAAGACTATTTGCCATATTTCTAGAGAGAAGAGTGGCGCCACCCCAGGAGGGATGAAGACCATCTCTTTTAAACAGGTCAGGTCTGCCCCGAAAGCTCGTCCAATTGTCTATGAAACCTATGTTATTCTGTGGGCACCACTTAGACATCCAGCCATTGAGTGATGACAATCTGCTATGCATCTCATCACCACGGTAAGCAGGGAGGGGACCAGAGCATATTACAGTGTCTGACATCATGCTTGCAAGTTCACACACCTCTTTAATGTTATTTTTAGTGATCTCCGACTGGCGAAGTCGAACATCATTAGCGCCGGCATGAATAACAATCTCACTGTATTTACGTTTAGCATTAGCCAGCACTTTTAAATTTGCCAAGATGTCAGGCGCTCTGGCTCCCCGTAAACATTTGACTATGGTGGCTGGTGTCTCTATATTCACGTTCCGTACAATAGAATCACCAATAACTAGAGCACTTTCATCAGGTTTCTCAGTGGGTGCATCACTGAGTGGGGAGAACCTGTTTAATGTTTTGATCGGAACAGAAGAGCGGTGTTTTGACCCACGACTACGCTGCCTCACTGTCACCCAGTTGCCCTGCTGCAGGGGCTCTGTTTCCAGAACCGAACAATGTACAGGAATCCCTGAGCTAGACGCATCCAAAGCCGTATCTAGAGCCCTAACATTCTTACTGTCCTCAATTAAAGTTTGGATGCGTGTCTCTAATTCTGAAATCTTCTCTGTCAGCCTAACTATTTCCCTGCATTTATCACATGTGAATCCCTCATCAGCGACAGAGATAGATAAACTGTACATGTGGCAAGAGGTGCAAGTAACAATGACGGGAGAAGCCATTACTCACCGTGCTTGATGAAATATTCTTACTGCGGTTGTTTGATGAACTTGTGAAAAACTGGAGCGAGAGGAGAAAAGAAAACAGCGATAGGTTCGAATGAAAACGCTAATGACAAGCTAACGAGTGCTAACGCTTTGCAGGTGTACTGCACTCACGGATATAAAATAAAAGTGAACGATCAAAGTTAATCTGATAAGATTGATCGATAATATCAGAAAAATGGTGTGAATTAAGTTATATTTTACCACTTTAAAAAACAGAGAGTGATAGTAAGATAAAGATTCTAGAGAAAAATAAAATAAAAACAGCTACAGGGAGCTACAATTTGCTACAGAAGGCCAAAAGGAAGGTGGCAGATCCTTTTCCTATTTGGCGCCTAAACTCTGGAATAACCTACCTAACATTGTTCGGGAGGCAGACACACTCTTGCAGTTTAAATCAAGATTAAAGACCCATCTCTTTAACCTGGCTTACACCTAACATACTAATATGCTTTTAATATCCAAATCCGTTAAAGGATTTTTAGGCTGCATTAATTAGGTAAACCGGAACCGGGAACACTTCCCATAACACCCTATGTACTTGCTACATCATTAGAAGAATGGCATCTATGCTAATATTTGTCTATTTCTCTCTTATTCCGAGGTCACCGTAGCCACCAGATTCAGTCTGTATCCAGATCAGAGGGTCACTGCAGTCAACCGGATCCAGTACGTATCCAGACCAGATGGTGGATCAGCACCTAGAAAGGACCTCTTTCTTTCATCTGCACTGCAAAACACACTTTAGTTCATAATTCAGAAACATATTTCATGTTGGCAAGTTTTGCACTGAACATTGTAAAAAGCAACTTTATTTAACTGAGAGAGAAGCTTTTCAGCATATGTGACCTTGATTTAGCTTGTTTTAACCAGAAGCACTAACTAAGAATTAGTGCTCTCAGAAGCTCTAAACTGACAATCCTAAGCACTGAAGCTCTAACATGAGATTTTGTGCATATAAATTCTAACACATTAAAAACTGTTTTACTGCATTGTAAAAAAACATTTTATTTCATTAGACATAAGCATCTTTCAGTTTGGCAAGTTTTGCACTAAACATTGAATAAAGCAGCTTTCTCTCATTGAGAGATAAGGTTTTAAGCAGATTTGGGCTAGTTTGCAGTTCATTTGAACAGAAGCACTATTTGAACATTAGTGGTCTCAGAAACCTGTAAACTGACAATCTTGAGCATTGAAGCTCTAACATAAGTTTTTGTGCATTTAACTTCTAACACATTAAAAACTGTCTCACTGCATAGCAAAAAACATTTTATTTCATTAGACATAAGCATCTTTCAGTTTGGCAAGTTTTGCACTAAACATTGAATGTAGCAACTTTCTCTCATTGAGAGAGAAGGTTTTAAGCAGATTTGGGCTAGTTTGCAGTTCATTTGAACAGAAGCACTATTTGAACATTAGTGGTCTCAGAAACCTGTAAAGTCAAAGTCAAAGTCAAAGTCACCTTTATTTATATAGCGCTTTAAACAAAATACATTGCGTCAAAGCAACTGAACACCATTCATTAGGAAAACAGTGTCAATAATGCAAAAATGATAGTTAAAGGCAGTTCATCATTGGATTCAGTTATGTCATCTCTGTTCAGTTAAATAGTGTCTGTGCATTTATTTGCAATCAAGTCAACGATATCGTAAACTGACAATCTTGAGCATTGAACCTCTAACATAAGTTTTTATGCATTTAACTTCTGACACATTAAAAACGGTCTCACTGCATTGCAAAAACATTTTATTTCATTAGACATAAGCATCTTTCAGTTTGGCAAGTTTTGCACTAAACAAAGAATGTAGCAGCTTTCTCTCATTGAGAGAGAAGGTTTTAAGCAGATTTGGGCTAGTTTGCAGTTCATTTGAACAGAAGCACTATTTGAACATTAGTGGTCTCAGAAACCTGTAAACTGTCAATCTTGAGCATTGAAGCTCTAACATAAGTTTTTGTGCATTTACCTTCTAACACATTAAAAACTGTCTCACTGCATTGCAAAAAACATTTTATTTCATTAGACAAGCATCTTTCAGTTTGGCAAGTTTTGCACTAAACAAAGAATGTAGCATCTTTCTCTCATTGAGAGAGAAGGTTTTAAGCAGATTTGGGCTAGTTTGCAGTTCATTTGAACAGAAGCACTATTTGAACATTAGTGGTCTCAGAAACCTGTAAAGTGACAATCTTGAGCATTGAACCTCTAACATAAGTTTTTGTGCATTTAACTTCTAACACATTAAAAAGTGTCTCACTGCATTGCAAAAAAACATTTTATTTCATTAGACATAAGCATCTTTCAGTTTGGCAAATTTTGCACTAAACATTGAATGTAGCAGCTTTCTCTCATTGAGAGATAAGGTTTTAAGCAGATTTGGGCTAGTTTGCAGTTCATTTGAACAGAAGCACTATTTGAACATTAGTGGTCTCAGAAACCTGTAAACTGACAATATTGAGCATTGAACCTCTAACATAAGTTTTTGTGTATTTAACTTCTAACACATTAAAAACTGTCTCACTGCATTGAAAAAAACATTTTTTTTCATTAGACATAAGCATCTTTCAGTTTGGCAAGTTTTGCACTAAACATTGAATGAAGCAGCTTTCTCTCATTGAGAGAGAAGGTTTTAAGCAGATTTGGGCTAGTTTGCAGTTCATTTGAACAGAAGCGCTATTTGAACATTAGTGGTCTCAGAAACCTGTAAACTGACAATCTTGAGCATTGAACCTCTAACATAAGTTTTTGTGCATTTAACTTCTAACACATTAAAAACTGTCTCACTGCATTGCAAAAAACATTTTATTTCATTAGACATAAGCATCTTTCAGTTTGGCAAGTTTTGCACTAAACATTGAATGTAGCAGCTTTCTCTCATTGAGAGAGAAGGTTTTAAGCAGATTTGGGCTAGTTTGCAGTTCAGTTGAACAGAAGCACTATTTGAACATTAGTGTTCTCAGAAACCTGTAAACTGTCAATATTGAGCATTGAAGCTCTAACATAAGTTTTTGTGCATTTACCTTCTAACACATTTAAAACTGTCTCACTGCATTGCAAAAAACATTTTATTTCATTAGACATAAGCATCTTTCAGTTTGGCAAGTTTTGCACTAAACAAAGAATGTAGCAGCTTTCTCTCATTGAGAGAGAAGGTTTTAAGCAGATTTGGACTAGTTTGCAGTTCATTTGAACAGAAGCACTATTTAAACATTAGTGGTCTCAGAAACCTGTAAACTGTCAATCTTGAGCATTGAAGCTCTAACATAAGTTTTTGTGCATTTAACTTCTAACACATTAAAAACTGTCTCACTGAATTGCAAAAAACATTTTATTTCATTAGACATAAGCATCTTTCAGTTTTTGGCAAGTTTTGCACTAAACATTGAATGAAGCAGCTTTCTCTCATTGAGAGAGAAGGTTTTAAGCAGATTTGGGCTAGTTTGCAGTTCATTTGAACAGAAGCACTATTTGAACATTAGTGGTCTCAGAAACCTGTAAAGTGACAATCTTGAGCATTGAACCTCTAACATAAGTTTTTGTGCATTTAACTTCTAACACATTAAAAAGTGTCTCTCTGCATTGCAAAAAACATTTTATTTCATTAGACATAAGCATCTTTCAGTTTGGCAAGTTTTGCACTAAACATTGAATGTAGCAGCTTTCTCTCTTTGAGAGAGAAGGTTTTAAGCAGATTTGGGCTAGTTTGCAGTTCATTTGAACAGAAGCACTATTTGAACATTAGTGGTCTCAGAAACCTGTAAAGTGACAATCTTGAGCATTGAATCTCTAACATAAGTTTTTGTGCATTTAATTTCTAACACATTAAAAACTGTCTCACTGCATTGCAAAAAACATTTTATTTCATTAGACGTAGGCATCTTTCAGTTTGGCAAGTTTTGCACTAAACATTGAATGTAGCATCTTTCTCTCATTGAGAGAGAAGGTTTTAAGCAGATTTGGGCTAGTTTGCAGTTCAGTTGAACAGAAGCACTATTTGAACATTAGTGGTCTCAGAAACCTGTAAACTGTCAATCTTGAGCATTGAAGCTCTAACATAACTTTTGTGCATTTAACTTCTAACACATTAAAAACTGTCTCACTGCATTGCAAAAAACATTTTATTTCATTAGACATAAGCATCTTTCAGTTTGGCAAGTTTTGCACTAAACATTGAATGAAGCCGCTTTCTCTCATTGAGAGAGACGGTTTTAAGCAGATTTGGGCTAGTTTGCAGTTCATTTGAACAGAAGCACTATTTGAACATTAGTGGTCTCAGAAACCTGTAAACTGTCAATCTTGAGCATTGAAGCTCTAACATAAGTTTTTGTGCATTTACCTTCTAACACATTAAAAACTGTCTCACTGCATTGCAAAAAACATTTTATTTCATTAGACAAGCATCTTTCAGTTTGGCAAGTTTTGCACTAAACAAAGAATGTAGCAGCTTTCTCTCATTGAGAGAGAAGGTTTTAAGCAGATTTGGGCTAGTTTGCAGTTCATTTGAACAGAAGCACTATTTGAACATTAGTGGTCTCAGAAACCTGTAAAGTGACAATCTTGAGCATTGAACCTCTAACATAAGTTTTTGTGCATTTAACTTCTAACACATTAAAAAGTGTCTCACTGCATTGCAAAAAAACATTTTATTTCATTAGACATAAGCATCTTTCAGTTTGGCAAATTTTGCACTAAACATTGAATGTAGCAGCTTTCTCTCATTGAGAGATAAGGTTTTAAGCAGATTTGGGCTAGTTTGCAGTTCATTTGAACAGAAGCACTATTTGAACATTAGTGGTCTCAGAAACCTGTAAACTGACAATATTGAGCATTGAACCTCTAACATAAGTTTTTGTGTATTTAACTTCTAACACATTAAAAACTGTCTCACTGCATTGAAAAAAACATTTTTTTTCATTAGACATAAGCATCTTTCAGTTTGGCAAGTTTTGCACTAAACATTGAATGAAGCAGCTTTCTCTCATTGAGAGAGAAGGTTTTAAGCAGATTTGGGCTAGTTTGCAGTTCATTTGAACAGAAGCGCTATTTGAACATTAGTGGTCTCAGAAACCTGTAAACTGACAATCTTGAGCATTGAACCTCTAACATAAGTTTTTGTGCATTTAACTTCTAACACATTAAAAACTGTCTCACTGCATTGCAAAAAACATTTTATTTCATTAGACATAAGCATCTTTCAGTTTGGCAAGTTTTGCACTAAACATTGAATGTAGCAGCTTTCTCTCATTGAGAGAGAAGGTTTTAAGCAGATTTGGGCTAGTTTGCAGTTCAGTTGAACAGAAGCACTATTTGAACATTAGTGTTCTCAGAAACCTGTAAACTGTCAATATTGAGCATTGAAGCTCTAACATAAGTTTTTGTGCATTTACCTTCTAACACATTTAAAACTGTCTCACTGCATTGCAAAAAACATTTTATTTCATTAGACATAAGCATCTTTCAGTTTGGCAAGTTTTGCACTAAACAAAGAATGTAGCAGCTTTCTCTCATTGAGAGAGAAGGTTTTAAGCAGATTTGGACTAGTTTGCAGTTCATTTGAACAGAAGCACTATTTAAACATTAGTGGTCTCAGAAACCTGTAAACTGTCAATCTTGAGCATTGAAGCTCTAACATAAGTTTTTGTGCATTTAACTTCTAACACATTAAAAACTGTCTCACTGAATTGCAAAAAACATTTTATTTCATTAGACATAAGCATCTTTCAGTTTTTGGCAAGTTTTGCACTAAACATTGAATGAAGCAGCTTTCTCTCATTGAGAGAGAAGGTTTTAAGCAGATTTGGGCTAGTTTGCAGTTCATTTGAACAGAAGCACTATTTGAACATTAGTGGTCTCAGAAACCTGTAAAGTGACAATCTTGAGCATTGAACCTCTAACATAAGTTTTTGTGCATTTAACTTCTAACACATTAAAAAGTGTCTCTCTGCATTGCAAAAAACATTTTATTTCATTAGACATAAGCATCTTTCAGTTTGGCAAGTTTTGCACTAAACATTGAATGTAGCAGCTTTCTCTCTTTGAGAGAGAAGGTTTTAAGCAGATTTGGGCTAGTTTGCAGTTCATTTGAACAGAAGCACTATTTGAACATTAGTGGTCTCAGAAACCTGTAAAGTGACAATCTTGAGCATTGAATCTCTAACATAAGTTTTTGTGCATTTAATTTCTAACACATTAAAAACTGTCTCACTGCATTGCAAAAAACATTTTATTTCATTAGACGTAGGCATCTTTCAGTTTGGCAAGTTTTGCACTAAACATTGAATGTAGCATCTTTCTCTCATTGAGAGAGAAGGTTTTAAGCAGATTTGGGCTAGTTTGCAGTTCAGTTGAACAGAAGCACTATTTGAACATTAGTGGTCTCAGAAACCTGTAAACTGTCAATCTTGAGCATTGAAGCTCTAACATAACTTTTGTGCATTTAACTTCTAACACATTAAAAACTGTCTCACTGCATTGCAAAAAACATTTTATTTCATTAGACATAAGCATCTTTCAGTTTGGCAAGTTTTGCACTAAACATTGAATGAAGCCGCTTTCTCTCATTGAGAGAGACGGTTTTAAGCAGATTTGGGCTAGTTTGCAGTTCATTTGAACAGAAGCACTATTTGAACATTAGTGGTCTCAGAAACCTGTAAAGTGACAATCTTGAGCATTGAACCTCTAACATAAGTTTTTGTGCATTTAACTTCTAACACATTAAAAAGTGTCTCACTGCATTGCAAAAAAACATTTTATTTCATTAGACATAAGCATCTTTCAGTTTGGCAAATTTTGCACTAAACATTGAATGTAGCAGCTTTCTCTCATTGAGAGATAAGGTTTTAAGCAGATTTGGGCTAGTTTGCAGTTCATTTGAACAGAAGCACTATTTGAACATTAGTGGTCTCAGAAACCTGTAAACTGACAATATTGAGCATTGAACCTCTAACATAAGTTTTTGTGTATTTAACTTCTAACACATTAAAAACTGTCTCACTGCATTGAAAAAAAACATTTTTTTTCATTAGACATAAGCATCTTTCAGTTTGGCAAGTTTTGCACTAAACATTGAATGAAGCAGCTTTCTCTCATTGAGAGAGAAGGTTTTAAGCAGATTTGGGCTAGTTTGCAGTTCATTTGAACAGAAGCACTATTTGAACATTAGTGGTCTCAGAAACCTGTAAACTGACAATATTGAGCATTGAACCTCTAACATAAGTTTTTGTGCATTTAACTTCTAACACATTAAAAAGTGTCTCTCTGCATTGCAAAAAACATTTTATTTCATTAGACATAAGCATCTTTCAGTTTGGCAAATTTTGCACTAAACATTGAATGTAGCAGCTTTCTCTCATTGAGAGAGAAGGTTTTAAGCAGATTTGGGCTAGTTTGCAGTTCAGTTGAACAGAAGCACTATTTGAACATTAGTGTTCTCAGAAACCTGTAAACTGTCAATATTGAGCATTGAAGCTCTAACATAAGTTTTTGTGCATTTACCTTCTAACACATTTAAAACTGTCTCACTGCATTGCAAAAAACATTTTATTTCATTAGACATAAGCATCTTTCAGTTTGGCAAGTTTTGCACTAAACAAAGAATGTAGCAGCTTTCTCTCATTGAGAGAGAAGGTTTTAAGCAGATTTGGACTAGTTTGCAGTTCATTTGAACAGAAGCACTATTTAAACATTAGTGGTCTCAGAAACCTGTAAACTGTCAATCTTGAGCATTGAAGCTCTAACATAAGTTTTTGTGCATTTAACTTCTAACACATTAAAAACTGTCTCACTGCATTGCAAAAAACATTTTATTTCATTAGACATAAGCATCTTTCAGTTTTTGGCAAGTTTTGCACTAAACATTGAATGAAGCAGCTTTCTCTCATTGAGAGAGAAGGTTTTAAGCAGATTTGGGCTAGTTTGCAGTTCATTTGAACAGAAGCACTATTTGAACATTAGTGGTCTCAGAAACCTGTAAAGTGACAATCTTGAGCATTGAACCTCTAACATAAGTTTTTGTGCATTTAACTTCTAACACATTAAAAAGTGTCTCTCTGCATTGCAAAAAACATTTTATTTCATTAGACATAAGCATCTTTCAGTTTGGCAAGTTTTGCACTAAACATTGAATGTAGCAGCTTTCTCTCTTTGAGAGAGAAGGTTTTAAGCAGATTTGGGCTAGTTTGCAGTTCATTTGAACAGAAGCACTATTTGAACATTAGTGGTCTCAGAAACCTGTAAAGTGACAATCTTGAGCATTGAATCTCTAACATAAGTTTTTGTGCATTTAATTTCTAACACATTAAAAACTGTCTCACTGCATTGCAAAAAACATTTTATTTCATTAGACGTAGGCATCTTTCAGTTTGGCAAGTTTTGCACTAAACATTGAATGTAGCATCTTTCTCTCATTGAGAGAGAAGGTTTTAAGCAGATTTGGGCTAGTTTGCAGTTCAGTTGAACAGAAGCACTATTTGAACATTAGTGGTCTCAGAAACCTGTAAACTGTCAATCTTGAGCATTGAAGCTCTAACATAACTTTTGTGCATTTAACTTCTAACACATTAAAAACTGTCTCACTGCATTGCAAAAAACATTTTATTTCATTAGACATAAGCATCTTTCAGTTTGGCAAGTTTTGCACTAAACATTGAATGAAGCCGCTTTCTCTCATTGAGAGAGACGGTTTTAAGCAGATTTGGGCTAGTTTGCAGTTCATTTGAACAGAAGCACTATTTGAACATTAGTGGTCTCAGAAACCTGTAAAGTGACAATCTTGAGCATTGAACCTCTAACATAAGTTTTTGTGCATTTAACTTCTAACACATTAAAAAGTGTCTCACTGCATTGCAAAAAAACATTTTATTTCATTAGACATAAGCATCTTTCAGTTTGGCAAATTTTGCACTAAACATTGAATGTAGCAGCTTTCTCTCATTGAGAGATAAGGTTTTAAGCAGATTTGGGCTAGTTTGCAGTTCATTTGAACAGAAGCACTATTTGAACATTAGTGGTCTCAGAAACCTGTAAACTGACAATATTGAGCATTGAACCTCTAACATAAGTTTTTGTGTATTTAACTTCTAACACATTAAAAACTGTCTCACTGCATTGAAAAAAAACATTTTTTTTCATTAGACATAAGCATCTTTCAGTTTGGCAAGTTTTGCACTAAACATTGAATGAAGCAGCTTTCTCTCATTGAGAGAGAAGGTTTTAAGCAGATTTGGGCTAGTTTGCAGTTCATTTGAACAGAAGCACTATTTGAACATTAGTGGTCTCAGAAACCTGTAAACTGACAATATTGAGCATTGAACCTCTAACATAAGTTTTTGTGCATTTAACTTCTAACACATTAAAAAGTGTCTCTCTGCATTGCAAAAAACATTTTATTTCATTAGACATAAGCATCTTTCAGTTTGGCAAGTTTTGCACTAAACATTGAATGTAGCAGCTTTCTCTCTTTGAGAGAGAAGGTTTTAAGCAGATTTGGGCTAGTTTGCAGTTCATTTGAACAGAAGCACTATTTGAACATTAGTGGTCTCAGAAACCTGTAAAGTGACAATCTTGAGCATTGAACCTCTAACATAAGTTTTTGTGCATTTAATTTCTAACACATTAAAAACTGTCTCACTGCATTGCAAAAAACATTTCATTTCATTAGACGTAGGCATCTTTCAGTTTGGCAAGTTTTGCACTAAACATTGAATGTAGCATCTTTCTCTCATTGAGAGAGAAGGTTTTAAGCAGATTTGGGCTAGTTTGCAGTTCAGTTGAACAGAAGCACTATTTGAACATTAGTGGTCTCAGAAACCTGTAAACTGTCAATCTTGAGCATTGAAGCTCTAACATAACTTTTGTGCATTTAACTTCTAACACATTAAAAACTGTCTCACTGCATTGCAAAAAACATTTTATTTCATTAGACATAAGCATCTTTCAGTTTGGCAAGTTTTGCACTAAACATTGAATGAAGCCGCTTTCTCTCATTGAGAGAGACGGTTTTAAGCAGATTTGGGCTAGTTTGCAGTTCATTTGAACAGAAGCACTATTTGAACATTAGTGGTCTCAGAAACCTGTAAAGTGACAATCTTGAGCATTGAACCTCTAACATAAGTTTTTGTGCATTTAACTTCTAACACATTAAAAAGTGTCTCACTGCATTGCAAAAAAACATTTTATTTCATTAGACATAAGCATCTTTCAGTTTGGCAAATTTTGCACTAAACATTGAATGTAGCAGCTTTCTCTCATTGAGAGATAAGGTTTTAAGCAGATTTGGGCTAGTTTGCAGTTCATTTGAACAGAAGCACTATTTGAACATTAGTGGTCTCAGAAACCTGTAAACTGACAATATTGAGCATTGAACCTCTAACATAAGTTTTTGTGTATTTAACTTCTAACACATTAAAAACTGTCTCACTGCATTGAAAAAAACATTTTTTTTCATTAGACATAAGCATCTTTCAGTTTGGCAAGTTTTGCACTAAACATTGAATGTAGCAGCTTTCTCTCATTGAGAGAGAAGGTTTTAAGCAGATTTGGGCTAGTTTGCAGTTCATTTGAACAGAAGCACTATTTGAACATTAGTGGTCTCAGAAACCTGTAAAGTGACAATCTTGAGCATTCTCTAACATAAGATTTTGTGCATTTAACTTCTAACACATTAAAAAGTGTCTCTCTGCATTGCAAAAAACATTTTATTTCATTAGACATAAGCATCTTTCAGTTTGGCAAGTTTTGCACTAAACATTGAATGTAGCAGCTTTCTCTCTTTGAGAGAGAAGGTTTTAAGCAGATTTGGGCTAGTTTGCAGTTCATTTGAACAGAAGCACTATTTGAACATTAGTGGTCTCAGAAACCTGTAAAGTGACAATCTTGAGCATTGAACCTCTAACATAAGTTTTTGTGCATTTAATTTCTAACACATTAAAAACTGTCTCACTGCATTGCAAAAAACATTTTATTTCATTAGACGTAGGCATCTTTCAGTTTGGCAAGTTTTGCACTAAACATTGAATGTAGTATCTTTCTCTCATTGAGAGAGAAGGTTTTAAGCAGATTTGGGCTAGTTTGCAGTTCAGTTGAACAGAAGCACTATTTGAACATTGGTGGTCTCAGAAACCTGTAAACTGTCAATCTTGAGCATTGAAGCTCTAACATAACTTTTGTGCATTTAACTTCTAACACATTAAAAAGTGTCTCACTGCATTGCAAAAAAACATTTTATTTCATTAGACATAAGCATCTTTCAGTTTGGCAAATTTTGCCCTAAACATTGAATGTAGCAGCTTTCTCTCATTGAGAGATAAGGTTTTAAGCAGATTTGGGCTAGTTTGCAGTTCATTTGAACAGAAGCACTATTTGAACATTAGTGGTCTCAGAAACCTGTAAACTGACAATATTGAGCATTGAACCTCTAACATAAGTTTTTGTGTATTTAACTTCTAACACATTAAAAACTGTCTCACTGCATTGAAAAAAACATTTTTTTTCATTAGACATAATCATCTTTCAGTTTGGCAAGATTTGCACTGAATATTGAATGAAGCAGCTTTCTTTTATAGAGAGACAAGCTTTTGAGCAGATTTGGGCTAGTTTGCAGTTCATTTGAACAGAAGCGCTATTTGAACATTAGTGGTCTCAGAAACCTGTAAACTGACAATCTTGAGCATTGAACCTCTAACATAAGTTTATGTGCATTTAACTTCTAACACATTAAAAACTGTCTCACTGCATTGCAAAAAACATTTTATTTCATTAGACATAAGCATCTTTCAGTTTGGCAAGTTTTGCACTAAACATTGAATGTAGCAGCTTTCTCTCATTGAGAGAGAAGGTTTTAAGCAGATTTGGGCTAGTTTGCAGTTCAGTTGAACAGAAGCACTATTTGAACATTAGTGTTCTCAGAAACCTGTAAACTCTCAATATTGAGCATTGAAGCTCTAACATAAGTTTTTGTGCATTTACCTTCTAACACATTTAAAACTGTCTCACTGCATTGCAAAAAACATTTTATTTCATTAGACATAAGCATCTTTCAGTTTGGCAAGTTTTGCACTAAACAAAGAATGTAGCAGCTTTCTCTCATTGAGAGAGAAGGTTTTAAGCAGATTTGGACTAGTTTGCAGTTCATTTGAACAGAAGCACTATTTAAACATTAGTGGTCTCAGAAACCTGTAAACTGTCAATCTTGAGCATTGAAGCTCTAACATAAGTTTTTGTGCATTTAACTTCTAACACATTAAAAACTGTCTCAATGCATTGCAAAAAACATTTTATTTCATTAGACATAAGCATCTTTCAGTTTTTGGCAAGTTTTGCACTAAACATTGAATGAAGCAGCTTTCTCTCATTGAGAGAGAAGGTTTTAAGCAGATTTGGGCTAGTTTGCAGTTCATTTGAACAGAAGCACTATTTGAACATTAGTGGTCTCAGAAACCTGTAAAGTGACAATCGAGCATTGAACCTCTAACATACGTTTTTGTGCATTTAACTTCTAACACATTAAAAAGTGTCTCACTGCATTGCAAAAAACATTTTATTTCATTAGACATAAGCATCTTTTAGTTTGGCAAGTTTTGCACTAAACGTTGAATGTAGCAGCTTCCTCTCATTGAGAGAGAAGGTTTTAAGCAGATTTGGGCTAGTTTGAAGTTCATTTGAACAGAAGCACTATTTGAACATTAGTGGTCTCAGAAACCTGTAAACTGTCAATCTTGAGCATTGAAGCTCTAACATAAGTTTTTGTGCATTTAACTTCTAACACATTAAAAACTGTCTCACTGCATTGCAAAAAACATTTTATTTCATTAGACATAAGCATCTTTCAGTTTGGCAAGTTTTGCACTAAACATTGAATGAAGCAGCTTTCTCTCATTGAGAGAGAAGGTTTTAAGCAGATTTGGGCTAGTTTGCAGTTCATTTGAACAGAAGCACTATTTGAACATTAGTGGTCTCAGAAACCTGTAAAATGACAATCTTGAGCATTGAACCTCTAACATACGTTTTTGTGCATTTAACTTCTAACACATTAAAAAGTGTCTCACAGCATTGCAAAAAACATTTTATTTCATTAGACATAAGCATCTTTCAGTTTGGCAAGTTTTGCACTAAACGTTGAATGTAGCAGCTTTCTCTCATTGAGAGAGAAGGTTTTAAGCAGATTTGGGCTAGTTTGCAGTTCATTTGAACAGAAGCACTATTTGAACATTAGTGGTCTCAGAAACCTGTAAACTGTCAATCTTGAGCATTGAAGCTCTAACATAAGTTTTTGTGCATTTAACTTCTAACACATTAAAAACTGTCTCACTGCATTGCAAAAAACATTTTATTTCATTAGACATAAGCATCTTTCAGTTTGGCAAGTTTTGCACTAAACATTGAATGAAGCAGCTTTCTCTCATTGAGAGAGAAGGTTTTAAGCAGATTTGGGCTAGTTTGCAGTTCATTTGAACAGAAGCACTATTTGAACATTAGTGGTCTCAGAAACCTGTAAAGTGACAATCTTGAGCATTGAACCTCTAACATACGTTTTTGTGCATTTAACTTCTAACACATTAAAAAGTGTCTCACTGCATTGCAAAAAACATTTTATTTCATTAGACATAAGCATCTTTCAGTTTGGCAAGTTTTGCACTAAACGTTGAATGTAGCAGCTTTCTCTCATTGAGAGAGAAGGTTTTAAGCAGATTTGGGCTAGTTTGCAGTTCATTTGAACAGAAGCACTATTTGAACATTAGTGGTCTCAGAAACCTGTAAAGTGACAATCTTGAGCATTGAACCTCTAACATAAGTTTTTGTGCATTTAACTTCTAACACATTAAAAACTGTCTCACTGCATTGCAAAAAACATTTTATTTCATTAGACATAAGCATCTTTCAGTTTGGCAAGTTTTGCACTAAACATTGAATGAAGCAGCTTTCTCTCATTGAGAGAGAAGGTTTTAAGCAGATTTGGGCTAGTTTGCAGTTCATTTGAACAGAAGCACTATTTGAACATTAGTGATCTCAGAAACCTGTAAAGTGACAATCTTGAGCATTGAACCTCTAACATAAGTTTTTGTGCATTTAACTTCTAACACATTAAAAAGTGTCTCACTGCATTGCAAAAAACATTTTATTTCATTAGACATAAGCATCTTTCAGTTTGGCAAGTTTTGCACTAAACATTGAATGTAGCAGCTTTCTCTCATTGAGAGAGAAGGTTTTAAGCAGATTTGGGCTAGTTTGCAGTTCATTTGAACAGAAGCACTATTTGAACATTAGTGGTCTCAGAAACCTGTAAACTAACATTCTTGAGCATTGAAGCTCTAACATAAGTTTTTGTGCATTTAACTTCTAACACATTAAAAAGTGTCTCACTGCATTGCAAAAAACATTTTATTTCATTAGACATAAGCATCTTTCAGTTTGGCAAGTTTTGCACTAAACATTGAATGAAGCAGCTTTCTCTCACTGAGAGAGAAGGTTTTAAGCAGATTTGGGCTAGTTTGCAGTTCATTTGAACAGAAGCGCTATTTGAACATTAGTGGTCTCAGAAACCTGTAAACTAACATTCTTGAGCATTGAAGCTCTAACATAAGATTTTGTGCATATAACTTCTAACACATTAAAAACTGTTTTACTGCATTGTAAAAAACATTTTATTTCATTAGACATAAGCATCTTTCAGTTTGGCAAATTTTGCACTAAACATTGAATGTAGCAGCTTTCTCTCATTGAGAGATAAGGTTTTAAGCAGATTTGGGCTAGTTTGCAGTTCATATGAACAGAAGCACTATTTCAACATTAGTGGTCTCAGAAACCTGTAAACTGACAAAAAAAAAAAGTGAAAAGAAAAGTGAAGTGACATTCAGCCAAGTATGGTGACCCATACTCAGAATTTGTGCTCTGCATTTAACCCATCCAAAATGCACACACACAGAGCAGTGAACACACACACACACTGTGAGCACACACCCGGAGCAGTGGGCAGCCATTTATGCTGCAGCGCCCGGGGAGCAGTTGGGGGTTCGATGCCTTGCTCAAGGGCACCTAAGTCATGGTATTGAGGGTGGAGAGAGAACTGTACATGCATTCCCCCCACCCACAATTCCCACTGGACCAGGACTCGAACTCACAATCTTTCGATTGGGAGTCCGACTCTCTAACCATTAGGCCATGACTTCCCACATAAGTCTAACATAAGTCTAACATAAGTTTTTGTGCATTTACCTTCTAACACATTAAAAACTGTCTCACTGCATAGCAAAAAACATTTTATTTCATTAGACATAAGCATCTTTCAGTTTGGCAAGTTTTGCACTAAACATTGAATGTAGCAGCTTTCTCTCATTGAGAGAGAAGGTTTTAAGCAGATTTGGGCTAGTTTGCAGTTCATTTGAACAGAAGCACTATTTGAACATTAGTGGTCTCAGAAACCTGTAAACTAACATTCTTGAGCATTGAAGCTCTAACATAAGATTTTGTGCATATAACTTCTAACACATTAAAAACTGTTTTACTGCATTGTAAAAAACATTTTATTTCATTAGACATAAGCATCTTTCAGTTTGGCAAATTTTGACTAAACATTGAATGTAGCAGCTTTCTCTCATTGAGAGATAAGGTTTTAAGCAGATTTGGGCTAGTTTGCAGTTCATTTGAACAGAAGCACTATTTGAACATTAGTGGTCTCAGAAACCTCTAAACTGACAATATTGAGCATTGAAGCTATAACATAAGTTTTTGTGCATTTAACTTCTAACACATTAAAAAGTGTCTCACTGCATTGCAAAAAACATTTTATTTCATTAGACATAAGCATCTTTCAGTTTGGCAAGTTTTGCACTAAACATTGAATGAAGCAGCTTTCTCTCATTGAGAGAGAAGGTTTTAAGCAGATTTGGGCTAGTTTGCAGTTCATTTGAACAGAAGCGCTATTTGAACATTAGTGGTCTCAGAAACCTGTAAACTAACATTATTGAGCATTGAAGCTCTAACATAAGATTTTGTGCATATAACTTCTAACACATTAAAAACTGTTTTACTGCCTTGTAAAAAACATTTTATTTCATTAGACATAAGCATCTTTCAGTTTGGCAAATTTTGCACTAAACATTGAATGTAGCAGCTTTCTCTCATTGAGAGATAAGGTTTTAAGCAGATTTGGGCTAGTTTGCAGTTCATATGAACAGAAGCACTATTTCAACATTAGTGGTCTCAGAAACCTGTAAACTGACAAAAAAAAAAAAGTGAAAAAAAAGTGAAGTGACATTCAGCCAAGTATGGTGACCCATACTCAGAATTTGTGCTCTGCATTTAACCCATCCAAAATGCACACACACAGAGCAGTGAACACACACACGGAGCAGTGGGCAGCCATTTATGCTGCAGCGCCCAGGGAGCAGTTGGGGGTTCGATGCCTTGCTCAAGGGCACCTAAGTCATGGTATTGAGGGTGGAGAGAGAACTGTACATGCACTCCCCCCACCCACAATTCCCACTGGACCAGGACTCGAACTCACAACCTTTCGATTGGGAGTCCGACTCTCTAACCATTAGGCCACGACTTCCCACATAAGTCTAACATAAGTCTAACATAAGTTTTTGTGCATTTACCTTCTAACACATTAAAAACTGTCTCACTGCATTGCAAAAAACATTTTATTTCATTAGACATAAGCATCTTTCAGTTTGGCAAGTTTTGCACTAAACATTGAATGAAGCAGCTTTCTCTCATTGAGAGAGAAGGTTTTAAGCAGATTTGGGCTAGTTTGCAGTTCATTTGAACAGAAGCACTATTTGAACATTAGTGGTCCAGAAACCTGTAAAGTGACATTCTTGAGCATTGAACCTCTAACATAAGTTTTTGTGCATTTAACTTCTATAACACATTAAAAAGTGTCTCACTGCATTGCAAAAAACATTTTATTTCATTAGACATAAGCATCTTTGAGTTTGGCAAGTTTTGCACTAAACATTGAATGAAGCAGCTTTCTCTCATTGAGAGATAAGGTTTTAAGCAGATTTGGGCTAGTTTGCAGTTCATTTGAACAGAAGCGCTATTTGAACATTAGTGGTCTCAGAAACCTGTAAACTAACATTTTTGAGCATTGAAGCTCTAACATAAGATTTTGTTCATATAACTTCTAACACATTAAAAGCTTTTTTACTGCATTGTAAAAAACATTTTATTTCATTAGACATAAGCATCTTTCAGTTTGGCAAATTTTGCACTAAACATTGAATGTAGCAGCTTTCTCTCATTGAAAGATAAGGTTTTAAGCAGATTTGGGCTAGTTTGCAGTTCATATGAACAGAAGCACTATTTCAACATTTAGTGGTCTCAGAAACCTGTAAACTGACAAAAAAAAAAAGTGAAAAAAAAAGTGAAGTGACATTCAGCCAAGTATGGTGACCCATACTCAGAATTTGTGCTCTGCATTTAACCCATCCAAAATGCACACACACAGAGCAGTGAACACACACACACACTGTGAGCACACACTCGGAGCAGTGGGCAGCCATTTATGCTGCAGCGCCCAGGGAGCAGTTGGGGGTTCGATGCCTTGCTCAAGGGCACCTAAGTCATGGTATTGAGGGTGGAGAGAGAACTGTACATGCACTCCCCCCACCCACAATTCCTTCTGGACCAGGACTCGAACTCACAACCTTTCGATTGGGAGTCCGACTCTCTAACCATTAGGCCACGACTTCCCACATAAGTCTAACATAAGTTTTTGTGGATTTACCTTCTAACACATTAAAAACTGTCTCACTGCATTGCAAAAAACATTTTATTTCATTAGACATAAGCATCTTTCAGTTTGGCAAGTTTTGCACTAAACATTGAATGAAGCAGCTTTCTCTCATTGAGAGAGAAGGTTTTAAGCAGATTTGGGCTAGTTTGCAGTTCATTTGAACAGAAGCGCTATTTGAACATTAGTGGTCTCAGAAACCTGTAAACTAACATTCTTGAGCATTGAAGCTCTAACATAAGATTTTTTGCATATAACTTCTAACACATTAAAAACTGTTTTACTGCATTGTAAAAAACATTTTATTTCATTAGACATAAGCATCTTTCAGTTTGGCAAATTTTGCACTTAACATTGAATGTAGCAGCTTTCTCTCATTGAGAGATAAGGTTTTAAGCAGATTTGGGCTAGTTTGCAGTTCATATGAACAGAAGCACTATTTCAACATTAGTGGTCTCAGAAACCTGTAAACTGACAAAAAAAAAAGTGAAAAAAAAAAGTGAAGTGACATTCAGCCAAGTATGGTGACCCATACTCAGAATTTGTGCTCTGCATTCAACCCATCCGAAATGCACACACACAGAGCAGTGAACACACACACACACACTGTGAGCAGTGGGCAGCCATTTATGCTGCGGCGCCCAGGGAGCAGTTGGGGGTTCAATGCCTTGCTCAAGGGCACCTAAGTCATGGTATTGAGGGTGGAGAGAGAACTGTACATGCACTCCCCCCACCCACAATTCCTGCTGGACCGGGACTCAAACTCACAACCTTTCGATTGGGAGTCCGACTCTCTAACCATTAGGCCACGACTTCCCACATAAGTCTAACATAAGTTTTTGTGCATTTACCTTCTAACACATTAAAAACTGTCTCACTGCATTGCAAAAAACATTTTATTTCATTAGACATAAGCATCTTTCAGTTTGGCAAGTTTTGCACTAAACATTGAATGAAGCAGCTTTCTCTCATTGAGAGAGAAGGTTTTAAGCAGATTTGGGCTAGTTTGCAGTTCATTTGAACAGAAGCACTATTTGAACATTAGTGGTCTCAGAAACCTGTAAAGTGACATTCTTGAGCATTGAACCTCTAACATAAGTTTTTGTGCATTTAACTTCTATAACACATTAAAAAGTGTCTCACTGCATTGCAAAAAACATTTTATTTCATTAGACATAAGCATCTTTCAGTTTGGCAAGTTTTTCACTAAACATTGAATGAAGCAGCTTTCTCTCATTGAGAGATAAGGTTTTAAGCAGATTTGGGCTAGTTTGCAGTTCATTTGAACAGAAGCGCTATTTGAACATTAGTGGTCTCAGAAACCTGTAAACTAACATTCTTGAGCATTGAAGCTCTAACATAAGATTTTGTTCATATAACTTTTTAACACATTAAAAACTGTTTTACTGCATTGTAAAAAACATTTTATTTCATTAGACATAAGCATCTTTCAGTTTGCCAAGTTTTGCACTAAACATTGAATGAAGCAGCTTTCTCTCATTGAGAGAGAAGGTTTTAAGCAGATTTGGGCTAGTTTGCAGTTCATTTGAACAGAAGCACTATTTGAACATTAGTGGTCTCAGAAACCTGTAAACTAACATTCTTGAGCATTGAAGCTCTAACATAAGTTTTTGTGCATTTCAGAATCAGAATCAGAATCAGAATCAGAAAGAGCTTTATTGCCAAGTATGCTTGCGCATACAAGGAATTTGTTTTAGTGACATAAGCTTCCAGTAAACAGAGACAACAACACACAGACAAAAAAAAAAAAAAAAAAAAAAAAAAAAAATTAATTATTTACAGGAGATTTACAAATTGGCAAATAAATAAGTGTATAAACAATTGTGCTATAAATGATAATGGAATGGGATTGAGTGAGATGCAGGAATGTTCTAGGATGGAGGGGTAACAAATAAATATAAGGATATTGCACATTTTTGCATAAGTTTAAGTGGGAAACATTTAACTGTTCATGAGGTAGATTGCCTGGGGGAAGAAACTATTCTTGTGCCTTGCTGTTCTTGTATTTGCGGCTCTGAGGCGCCGGCCAGATGGCAAAAGTTCAAAGATGGGGTGACTTGGATGTGAGGGATCCAGAGTGATTTTCTGAGTCCTTTTCCTCACTCTGGATGTGTACAGTTCTTGGAGGGTGGGCAGGGGAGCACCAATAATCCTTTCAGCAGTCCGAACAGTTCTCTGTAGTCTTCTGATATCTGATTTTGTAGCTGAACCAAACCAGACAGTAATTGAAGTACACAGGACTGACTCAATGACGGCTGAGTAGAACTGTTTCAGCAGCTCCTGTGGCAGGTTAAACTTCCTCAGCTGGCCAAGGAAGTACAACCTTTGTTGGGCTTTTTTCACAATGGAGCCAATGTGATTGTCCCACTTCAGGTCCTGAGAGATGGTGGTTCCCAGGAATCTGAATGACTCCACTGCAGTCACAGTGCTGTTCATGATGGTGAGTGGGGAAAGTGCAGGGGGGTTTCTCCTAAAGTCCACAGTCATCTCCACTGTTTTGAGCGTGTTCAGCTCCAGGTTGTTAAGACTGCACCAGACAGCCAGCTGCTCAACCTCCTGTCTGTAAGCAGACTCGTCACCGTCCTGGATGAGGCCGATGACTGTAGTGTCGTCTGCAAACTTCAGGAGCTTGACAGAGGGGTCTTTAGAGGTGCAGTCGTTGGTGTACAGGGAGAAGAGCAGAGGGGAGAGAACACATCCCTGAGGGGCACCAGTGTTGGTGGAGCAGCTGTTTGACATGAATTTCCCCAGTCTCACTAACTGTTGCCTATCTGTCAGAAAGCTGGTGATCCACTGACAGATAGAGCTAGGAACAGAGAGCTGGGTCAGTTTGGTCTGGAGGGTTGTTGGGATGATGGTGTTGAAAGCCGAACTAAAGTCCACAAACAGGATCCTCACATAAGTCCCTGTTTTGTCCAGATGTTGCAGGATGAAGTGCAATGCCATGTTGATTGCATCATCCACGGACCTGTTTGCTCGGTACGCAAACTGCAGGGGGTCTAGTAAGGGTCCAGTGATGTCCTTCAGATAAGCCAGAACCAGTTTTTCAAACGACTTCATGACGACAGACGTTAGAGCCACAGGTCTGTAGTCGTTAAGTCCTGTTATCTTGGGTTTCTTTGGAATGGGGATTATGGTTGAGCGTTTGAAGCAGGAAGGCACTTCACACAACTCCAGAGATCTGTTAAAGATCTGTGAAAAGATGGGGGCCAGCTGGTCAGCACAGGTTTTCAGACAGGCTGGTGTAACGCCATCTGGGCCTGGTGCTTTTCTTCTTTTGTTTTTCTTGAAGACCTGGCGCACATCATCTTCACAGATTTGAAGAGCAGGAGGTATGGAGAGGGGGATTGCAGGAGGTGTTAATGGTTGTGCAGGGAGATGGTCAGAGTGGGTGTTGGGGGTTTCAAATCTACTATAAAACTCATTCAGGTCGTTAGCAAGTCGTTGATTAGCCTCAGTGCAAGGGGATGGTGTCTTGTAGTTTGTGATGGCTCTCAGTCCTCTCCAAACTGAAGTAGAGTCGTTGGAAGTAAACTGGTCTTCCAACTTTTTTGCGTAGGTCTTTTTAGCCGCTCTAATCTCTTTGTTCAGTGTGTTCCTGGCCTGATTGTACAAGACCCTGTCCCCATTTCTGTAGGCATCCTCTTTGGCCTGACGAAGGTGTCTGAGTTTTACTGTAAACCATGGCTTATCATTGTTGAATGTTAAATAAGTCCTGGTAGGAATGCATATATCCTCACAGAAACTAATATAGGATGTTACGGTCTCTGTGAGTTCGTCCAGATCGGTGGTAGCAGCTTCAAAAACGCCCAAGTCTGTGATGTCAAAACAAGATTGTAAATCCTGCTCTGTTTCGCTGGTCCATCTCTTCACAGTCTTTACTACAGGTTTAGCAGATTTAAGTTTCTGCTTGTAGGTCGGTATAAGATGAACCAGACAGTGATCAGAACGTCCCAAAGCTGCTCGTGGAACAGAGTGATATGCATCCTTTATTGTGGTGTAACAGTGATCCAGTATATTACTGTCTCTGGTGGGACAGGTAACATGCTGTCTGTATTTTGGCAGTTCACGGGAGAGATTGGCTTTATTAAAGTCCCCAAGAATGATTAAAACAGAGTCCGGGTGTTGTTGTTCTGTGTCTGTGATCTGATCAGCGAGTTTCTGTAAAGCCAGACTTACTTGCGCTTGAGGAGGGATGTAAACACTAACCAGAATGAACGAGTGAAACTCCCGCGGCGAATAGAACGGCTTGCAGTTGATAAACTGCGTTTCTAGATCAGGACAGCACATCTTCTTTAATACAGTTACATCTGTACACCACCGTTCATTGATGTAAAAGCATGTCCCGCCGCCGCGCGATTTCCCCGTTGATTCTGCGTCGCGATCCGCTCTAAACAGCTGAAAGCCCGGCAGATGGAGTGCGCTGTCCGGTATGGCGTCATTCAGCCAGGTTTCCGTGAAACACAGAGCAGCAGAGTGAGAGAAATCCTTATTTGTCCGAGAGAGCAGAAGGAGTTCGTCCGTTTTGTTGGGTAGAGAGCGGAGATTTGCGAGATGGATGCTAGGCAACGGCGTTCGAAATCCGCGCTTCCTGAGTCTGACGAGCGCTCCCGCTCGCTTTCCCCGTCTGCGCGTCTTGAAGCGCTTGATCAGCGCCGCTGCTCCTCCGATAACAATGTTCAGTAAAACGTCTGTATAATAGAAATCCGGAAAAATATCATGTGGTGTGTTCTGCCGAATGTTCAGCAGTTCATCCCTGGTGAAACTGATCGTGTTTGTTAAACAAAAAACAGGAAAAACGAACAAAAACAGTACAAACACTGGAGAGCCAAGCACTGAAGCAGCCAAGTGCGGCGCCATCTTGGATCTTGGATATCATTTAACTTCTAACACATTAAAAAGTGTCTCACTGCATTGCAAAAAAACATTTTATTTCATTAGACATAAGCATCTTTGAGTTTGGCAAGTTTTGCACTAAACATTGAATGAAGCAGCTTTCTCTCATTGAGAGATAAGGTTTTAAGCAGATTTGGGCTAGTTTGCAGTTCATTTGAACAGAAGCGCTATTTGAACATTAGTGGTCTCAGAAACCTGTAAACTAACATTCTTGAGCATTGAAGCTCTAACATAAGATTTTGTTCATATAACTTCTAACACATTAAAAGCTGTTTTACTGCATTGCAAAAAACATTTTATTTCATTAGACATAAGCATCTTTCAGTTTGGCAAATTTTGCATTAAACATTGAATGTAGCAGCTTTCTCTCATTAAGAGATAAGGTCTTACGCAGATTTGGGCTAGTTTGCAGTTCATTTGAACAGAAGCACTATTTGAACATTAGTGGTCTCAGAAACCTGTAAACTGTCAATCTTGAGCATTGAAGCTCTAACATAAGTTTTTGTGCATTTAACTTCTAACACATTAAAAAGTGTCTCACTGCATTGCAAAAAACATTTTATTTCATTAGACATAAGCATCTTTCAGTTTGGCAAGTTTTGCACTAAACATTGAATGAAGCAGCTTTCTCTCATTGAGAGAGAAGGTTTTAAGCAGATTTGGGCTAGTTTGCAGTTCATTTGAACAGAAGCGCTATTTGAACATTAGTGGTCTCAGAAACCTGTAAACTAACATTCTTGAGCATTGAAGCTCTAACATAAGATTTTGTGCATATAACTTCTAACACATTAAAAACTGTTTTACTGCATTGTAAAAAACATTTTATTTCATTAGACATAAGCATCTTTCAGTTTGGCAAATTTTGCACTAAACATTGAATGTAGCAGCTTTCTCTCATTGAGAGATAAGGTTTTAAGCAGATTTGGGCTAGTTTGCAGTTCATATGAACAGAAGCACTATTTCAACATTAGTGGTCTCAGAAACCTGTAAACTGACAAAAAAAAAGTGAAAAAAAAAGTGAAGTGACATTCAGCCAAGTATGGTGACCCATACTCAGAATTTGTGCTCTGCATTTAACCCATCCGAAATGCACACACACAGAGCAGTGAACACACACACACACACACACTGTGAGCACACACTCAGAGCAGTGGGCAGCCATTTATGCTGCAGCGCCCAGGGAGCAGTTGGGGGTTCGATGCCTTGCTCAAGGGCACCTAAGTCATGGTATTGAGGGTGGAGAGAGAACTGTACATGCACTCCCCCCACCCACAATTCCTTCTGGACCAGGACTCGAACTCACAACCTTTCGATTGGGAGTCCGACTCTCTAACCATTAGGCCACGACTTCCCACATAAGTCTAACATAAGTTTTTGTGGATTTACCTTCTAACACATTAAAAACTGTCTCACTGCATTGCAAAAAACATTTTATTTCATTAGACATAAGCATCTTTCAGTTTGGCAAGTTTTGCACTAAACATTGAATGAAGCAGCTTTCTCTCATTGAGAGAGAAGGTTTTAAGCAGATTTGGGCTAGTTTGCAGTTCATTTGAACAGAAGCGCTATTTGAGCATTAGTGGTCTCAGAAACCTGTAAACTAACATTCTTGAGCATTGAAGCTCTAACATAAGATTTTGTTCATATAACTTCTAACACATTAAAAACTGTTTTACTGCATTGTAAAAAACATTTTATTTCATTAGACATAAGCATCTTTCAGTTTGGCAAATTTTGCACTAAACATTGAATGTAGCAGCTTTCTCTCATTGAGAGATACGGTTTTAAGCAGATTTGGGCTAGTTTGCAGTTCATATGAACAGAAGCGCTATTTGAACATTAGTGGTCTCAGAAACCTGTAAACTAACATTCTTGAGAATTGAAGCTCTAACATAAGTTTTTGTGGATTTACCTTCTAACACATTAAAAACTGTCTCACTGCATTGCAAAAAACATTTTATTTCATTAGACATAAGCATCTTTCAGTTTGGCAAGTTTTGCACTAAACATTGAATGAAGCAGCTTTCTCTCATTGAGAGAGAAGGTTTTAAGCAGATTTGGGCTAGTTTGCAGTTCATTTGAACAGAAGCGCTATTTGAACATTAGTGGTCTCAGAAACCTGTAAACTAACATTCTTGAGCATTGAAGCTCTAACATAAGATTTTGTTCATATAACTTCTAACACATTAAAAACTGTATTACTGCATTGTAAAAAACATTTTATTTCATTAGACATAAGCATCTTTCAGTTTGGCAAATTTTGCACTAAACATTGAATGTAGCAGCTTTCTCTCATTGAGAGATAAGGTCTTACGCAGATTTGGGCTAGTTTGCAGTTCATTTGAACAGAAGCACTATTTGAACATTAGTGGTCTCAGAAACCTGTAAACTGTCAATCTTGAGCATTGAAGCTCTAACATAAGTTTTTGTGCATTTAACTTCTAACACATTAAAAAGTGTCTCACTGCATTGCAAAAAACATTTTATTTCATTAGACATAAGCATCTTTCAGTTTGGCAAGTTTTGCACTAAACATTGAATGAAGCAGCTTTCTCTCATTGAGAGATAAGGTTTTAAGCAGATTTGGGCTAGTTTGCAGTTCATTTGAACAGAAGCGCTATTTGAACATTAGTGGTCTCAGAAACCTGTAAACTAACATTCTTGAGCATTGAAGCTCTAACATAAGATTTTGTTCATATAACTTTTTAACACATTAAAAACTGTTTTACTGCATTGTAAAAAACATTTTATTTCATTAGACATAAGCATCTTTCAGTTTGCCAAGTTTTGCACTAAACATTGAATGAAGCAGCTTTCTCTCATTGAGAGAGAAGGTTTTAAGCAGATTTGGGCTAGTTTGCAGTTCATTTGAACAGAAGCACTATTTGAACATTAGTGGTCTCAGAAACCTGTAAACTAACATTCTTGAGCATTGAAGCTCTAACATAAGTTTTTGTGCATTTCAGAATCAGAATCAGAATCAGAATCAGAAAGAGCTTTATTGCCAAGTATGCTTGCGCATACAAGGAATTTGTTTTAGTGACATAAGCTTCCAGTAAACAGAGACAACAACACACAGACAAAAAAAAAAAAAATAATAATTATTATTTACAGGAGATTTACAAATTGGCAAATAAATAAGTGTATAAACAATTGTGCTATAAATGATAATGGAATGGGATTGAGTGAGATGCAGGAATGTTCTAGGATGGAGGGGTAACAAATAAATATAAGGATATTGCACATTTTTGCATAAGTTTAAGTGGGAAACATTTAACTGTTCATGAGGTAGATTGCCTGGGGGAAGAAACTATTCTTGTGCCTTGCTGTTCTTGTATTTGCGGCTCTGAGGCGCCGGCCAGATGGCAAAAGTTCAAAGATGGGGTGACTTGGATGTGAGGGATCCAGAGTGATTTTCTGAGTCCTTTTCCTCACTCTGGATGTGTACAGTTCTTGGAGGGTGGGCAGGGGAGCACCAATAATCCTTTCAGCAGTCCGAACAGTTCTCTGTAGTCTTCTGATATCTGATTTTGTAGCTGAACCAAACCAGACAGTAATTGAAGTACACAGGACTGACTCAATGACGGCTGAGTAGAACTGTTTCAGCAGCTCCTGTGGCAGGTTAAACTTCCTCAGCTGGCCAAGGAAGTACAACCTTTGTTGGGCTTTTTTCACAATGGAGCCAATGTGATTGTCCCACTTCAGGTCCTGAGAGATGGTGGTTCCCAGGAATCTGAATGACTCCACTGCAGTCACAGTGCTGTTCATGATGGTGAGTGGGGAAAGTGCAGGGGGGTTTCTCCTAAAGTCCACAGTCATCTCCACTGTTTTGAGCGTGTTCAGCTCCAGGTTGTTAAGACTGCACCAGACAGCCAGCTGCTCAACCTCCTGTCTGTAAGCAGACTCGTCACCGTCCTGGATGAGGCCGATGACTGTAGTGTCGTCTGCAAACTTCAGGAGCTTGACAGAGGGGTCTTTAGAGGTGCAGTCGTTGGTGTACAGGGAGAAGAGCAGAGGGGAGAGAACACATCCCTGAGGGGCACCAGTGTTGGTGGAGCAGCTGTTTGACATGAATTTCCCCAGTCTCACTAACTGTTGCCTATCTGTCAGAAAGCTGGTGATCCACTGACAGATAGAGCTAGGAACAGAGAGCTGGGTCAGTTTGGTCTGGAGGGTTGTTGGGATGATGGTGTTGAAAGCCGAACTAAAGTCCACAAACAGGATCCTCACATAAGTCCCTGTTTTGTCCAGATGTTGCAGGATGAAGTGCAATGCCATGTTGATTGCATCATCCACGGACCTGTTTGCTCGGTACGCAAACTGCAGGGGGTCTAGTAAGGGTCCAGTGATGTCCTTCAGATAAGCCAGAACCAGTTTTTCAAACGACTTCATGACGACAGACGTTAGAGCCACAGGTCTGTAGTCGTTAAGTCCTGTTATCTTGGGTTTCTTTGGAATGGGGATTATGGTTGAGCGTTTGAAGCAGGAAGGCACTTCACACAACTCCAGAGATCTGTTAAAGATCTGTGAAAAGATGGGGGCCAGCTGGTCAGCACAGGTTTTCAGACAGGCTGGTGTAACGCCATCTGGGCCTGGTGCTTTTCTTCTTTTGTTTTTCTTGAAGACCTGGCGCACATCATCTTCACAGATTTGAAGAGCAGGAGGTATGGAGAGGGGGATTGCAGGAGGTGTTAATGGTTGTGCAGGGAGATGGTCAGAGTGGGTGTTGGGGGTTTCAAATCTACTATAAAACTCATTCAGGTCGTTAGCAAGTCGTTGATTAGCCTCAGTGCAAGGGGATGGTGTCTTGTAGTTTGTGATGGCTCTCAGTCCTCTCCAAACTGAAGTAGAGTCGTTGGAAGTAAACTGGTCTTCCAACTTTTTTGCGTAGGTCTTTTTAGCCGCTCTAATCTCTTTGTTCAGTGTGTTCCTGGCCTGATTGTACAAGACCCTGTCCCCATTTCTGTAGGCATCCTCTTTGGCCTGACGAAGGTGTCTGAGTTTTACTGTAAACCATGGCTTATCATTGTTGAATGTTAAATAAGTCCTGGTAGGAATGCATATATCCTCACAGAAACTAATATAGGATGTTACGGTCTCTGTGAGTTCGTCCAGATCGGTGGTAGCAGCTTCAAAAACGCCCAAGTCTGTGATGTCAAAACAAGATTGTAAATCCTGCTCTGTTTCGCTGGTCCATCTCTTCACAGTCTTTACTACAGGTTTAGCAGATTTAAGTTTCTGCTTGTAGGTCGGTATAAGATGAACCAGACAGTGATCAGAACGTCCCAAAGCTGCTCGTGGAACAGAGTGATATGCATCCTTTATTGTGGTGTAACAGTGATCCAGTATATTACTGTCTCTGGTGGGACAGGTAACATGCTGTCTGTATTTTGGCAGTTCACGGGAGAGATTGGCTTTATTAAAGTCCCCAAGAATGATTAAAACAGAGTCCGGGTGTTGTTGTTCTGTGTCTGTGATCTGATCAGCGAGTTTCTGTAAAGCCAGACTTACTTGCGCTTGAGGAGGGATGTAAACACTAACCAGAATGAACGAGTGAAACTCCCGCGGCGAATAGAACGGCTTGCAGTTGATAAACTGCGTTTCTAGATCAGGACAGCACATCTTCTTTAATACAGTTACATCTGTACACCACCGTTCATTGATGTAAAAGCATGTCCCGCCGCCGCGCGATTTCCCCGTTGATTCTGCGTCGCGATCCGCTCTAAACAGCTGAAAGCCCGGCAGATGGAGTGCGCTGTCCGGTATGGCGTCATTCAGCCAGGTTTCCGTGAAACACAGAGCAGCAGAGTGAGAGAAATCCTTATTTGTCCGAGAGAGCAGAAGGAGTTCGTCCGTTTTGTTGGGTAGAGAGCGGAGATTTGCGAGATGGATGCTAGGCAACGGCGTTCGAAATCCGCGCTTCCTGAGTCTGACGAGCGCTCCCGCTCGCTTTCCCCGTCTGCGCGTCTTGAAGCGCTTGATCAGCGCCGCTGCTCCTCCGATAACAATGTTCAGTAAAACGTCTGTATAATAGAAATCCGGAAAAATATCATGTGGTGTGTTCTGCCGAATGTTCAGCAGTTCATCCCTGGTGAAACTGATCGTGTTTGTTAAACAAAAAACAGGAAAAACGAACAAAAACAGTACAAACACTGGAGAGCCAAGCACTGAAGCAGCCAAGTGCGGCGCCATCTTGGATCTTGGATATCATTTAACTTCTAACACATTAAAAAGTGTCTCACTGCATTGCAAAAAAACATTTTATTTCATTAGACATAAGCATCTTTGAGTTTGGCAAGTTTTGCACTAAACATTGAATGAAGCAGCTTTCTCTCATTGAGAGATAAGGTTTTAAGCAGATTTGGGCTAGTTTGCAGTTCATTTGAACAGAAGCGCTATTTGAACATTAGTGGTCTCAGAAACCTGTAAACTAACATTCTTGAGCATTGAAGCTCTAACATAAGATTTTGTTCATATAACTTCTAACACATTAAAAGCTGTTTTACTGCATTGCAAAAAACATTTTATTTCATTAGACATAAGCATCTTTCAGTTTGGCAAATTTTGCATTAAACATTGAATGTAGCAGCTTTCTCTCATTAAGAGATAAGGTCTTACGCAGATTTGGGCTAGTTTGCAGTTCATTTGAACAGAAGCACTATTTGAACATTAGTGGTCTCAGAAACCTGTAAACTGTCAATCTTGAGCATTGAAGCTCTAACATAAGTTTTTGTGCATTTAACTTCTAACACATTAAAAAGTGTCTCACTGCATTGCAAAAAACATTTTATTTCATTAGACATAAGCATCTTTCAGTTTGGCAAGTTTTGCACTAAACATTGAATGAAGCAGCTTTCTCTCATTGAGAGAGAAGGTTTTAAGCAGATTTGGGCTAGTTTGCAGTTCATTTGAACAGAAGCGCTATTTGAACATTAGTGGTCTCAGAAACCTGTAAACTAACATTCTTGAGCATTGAAGCTCTAACATAAGATTTTGTGCATATAACTTCTAACACATTAAAAACTGTTTTACTGCATTGTAAAAAACATTTTATTTCATTAGACATAAGCATCTTTCAGTTTGGCAAATTTTGCACTAAACATTGAATGTAGCAGCTTTCTCTCATTGAGAGATAAGGTTTTAAGCAGATTTGGGCTAGTTTGCAGTTCATATGAACAGAAGCACTATTTCAACATTAGTGGTCTCAGAAACCTGTAAACTGACAAAAAAAAAGTGAAAAAAAAAGTGAAGTGACATTCAGCCAAGTATGGTGACCCATACTCAGAATTTGTGCTCTGCATTTAACCCATCCGAAATGCACACACACAGAGCAGTGAACACACACACACACACACTGTGAGCACACACTCAGAGCAGTGGGCAGCCATTTATGCTGCAGCGCCCAGGGAGCAGTTGGGGGTTCGATGCCTTGCTCAAGGGCACCTAAGTCATGGTATTGAGGGTGGAGAGAGAACTGTACATGCACTCCCCCCACCCACAATTCCTTCTGGACCAGGACTCGAACTCACAACCTTTCGATTGGGAGTCCGACTCTCTAACCATTAGGCCACGACTTCCCACATAAGTCTAACATAAGTTTTTGTGGATTTACCTTCTAACACATTAAAAACTGTCTCACTGCATTGCAAAAAACATTTTATTTCATTAGACATAAGCATCTTTCAGTTTGGCAAGTTTTGCACTAAACATTGAATGAAGCAGCTTTCTCTCATTGAGAGAGAAGGTTTTAAGCAGATTTGGGCTAGTTTGCAGTTCATTTGAACAGAAGCGCTATTTGAGCATTAGTGGTCTCAGAAACCTGTAAACTAACATTCTTGAGCATTGAAGCTCTAACATAAGATTTTGTTCATATAACTTCTAACACATTAAAAACTGTTTTACTGCATTGTAAAAAACATTTTATTTCATTAGACATAAGCATCTTTCAGTTTGGCAAATTTTGCACTAAACATTGAATGTAGCAGCTTTCTCTCATTGAGAGATACGGTTTTAAGCAGATTTGGGCTAGTTTGCAGTTCATATGAACAGAAGCGCTATTTGAACATTAGTGGTCTCAGAAACCTGTAAACTAACATTCTTGAGAATTGAAGCTCTAACATAAGTTTTTGTGGATTTACCTTCTAACACATTAAAAACTGTCTCACTGCATTGCAAAAAACATTTTATTTCATTAGACATAAGCATCTTTCAGTTTGGCAAGTTTTGCACTAAACATTGAATGAAGCAGCTTTCTCTCATTGAGAGAGAAGGTTTTAAGCAGATTTGGGCTAGTTTGCAGTTCATTTGAACAGAAGCGCTATTTGAACATTAGTGGTCTCAGAAACCTGTAAACTAACATTCTTGAGCATTGAAGCTCTAACATAAGATTTTGTTCATATAACTTCTAACACATTAAAAACTGTATTACTGCATTGTAAAAAACATTTTATTTCATTAGACATAAGCATCTTTCAGTTTGGCAAATTTTGCACTAAACATTGAATGTAGCAGCTTTCTCTCATTGAGAGATAAGGTCTTACGCAGATTTGGGCTAGTTTGCAGTTCATTTGAACAGAAGCACTATTTGAACATTAGTGGTCTCAGAAACCTGTAAACTGTCAATCTTGAGCATTGAAGCTCTAACATAAGTTTTTGTGCATTTAACTTCTAACACATTAAAAAGTGTCTCACTGCATTGCAAAAAACATTTTATTTCATTAGACATAAGCATCTTTCAGTTTGGCAAGTTTTGCACTAAACATTGAATGAAGCAGCTTTCTCTCATTGAGAGATAAGGTTTTAAGCAGATTTGGGCTAGTTTGCAGTTCATTTGAACAGAAGCGCTATTTGAACATTAGTGGTCTCAGAAACCTGTAAACTAACATTCTTGAGCATTGAAGCTCTAACATAAGATTTTGTTCATATAACTTTTTAACACATTAAAAACTGTTTTACTGCATTGTAAAAAACATTTTATTTCATTAGACATAAGCATCTTTCAGTTTGCCAAGTTTTGCACTAAACATTGAATGAAGCAGCTTTCTCTCATTGAGAGAGAAGGTTTTAAGCAGATTTGGGCTAGTTTGCAGTTCATTTGAACAGAAGCACTATTTGAACATTAGTGGTCTCAGAAACCTGTAAACTAACATTCTTGAGCATTGAAGCTCTAACATAAGTTTTTGTGCATTTCAGAATCAGAATCAGAATCAGAATCAGAAAGAGCTTTATTGCCAAGTATGCTTGCGCATACAAGGAATTTGTTTTAGTGACATAAGCTTCCAGTAAACAGAGACAACAACACACAGACAAAAAAAAAAAAAATAATAATTATTATTTACAGGAGATTTACAAATTGGCAAATAAATAAGTGTATAAACAATTGTGCTATAAATGATAATGGAATGGGATTGAGTGAGATGCAGGAATGTTCTAGGATGGAGGGGTAACAAATAAATATAAGGATATTGCACATTTTTGCATAAGTTTAAGTGGGAAACATTTAACTGTTCATGAGGTAGATTGCCTGGGGGAAGAAACTATTCTTGTGCCTTGCTGTTCTTGTATTTGCGGCTCTGAGGCGCCGGCCAGATGGCAAAAGTTCAAAGATGGGGTGACTTGGATGTGAGGGATCCAGAGTGATTTTCTGAGTCCTTTTCCTCACTCTGGATGTGTACAGTTCTTGGAGGGTGGGCAGGGGAGCACCAATAATCCTTTCAGCAGTCCGAACAGTTCTCTGTAGTCTTCTGATATCTGATTTTGTAGCTGAACCAAACCAGACAGTAATTGAAGTACACAGGACTGACTCAATGACGGCTGAGTAGAACTGTTTCAGCAGCTCCTGTGGCAGGTTAAACTTCCTCAGCTGGCCAAGGAAGTACAACCTTTGTTGGGCTTTTTTCACAATGGAGCCAATGTGATTGTCCCACTTCAGGTCCTGAGAGATGGTGGTTCCCAGGAATCTGAATGACTCCACTGCAGTCACAGTGCTGTTCATGATGGTGAGTGGGGAAAGTGCAGGGGGGTTTCTCCTAAAGTCCACAGTCATCTCCACTGTTTTGAGCGTGTTCAGCTCCAGGTTGTTAAGACTGCACCAGACAGCCAGCTGCTCAACCTCCTGTCTGTAAGCAGACTCGTCACCGTCCTGGATGAGGCCGATGACTGTAGTGTCGTCTGCAAACTTCAGGAGCTTGACAGAGGGGTCTTTAGAGGTGCAGTCGTTGGTGTACAGGGAGAAGAGCAGAGGGGAGAGAACACATCCCTGAGGGGCACCAGTGTTGGTGGAGCAGCTGTTTGACATGAATTTCCCCAGTCTCACTAACTGTTGCCTATCTGTCAGAAAGCTGGTGATCCACTGACAGATAGAGCTAGGAACAGAGAGCTGGGTCAGTTTGGTCTGGAGGGTTGTTGGGATGATGGTGTTGAAAGCCGAACTAAAGTCCACAAACAGGATCCTCACATAAGTCCCTGTTTTGTCCAGATGTTGCAGGATGAAGTGCAATGCCATGTTGATTGCATCATCCACGGACCTGTTTGCTCGGTACGCAAACTGCAGGGGGTCTAGTAAGGGTCCAGTGATGTCCTTCAGATAAGCCAGAACCAGTTTTTCAAACGACTTCATGACGACAGACGTTAGAGCCACAGGTCTGTAGTCGTTAAGTCCTGTTATCTTGGGTTTCTTTGTAATGGGGATTATGGTTGAGCGTTTGAAGCAGGAAGGCACTTCACACAACTCCAGAGATCTGTTAAAGATCTGTGAAAAGATGGGGGCCAGCTGGTCAGCACAGGTTTTCAGACAGGCTGGTGTAACGCCATCTGGGCCTGGTGCTTTTCTTCTTTTGTTTTTCTTGAAGACCTGGCGCACATCATCTTCACAGATTTGAAGAGCAGGAGGTATGGAGAGGGGGATTGCAGGAGGTGTTAATGGTTGTGCAGGGAGATGGTCAGAGTGGGTGTTGGGGGTTTCAAATCTACTATAAAACTCATTCAGGTCGTTAGCAAGTCGTTGATTAGCCTCAGTGCAAGGGGATGGTGTCTTGTAGTTTGTGATGGCTCTCAGTCCTCTCCAAACTGAAGTAGAGTCGTTGGAAGTAAACTGGTCTTCCAACTTTTTTGCGTAGGTCTTTTTAGACGCTCTAATCTCTTTGTTCAGTGTGTTCCTGGCCTGATTGTACAAGACCCTGTCCCCATTTCTGTAGGCATCCTCTTTGGCCTGACGAAGGTGTCTGAGTTTTACTGTAAACCATGGCTTATCATTGTTGAATGTTAAATAAGTCCTGGTAGGAATGCATATATCCTCACAGAAACTAATATAGGATGTTACGGTCTCTGTGAGTTCGTCCAGATCGGTGGTAGCAGCTTCAAAAACGCCCAAGTCTGTGATGTCAAAACAAAATTGTAAATCCTGCTCTGTTTCGCTGGTCCATCTCTTCACAGTCTTTACTACAGGTTTAGCAGATTTAAGTTTCTGCTTGTAGGTCGGTATAAGATGAACCAGACAGTGATCAGAACGTCCCAAAGCTGCTCGTGGAACAGAGTGATATGCATCCTTTATTGTGGTGTAACAGTGATCCAGTATATTACTGTCTCTGGTGGGACAGGTAACATGCTGTCTGTATTTTGGCAGTTCACGGGAGAGATTGGCTTTATTAAAGTCCCCAAGAATGATTAAAACAGAGTCCGGGTGTTGTTGTTCTGTGTCTGTGATCTGATCAGCGAGTTTCTGTAAAGCCAGACTTACTTGCGCTTGAGGAGGGATGTAAACACTAACCAGAATGAACGAGTGAAACTCCCGCGGCGAATAGAACGGCTTGCAGTTGATAAACTGCGTTTCTAGATCAGGACAGCACATCTTCTTTAATACAGTTACATCTGTACACCACCGTTCATTGATGTAAAAGCATGTCCCGCCGCCGCGCGATTTCCCCGTTGATTCTGCGTCGCGATCCGCTCTAAACAGCTGAAAGCCCGGCAGATGGAGTGCGCTGTCCGGTATGGCGTCATTCAGCCAGGTTTCCGTGAAACACAGAGCAGCAGAGTGAGAGAAATCCTTATTTGTCCGAGAGAGCAGAAGGAGTTCGTCCGTTTTGTTGGGTAGAGAGCGGAGATTTGCGAGATGGATGCTAGGCAACGGCGTTCGAAATCCGCGCTTCCTGAGTCTGACGAGCGCTCCCGCTCGCTTTCCCCGTCTGCGCGT